>NC_134207.1:197820093-198456439 GCF_965140235.1 Caretta caretta | reverse complement strand
GCACTGGGATAAAGTGCTTTCAGCTTTAACTCATGGATTCTCTCTGGTACAGTCAATGTGTCACATTCTTGCCCTGTCATACCTTAAAATCGGATTTTCATTTAAATAATCTAGTTTGAAGATGAATGCTTAACAGTTTTATTACAAAGTTTCTTCCAATTTGATTTAAAAAAATCAAATAAACTCAAACAACCCTGTGCTGCATTAGCCAGGAGTACGTATCAGGAAAGTTTCCTGTCACTGAGGTTTGTTAGTGGAAAGACTCCTGAGGGAAGTACTAAAACTCCTCTGCTTGACCTGTAAAAAGATTGCATGACCTATTAGAAAGCACACTCTAAGGAACAATCTGGTAGTAGTAGGGAAGCTGACCTGTTGGTTCTTTTCCACCTCTTATTTCTAGAATTCCATGAGAATTCATATAAATAACACACGAGAGAAGAAAACAGGAACAACATGACACGTGAACTACATGGGATATTTCTGTTTCAGCAGAATTTAATACAATAGGCTAAATCCTGAAGACTCAGCGCTTACCAGCGAAAACTCCCACTGACTTCAGGTGGTTACATATTTTCTTATTTCTCCTGATGTGAAGATTATATGTGCCTCTTTGTATCGTGATTCTCCAGCAGGCTCAGGTGCTTCAATGTTTGGCCTGCCACAAGTGCTACCTTGCTGCCTTTTGCTTGAATTTAGTGCGCTTTCTCAGATCATGTGCTACCTTGCTGCCTTTTAGTGCACTTTCTCAGATCATGTCTAGCACGATACCATACTTAAATCAAACACAAGAGGCAGCAGAGGGAAGTTAGGCCAATTCTGTTCCACCTCCTTCCACACCATAGAATCATGGATATGTAGAATGGGAAGGGACCTTGCTAGCTCATCTAATCCAGTCCCCAGCACTGAGGCAGAATTACCGGTAAGTATTTAACCTCCAATGATGGAGATTCCACAACCTTCCTAGCTAATTTGTTCCAGTGCTGAAATACCCTGACAGGAAGATTTTCCTAATGTCTAACCTTAATCTCCCATGCAGCAATTTAAGCCCACTGCTTCTTGTCCAGTCCTCCATGTTCTCCTTATCCAATTTATCACATTCTCACCGCCTGTTCTTACTCTTCTGTGGAGTTGCCCCCTTCACCTAATCTAGCTGTGGATCAAAGTTTTGTTAGGACTTCTTAGGGCTTTCAGCCACAGATCAGTGGGTCTGTAGTTAATCTGTCAATGGTTGCAGGAGTCTCAAAGGGTCTTCAAGTCCAGGCACCCCGTTGGAAATTTCCCTGTTGCCTCTGAACTTGGTGACATTCCATGTGAACACATATACTCAAGGTATAATTTGGCCGGCTATCATATGTCTAAATAAAAACTGGCTTGTGATCTATTGCTATGTCTGATCTTGCAGTCCTTTCACATGCAAACTCCCATTTATTTGCTGGAAGAACTGCATGATCAGACCAAAAATGAATTACTATACATGATACAGACACTTTACACAGAGGTTTTACAAAAGCAAGACAGCAGCAGCAGACTAAGTTGCTGAGCTCATCTTGAGTTATACAGTCACAGAGCTCAATTCAACAGGAACATACAACCATAAATGTTTGAAAACATAAATCACAGCAAAGGAAATAGGAGAGGCACAGAACTGATACACATGCAATTTCAGACCAGGAGAAATCTCTGTTATCATACCTTTGATTAAAAATAATGTAAGGATTATATTTGTTTTTCTCATTGCACAGGGACACTGCATGTCCTGGTTGTTAAAACTATACCCAGGGGACTACTTTATATATACAGAAATGGTGCACTAATATTTTAACAAAAATATTTATAGTACACAATGAATGTTTACATGGGATGTTCCACGCACTCAGGCAATGCCTGCTACACAGTGTACTCCAAAGTGATTTTATTTGAAAGGTAAAATATTTTAGGGCTGGGTTCCTTTTGACTTCTGTCCAAGCTGATTTCTCTACCATGGAAACAACCCAAAATAAAAAGAAATCTATTCCAACCAGGAAATCAAATCAGCAGCTGGAAAGAGGAAGGGGGAACTGGGGTTTCTTGAAAAGTCTTGCAGCGTAGGATTTTAAAGCATTATTATGTTCAAGTGACAATGGTTGCTGGTGAAAAACATGGCTCAAGGCACCAGTTTCATTTCTCTAGATACCAATAGGAGAAAAATGTAATCATGCACATATTTGTATTCAGCCAGTCATGAAAAAGTATATGCTATAAATATATTTCAAATGCCAAGACAAATCAGATGTATCCTGACAAACAGTCCTGTAAAGGTTTCAGAGTAGCAGCCGTGTTAGTCTGTATTCGCAAAAAGAAAAGGAGAACTTGTGGCACCTTAGAGACTAACCAATTTATTTGAGCATAAGCTTTCGTGAGCTACAGCTCACTTCATCTGATGCATTCAGTGGACAATACAGTGGGGAGATTTATATACATAGAGAACATGAAACAATGGGTGTTACCATACACACTGTAAGGAGAGTGATCACTTAAGATGAGCTATTACCACGAGGAGAGCGGGGGGTGGGGGGGGTGTGGGGGGAGAAAACCTTTTGTAGTGATAATCAAGGTGGGCCATTTCCAGCAGTTGACAAGAATGTCTGAGGAACAGTGGGGGGTGGGGAGGAAATAAACATGGGGAAATAGTTTTACTTTGTGTAATGACCCATCCACTCCCAGTCTCTATTCAAGCCTAACTTAATTGTATCCAGTTTGCAAATTAATTCCAATTCAGCAGTCTCTCATTGGAGTCTGTTTTTGAAGTTTTTTTGTTGAAGAATTGCCACTTTTAGGTCTGTAATCGAGTGACCAGAGAGAGTGAAGTGTTCTCCAACTGGTTTTTTAATGTTATAATTCTTGACATCTGATTTGTGTCCTGTAAAGATAGGTAATATATCCCCAGTTTATTATATGTTACGCAATACTGGACTAGTAACTCATAGAATGTGCTTAGCTATTACTTTTAAATGTGAATACCTAGAACCTGTATGGTAGGTATTGTATTTGCAGGCTGGTACAAGTTTTTTTTGCGGGGGAGGGGTTGGGGGGTTTAAGTATATAAATATAAATCCCCCGTCTCTGTCTTAGGACCAAATCATGTAGTCCTCACTCACATGAAACTATCAAACTCTATCATAACTTTATTCTGAAGGCCCAGGGCCAGATTTACTGTTTAGGTGTCTAAAAATACAGATAGGTGTCTAGTGGGACGAGTTAGGTGCCTAACTCCCATTGAAAATCTTGAAGTCCCACTGAGACTCAACTGGAACTAGGCATCTAACCTGCTTAGGCACACTTGAAAATCCAACTTGGTGCTATCTGGACCTGTCGGGGCCTAAATACCTCTGTAAATCTGGCCCTAAATTTCAGGATTTACCATAAAAGTTAATGGGAATTTTGCCTGAATGAGGAATTTAGGATTTCACACTTGAATCGGCCAGGGAGTAAATCAGTGCAGCTCCATTCATTTAAAGTGTAGTTTTTAGATAACCCCCTCTAAAAATAATAGCTTAACATATTCTCTGAGCTATGGGTCCAGTACAGTGTAAAATACAAAGGAGTGTGGATATATTACCTACCTTTACAGGGCTATGGGTAAGAATATATCTGTTTTGTCTTAACTTCAAGTTAATGAACCTAGGATTAGGGCCCTACCAAATTCATGGTCCATTTTGATCAATTTCACCGTCATAGGATTTTTAAAATTGTAAATTTCATGATTTCAGTTATTTAAATCTGAAATTTCATAGTGTTGTAATTGTAGGGGTCTTGACCTAAAAAGAAGTTGTGGGGGGGTTGCAAGGTTATTCTAGGGGGGGTTGTGGTTCTACTACCCTTATTTCTGCACTGCTGGTGGTGATGGCGCTACTTTCAGAGCTGGATGGCCAGAGAGTGGCAGCTGCTGGCCGGGAGCCCAGCTCTGAAGGCAGAGCCGCTGCCAGCAGCAGCGCAGAAGTGAGGATGGCATGGAATAGTATGGCATTGCCACCCTTACGTCTGTGCTGCTGCCTACAGAGCTGGGCCCTCCGTCAGAAGCCGCCCTTCTCCAGCCGCCCAGCTCTGAAGGCAGCAGTGTGGAAGTAAGGGTGGCATGGTATGGTGTTGCCACCCTTTCTTCTGCTCTGCTGCTGGTGGGGCACTGCTTTTAGAGCTGGGTGCCTGGCCAACAGCCACTGCCCTTCAGCTGCCCAGATCTGAAATCAGCGCAGAAGTAAGGCTGGCAATACTGCAACCCCCTAAAATAACCTTCTGACCCCCCTGCAATCTCCTTTTCGGTCAGGACCCCCAGTTTAAGGAATGCTGGTCTCCCCTTGTGAAATCTGTATAGTAGAGGGTAAAAGCACACAAAAGACCAGATTTCACTGGAAGACCAGATTTCATGGTCTGTGATGCATTTTTCTTGGCCGTGAATTTGGTAGGGCCCTACCAATGATGTTTTAAACCTTTAAGCTGAAGATCTAGCCCCAAAAATTCTTAAATCGGGGCTAACTGCTTAGGTCTTAAAAGAAAATACTCTCATTTCAATATTTGTTTTCTGGGGCTCACATGATTCTAAGTTTAATGTAGAAATCCTTGTAGTAACATCTAGTTCCCAGGAAAGTGCCTTGGAAGGATTTTTTTCCCTTAGTCAGAACTTAGATGTAAACCCAGCCAAACTCTGATACAGATGTGGTCTAACTTGTCTAAAAGGGAAAAAGAACAGAGTCACCACCTCTGCCTGCCTGTTTGCAGAAGCATAAAGCACAAACCAAAACTTGATTACCGAGCTAAGTGAAGGAAGGGAGAGGAATGCAGTCACGATTAAAAATAAAAAAGAAACCCCTTGTCTGAAATGCCCTTACACTATATTTTGGGGGGAGGGGTAAAAAAAGTTTCCCTCTCATTTAATTTAATGAGTTTTTATTATTGATTTCCATGAAAGCAAGATCAGGCCCAAAATGTCTACTGTATCATAAATAGCATAAACGGGTACCAGGCAAGTAGCCTGTCTCTGTTTCAAAAAATGTGTGATAATGAAGACATCTTAATGTAACAGTCCTACACGCCATGCCTCCTTTCTATCCAGGACACGTACCCACTTGTTTACTGGATGCCTTTACAAACTGCCAATAAAAATCAGCAGGCCATCAGCAATCAGAAGGGATGGAAAATGTGAGCACTTCTAGTCATGCAAATGATGGTAACAATTATATAGAATGACTTTTAAAAATATTAAAGAAAAGCCAAGGAGAAAGTGCAGAAAGATGGTGTAAAGGTAAACCACACACTTTCTGGGTGTGGTGTTCTGTCCTGTTTAGTGGCACTGAGACCACTTAGAGAGAGAGAGAGAAAGAGATTAATGAGTCTGCTTTATAGCCTTAGCTAACAGCCAGTTAGCTTTTAGCTCGTGCAGTAGAGGCTCATGCACTAAGCTCCAGAGGTCCCAGGTTTGATCCCACATGCCGATGGCCAAGGTCTGTCAGTGTTACATAAGCAGGGTCTGAATGAGCTCTCCACTGGCATCTAGTGATGAGCTGTGGAAGAGGACTTCAGGAGCTGATCTTGTTTCCTTGGCACACCCACTACTCCTGAGGGAATTCTGCGCCAAAAAATTATGCACACAATATTTTAAAATTCTGCAAAATTCTGCAAATTTTATTTGTCAATAAATAAATGTGGCTCCAGCATGGCAGTAGAGAGCACAGGCCACAGGCTGCACTGAGGTGGGAGATCACCCTGAAGTCCCCACTTCCCCCAGTACAGAGACTCAGTAGTGAGGCTGCACCTGACCCTGACACAGTGCAAGGGCTGGGCCTGCTCCAGAAACAACCTGGGGTCCTGCCCCTCTGCACCAGGTGGTCAGGCTCAGCCCAGCAGGATCCAAGTGTGGAGGGGCTTAGTGTGGGGGGATCCAGGGTATCTGAGAGGTATCTGTGTGGGGCAATCTGGGTGTGGGTGGCTCAGTGATCTGGATGCATAGAGGTTCATTGGGGGGTTCTGGGTGCAGAGGCAATGTGACTCTGCAGGGAGTCGAGGTGAAGGTGGTCGGGGCTCAGTAGCGGGGGTCTGGATGTGGAGAGATGGGGCTCAGTGGAGGGGTGTCTGGGTGTGGGGAGCTCAGTGGGGGGGTCTCTGTGCTGGGAGAGTGGGGCTTGATGGGTTGGGGGTCCAGGTGCAGCTGGTTGGAGATCAGTGGGGTGGGGGGCTCATCGGAGGTGTCCAGGTGTAGTGGGGTAGGGCTTGTCAGGGTGAGGGTTTGATGGGCCTGCTTAACAAGGGAGCCCCAGCTGCTGCCAAGGGGATGCCACATGCCAGACTCCCGCTTCCCCCCATGATTCCGCTAACCCCTTTTATCCAATCATAGAATATCAGAGTTGGAAGGGACCTCGGGAGATCATCTAGTCCAACCCCCTGCTCAAAGCAGGACCAATTCCCAATTATTTTTTTTTTGCTCCAGATCCCTAAATGGCCCCCTCAAGGACTGAACTCACAACCCTGGGTTTAGCAGACCAATGCTCAAACCACTAAGCTATCCCTCCCCCTTTTCTCCATCCCTCTCCCCACGTTCCCACATTCCCCTCCACTTGCCCTATTCCACCTCGTAACTTCCCCACTGCCTCTTCCTCCCACCACATCGCCCCCCCCTACTCATTTCCCCTCCTTATCCAGCCCCACTGTGGGCACTCACTGTTTCACAGAAAACAGGAAGGCTCCCAGCACACAGAAGGGGAACATGACTGGTACTAGGACCCAGGAGGTGGCGTTTAGCTGCAGAGTTAGCAGAGCGGAGACCAGCCTCCTTCAGCTGGGCAGCTCTGTGCTTGCAGAAATGAGGGAGGGGCCATGGCACATAACCCCACACGCCCCCAAACTGCACTCATGGTCACTCCCCATGCGGCTTCCCTTTGCTTCCCTGCCATTTTCTGCAGGGAAGCACAGGAATTCTGCAGGGGGGAGGGTGCATTTTCTATAGTCAGGCAGTCACACAGAATCCCCTGCCTGGTGCTCAGCATGATGGGATTACTTGCCCAAATGATCACTTTTGGCTGGTGTTGGATCCCCAGTCCCATTGTTATTGAGACAGGAGTAGTAAAGTGTTGTTATCTTTGTTGTGTAAATCAAGGGTTGCAGAACTGCATACCCTGATTGAGGGACTCACCCTCAACTAAATGGCACTTGCTAAGCAGGAGACATGGGTTCCAAAGCCCAGTGAGTTGAAAAGGGTGGGGATGGTGTTTGTACCTGGTGGTGTGGGCCCTATACACCATTTGACCCTTCCTCTCTCCCCTGTGTAATAAAAGAGCTAATTTAGACTCAATTAAGAGTCTTGTTACACACCACAGAGCTGAAATCACTGATACCTAGATCTAAGCATTAGACTTGCTTTGGGACAGTGTCTCTGATACAAGAGATTGCCCAGTGTGCACCAGCAATGAGGCTCCCCTGGCTCTAACAGCTGAAATCACTGAGAGCTGTGATAAGTGGTGAGACTTGAAGACCACCTGGTGGATCAGTGAGTGGTTGGCAGGGTGACTAGCAATGTGACCAGTGGAGAGGACCGGAGTGGAGCCTGGCAGAGAGGCACAGTGATCGGCCAGCAGGACGGCTGTCAGAGAGGCATGGTGATTGCCCCGGCAGGGCAACTGGAGAAGAGGAGTGGAGCACCAATTAGCTGGAAGAAGAGAGGAACACTGAGTGAGTGCCTGGGCAGTGGAGAGAGTAAGATTCCTTCTTACCCCCTCCACCCAGGGTGGAAGGTGAACTCTGCACCTCTGAACTCTGGGTCTGCCCTAACCAAGGACAACAACTGTGAGTGGGGTGCAGACAAGGGACAGGCACGTTAAAGGGACTTTTGGCTGCTGGACTTAAGAACCTGAGGGAAAAGGACACTGCCCAACTTACTTGGGGGTGGGTCTTTTGCTCACGGTTTACGTTTATAAACCCTGTTTGCAGTGTCTTCCCAATTTAATGCTGGGTTACTTCCCTCCTTTTATTAAACGTTTCTTTGCTAGACTCAGACTCTGTGCTTGTGAGAGGGGAAATATTGCCCCTTAGAGGCACCCAGGGGGTGGAGTGTAATTGTCCCAGGTCACTGGGTGGGGGCTTGAGCTGGTTTTGTGTTGTATTGTTGAAAAGGAACCCCTAGATACTAAATCTGGCCCTAGTTGCAGCCAACTCTGACTGGGAGAAGGGTTACAACGGCATCAGACAAGAATAGGTGATCCTACTTGTGACACAAAGGAATTGGTAGTTCCAACACCACACAAATAATATGTACACCTTAATTTGTTTCTAATCAAACCATGATGAAAAGCCCATCTGACAATTCATTAACCCAATTATCAATATTATTCCAGCAAAAAGGATATTGCTCTTTATGTTTTCAGTGTATGTATTCTAAACACCACATAATCATCTGATGGCATTTAATAGGTCCACTTATAGCTGACATTTCTTCTTACAGATGTAAATCTGTATATTTAATTTCACAAACAAACATCACTGACAATTAGCCAAGAACATCCCAACATCCGTGTCCACAGTCTGGTTCCTTTGATGAATAATTCTTTCAGACATGGCAGTGAGATACAATTACTCTGGAAAAACAGCATGCTAATCAAAGAAGCCAAGACATTGCTAACCTAATTGCACTGGAAATTCTGAACTTGCAAAGAGACATAGAAATGCCGGTTTCTGTTGAAAGAATTCCTTTTAATATCTAATCTGCCATGACAGGAGAATTTTCTAGTGCTTTTCAGCTCCTGTTCATAGGGCATTCCTCTTACAGCATTTGTACTCCAGCAGGGACCATTGAAATAGAGCCAGATCATGCCCTCCTATGTAAAAACATTCATCAGGTTAGGTCAAAAACTCAGCAACTTTCCATTCACAGGGCCAAATTCAGAAGTGATATATAAGCCAGACACACTTGCACTCAGTTAGGTCTAAACTAAACTGGTGTAATTTATGAGATGACGTGCTGGAAGAAAGTGTAAGAATCTGTAAGCTGGAGACTCTTCACACCATGTTGGGCAGTGGATTCTTGCCATTGTGCTGTCAATATATTTAATCTCAACTAGAAAAAAAAACTTTCAAAACATAGCTATGATTAAATAAATATAGCTACTACTCAACTATGTGACTAATGGTGAAATAAGGCAGTAATTTTAAGTCTTACTGTTGAAAGAAACCTTCTTTTTTTTGGCATTTTCCATTCGGGCACCCATGAGAAGTCAGATGCAATATCTAAATAAAAGTCTTGCTTTTTTCAGCCAATATTAATTAATATCTCACTTTTTCTCATTTGCTAAAAGATCAGGACTTACCACAGGTACCACAATAGAGACAATCATCCTTTTCCATGGTGACATTAAAAACATTTACTCTGATCATTCTCTGAATTAGGAGAGCTTTTCACAGGAGCATTAATTTAAAGTGCTGTTACCAGAATTCCTCAGGAGAGTTTAGAGGCTTAAATTAATGATGTTTAGATTAATTGAAGAGAATGGTCTGTGAATTTTCCCAGCTGAGTTAAGATCCAGGATTTTTTTTAAAAAAAATGTTTCCGGCAACAGCAAACTTGAAAAATATTCAGACTTAAACCTAGACTATTGCAGAGCAGATTATATTAAGACTGCAATTAAAAATAACATAGAGGCAGCTGTTGGTTTATTTGCCAACTGTGTAGCTCCCCAGCTCATGTAAATCACCACAACTGAAGTCGTTTGAGCTCTGGTGATTTACAGTAGTTTATAATTCTGACCCAGCATGTTTAGTAGTTAGAGGAGAAAATGTGGACATTAGGACACCTTGGTTCTGTTCCCAGCACTGCCATCAACTGACTGTGTGGCTGTATAGGTCATAGCACTAAAGAATATGCTTCATGGAGTAAACATAGCAGCCCTGATCTACTGTACATTTTGTAAGCGATTTGAGGACGGACTGTCTTTTTGTTCTGTGGTTGTAAAGCAACAAAGACAGTGAGTCCCTGGTCCAGAATGGGGGCTCCTAGGTGCTACAGTAATACAAATAATAACAGTTTTGCTGCCCAAAGAATGTGTGAAGCCATTTGGAGACACGGGGGCCAAGCCAGCTCCCATTGATGTCAGCTGGATGGGTTACTGCAGGATGTTTCTATAATCAATATTTCATCTACTTTGAAGTATTTACATGAAGCTGTCTGGAAATGTTTGTCTCAGAACTGTTCAGGAGAACAGTGCTAACCTAAATTCTGGCTCTGATTGGACAGGATGTCCTACGGGGGGAATGGACAAAGACTCTTAAAGCCAGATAATCCACTGAGATGTAGTCATTGTGTCGTACTGCCAGCTTGATCTGGCCCTAAAGCTGGTGTAACTCATTCTGGGAGGATCACCCTAGTCAGTGTAAGGGCAATCCTCTGTTAACATATATGCTAATGCCGCTGGTGTGGAGGGGTTGGTGTCCTGTGGCTAGTTAATTGTCCCAGAGGATCATTGTGCTTTATTCTGAAAATGCCATTCCTTGGGGATAGCAATGTTGGACAGATTGACTGTTAGGCACAAGGTGCTTTTTCTACGTGTAATTAGTGGATAGCGAATGTGACACTGATTTTTTAAAAAGAGGCTTCAGAGCTGATCCTGGCAATTACAGGCCAGTAAGCTTAACTTCAGTCCCAGGCAACCTGGTTAAAACTATACTAAAGAACAGAAGTATCCGACATGATACATTGGAGAGGAGTCAATATGGTTTTTGTAAAGGGAAATCATGCCTCACCGATCTACTAGAATTCTTTGAGGGGGTCAACAAACATGTAGACGAGGGTGATAGAGTATATATAATGTATTTGGAGTTTCAGAAAGGCTTTGACAAAGTTCCTCACCAAAGGCTTTTAAGCAAAGTAAGGAGCCAAGGGATAAAAACAAAGATCCTTTCATGGATTATCAACTGGTTAAAAGATAGGAAACAAAGGGTAGGAATAAATGGTCAGTTTTCACAGTGGACAGAGGTAAATAGCAGAGTCCCCAAGGACCAGTGCTGTTCAACATATTCATAAATTATCTAGAAAAAGGGGTAAACAGTGAGGTGGCAAAGTTTGCAGATGACATAAAATCACTCAAAATAGTTAAGACCAAAGCAGACTGCAAAGAATTACAAAGGGATCTCACAAAATTGGTGACTGGGCAACAAAATGGCAGATGAAATTCAGTGTTGATAAATGTAAAGAAATGCACAGTGAAAACCATAATTTCAACGATACATACAAAATGATGGGTTTTAATTTAGCTGTTACCACTTAAGAAAGAGATCTTGGAGTCATTATGGGTAGTTCTCTGAAAACATCTGTTCAATGTGTAGCAGCACTCAAAAAAGCTAACAGAATGTTAGGAGCCATTAGGAAAGAGAGAGATAATAAGACACTATTTAAATCCATGGTACAGCCACACCTTGAATACTGCATGCAATTCTGGTCACGCAATCTCAAAAAAGATATAGTAGTTCTGGAAAAAGTACAGAGCAAGGCAACAAAAATGATTAGGGATGTGGAACAGCTTTCATGTGAGGAGCGATTAAAAAGACTGGAACTGTTCAGCTTGGAAAAAGAGACAGTTAAGGGGGTATATGAGAGAGATCTATAAAATCACGAATGTTGTGAAGAAAGTGAATAAGTGTTGTTTACCCCTTCACATAACACACAAACTAGTGGTCACCTGATGAAATTAATAGGCAGCAGGTTTAAAGCAAACATAATGAAGTACTCTTCACAAGATGCACAGTCAACCTGTGGAACTCAATGCCAGGGGATGTTGTGAAGGCCAAAAATACAAGTGGGTTAAAAAAAAGACTTAGATAAGTTCCTGGAGGATAGGTCTATCAATGGCTGTTAGCCAAGATGGTCAGGGATGTGACCCCATGCTCTGGGTGTCCCTAATGCTCTGACTGCTAACACCTCGGACTGGACAACAGGAGGTGGATCACTAAATTGCCTGGTTCTGTTGACTCCCTCTGAAGCATGTGGCACCAGCCACTGTTGAAAGACAGGATGTTAGGCGAGATGGATCATTGGTCTAACCCAGTGTGGGCATTTTTATATTCTTATTTAAAGTGTCCTTGCCCATGGTGGATCTCGACCCAGAAGTATTTGATAAATTAGCAGCTGGTCATTCTACAGATTATCTCAAAGAAGGAATCTACAAGGGCCAAATCAACCTTCCTCATCTGGTGTTATACCATGGTGATACACAGTCATGGAAAGCACCACACACAGCTTATTGCTCTCTGAAGGGCTACGGGTATGTGTGCCAGTGTAATGTTTTTTTATGTTGTTACTCCAGTGTGTGGTCACTCAAGTTTCAACCAGCTAAATGAGCCTGGTGAGTTAGCTGCGACCGTCTCATGTCCTGTAAAGTTAACCAAATGGAGAATACCTGCTAAGAGGGTAACCTATAATATGAACAGTCAATCCTGTGTGGTTACTAATAAAAAAATCCATATATATGGGGACTGTGTATGTAATGTCATTGTTTCAAACTTTTGTTTTACATGACAAAAAAACATAGTGGATAGTGAATGTGACACTGATTTTTTTAAAAAGAGGCTTCAGAGCTGATCCTGGCAATTACTGGCCAGTAAGCTTAACTTCAGTCCCAGGCAAACTGGTTAAACAACAAGCCAGGCTCTCAAGATACCACTGAAGCTTTTGGTCCAGAGTTTGACATGCACATTCCCCTTCTAACATTATTGTTATTAATAAAGGCAATCAAGCTTTATTACTATTTCATTGCTACCAGCTAAGACCAGACCACTAATCCATTTTATGCTGGAAGGTAACATCGTACACAGGGACCACAGGTCACACCATGCAATGTTGTATCAATCATAGCACACCTCATAACACACATAATGAGTCTGCATAAGGAATACAGTAGGTATCACTATGATAAGTGCCTTAGAAATACCAATAGATAGAATATTGTATTTAATTCCGTAGCACCTAGGAGTCTTAGTCATGGACCAGGACCCCCAAGTGCTAGGTGCGATAGAAACACAGAACAAAAAGAATTACCTAGTCAATCTCTTCCACCTGTTGCTGCTCCCCTTAGTATTCAGAGGCAGTAGGCTGTCTCCTATCCCCAATCCCAAAATTTTTAGGCCAAAATTTTCAAAGCTGGCTGCTTAAAATTAGCTTCCTAAAATCATCTGATTTTCAGAAGAACTGAGTACCCCCAAATTTCATTAAAGTAAATGCAAGTTGCAGGTGCTCTGAACCTTTGAAAACCAGGCCACTCATGTTTAGATACCTAGATATATTGATTTAGGAGCCTATGCTTAGGCATCCAGGCCTGAAACTTTTGGCCTATAAGACTTAGTCCCTAGTATTTAACCTCTTCATAAGTGAACTTATATTTGCAACTTACAGCATGGCAAACAGAGGAATGGGTTATGCAGTTACAGCAGTAAAACTTCCTGTTTTTCCCAAGTAAAATATCAGTATCGAGACACCACCTCTTCCCTGCTTTCGCCAACAAAAGGAATCTGAAATGCAGGTATATAAATGGAAGTCAGCATTTCTACTCATTTCCAATGGCCTCTGCTTCTGATAAAGTGGAACGCTAATGTCTTTCATTCTAAAGAATTAAACGGAACATATGAATGGCTTTGTGGCTATTAAAATTCGTGGAGATGTTCTTGTTCATTTATTTCAATGGCAGTAACTGCCGTCCCTTTTCTCTTTGATTTCATATAATCAAATCAACTTGACAGAAAAAGAGAGAGTGAAACATTGGACTTGTAGGCGCACTGTTGGATTGACAGAGTCTACCCCATTAAAACTCATTTAATCAAGATCCTAAATGCTTTGAAACAATGAAACAAATTTCCCAAATGAAACAAATTACAAACACACACACACCCCACCCCAAGAAAAGTTGAGGAGCCACAGAAATAAATATAAAAAGGATTCTTCCCTGATTATTTTTGTTTTGTTTTCTACCTGTCTGTTACTATATAATACTTGTCTTTTTATTATATATGCTATAACCAGAAAGAGAACAATGCAGAAACAAACTTGGAGTTTGAATGGGCTGCTGGGTTTGGCTGCTGACAATCCCTCAATGTTGAGCTATAGTATTCTCAGGGATAATGAAGTATAAATGGAAATACCTTGTAATATACATTTCAATGGCCAGCCAATTTTCTGGAAACCAGCTAAGATCTTGATTGAAATAGTTTTAATAGGCAGATTCTGTCAATCCTACAAGCCCAGTTTTTCCCCAGCTCGCTCTCAAGTCGATTTGGTAATAAGAAAATCAACATGAAAGGGGTTTTATTTATATAAAATGCAGCTGCTGCAAGATAGCCCTATGCACAAATATTCCATCTAATTTTATTTCTGTGATTTTGCATCTCTAATTTAATAAGTGACATTTTAACATAGATGCCCACCTTTTTTTTTTTTTTCACTAGTCATTATAATTCACTGGAACTATGACATATTTTTGTTGGTACTTCTGAGAGCCTTAATGACACTGTCAGAAGTCTGAGAAAGGAACGTGCAAGACAGAGCCAGTGCATTTCTTCCTTGACATTTTAGCTCCAGCTGCAGCCAAATAGTATTTAAGAAAAAAACGGAAGAACCTACAGCTCTTCCCCACTGATCTATAGTATACAAATAGATATTGTTTTATATGTAAAAACTCAGTGCAGCAGGGCTCCCTGGCAAGTTGTTATAATGAGAGTGAAAGCTTATGCTCAAATAAATTGGTTAGTCTCTAAGGTGCCACAAGTACTCCTTTTCTTTTTGCAAATACAGACTAACACGGCTGTTACTCTGAAACCTGCTCCTGATGTTTGCAATCATTTCTAACCTTCATTCTGTGCAGTTGTTCTCTGAGAGGGAGGAGAAAGTCTGAGGGAGAGTTGGCCCTGGGATCCTCTCCTGGGTAGAGGAGTTGGACAAGAGGCCAGGAGAGACAAAGCAGCCACTGGGACTAAGTGGTGCAGGCAGCAGGCTCCAATGCTAAGCCTTGATAAAAGGCAAGAACTAGACTTCCAGGAAGGGAGCCCTGGGATGTGTTCAGTTAAGGAAAAAAGCAGGGGAAACAGAGCTGAATGGTGTGAAAGGCCAAATTGGCAGGGGTGGGGTAAGTTGGTTTGAATTTATACCTTTGATTTGGGTTTGTTAAGGGGAATCTAGGAGAGGGACCTGAGAGAAGGGTGAACCTAGAGAGGTTGTGGGGGAGAAAGCCTGAGACAGAGCACAGTAGGAAGAAGCCGAGGGAGCCTGTAGCAAGGAGTTAGATGGAACAGACTTTGGCTCCTGGTGATTGGGTCCCTTGTCTGGAACATGATGTAGTGGGAGGGGCTTGTTCCCCAATAGCTAATGGAGAAGGTGCCATGAAGCCCCCCTGCTACAAGGGGATAAAGACATTGGAAAGCCCTGGGAGAAGTGTGAGAATGATGGGGCCTGGAATTAGTGCTAAAGACTTTTTGTGGGGACCTTTGGACTTTGTTACCCCAGAAGGGGTGGACTAAATCATGATCTGGTTGGGTCATGGGAAGAAGCAGACAACTGGAGGAACAAAGCAGCTGTCAGCAGGGACTGCCAGATGGGGAGAGAACAGCTATGCCCCTCCCAGCCACAAGGAGGCACTCCATCCAATGAGTCCATCACACAAATTTGCAAGATTTTAAAGTCTCAAAACAAATCAAGTTTGAAGACTGTCAGTTCAGTAGTCTGAAGTTATGAGCAGGTGAAGGAAGCAAATGTATCCTGAATTATGAGTAAGCCTTAACTCTGAATGAAAAAGTTTCAAGTAGCAAAATTCAAAAATTTTTGTATTAAGTTTTAAAACTATTGAATGTACTTTTTTTCAACTTGACTTTTTTGTAGATCTTACTGAGTCTTAAAAAATCAAGCCAAGTATGAAGACAATCCAGGATCCTGATATTGACTATCCATCTGAGAAAGCATTTGCCAAATCTAAATGTCTCCTATCTTTAAAATTGCTGAACCAATTTCTTTCAAACCTAGCCTGAAGTTTAAGCAATAAGATCTTTAAAAAGAAGAAGAAAAAGAAAAGATAACTGGTTATCATTTTAAAATTATAAATGCTTGTGAACAATTTTTCAGCAGATTAAAGGCCTGCTGCATCTACAGAAATATACATACTACTGTGTACCTACATTTTTGCATGCAGTTACTGAAGATTGCATTTGCTGATGGATATCCTATATCTATTTATACATTCACTGCAATATGCCACTGATTATCAGCCTTTGGAAAACAGATATTAATGAACATCACCAACAGCTGTGCTGGCCTTCTCTTCTCTTCTGATGGAACTGTAAAATGACTGAAGGCTGTTCATTTATTTGATGGATATGTCTGTAAGTGTTTGTTGTTATTTTGAAATAAGTATGACATCTCGTACAATCTTTACCATAAAAACTTGATATAAAAAGGCAGGAAGCTGCAAAGTCAAGACCTAAAGAAAGCAGTGGCTCTCCATTGTGAAGCGGCATCAAGCTTTCTGGTGCCACCTGTTCCTGCCCAAATCCAGCCAAAACAATCTCCTAGCCTGTCTGTGGACAGACATATGGAACATGATGGTGCCTCAGAGTCAGAGGAAAGAGAACGTTGTTTCTCTGTTGCAAGCACTTGGGTCTACTGTTGAGGGAGGTTAGTTGCAACTAGACTACTTTCTTTCCCTGCAAAAATTCTGAGTAAGCCTCCCCAGCCTTTCACCAAAAAAATCTGGCTGATGCTGGCCAACAGGTATAGTTGCTAACAAACAACTAATCAAATGCTTGTGCACCAGCTATGTGGCTATACAGCTGTGAGTGCCATTGAAGATCTATCTGCAGTATAGGCTGCATATCCGTTGTTTTAGGATTGGTGAGAGGGAGATAAGGAATCCATCTTGCTACTAACAACTTTTTCCTTCCATTGTTCTTCTATTATGTCTTCTGTATGAAAAGCAGAAGAGAGAAACAAACAGGCTATTTCTGCAAATCTCTAGCTGCCCCTCCCTGGTGCTAGGCTCCTACTGGATACATTAAAAATGGCAACACAAAAGCAGAAAAAAGGGCTGCCCAGAAATATATCCCACCCTTTCCTTAACAGAAGAGGTGGGGGAAAGGAAGGCTTTACAGCATTTCCAGAAGCTCAACAAATGTGTGCTCTGGCAAACCAAGCTAGGGACTAAGTGCCAAAACCAAGGACCCCTCCCTGCCAGCAGCCCCCTCTTGTTGAGACTGAGAGGGTGCTCCAAGTGTAGCCCCACTGTTGATTTCAGCCGTGGCAGTGTCTCACAGGGAGAGATGCCGTCTCACAGGTAATCAGATCCCCAAGCCTTTTCGGGCTCTACAGATTAAACCCAACACCTTGAATTCCACCTGAAAGTTTCTTAAAAGCCAGCACAGATGTGCAACTCCATTCAGTAAGTGGGCTGCGGTATTGCAACAAATATAGATAGAGCTTCTGACACTGGTGAGTAGTGTTAACTACTAATAGTTCTTGACTATTCTAAGAGTTATGATGTCAAGAAAATGGATCTCCTGAATTGTATAACCCCTGGTTGCTCTTAACAGCCCACTCTTATGATTGGAAGATGATGAATTAGTATTCCAGGCATGATATTTGATTTTCATTTATTCCCAAACTGGTAATATAATAATTAATTAATAACAAATAGACATTGATTTGTTTCTCCTTCCAGACCAGTTAGATAAAGTTAGAATGCCACGGGATACTATCACACTGAAACTGATGTTGAATAACAAAGGCTAAACTTTGTCCATTAAAGTTTCCAGGTGTTACTGCAAAATGGCAAAATCCTGTTACAGTCCAGCATACTATTAATAGTAATGATCACCTTCCAAGTATCTGTACCAGCAGGACAGTGGGGTGGGAGGAGGTATTGTTTCATATTCTCTGTGTGTATATAAAGTCTGCTGCAGTTTCCACGGTACACATCTGATGAAGTGAGCTGTGGCTCACGAAAGCTCATGCTCAAATAAATTGGTTAGTCTCTAAGGTGCCACAAGTACTCCTTTTCTTTTTGCGAATACAGACTAACACGGCTGTTCCTCTGAAACCTGTTTTGGAGTGGAGATCCACATTAGTGGATCTGACTGGGTTGCAGGCCTGCTTTGATATGAGTAATTAGAGACGGGTAAGGCCTCATTTCTTGGGAGACAGGATTAGGGAGATAAGTGGATCAGTGGGTTGGAGATAGAATATCTGTGCTAACTAAGATAGGCAAAAGGATCAGTAAGTAAGACAGAATGTCTGTAGCTATGATAAGGGGGTACACCAAAAGAACCATTTACACTGGACATGTAAGATGAGGTAAAGAGTAAGTTGTGCATGGCCAGTATACGGCCAAAGGATTGGTACAGGGAGAGGTACAGGGATTGGTTCCTACCTGGTAACCAAGCCAGACCAAAACATGTCATGCAATGTATAGTAATGCTATGTGTAAATGTATATAAAGGAAGAGGTTTTCTGTGTAACTTTGGATTTGTGATGTATCCTGTATCCACGCCCTGTGCTGGAGTCTGATCAACTCAGTGTAGCTTTGCTGTATGCCAAATAAAGATACCTGAGAGACAAAACCTTAAGTCAAACTGAGTTCTTGAGAAGCGGAGTAGAAAGAGTTTTCCGAGGGAATCCCAACAAGGGTTCCCACTTCTTTCTCCTGCTCCATATGATCGGTACTCCATCATACTTTCCCCAGATATGGGATAACAAGTTAAAGTACGTGGTTTCGTTTCGGCTGCTCTATACATTGCTTCCGGAGTCTTCCATTATTCCCTTGCCTAAACTTGCACACATCCGAATTAGAACTAGTAGTATATAAAGCCCTTTATTTGTTAGTGCAAAAGAACCGGTGTCACAATTGATCATTGTAAAAGTCACTCAACCAGGGGTTATAGTGGACATGGTTTTTCAAAAATTGCAAATAGAAAAACAGAACTAAAGATCACACAACTCAACTAGCTAGGCTCTCCATGGAGTCATGTTGATAACAGCCAAGGTGGGATCCACAAAGCTCCCTCTTAGCTACTAACCCTGTAAGCTCCTAAAGTTGCTCACCAACTAAGTTTTTACAGTGAAACTTCCCTGGGCACCAAAGTTTCTACCTCAGAGCTTGAGACACTGAATTTTAAATTGTCCAATTAAACCATTACCCCTGTACCTGTGATGGAGTGTGCCAAATAGTAGCCTGAAGCAACTCTGCTTGGCTGTTAAAGCCTTGAATTAATTGGTTTATAATAAAAGCAACAATTCAAACTTAACTGTAATAAGCATGATTGTGTCTATACAACTCTGATAAAAGAGGATGTGTTATTGCATTACAGTTCTCCTGTGGTAATCTGGGCCAAAATGTCAGCTGGCTTCTTTAAAAGCACCTGCAATATTTGTTCATGCATCCACTTGCGTGTGCAAAACCCTGCATTTGTGCACACAAAAGTCTAGTGGAAGTTGCCCTACATCCACTTGCATGTGAAAATGCAGAGTTGTATATACAAAGGACCACTACAAGGTCTCTGCATTAAGTCCTATCTTGAGGGCTTAAGTGGGACATAAGTGTGGCAAAGGCCTGTGCTGGCCCTCTGCACAGGAGTGAATGTCACCCTTACAGAAGACATTCACATCTTTGCAGGCACAACAGTGACATTTGGCTTTCAAAATTTGTCTCTCTACATGTCCAACATACATAATCTTACCCCTTGCCTCAGTGATGATTGATATCAACGCCTCACTGGCTTTTCCTGCACTGGTCTCAGTATATAGTTCTATTTGTATTAATGTATTTCTTCCTACCCTAATTTTTCCTCGCAGATTTTTTTTTCATTACATTCTTTCTAGGATCATGACCTTCTGGAGATTTTTGTGTGTGTGTGAGCTCATCACCCTAAAATCCTCAAACTCTCAAATCTCTGCTAGACATGAATATGACCTGTGTCTTTTCATAGTGCCTTGCTTTTAGTTAGCATGAATTAATTATAACACTTTTACCAAAATGGAAAATTTCAATGCAGTTGACTCTGTAATTTCATTTACCTGCTTTTCTTGACCTCTGAAATAGAGATGCCCCAGCTTTCAGACAAATAACACTATTTCAGAAAAGTCTCATTAGTATGACAATACCGTAGTTTGTTTTTCTTCTAACACTATATTGTCCATATATATGATCTATTGTTACTGTGCTCATGTTGAGTTACTGTAGGCACATATAGTGCATCATCGCTGGACCATTATTTTGCCAGATCAAGGCTGCTACCTTGCCCTCTGAGAGCAGTCTATAAGCAGATAACACTTTTGAAGTAGACAGAGGGATTTACAATGAACCTCATTTTAATTATCATGCATAACTCTAGGGATCTTTTCAAAATGTTCCTTCATTAAGTAATTTTAATACATTGTCTTATCAGATGAAAGATTTAAAGTCGAATAGGTCCAGAGGCAGAAAAATTTTTATTACTGTGTTTTAAATATTTGTATAAAACCCCAGTTGTACTACTTTATTTGTATTTATTTTATTAATCAGACCTGGTTTTAATGCATTCCTTTCTTGTTCTTACTTCTTCCCTCTATCCTCCAAATCTCTCCTTGACTGCTTCTCTGGTACCATTTTAAAATTTACCTTAGCTATCTTAGGCCCAGAGCCTCAAAGGTGTTTAGGTGCCTAACTTCCATTGATTTCAATGGATCTTTGAGGCTCTGGGCCTCAAATATAGTTAATGTGAGAATCATGGTAGTACTGTAGTCCCTTTGGCCCAAGCAGTTAGCCAGTATTACAAGTGGGAGTGGCCTCAGGGCTGGAGCAGGGGGTTGAGGTGCCGGAGGGGGTGCAGGCTCTGGCTGGGAGTGCGGGCTTTGGGGTAGGGTCAGGGATGAGGGGTTTGGGGTGCAAGAGGGGGCTCAAGGCTGGAGTAGGGAGGTGTCATAAATATAAAGGGAAGGGTAAACACCTTTAAAATCCCTCCTGGCCAGAGGAAAAACCCTTTCACCTGTAAAGGGTTAAGAAGCTAGGATAACCTCGCTGGCACCTGACCAAAATGACCAATGAGGAGATAAGATACTTTCAAAAGCTGGGGGGAGGGACAACCAAAGCCTCTCTCTCAGTGTGTGTGATGCTTTTGCCGGGGACAGAACAGGAATGGAGTCTTAGAACTTAGTAAGTAATCTAGCTAGATATGCGTTAGATTCTGATTTCTTTAAATGGCTGAGAAGATAAGCTGTGCTGAATGGAATGGATATTCCTGTTTTTGTGTCTTTTTGTAACTTAAGGTTTTGCCTAGAGGGATTCTCTGTGTTTTGAATCTAATTATTCTGTAAGGTATTTTCCATCCTGATTTTACAGAGGTGATTCTTTTTACTTTTCCTTCTATTAAAATTCTTCTTTTAAGAAACTGAAGGCTTTTACATTGTTCTTAAGATCCAAGGGTTTGGGTCTGTGGTCACCTATGCAAATTGGTGAGGATTTTTATCAAACCTTCCCCAGGAAAGGGGGTGTAACATATGGGAGGATTTTGGGGGGAAAGACGTTTCCAAACGGACTCTTTCCAAATTATATCCCTGTTAGACGTTTGGTGGTGGCAGCGATAAGTCCAAGGGCAAAAGGTAAAATAGTTTGTACCTTGGGGAAGTTTTGACCTAAGCTGGTAAAAGTAAGCTGAGGAGGTTTTCATGCAGGTCCCCACATCTGTACCCTCGAGTTCAGAGTGGGGAAGGAAACTTGACAGGAGGGTTGGTGTGGAAGGTGATGTGGAGTGCAGGCTCTGGGAGGGAGTTTGGGTGCAGGAGGCGGTTCTGCCCTAGAACAGGGGGTTAGGGTGCAGGGGAGGGGCATTCAGGGTGTGGGCTCCAGCCTGGCAGTGCTTACCTCAGGCGGCTCCTGATCAGCGGTGTAGCAGGGCTAAGGCAGGCTCCCTGCCTGCCCTGGCTCCGCACTGCTCCCAGAAGCAGCTGGCATGTCCAGTCCCTAGGCGGATGCGCAGCTAGGCGGCTCTGAGCGATGCGCGTTGCCTGTGCCCACAGGCACCGTCCCTGTAGCTTCCATTGGCTGCAGTTCCCTGCCAATGGGAGCTGTGGAGTGGGGACTGGGGACAGCACACGGAGCTTCCCTGATCGCCCCTGCGCCTAGGGGCCACATGGACATGCTGGCTGCTTCTGGGGAGCTGCGTAGAGCCAGGGCAGGCAGGGAGCCTGCCTTAGCCCTGCTGCGCCACCTACTGGACTTTTAATGGGCATTCCAGTCGAAAACTGTATGCCTGGGAATTCTCTCTGAAACAAGTCAAGTAAATGTTTGCTGTGATATTATTTATAAAACATGTAACTGTCACAGGGTGACTGACCTCTTTATGGGGAGATGGGCCCAACCCTACCTGTGACTGATCAGCTGCTTCCTTCCTGTAACTGTGCACCTAGGGGTCGGGGATAGTCTGAAGAGCACTTGGTCCTCCAAGAAGAGCTCAGCTGAGTGGCAGGCAGGATTCTGTAGTAGGCCCTTGGAACAGGGGGAAAGAAGCCAGCTATTAGGTGACTCCCAGGCAGATGGCCTAAAGACTGAGGACTGAAAGCCATAAAAAGGCTACTGCAGGAGTCCCTGGGTCAGGGTAAGGACCTGGAGGGGCTGAGAGAGGTGACGGAAAGCCTCTAGGAGCTATACCCCACCCAAGCTGGGTAGAGGAACTACTTTATTTTGGTATTTTGACTAAGTTTTCTGTTTAACTCATAAATCGTGACCTGAGGCAGACTTTGGTGTAGCATCAGTCCTTCCTGGGCTAGTGAGTTAGCTTGCGGGATTAGAGTACACAAAGTTCTGTTTCCCTGAACACAGGAGCAACAAACAGAAAGCAGTTTCCTGAAACTCTTTCCTGCAAGCTCTGTGTCCTCACAGCCCTTTGTCTTAGGGTTCCCCTCACAACTGCTTCTCTAGGCCTTTTTGTGGCTTTCTGCCTTCAACATACAGACTTCAAAATCAACATCCTAGCCACTGTGTTAGTCCTCAGCGAAACACCTCAACCCACGTGACTTAGATCTCTCTAACCTGCCACCTGCCTTGGCCCTCCACTGATTTTAGCCATCTCTAGTTCACAAAAAGGCTTAATTGCTCTTTCCATTGTGTCTGAAAAACTGCTTGCTGAATGCATTGATTTTAACTAGGTCTGTGATTGTCTTTGATCGAAGACACACCTGATGACAGCCGCTGGTACCTTTCAAGCAGTTGAACAATTTTTCTAATTAAATTCACATGAATGAATGGGAATCAACAAGAAACCTCAGTGGAATTGTAAAATCTCAATGAATCTTACTGGGAGGAAGAAGATAGACGTAAAAGAAGATGGTAAATTCCTATACAGCAGGTTTCACTTACTAGCAACGCAGATATTAACAACTTCTGGTGAATAGGAACATTTTGTTGGTAACCAATCCCTCCCATTGACCTTCATATTAATGGGGTTTGGGTACCAGCAATGGCATGCCACTTATGAACATTGTTTTGGAAGAAAGGCCTCTGCTGGCAAGTTTGAGAGGCTGCAGCCAGAAAAGGAAGCACAGGGGCTGCCACACAGTTGCTGAAGCTGCATGGCATCTCTCTCTGCGCTTTCCAGGCGGCATCCTGTTGGGGGGCTGCACTCGGGGAAGGAAGCTCTGGGACGTGCCGAGCCCTGAGCATAGGAAGAGGCACCATGCAGCCCTGCCTGCTGGCAGGTCTGTGGGAGTGCAGGCAGGGAAGGTGTACATTACCGCACTTCCTTCCCTGGCTGTAGCCCCACAAACCTGCCCTGCCGCTTATTGGCAATTGCAACATTTTGCTGGCAACCAAGGGATTGCTAATAAGCCATATCTACTGTATTTCTCTGGTCCTCAACTTTCTTCTTTTCTTTTAGTTCATGGTCAGTTCTCATGGATCACAGTGAATGCAGCAAAAGCATCAGTATTCCAGCCTCAGAAATCTGGCCTCAATCAGCCTCTCCTATGGAAATACACAGGAGAGGGACTCCCTCACCAAGAATCCTCTCATTGGGTTTTCTTAGGTTATTCCATTCAGGCAGCCACACTTGTCCCCATCCACAAAAGGGGCCGCAGTTCTGCTCCCAAATGTCATGGATAACGAGGGTTTACAGGAGATGAGGGCCCACCTCATGGAGACTCTGTCTCTGCACCAATTTTCAGGGGCCCCGTGGCTCTACCTGGCTCCCTGATAGTGTGGCTTCATTGGAATTGCACTGCTAGAGTTTAATACAACAGGTTTTGCCCCTGGGACACCCCTTTGAGGACGTTTCCCCAGCCTGGAGGGTGCTGCAGAAAAATGAATGCAATTCCAAATTGATACTTTTCTGCAGGGCTTGGGAGGAGTGAGGAAAAAATGTATGTTTCCTCCCAGCAACAACCCTGGTTGCCCAAGGTGGAGAACAAGACTGCCATGGTGATGATTGACAGCCTCTTGTATGTGGAAAGGAGGCAATTTGCATAGATGGGACTCCCAGTAAGGGTCATACTGGTCAGTTGATATGTCCCTGTAGCGGGGCGAGCACCTAGCTCTGGTTAGGAAGGGGTTAAAAGCAGCCAGGGGAGGCTGGTTGGGTAAACAGTCCTAGGTGTGGCCACACCCAATTAGAGTCCAGCTGACCCTGATAAAAGGGCAGGCTCAGGGAGCGAGAGAAGACTTTTGCTCCAGTTGAAAAGCAGAAAGGACTAGGTTGTCTGGGAAAGCAAGTAGGGTACCTGAGGCAGAGCAGGGCTGGGGAAAGACAGGCAGAGCTGAGGAGCTCTGGCCTCGTGAGTCCCCAGGCTGAGGCCTTGCTCAAGGCCGGGGAGGTACTAGGGCTGCAGGGAGGCAGCTGGGGCTGGAAAGGCAGCAGGTCTAAACCCCCTTGCCAATGATGAGTGGCCACTTCAGACTGCAGTTTTCCCCTGAGGGAAGGGGCTCGATGAGGACTGGCAGTGGGCCACTGAGGTGAGGTGGGCTTAGGGGATTGGGGTTCCCTGGGGAGGGGAGACCCAGAGTGTGGGGGCACTGCTGTGGGAAAGCACCCTAAGGTAAGAGGCACCGGAGTCTAGGAGGGACGCGGTACCTGAAGTGCTATAAGTGGTGAAGATCAGGAGGAAGCAGGCACCAGTAGAAAGACACCAGCCAGCAGGAGGCGCTCCGAGGCTGGATCTGCACTAATTCCCGGATGACCAGCAGGAGGCGCTGCGGCAGTGAGTGCCCGCTGTGCTACAGTCCTATAGTAATTACCACACCAGAACAGATATTCATCTAGTCCAGTATCCTGCCTTCTCAGGTGGGAACTAATCCCTGGTGATTCAGAGGGAGGTGGAAGTGCCCCATAATTCACCACACTCTGGTGAGGGAAGTTCCTTTCTAAGCCCAGCTAACAGTGATCATCTTATAATAGTAATAATATAATAGTACTCTTTGTCCATAGGTCTCAAGGTACTTCATCCAGAGGGGCAAGTAGTATCCTTTCCCACATTTTATATGTGTGGAAGCTGAGAGGCTGAACATGAGGATTGAGTCTTTGTAATTTTTGCCCTTCTAGCATCTGTTGATACCCTCTCATTACTAAAACATCAATCCTGCGAAGATTTATGCATGCAGTTAACTCTATGAATTCTAAGTTGTTCTATTGAAGTCAATGGCAATATTCCCAGGCCCATGTGCTCAAAGCATATTTAGGTACCTAACATGGGCAGTAGGTGCCTAAATACCTTTGAGGATCTGGGCCTCAGTGTATGGTTTAGAAAACTTGACCTATGAAGTAAGTTTTAAAAACAAAAACAAAAACCTGGGTATGTTTAGTCTTGAGAAAAGAAAACTTGGGGGGTGGGGACCTGAAAACAGTCTTCAAATATGTTAAGGGCTGTTAGAAAGAGGATGGTGATCAAGTGTTCTTCATGCTCAGTGAAGGTAGGAGAAAAAGCAGTGCATGTAACCTGCAACAAGGGAGCTCTAGGTTAGACATTAGGGAAAATCTCTAACTGTAAGGATAGTTAAGCACTGGAATAGGCTTCCAATAGATGTTGCGGAATCCCTGTTTTAAGAACAGGTTAGACAAGCTAGCATCTCCTAAGGATAGTTTAGGTATACTTGGTCCTGCCTCACCCCGGGATAGTGGATTAGATGACTTTCCCAAGTCCCTTCCAGCCTTTCTATGATTCTATAAAATTAAGCACACAAGTCTTTTCAGGATCAGGCCCTTGAGTTGTAAGCTCTTGCAGGTCAGGGACATCTCTCCCTGTGTGTAATGTGCTATGTAAAGGTTTAGTAAATAACAATTATGTAATGTGGTTGTCTAATAGTTCTCTGAGTAATATTAAACTTTGGGGGGAAAAAATGTTATAGCACCAACTTGATTGATGTGGAAGACAGACAAAAACAGACCAGGGGTACCATATGAGTTCTGCCTGCTCCATCGTAGGTTTTGCTAGTCCTCTTGATATTATACACAAAGTAAGAAATCTTCAGTTTCCCCTAAACAATGTCTCAGATGTACAGGTCTAGAATCAATAGCTCTTTGTTATTAACTGGTTTGGGCCATCACTTTTTTAAAGCCTTTTTTTTTTCTCTTTCAGAAACATACTAAATCTATCAATTTCTCATTTATCACCCAGATGCCCTGCACGATAATTCTGGGACACAGTTGGTTGCTTCCTACAGCTGACATCATAAGCAATGGCTCTTTAAACAAATATTTTGTGAGCTGGGTGACAACAGGTAGCATTACGCAAAATAGAATTCGCATAGAAAAGGACTGCAGACGCAAGATGAACTGTATTTGCAAAAAGAAAAGGAGTACTTGTGGCACCTTAGAAGTACTCCTTTTCTTTTTGCGAATACAGACTAACACGGCTGTTCCTCTGAAACCTGTATTTGCAAAGTTATTCATATAGTCACTCAAGCTGCAGAAGGCAGTTCAGGTCTACTCGATGTACAATACAGAAAGCATCCTGATTATGGCACTGATTCAGGAGCACATTTGAGCATATGCTAACTTTAAGTATGACTTTAGTGGGACTTAAACATATGCTTAAGTGCTTTTCTTAATAAGGATTCTTTCCTGAATTGGGGTCTATATTCTGGCACTTCCTAGAGATCCACTGAAGTGAGGTATAGTATTGTTGATATATAAATAGCAATAACTCTGTGTGGTTATTGCCTGAAGAAGCAGGTGGAATATTGCATTCCAGGTACCTCCATTTCAGGGTCTGAAATTCTGACTGCCCTAAAAATAATCCTCTTATAAGACCATGGTGACCCTACACTGGTTTACCAGGAAAAGTGACTGGATTTGTCTTTTCTGCCAGCCTAGTTCCATGAACTATATCTGGTACACAATTTAACTTCATGAATAGTGCAGCTCCTTTCAGATGGGATTTATTAATGTTATAGCAGGACAGTGCATTCTCTATATCATCCAAGGAACTTTACAATGGATTCTTTATTAAAAATACATGGCATTTCCTGGGTCACTCAAAGTGATCACGTGGTTGTTGGCTAAGGTAGATTTTTAGAGTTTGCATTAGAGAGGCCTAAATCCTGCCCCTGTGGTGGTTATTGAAAACCCAGCTGCCATTGTCATTGGGAAAATCCTCCTGCCATAAATATAAAGGGAAGGGTAACACTTTTAAATTCCTCCTGGCCAGAGGAAAAACCCTTTCACCTGTAAAGGGTTAAGAAGATGAGATAACCTTGCTGACACCTGACCAAAATGACCAATGAGGAGACAAGATACTTTCAAAGCTGCGGGGGGGACGACAAAGGGTCCTCTGTCTGTGTGATGCTTTTGCCAGGACCAGAGCAGGAATGCAGGTCAGAACTCCTGTAAAGGGTTAATAAGCAATCTAGTTAGATATGCGTTAGATTCTGTTTTGTTTAAATGGCTGATAAAATAAGTTGTGCTGAATGGGATGTATATTCCTGTGTTTGTGTCTTTTTGTAACTTAAGGTTTTGCCTAGAGGGATTCTCTATGTTTTGAATCTGATTACCCTGTAAGGTATTTATCATCCTGATTTTACAGAGGTGATTATTTTACTTTTTCTTTAATTAAAATTCTTCTTTTAGGAACCTGATTGCTTTTTCATTGCCCTTAAGATCCAAGGGTTTGGGTCTGTGTTCACCTATGCAAATTGGTGGCGATTTTTATCAAGCCTTCTCCAGGAAAGGGGGTGTAGTGCTTGGGGGGGGGGGGATATTTTTGGAGGGAGACGTTTCCAAGTGAGCACTTCCCCTGTTCTTTGTGTAACACTTTGGTGGCAGCTTTTTGCCTAAGCTGGTAAGAATAAGCTTAGGGGGTCTTTCATGCAGGTCCCCACATCTGTACCCTAGAGTTCAGAGTGGGGAAGGAACCTTGACACCTCCGTATACCTCTGTTTTGTCTTTGGGTTTAAAACAACCTAGATCTACTGAATACCATCATGTGAAAGAATATATAAATTGAAGGGAACAGACAGTTGAGGTAATAAGTACCTAACAATGGCATGGATCATGCTGATGGCTGACAAGGCAGCAAAATGAAGTGGGTTCACTTTTAAAATAAACCTGTATTGAAAATAAACTAACATAATGTCCTCACCTCAGATTGAGTGAAGGCTGATTTATGCCTGACTTCTACCCTCTGAAAGCAAGATACTGAATGAGTTTTGTGGTGTTGAGCTTTATCAAATTGTACATACCCTGCACTTTGATTTCCAAGAAGAAAACCTTTTTTCAGGCTTACATACTATTTGTGTTTGTTTCATATATTTGCTTATTTATGGTGTCTTAACGTGTTAAATGACCAATACAATTCTGCAATGTTTACACATATCTATTATTCAGAAGTAACGAGTCATGTAGATCAGTGGTTATCAAACTTTTTTTTCTGGCGACCCAGTTGAAGAAAATTGTTGGTGCCCGTGACCCAATGGAGCTGGGAAAGAGGGGTTTGGGGTGTGGGAGAGGCTCAAGGCTGAGGCAGACTGCTGGGGTGTGGGGTGAGAGCTGCAGGGTGGGGCCAGGAATGAGGGATTGAGGATGTGGGAGGGCTGGGAGTGCGGGCTCTGGGTGGGGTCAGGATGAAGGGTTTGGGGTGGGGACTCAGGGCTGGGGCAGGAGCTTACCTTGGGCAGCTCCCAGCCAGCAGTGCAGCGGAGGTGCTAAGGCAGGCTTCCTGCCTGTCCTGGCACCACAGACCATGCTGTGCTCCGGAAGCAGCCAGCAGCAGGTCCGGTTCCTAGGCAGAAGTACGCAAGCAGCTCCATGTGGCTATCACCCGCAGGCACTGGCCCCCTGCAGCTCCCATTGTCCGGGAACCAGCCAATGGGAGTGTGAAGCCGGTGCTTGGGGTGGGGGCAGTGTGTGGAGCCCCGTGGCCTCCCTGCCTAAGAGCCACAGCTGCTGCTGGCCACTTCTGGGGTGCAGTGTGGTGTCACAACAGGTAGGGACCAACCTCCCTTAGCCGGGTAGCACTGCCAACGGGAATTTTAACCACCTGGTCAGCAGTGCTGACCAGAGCCCTCGCGATTCAGTGCCTTATGTTCTTCAACCTATTACTGGGTCATGACCCGCAGTTTGAAAACCACAGATGTAGATGACCCACTGTATTTGTAGCTGTTTGCATCAGTTCACAAATCAGAACTGTTTTTTCCCTTCTCTAATCCTGTAGATAAGCTTTCAGAAATAGCATTCACTAACTGTATGAATACAGGGACAGAGTTTACTTATTACGTTGTAATGTGCTCTATTTGGGGCTGCCATTTACTTGTAGATTGCAGCCACAGCAAAACACAACAGCCTCTATTCAAATGCCTTCCCCAAAAGGATGTAAGTAATGTCACCAAGAGATGTTGAACTGCTGAGCATGCTCAGCTGTCATTGACTGTAATGAAGACACCCAGCATCTTACAGCAAGCACTTAACATCTCATAGTATTGGGCCCTGAATTCTTCATGGTTTTAACTTTGCTATTTAAAGTTTTAAATAATACAGGACCAATCCGCTGGAGGGACCTCCTTTCACCTTGTGTCCCATCACTACAGCTGAGTTCAGTGGGAGAGGGTCTGTGAACTGAACTGAAATAGACTTTAGAAATGGGAGGTAAGGCAAACCATTCTAGAATATTCTTCCCCTTCAAATAAGCCCAAAGTCATGTGGCCAAACCTTGATGCTTTTTTGTTTCCTTTCTACATTTTGTGTAAGAAGTTTCATTATTTGAGTGTCCCTGTGGTTTTGTTTCTCCCTTTTTGGTAGATCTGTAGGTTATTTGGGCTTGTGACTCATTTTGTCTATGATTGCCTGATGGTACTCCCAGTGGCATTTGAAAATTAGGCACCGTTATTATTATCCTTTGCACAAGCTTCACAGTTTTATGCCTCGTGAAGATATAGAGCCCTCATCACATAAGTGGAAGAATCCCTGAAAAGCAGCCCAAAACACTGATTTCAAGTAATTTTAAAGCACGTAGCTGAAAAAGATACTTCACTGATGAAGTCGGCTGTAGCCCACGAAATCTTATGCTCAGATAAATTTGTTAGTCTCTAAGGTGCCACAAGTACTCCTGTTCTTTTCACTGATCTAAGTTTTTCTTAAATCTGAGATAGGTGGCGTCTAAGAAATAGCACTTATTTACAGTATCTTTGTTTTTCCATGAGAGTTAACTAATTATAGAAAATCTCAGGATTTTCTCATACTTAAAACAGAAATACTATTCCATAATGTCATGGACCCTGCAAACAAATGTGCTGATTTTTCTGGTTTTTAGGTGAAATCCTCATTGTACAGATAAGGGGTATTTGGGAAAACAGCAAAATCTTTCAAAATGGTAGAGCTTATCAAATGTGCTCATTAGAGAGCAAAAATTGAAGCAAATGATACATTGGAAAGAAACATTATTTAGGGTCCCATCCTATAACCCCTTATATGAGTAGCCCAGTCCTTAGTAAGTCAGAGTTGAATCAACCCATGTTCAAAAGCCCAGCACAAGGTGTAAGTGAGACTTAAGTGGTGTTGATGATTTGTGCTGACTTCTGCAAGGGTGGATTTTGTTCAAAATTAATCTTACTGGGGCAGAAACTCAGTTGGTGTTAATTATCGTAGCTCCATTAGGACTTACACCATCTGAGGACTGGCCCCTGCTAACATCAATAGGATTAATCTCACTCACTTGAGTACAGCTGGTTAGGAAATGGACAATATTACAAGGGAATTTTTATTGCTCCTTTATGGGAAAAACTTCAATTGGATGAACATTTTCTGACTATCTCCACATGAGAGGAATGGTTTTGAAAGTTGGTGCCCAACGGTTTGGTCCTGAGAAGTGTGGAGCACTTGTAGCTCCCAGGGAAACGAATGCTCAGATACCATGATTATAGTTGTGAGTTAAGAGCCTAGTTAGAGAACAGCTCTCGGGAGCAGACACCCAAGTCATTTTATTTGGGGAAATGGCTACAATGCAGGCACCATAACTACTTGTCATTAAAAGTGTTAGAAGGAGTTTTAGCATTCCAGTATTACAATGTTCTGTGGTTCTTGCTTTAATGGCTCTGCATGGAGCAGATGGAGTCTGTTGTTCTTTTAGGCCAGGGCCCTAGGAAATGAAGCAGCACCTGGGGATATTGGGTGGGAGCCATTAAAGAACTTAGCAGTTACAATGCTGAGCGTCATAGCACTTAACTTTTAGGTACCTAGACAATCACAGGTACAACACTGTGATCCACAAAGCCTGGTTAGTGAATGGGGAAAGATGGGTGCCTTAGAATAGGATCCACAAAAACCAGCATGCTAGCCATGGAGCCACTAAGCTAGCCAATGAGAGATGCTGATGACAGAGGTGTGTTCTAAGCCCCCTCTCATGGAGATAGGTGCATAAGTCCAGGCTGCAGGGAGGCATCTATGTCTGTGTGTGATCCACGAATGGGAACCTGCTACCTGGAGAATTGGCAAAGCTGCTTCTTCCAGGAATGACTTAGGTGCCTGCCTTGCTCTACACAAAATGACTGGAGGAGTAAGAGGAGGTGGTGCCACCGTCCACATTATTAGACCTATGGTTAGACCTCTTGCCTGGGATGTGAGACACCAAAGTTCAATTCCACCCTCTCTGCCAGAATGGTAGAAGGGACTTATTAAAAGGCTAGAAGTTATCTGGGCAGCGTCAGCTCCTCCTTTGGACAGATTTTGACTGGGGCCTGATCAGGTAGGCCTAGCAGCCTACAAATGACTTAGGCAGCTGAATGCCTATCTTCTCCCAGTTGGTGGATCAATCTGGGGCTTAGGTAGGAAACAGGAGTCTGGACATTTAGAGTGAGGCAGCACTGCCTGTGCCCCCGGGCCTAAAAACTTAGGCCCCTAGGGAACTGTTACAATGGAATGTTAGGTGCTGAGTGAGTTTAGGCACCTACAGGGTTAGGCGGAAGCCAAGTGGCAATTTAATAGATTGCAGTGGCACCACACCTGGTGATTTAGGCACCCGACGCTGGAGTGTAGGATCGAACCCTTTTGTGCCCATCTTAGGCAAAATCACTGTGGTGCTCCCTCCTAGAACACTGTGACTTTGCATTGCCACCTGTACAGGATTGGGGCATAAGAGCCCCAATCTTGGCCTTAAGCAGAAGAGGTATTACTACTAAGTACTTGAGAACGTGTTCCTAGAGCCAGTTGGAAGATTCAGTTCATTAGTGCATCAGCGAGAATATGAATTTTATGCCATTGTTTGAAGTGAAAGGATTAATCCTCTATTAAAAATGAATATAAATTAATGAATAAAGAGAAGGTCATTTGGCTTCTCTTAGCACAGGAAGAAGCTGTATTATTTGCTGACTTCTGCACACATAGCTATGAATTTTTGGGAGGCTAACAGAAATAGATTGTACTAGATGGCTCCTTAATTGACCCTGTGAAATTTTGGTTAATATTTATAAATTTTGAAGGACCAATCCAGCAGTCCCATATTCACATGAAAAATCCTTAATACCATGTAGTCCTGTTGATGTGAAGTATTTACATGAGCAAAGTTTACTCATCGGAGTAAGGGTTTGCAGGATTGGGTCCTTGAATATTTATAAACAGCAATCAAAATTATTTTATGAGGTAAGTTAAAGAACCATCTGGTATCATCTATTATTTTATCCTCTCTAATTTTTATAGTTGTTTGCAAAAGTCAGCATGTATTACAGCTTCTTCCTGTGCTGAGAGAAGCCAAATGACCTTCTCCTTATCCATTAAACTTGTATTCTTTTTAATAGAGGATTAATCCTTTCACCTCTAACAATGGCATAAAATTAACATACTAGCTGATGAGCTAATGAACTAAATCTCCCAAGAGGCTCAACTTGAGGATCATGTTCTTAAAATTAAGTATTTTCTTCTGCCTAAAGGAACAGCACATTCCATCTACTCCATACAGAGCCAAAGGAGGGATCATGACCTGGGCCATATTTAACTACTAAAAATCCATATGATATTTTTAGCAGCAGCTAGCTCTGGTGCTTACTCTGTAGTAATTTCCCCAAATTACTTTTTTTTTTTTCCTCTAGAGGTGCTGAATGCTCATCAACTTCAACTCAAGTTACAATGCTCAGCTCCTCTCAGGAGCAAGTCCTGGAGTGCAACCCGGAGAAACCTTATACTCATGTAGAGCTAGTCAGAACATTTTCACTGAATTGAAATTTCAAAAGAAGCAGAACTAATTAATTTATTATCGACCATTTTGACTCATGTGAAAAGTCCTTACTCATGCAAATAAAACCCATTCAAATGACTGGATTAATTGTATGAGTGAGTGCTAATCTTGTGTGTCAAATTTTGCAGGATCAGGTGTCATCACTTCATTTTTTTTTTCAAAACCATAAAAGTCAATTAGATTGCAGTGGACTGGCAGGATTTCAGTTTTAAAGGGACACTGCCACATTGGTAAGTTATGTTTTTACTATTCAAAGAAACATTATTTCTTTTCAGCCAGCAAAGAGCAGGTATTTGTTTCTTTACAATGAAGGACTTCTGCTTAAGATGTTCAACAGTAAGTAGGCTTAGAAGGATTAGATTTTTATTGGGGGCCTTGTGAAGCTAAATTCCTCAGGCTTTGGTTTCAGCCTTGGGTGGCAGGGCTTGGAACTCCAGGCTTCAGCCCCATGAGGTAGGGTTTTAGCTTTCTGCCCTGGGCCACAGCAATTCTAATACTGGCCCTGCTTGGTGGACTGCCTGAAACCTACTCAGGCCCTCCCAGGGGACCCCAGACCCTTGGTTGAGAATCACTGGTCTATGATATGAATACCAGGGATGTGAGTATGAACAGGCATTCCAACTGAATACATACATAATAGGTGTTTTGCACATTTGTCCTGGTGCCCATATCCTGGAGACTGAAAGCGTAACCATAAGTTGGATTTTGGTGCAATTGTCCCAGTATGCAAGCTCTTGGTTGGTTTGTTCTCAATTTTGATTGATATTTCTATACTTTCAAGATTTGTCTTAAAACGAATCCAAAATCAGTGAGCCTCCGTCTAAATGACTGAAAGTTGGCACATCTGACAATCATTTAACATTTAGTCACCTAAACTTTTTTTTGTGTGCAATCAAATGATCACTTTTGGGCACTACCTGCCTAGAACAAAGCTTGAAGAGGTGACTAGAAGGTTGAAAGGATCTATAGCCCTCTGTGAATAGGCCAGGAAATCCATTCCCCAAAGCATTTTAGTTTTAATGATAGCAAAGCACATCAGGTAGACAAAATCTAACAGTTCTAAATGAGAATGCATATTCCAGTATTTTTATACTGGGCAAGTTTTTAAGGATAAATGAAGGCACAGAGTGTGAAGAAGATGTAAGAATGTATTGCTTATTGCTCATGCAAGCTGAAAAGTTACCATCAATGCCCCTCTTATTTATCATTTACTTTTAGTGTACATAAAAGCTGACCCATGGGGAATTCATTAGGCTTACTTTACTCTTATGAAGAGTCCTATGTCCCATAGTTTTTTTGACAGAAGGAATTTACAATCTAAAGCCTTGATCCTGCAAAGCCTTTCTCAGATAACTCAGAGGGACTACTCACATGAGAAAAGCTAACTCATATAAAGATTTTGGCAGTAGTGAGCTCTAAATTGTACAATAACCAGATGAAGGAAGAGAGAAGATCCAGTTTGTATGGTCTAACACCTGGGATATCTTGTCCTCTAGTCAGCAGGAACATGGGAATTGGCATAGCAATGGTGTATCTACTCCAGCATCCTGCCTCCTAACAGTGGCTTACATACATTTAATGCAATTATATAATTAAACTAGAGGCAAGCAAATGTAGGTATCCAAACCAATAAACTTTTCCATTTACTTTATTTAACATTCTGTGTTTTGTTTGTGTTTTTATTTACTTAAAAACACAAACAAAACAAGCATTTTCCTCAGTCTTTTCTAGGCAGATGCAATAAACCAGCCCCAGACAACAAAATTCCCAACCGGGCTGTGACAAACATGGCAAATATGAGGTTTATATTGCACAGTCCAGAGTAATAATTTGCAGAAATCAGGGAGAAATAAAGTGCTTACGGGGGACAGCGAACAAGAGGAAAAAATGCCTAGTGTTTTGGTAAGGTATGCCGTGTGATGGGCCATGGTGCACTTCAAAGCATCTTCAGGAGCCAGGACTGAAAATCATCCCGGGCGGGAATGGGGGATGAATAACACGGCTCGGAGTCACTTGCACCGTTTTTACACGAGTGCCGTTCGTGGAGTTACTCCGCATTTGCACGGCTGGGAGAGGTTAGCGGGGAAACCCTTCCCCTCCCCACGGGGAGGGGAGGACACGGAGGAGGTGATTCCCGGCGCTCCTGAGCCGGGGCCGGCTGCGGCGGAGGCTGGCACGGCCCTAGGGACCCGCAGGGGAGGGGGAGCCGCAGGGGGCGCTCCTGGCACCCCGATCCCCTCCGGAGCCTGGCACAGCAAACCCTCGCCCCCCCCCCAAGCCAGCCGGGCGCTGGCATGTGGCAGGCGGGGACAGGCAGCGCGTGCCGCCCGCAGCCCGTGAGGAAGGCTCCTCTCCATCGCCGCTGCCGCCTCCCTGCCGGCCGGCTCCGGGCTCTGCAGCAGCGCTCGCTCCCTCGCAGGCGGCGGCGGCTCCCCGCCCTCCAAGATGCCCGAGCGGCGGCTGCCCGCACCGCCACGCTCCTCGGCCGGCTGAGGGAGCCGCGGGGGCAGCCCGCGCTGCGGCCCTTGCAGCCCGGTTCCCCGCCGCTCCTATGGAGCCGCGGCTGGGCAGGCACCGGACGCCTCAGGCGAGGTAAGGCGCCGCCGCCGCCTCCTGTTGCACTGGCCGGCTGCCCGCCGGGGCCCGAGAGTCCTTTGCCCTGCCCCGGGCACGCAGCGCGCGCGGGGGGCCGCTCCCGGCCGGCGCATTGCAACTCCGGGAACTTTTGCAGGCAGGCTCGGCTCGCTGCGCCTGCTGGCCCCGGGGTGTCGCTTCCCCCCTCGCTGCTGCTTTTGGTTTATTTCTTAATTGGATGTGGCCGGGCCCTGCCCCAACTCCGGGGGAGGCGGAGGCGAACCCGGGGCTGGCTCGATCGGTCCTCACCAGAAGCAGCCAGGCGAGCCCGGGGGGGCTGCACCCTCGGTGCCGGGGCTGCTCCCGAGTGAGCTGGGGAGGATGCTGAGGGCTGCGTCGGGGGCCACAGCAGGGCTCTGTGACTGTCTAAGTGGGGGGGGGGGGGGAGGCTGTGGGGGCGCGGAGAGCAACTCCGGGAGTTGGGCTGGAGGGGAAAGGAGCGAAGCCCGCGGCTGTGGGAGTGGGTGGGCGGCAGCCCCCTCCCCCCATTTCTAGCAGCGGCTGGGGGAGGGGCAGGAGAGCGTGTCCTGGGGGTGTTCAGGGCACATCTTCCCCCCACCACCACCTGGACTGAAAGGCTCTGGGGCGCGGAGCAGGTGGAGTCAGACACCCGCTGGCCGACTAGTGCAGCCTGCCGCTCTGCCTGGCACCGAACTAGCCAGCCGCGCTTCTCCAGCGGGAACCCCGGCCATCCCTGCCGCAGCCGGGCCGGAGCCCTCCTCAGCGGAGCCTGCTGCTTCCCGGAGCTAGCTGGGGCTGCGGCTGGAAACTCCCCGGAAGGGCCCGACGGCGGTAGGTGGGCTGAAAGGGTGGGGTGTTGCTGAATAAAGGAGCGGAGGCTGCAGGAACTAGGGGTACCCCCCACCGCCGGCGTTGGAGCTAGAGCAAAGGGAGCATTTTCAAGGCGTGTCTTCTTTCATTTTTTGCAAGCTGGTGGCACGCACGGGTTGCAGAGTGTCAAGCTGATCAGCATTCAAGTGGCGATGAGTGAGCAAAGTGAAGTGAGAGAGGCGCGTGCAACTGGCAGTGGAAGCTGAGGATGGTGCATGGGGAGAGAGAGAGAGAGAAAGAGAGAGAGAGATGGGAAGAAGCTGTTTGTGTTGCCTTGGGATTTTTCCACTTTGAAACCTACCAGGACCAGTTGCTACGAAGCATGAAGCAGGTGGTGATGGCTATGATGATGAGGAAAGGCTGTTTCTAAATGACTGGGCTGCAGCTCCCTCAGAACACAAGCAACAAATGGCAGCGGGTTGTGGCCGGGCTGCAGCAGCAGCAACTGCAACTCCCAGGTGAGCTGCAAAGGCTCCAGGCTGCAAGCTGCAGCTTTCCATGCATGCGTCTCGCATTCTGCTCCTGATCCACCCCCAGCCCCTAAGCACTTGAGCTGGGAGCCCTTTTCCTAACCTATGGGGTTAGTCTGGGTCTACTAGCGAGTGACCAAGGGATTTGTGGGTGCTTCTTCTTTTGCTTTTTGCATTTTGCACTGTACCCCCTTGTACAGGAAAGCCAAGGAAAGAGACGGGAGTTTTTGCTGATGTGTACCCTGGTCTCTATGATGCAGTAAAATAATAGGGCAGTGCACTACCCTGAGCAGGACACTGTCCTGACCTTAAAGCTTAATGTTTAGATAGATAGAAATTTCATGGCTACTCGTAGTAAGCAGGTAAAGAGAGCATCAGTATGTGGAAAATTTTGTGTGTATGTTTAAAATTTGATAACACCATTCTGTATGTTATTGCTTTGATGACAGTGTACATATCCAAAAACTGCTTCTTTAAAATTTGGAACTCAATACTATGCCAAATGCAATAGTATTTTTTCTTTCCTTTTTTTGGCATCTTTCCATACAAAATAAAACACTTGTAGAATTATTATCTCTTAACTTGGAGTGCGAACTGCATGGATATTTTTATCAGTCAGTATTGCCAAATGGCCCCTTTTACTAGACAGAAGATATGGCGTGATTACAAAATAAAGAATAGCGCGCACAAAATACATCAATTTACCAAATATTTACAGGTTTCAGAGTAACAGCCGTGTTAGTCTGTATTCGCAAAAAGAAAAGGAGTACTTGTGGCACCTTAGAGACTATTGGTTAGTCTCTAAGGTGCCACAAGTACTCCTTTTCTTTTTCCAGATATTTACACAACTGAATTGAAAATGGTCAAATAGTATATGAGGCCGGTATGAAGGAATTAAGCATACAGCAATTTGTACATCTGTAAAAATGACAAATAGGTTATTGCTTTTAAAAAGATGTTGTTTTTTAAAGTAATAGCCTTGGAAAAGTGCTCCAGAAGAGAAAACAATACCTTTGAGTATAAAACTTTGGATGGAACAAATCTCATCCTAATACCGAAAAATGATTGGCTGCAATAATTTCTTGGAGTTAAATCATTTAATGATTTATAAATTCAGATTGCAAAATGCCTGTTATGCCTTGTTGGGAGTGGTTCCTGAAGCCTTTGATATAGAGTACAAGAGTGTTCACATAGTTTACATTTTGATATTTTAAATAATGTCACCAAAGAAACTCATTTTGCATGTTTCTTTATAGTTTGATTTGGAGACAGAGGCTAGAATAATGAACTATGGTATAAACTAAGTCACGGAAACCTTCACCATGCTCAAAGTAACTCAGTTTCTTAATTTTCTTTTGTAGGATCTAATTTAGTCGTAATCGTATTCAAAGTATCAGTAATATTGAAGGAATATTGGACCAACTCTGTAACCCGTATTCACACAGGTAGTCCTGCGTTTCAGTGGGATTACTCACATGAGTAAGGGTTACTCACTTGACTAAGGATTGGGCCTGTTGTCAACTAGTTGTGATGTGGTGTTAAATAGGGACCTGATTTTGTTGAAACTATTGAGAAATCTCTCATTTGACTTAAGTAGAAACAAGTAGACTGATGCTGAGTCCTTACCTTCTCTTATTTGTCCATATATTGCTGTCGGAGAATTGAGACCCAGTCTTGCTCCCAGTGAAGTCAGTTGCAAAAATTTCATTGACTTTGATGTGAGCAGGATGTGACCCTTAGGGTGCTCATTTCCATTGATTTTTTTAGTGGCATTGAGGCTGTTTAGCACCTTGCAGGAGGTGTTCAGAGCCTTATAAGATTGAGCCTTTGGTGAGCTTTTGTTTACTAGCAGAAATATCCTGTCTGTAGCTTTCTTGACAGTGAGAAATATTTACTCTTAAGCCACATGATTTGCCTCAAATGGGAGACTAATGGAAAAACAAGACATTTCATTAGCAAGAAATAAGAATGTATTCATAGGGAGGGCCCTGTCCGAAACCACAGAAGTCAATGTGAGGTTTGCCATTGATATTAAAGGGAGAAAGATCAAGGCTTGTATATACTTACTTTGGTTTAGTTATACATATATTATCTTGGTCATTTAATTTAGAAACCAAAAAGGAAACACAGCACTAGACTTTGAGCTATTCCAACTGTACTGTTCTGTGCTCCCATTGAAGTTATAGTAGATCGCCAGTGACTTCAGGGGCAATCAGGAGCAAGCTCAAATAGCTTGTCAATTCAAGAAACAACCTCAAAACTGTAGAATTGAAATTTAGAAATTAAAGATGACTGTGGTCAGCGTCTACATTGATGTTTGAACCAAGAGAAATGTAATATAAAATGGTCTTGCTGGATTTAAGTAATCAAGGCACCAAATTATGTAGTTGGTCCCATTGACTTACGTGGGATCACTTCTGTAAACAAAGCATGCAGGATTTATCTCACTATCAGTAAATTCGGAAAGATTCTAAACCTTCTAATTGAGAATGAAAAGAAGATGCAAAATGTTTGAAAACATTAGTTATCACTAACTGCCTCATGTAGTGAGAGGAACAACAGTTAGTGGTATTATTTTTAGAATCGGTTAAAGGTATATACATGATTTTAAATACGATAATGTATCTGTTTATTATGGGCTGATCTGTAGCCCACTGAAGTCAGCTTCATTGACTTCAATGGACTTTGGATCAGTTCCCATTTTAGAAAGAAACTTCATTTGTGTTCCACTGTTGATACACATGTATACTTTATACGTTTTGTTTTTCCCAGTATAATCAGTTAGTAAATGTAAAGCAAATGTCTTGCAGTGCAATTCATATTTGTCTGTAGCTATAAAACTCATAAAACAAAATGTCAAAAGGAAGAAAGGACTCTGATTTTTAAAATGATAGTATGATTCTCAAACACCATGATTAAATATTTTGCTTTGAACCAAGAATGAATTAATAGAGTTCAGGGAGTTTGTAGTCACTTACTCTGGCCTCCTTGAACAGTTTTACCAAACAAGCTCTGATATTTTAAAAAAATTACTTGTGGAACATACAGCTTTGGTAGGACATTTGTGCTCTTGTGTGAACCAAAAGTCAGCATGTCCACAGATACTACGTGCAAGAAATTAAAGAAATCCACTAACTAATTTAATAAACATTTTTTAAAAATAATGGCTAACTTGTAAACACATACATGAATGTTTGTGTGGTAGTATTTAAACATAATACTGTACATCATAGGTAGAACACTAATGAATTTGGAGGTCTTTTTTTCTGGTGATTCTGAGTCTCTATTTTGTTGGCTTTAGTCCAGTGTATTAGATAAAGTAAATTATTTCTTCTTCTTTCTTCATTTTTGTGGCCACTTTGTGAAGGTTGTTCTTGGATGTGCAGCACATACATGAACTCATCCAAAACAAAACATACATTCAATCAGATGCAATATCAGTTTTCCCACAATACTTTTTCGGCTCTTCATTACACAAGTAGTAATTGTCAAACCCAGCATAAGGAAGGCTCTCCTTTATTTAACAATGATTAAGGTGCATACTGTTGATTCATGAGGATTTGTGAATGTAATAGTTGTCTGTAAGTATAGTTGGTGATTTGCATTGTAGACTTCTGTACTGTATCCATTGACTTGGACTACAAGCATATTTTATGTGGGGACTTAGGTTGAACTTGAAATGCACAGCATTTGCTGCTAGTTCACATACAAAATTCCAGGCTCTATCAGCTTTTTTCTTTTCTGTTCTTGTCTCCCTGATATTTAAATGGTCTTTTGCATATTTACATCAAGTAGAGATTATAGCTTGGTTTATTTTCACACTGATTTCAAAAGTGGACATGGGAAAACTCTTTCACTGTAAGGGTGGGCACAACTCCAGAGTTCTGTATTCTGTTGCCAAGGAAAAGGCCATAGCCAAAGTAAAATGGCTGTTCTGTCTCTGGATGGGGAAGGGACGCGGCAATAGAAGATAAAGGAAAGGGGAAGTGAGAGACATCACAGGGGTTGTCTAGTTTGGGAAAAGAGGTTATGACCCTATTACACTATATCTAATCCTTAGAGAGGAACAATGGTCTAGTGGTTAGGGTACAAGCCCGGAGTTCTGGCTGCAGTTTCCTGCCCCACCACTGACTTCTTTTGTGACTTTGGGCAAGTTAGTTCATCTTTAAAAAGAACAGGAGTACTTGTAAAAAGAAAATGAGGATTTGTGGCACTTTAGAGACTAACAAATTTATTAGAGCATAAGCTTTCGTGGGCTACATCCCACTTCATCGGATGCATAGAATGGAACATATCGTAAGATATATACATACAGATAAGTTGGAAGTTAGTATACAAACTGTGAGACGCTATTTAGTTAAGATGAGCTATTAGCAGCAGGAGGAAAAAAAAACTTTTGTAGTGATAATCAAGATGGCCCATTTAGACGGTTGACAAGAAGGTATGAGGTTACTTAACTTAAGGAAATAGATTCAATATGTGTAATGATCCAGCCACTCCCAGTCCCTATTCAAACCCAAGTTAATGGTATCTAGTTTGCATATTAGTTCAAGCTCAGCAGTTTCTCGTTGGGGTCTGTTTTTGAAGCTTTTCTGATGCAAAATTGCCACCCTTAAATCTTTTACTGAGTGGCCAGAGAGGTTGAAGTGTTCTACTACCGGGTTTTGAATGTTATGATTCCTGATGTCAGATTTGTGTCCATTTATTCTTTTATATAGCGACTGTCCGGTTTGGCCAATTTACATTGGTAGATGTACAGGTGAACGAGCTCCTGATGGCGTGGCTAATGTGATTAGGTCCTATGATGGTGTCACTTGAATAAATATGTGGACAGAGTTGGCATCGGGCTTTGTTGCAAGGATAGGTTCCTGAGTTAGTGTTTTTGTTGTGTGGTGTGTGGTTGCTGGTGAGTATTTGCTTCAGGTTCGGGGCTGTCTGTAAGCGAGGACTGGCCTGTCTCCCAAGCTCTGTGAGAATGAGGGATCATTTTTCAAGATAGGTGGTAAATCTTTGATGATGTGCTGGAGCGGTTTTAATTGGGGGCTGACAGTGACAGCTAGTGGCTTTCTGTTATTTTCTTTGTTGGGCCTGTCCTGTAGTAGGTGACTTCTGGGTACTCTGTCAGTCTGTTTTTTCACTTCAGCAGGTGGGTACTGTAGTTTTAAGAATGCTTGATAGAGATCTTGTAGGTGTTTGTCTCTGTCTGAGGGGTTGGAGCAAATGCGGTTGTATCTTAGAGCTTGGCTGTAGACAGTGGATCGTGTGGTGTGGCCTGGATGGAAGCTGGAGGCATGCAGGTAAGTATAGTGGTCAGTAGGTTTTCGGTATAGGGTGGTGTTTATGTGACCATCACTTATTAGCACAGTAGTGTCCAGGAAATGGACCGCTTGTGTGGATTGGTCTAGGCTGAGGTTGATGGTGGGATGGAAATTGTTGAAATCATGGTGGAATTCCTCAAGGGCTTCTTTTCCATGGGTCCAGATGATGAAGATGTCATCAGTGTAGCGCAAGTAGAGTAGGGACATTAGGGGATGAGAGCTGAGGAAGTGTTGTTCTAAGTCAGCCATAAAAATGGCATACTGTGGGGCCATGCGGGTACCCATAGCAGTGCCGCTGACTTAATCTGGAGAATGTTACCTTATTTACTCATATTGCAGTACTTCCATAGTTCATCTTTGTATGCCTCAGATCGCTGTCTGTAAAATGGGGATAATAGTACTTCCTACCACACAGAGGTTGTGAGGCTAAAATACATTCAAGATTGCAATGTGCTGAGGTGCTACTGTAATGGGGGGCCATATAAGTTCCAGAGATATAGATATAGCATGTCCTTTCCTTAGTATAGGTTTGTGTTAACTGAGGTAAAAAATGTTATCTGGCCGAGGTCCACTCTAGGCTCCTACTTAAGGTTCACTTCAAGTACATAACACATGTGGCCAGAGCAAGTTGTATGTTAAACATGAGTTTTTAAAAAATGTGTTAACGTTAAACAAACAAACAAAATACACCATTTATTTTAGTCTAGACAAGGCCCTAGGAGAAATGTAGAGTACACCTCAGCCAGCTAAATTGAAGTGAAAGATGTAGATACAAGGGATAAGGTCGTGGCTGGGTCAGGGAGAAGTGGAGCAAGAAGGAGACAGCAGGAAATAGGAAGAAAGGTGATAGAGACAACAGAGAAAAGTGAGAGACAACATGAAAATGGGATGCTATTGTGGCCTGAAAATAGCTAAGAAAACAAAGTATTAATTAAGGAAGGATAAACAAAGAAACAGAATGAAAGAGCCCCAACAGCAAGAGACCAGAGATAAAAAAGTTGAAAAAGAAAAAAGTAGTAGAAAGAAACTGCATGGAAAAAGATGGGTGGAAAAAGAAAAGTAAGAAAAGATGCATAGAGGTTTTAATCTGGAGAATGTTATCTTATTTACTCATATTGAAGTACTTCCACAGTAACAGATGGCCCACATTTCAGTCATGTTGTGGAAGGCTGACAGAATGTTCTGCTGTCGGGGGTCGAGTCACATTTCTGCTTATAGTTACTGTTGGTCACATAACTCAGTTAGTGGGATATGTATTTTTAAAAGTGACATGCCCTAGTAGCAGGACATCTTAAAGATAGTTTTAACAATATCCACAAAAATATATCTTCATCAGCACTTACTGTGAATATACGCAAAAAGAAAAGGAGTACTTGTGGCACCTTAGAGACTAACAAATTTATTTGAGCATAATTTGTAGGTCACGAAAGCTTATGCTCAAATAAATTTGTTAGTCTCTAAGGTGCCACAAGTACTCCTTTTCTTTTTGCGGATACAGACTAACACGGCTGCTACTCTGAAACCAATGAATATACGGTAAAACAGTTTACAATACTGTTACGTCAAGGTTGCAGTGAAGTTGCATTCAAGTATTTCCATTGTCTTCAGTGGAAATACTTTAATCAAAAAGGATTTGGTCCAATTTGGGTATATTTGTGAAAGTGACTGAAAGTGGTTTTGTGTGTAAAGATAGTGGGAGTTGAGAGCACTCAGTGCTTCACAGCTGTGCTTGTGGGATTGAGCCATTAATGTGTTTTTATTGGGGCTAATGGGACACATGAAAGAGTCTTAATTTTTTAAACTGGAGCGTACATATATGCAGATTGCTTGGGCATATTGCAGCCTTTCCCCCTCAAAATCATTTTAATTAAGTTTTATGCATAAACTAAAAGAATTACTTAAAGGCCAAGTATGGCATTTAGCAAAGAGTATAGATATTTGACATTCAAATTAATGTATATGGTTGAGCTTGATAGGGGACATTATGTTAAAAAGAAACAGAATCCTCATTGCTTTTATGAATTATCCTATACTTGGATTCTTTAGGAAGGGTACAGACTAGTTATTGTATATTGGAAAGAGAACTCTAACATAAGATTTTTTTTAATCATTTAGGTTACTTTGAAATTAAAAATCATATATTATGTAAGTATATATTACACTAGATTAATAAAAGATAAAATTGAAATGCAGTTTACAGGTCACTTTTTTTGTTTTCCTTTTTATTTCTCTGTTGGGACAATGAAAATTAGCACAGTCAGTTTCACTTCTGTTTATAATCAGTTTCAAATTCTTAATGCTGTAATATTTGGGTATCAAATACTCCAGAGAAGTACATTTAAAACATAATTTTAATGGGATTTTTAAAAACAAATTGTGGAAACTTTTCTGTTGGCCTGTTGATTTTAATGGGATTACTCACAGTAGTAAAATTAGACATGTGCATAAATGTCTGCAGAATTGGATCCCTAGAGTCTGCTCTACACCTTACTTCCTGTGTGAAGTCACTTAACTCTTCTGCACCTCCATTTCCCCATTTAAAATGGGAATATTGGTAACACCTTTCTTTTAAAAGCATTTCAAGATGTATAGCTGAAGATTGCTGTTGATATTATTATTACTATTCATTAATAAACACCTCTTTTGTGAAAGGTGCTATATATTCTTTCTGAAGTGGAATGCATGCTAGATATTTATTTAAAATGCAAAAATGATAGTCATGTGAAAGAGCTAAGACAGCTTTCAGCAGCATACTGATTTCAGTTTGTCTGTTTTTGTTCTTTCCTGTTTGGAGCCTTTGGTTGCTGGTTTGTTACGATAATACTAATTTGTGGGATGACAGGGAGACTTCTCAGTCAGACAGTGGTTCAGCATTTCATTTCCATGTACCCATTTTCTGGGATACTCCACAGTTTCCCTGTCTTTGCCATCACACTATCAAGAGGTAACACACATTTGATGTAATCAGTGATGCTGGGTTTACTTGATTTAAAAAACAAAAACAAAGCCTCAGTCAATATTAGTAAACTTGGGTTGACTACTGTGATAGAAAGCTCTTTTTACCATGCACGATATGTGGTTTCTGGGAGAAGAAATTTGATGGCTATGATCAGGTGGGCTTTAGTAGCAGTATTGTTGCTATATCAAGTTTACTATTCTCAGATATAAACCTTATTATTACACTGTACTGTAGTTCTCTTTACGAGTCCAAACATACAAATATCCTTTGACAAAGAGCTTGCTACTGCAAGTAGTTCCATTAAAGTCTGAGAGATTGGCCCCTGTATTTCCATTTTATTATTCTTTAGATTGGTATTTTTTTACTATGACAAACACTTCAGTAAATGTATCTAAACTGGCTTTGAAAATAATTGGCTTGATTTGAATAGTCAGGAGAAAATGTAATAATTTAGTAAAGAACTATAAAAAGGTGTTTTGGAAGAAAGAATTTGCCTGGAATAAGGAAATTAATGGTGAGCGTATCCAGTATAGCATTCAGATTTTTAAAAAATTAAGTGTAAAATAAATGTACTTGGCTTTTTCCCCCTTGGTGCCAGGTTGGCAATGCACTTTAAAAGAAAACCTGAAACCTTTCTTTATTTTCCAGTCTTTATTTTGTGAATATTGGAGAACACTGTATAATATGCTCCTGATCGTACTATAAGGATATAGGAAATAGTGCGGTGATTAAAAAACATTGTCACATTAGATTGAAAGATAGATACCCCGACTGTACACAAGTAGCATAGGTGTTGCATTGGTATGCTGGAAATTCCAGTGTTTTAGTGGATGTGGATCCTAGCTCTGGAATGTGTGCCCAAGGTTGCAGTGTGTTCATGGTGGTGACAGTATGCCTTGATGTTGGTACTGTGACAGAGTGGGATATGTCTGTATCAGATTACGAACCCCTGTTTGTTTTTAGAGCGCTGTTTTGTTTCAGGAGCTCCGCTTTGTATTGTAACCTTCATTTTGGAGTGTGACCCTTACGTTGTATTGCAACCTCCCTTGTGGATTAGTGCATTCATTTTGTAGTGGGGTATTGATGGCCTTTTCCTTGGGTATGTGTTAGAAGCTGTGACAGAGCAATCTAGGATCATCAGCTGTGATTGTCTGTCTGTTAACTACCAGCCCATACACAAGAACAATGAATTGTATACAGACACGTGGCTGTGGGAAAGGGTCAGATGTTCTTCAGCCTGGGTATGCAGCTTAAGGATCAAAGACTATGTTTAAGGGAAAAACAACGAGGAGTCCTTGTGGCACCTTAGAGACTAATGAATTTATTTGGGCGTAAGCTTTTGTGGGCTAAAATCCACTTCATCAGATGTATGGAGTAAAAAATATAGTAGGCAGGTATAAATATACAGCACATTAAAAGATGGGAGTTGCCTTACCAAGTGGGAGGTCAGTGCTAATGAGGTCAATTCAGTCAGGGTGGATGTGGCCCATTTCCAACAGTTGACAAGAAGGTGTGAGGATCAACAGAGGGAAAATTACTTTTTTGTAGTGACCCAGCCACTCCCAGTCTTTATTCAGGCCTAATTTGATCGTGTCAAGTTCGCAAATTAATTCCAGTTCTGCAGTTTCTCGTTAAAGTCTGTTTTTGAAGTTTTTTGTGTGGAAGAATGGCCACTTTTAAGTATGTTGTTGAGTGTCCAGGGAGATTGAAGTGCTCTCCTACTGGTTTCTTTACTCACCCCCACCACACCCTGAACTGTTGTGCTGTGTTGCTGCATGCTGTCAGCTTTTGACCCCTAAACTCCACTGCATTTCAGTCGTTAATGAAGTGAATCAAAGGGTATCTACACTGCAGTGAAAGCTTGGGCTCAGGCTTGAGCCTGAACCCTCCTTCCGTCTACACACACACATCTCAGGATGAGACCTGGGGTCCTAGGACCCTTCAGGGTGGAGGATCTGCGGCCAACTCAAGCTGGAACCCAGGGTTCCAGCCCTATTGCTTTGCAGTTTAGTCACAGCACAGCTTGACTTGGGTCCTGGGAGTCCTCCAAAAGTATCCCCAAATCCAAAAGGCCAACTTCCTTTGTCCTCTCTATCCCAAGAATCTCAATTCAATCAATTCAAGTGAAAATGGAGGCAACCCCCCTTCGTGTGCAGCAGCAGCTCAGGGAGTCAGCGTTAACCCTTCCATTCTCTTCTAACTACCTATCTGCAAGTGCACCGTCGGAGAGTCTTCTGCATTTGCAATGGAGACTGACCAGAACAAGCCTTTTGCAAAACATGCTGCTTTTTTGTCACAGGAGCACAGCCAGATTTGGGTGAATCTCTGGTGCAAGTTCAGCAAACTGTGGACTTTAGTAAGAGTACCAAGAATGACTACGCATACCAGCAAGTAGCAAAGCAATTGGCATCTTTGTAAATTTACCAGACTGGTGACCAATGCCGAGAGCAGTTTAAGTGGCTTAACAGTGAGTACCAGAAAACCAGGGACCAGAACCATACCTCGAGCAACTCATCATCTTGTGCCCTGCTGTCCCTAGAATCCAGCATAGGGACTGATGGGAAACAGCCTCACGCACTGAGGAGGATGAAGTCACTCTGTTGCTAAAACTGGTCCCAGAGCAAACTTCGGACAGGGTATGGTAGCTGCACTTTGTTGCTGAGTGCACTGATTCAGCGGCCCCCTCATTGTCATTGGTCCATTTGGGCATGTCAAAGACTGTGAAGAGCACAGCAAGCCACAATAATGAGGACAGCATTGATGACACTGGCATCCAAACAGGTCTGTAAACATCTCCAACAGGATTTCAGTCTTCAAAACCACATTCAATAGCCATTCTACACCTGCTGAGAGTGTAATTAACCTGTCTTTTACCAGGGCTTCTGAAATCAGGGTATGGTTTCATAAGCCAAGACAAAGGGTATATACAGGTTCCCCAGAATAATGGTGTGGGACAGTAACAGATTATGACAATGTTATTTGATGGGAATAGTGTCCCAGTCTGTCCACGAATGTAGACTTCCGATTGGCAGAAAACTCGAGCATCATGAACTTTCACAGTGTAGCCCTCTTTGACATTCATAAATTGGCCTCTGTGGTCCACAAGGGCCTGCATAACAATGGAGTAGCACCCTTTGCGGACTATGTACTCATGCTCCTTGAGGAGAGCAAACTATGGGCATGTGAGTCCCAGCAATGGCCCCAGCACTGTTTGGAAACCCCGTTCTCTCAAAGCCAGCAGTTACCTCAGGAATATCTTTTATGCCTACCACCTTAAGGTAAACCACATGCCTGGTTGCCTTAGAAACCTCTGCCACCACTGTACCCACAGTCAACTTTCCAACACCACGCTGGTTGCAATGGATCTGTAGCAATCTGGGCTAGCCAGCTTCCACACAGCTATAGCAATCCACTCCTGGACCAGCAAGAGTGCCCTTTATGAGTCTTTATGCTGAAGGATCAGGGCAAGTTACTTGCAAAGCTCCAGAAATGTTGTTGTTTTTCATGCAAGAGTCATGAACGCACTGCTGGTTATCCAAGGTCTGTGTGACAACGTGATCCCACCAGTCTGTGCTTGTGGTCCTGTGCCAGAAGTGTCGGTCTATGTAGGGGGCATCAGCAGCTATACATAGTGTAGTGAGCTCCATCAGACAGAGAGAGTCCGCCTTGCCTGGGTGATGGTACTCCTCTGCCTCCTGCTCCATCTGAAGCTCTGTTAGGTGCCTTTGGCAGGTCAGACAGCATTGCTGAAATGTCCACCAGGGCCTCACGGAAACTCTGCCCGTTTCCTGACACAGGAATGAAAGTGCAAGCAAGAGAACTTCTTGAAAAGGGGCTTTCTCCATGTGGCCCGGCAGGATGTGTTGGCAGGCTGTTCAAAATTGTTGTAATGTGCAGGGTGGACTGTAAAGTTTTCCCACAGTGCTCACAGGTCAAAGGGCTAGAACAGCCACATTTTGGGAGGGAGCTAGGAAGTCTTGAGTATGGTTGATTTGACTTGGGTTTTAGTGCTGCAGTGTGGCATCAGGAGTCCCAGGTTCTAGCCTTGGTTAAAAAATTCTTAATGTAGAGTTGAGAATCAGCATAGAGGCTTGAGGCCCGGGTTCTTTAGCACCGATCGGCTGACTTGAGAGGTAGTGTGAGAATCAATAGTAATATAGCCATGGTTGCAGTGGCAAGACTTAGGCATGCTGAATACGTACCTACTGGTTTCAGGTGGGTTTGTACTTGGTATCAAGGGTAATTAATTGGAGCTATATTTGTGCAACTTATGAATTCTGATTGATATTGTGAAGTTATAATATGAAAATCTGCTGTGTCGTGTGTGATGGTCTTTGCTTGTGGGAAGTCTTGCCTAATAGTCAGAGCTTAGGCCCTTCGACATGTAGGGGAGCCTGGGCCCTCTCACTCCATCGGGCTCCAGCCCACTGCCCTGTGAGGGTGACACAAGGGTCTGACACCCAGGAGCACTTAATGCTGCCCTTCCTGGGCCACTTCCTACCACCCCACTATTGTCCAAAGTACTCAGTCTATCACAGGAGGCTGTGAAGGAGGTCAGTCACTACTGGGTGCCTCTTCACAGCTGGGAGTGGTGTGGCAGCTCTCTCTCTGTCTCTCTCTCTCTCTCTCTCTCTGTCTCTCTCTGTCTCTCTCTCTCTCTCTCTCGCAGCTGCCTCCTCTCGTGCCTTGGCCCTTCAGCCAGGTCAGTTCCAAGTCTCTCCCCTTCAGGGGTTATCCATAAACAACACACAAGGAATTAACGCAAACTGCACTAGTAGGTGAAAGAGGGAAATACCTCCCTCTCCAGGTATAACAGAAGCAGGTCTTCCCTTCTCTCAGGAAGGGACCGTCAGGTGGTTGTTGAGGGAGAGATCCCACCTTCCCTCAGCCCTTTTCTCAGGAGCTAAAAAGTAGAAATCCTTTCTCTTCCCTGGTCTTCCCACAAGTGAGCTGTTCTGCTCCCTTTTAACTCCTCCTACACCCTATGCATTTCTTGCACAGTGTGGTGGGGCAGGGCTGGCTGAGTCCAGAACAGCTTCTTAACCCCTAGTGGCCTAGTGGGGAGTTTGTATACTCCATATCAGAGTGGTTATATGTTTGTGGACCCAACCATTGCTGACTAAGCCACGTATACACCAGAAAGATACACTGGATTGATGCTTAGGATTCATGACCCTATTTAGGTGCAAACATCTAACAACGGATAAGCTGCATCCTCAGTTTTAGCTGAACTCTTCTGAAGGGCGTGGGAAGGAAGGAGCAGTGGAAAGTTACCCAAAAGAGCAGAAGAAGCCAGGTGGATTTGAATAGCGAGTCACACCGGGGGAGGAGGAAAAGGACTAGAAGAGGAAGCATTATGAAGGGCAGGAAAGAGCAAGGTCAGAGAAGTTGGGACGAGGCTCACTGAGGGAGAGATACCAGCTACCATGCAACAGCCTGCTGAGGCAAGGACACCTTGCCTGCCCCCCTCCCTGGTAGGGGCAAAAGAGGCAATTTTCTCTGGGCCTTTCCCATTTGAGAGGGCCCCCAAACCCATGGAATTTGAGTGAGTGGTACTGTGACCTAGCTCACAGGGTCACAACACCCCTCGAATTTGGCCCACCTGGGCCAAAACCGAGTGGCCTCACAACCCCTTGTGCTAGGTTGCAATGGCTAGAGTGGAGAGCCGGATCCAACCCTGTAGGACAGAAGCCGCCGCTGTGGATGACTGGGTGGCAGGCTCAATTTCCAAGCCACCCTTCCCCCACCCCGTTGAGACCCGTTTGATCTCCATCAGTGTTCCCTCTAATTTTTTATGTCCATGTGCGGAATTAATTTTATTATATTCACCAATAGGAAGGTGATGTGTAACACATCACCTTCGTATTGGTGCACATAACAAAATGTGGTGGGGATAGGGTCAAGGGGTTCAGGGTGCGGGCTCTGGGGTGGGGCTGGGAATGAGGGTGTGGGAGGGGGTTCAGGGTTGGGACAGAGGGTTGGAGTGCAGGGGGGTCAGGGCTTTGGCTGGGGGTGGGGGCTCTGGGGTGGGGCCAGGGATGAGGGGTTTGGGGTGCAGGCTGCCCTGGGGCTGCGGTGGGGAGAGAGGACTCTCCCCAGCCCTCTTGCCGCAGCAGTTTGGGGAGGCGCTTCTCCACAGCTGCGGCAGCTTAGGTAGGGCTGGGCTGGGCTGAGGGAGGTCCATGCTGGGGGAGAGGCATCTCTCCCCACTGCAGCCCTGAGGCCCTGCACAGGGCTTAATAGGCAGCTGCGCATCTTAGAGGGAACTTAGGTCTCCATGATGATTTTTTTTTAAAGGGTGGAGGGATTCCATTTCATATTTTGTCCCAGGCCCCCCAGAACCTCTGTGGTTCCCCAAAGACTCTCAAGCAAAGAGTGTGATAGAAAGTGAGGGGTATTGTGATTTCAGATGTTTGTTTTGTATGACCTGTGCTTTACATGATTAAGTATAAGAAAATATAAAGGTATTAGTTTGTGCAAAGAGGGTATGTTTGTGCTGACTGCTTCACAACTGCTAGATGCCCCTGACAGAGTTAAACTGTAATGAGATGCTTTGCATTATTGAGGTGGAGTTCTGGGAGAGGGGTGTTTTATGTAACTGAGGTATTTCGGGGGGTCAGTGCTGGTCCTGGAGACCTGTGGCAAGTGGGTTGAGGAGCCCCATTTTGGAGAGGGGTAGCTGACTGAGAGCCAGTGCCTAGGAAATGTGCCAGAAAGGTCAAGAGAGGAACCAGTACTGCAGTCTGCTGGCAGTCTAGAGGCTTAACATACTCTAGAGGATGCAAACCATAGACACATGGATTCCCTTCACAGCAGTCCCAGAGGGTGGCTGTGAAGGCGCATGTACTAGGTTACATGATAATAGATGGTTTGAAAGTGGTACTTAGTATAGAATGTATGTCTGTGTGACCCTTTTCATGTCATATATGGCACAGTGTGATATAAAACAATGTTCAACCTTCTATAGATAGTATATGCTTGTGTACATGGAAAGTTACTGGACAGCAAGCCAGGGTATGAATCTGTTATGCATCAGCTTGCCATACAGTAATGTCTGATGTGGCCAGGGTGGATTTAATTGAAACCAAATTGATTTAAATCACTAGTCAGGAAGACTCGATTTAATCATGGATTTCTACAAAAAAGTGCACTCATGTTGGTTGTTATAACCTTAATACATATTCTTTACAACTCCGAGATAGATGTAGGTTTCATTTTTAGAAGGTACACACTAAACATTTTTAAAGTGATTTATTTTGAAAACTTTTCAGATTAGTTTTACAGCTATATCAGAAAATGAAATGATTGTTTGGTTATTTCATTTACCAAAGGTAATTGACGCAGATATTTATGATGTCATCGGGAGGTGAACTATCTCCAATTCAATAGGTTAACCGTTAATATTTGGAGGATTGTCTTGCCATGCTGTATTAGGAGGAGAACATCACCAGACAGACATTTAAATTGTTTTATTTAACTAAAACAACGTTGCATATTCTGGATTTTTTTCTTCAACAGCAAACATATAATATTTTAACAAAACAAGTATATGAATTTTTGAATGTATTTAAACATTCAAGTTTTTAAAATCAGGTTTGTTTTTGTTAAAATTGTTTTTAACTAAAATAGTTAAATGAATATTTAAAAAAAAAAACAAGAAAAATTAAATTGACTGTCAGCCAGGTCAACATGAGAAACTTAAAATATTGGCTTCTGCAGCTAACTCCAGTTCGACATAAACCTTCTGGAGCTGTGCATAGTATGCAAAACTTGTAATGGTTCCTACCACTTATTTGGACTTTGATTTTTGCAGTCATGTTGGACAACATGAAAACAATTAATAGTATCAACAAAGGAGGCGGAGCAAGATCCACCCCTCTTTGTATCAAAGTTGTCAATCTCCGGAACTGGTGCATTTGTCAGCAGATCACCTTCTTACAGTGCACCTTCCAAGGGTTAGTAGACAGCCTCAATAGACACTTCTCCAGGCCTTGGTGGCATGAAGCATCTTTCAGTAGTGCGGAATCCCATCTTGGGACCTCTTTGTGCCTCAAGAGTTCAAGAAATTTGCAGCGTACTGCTCCCGAGCAGCTCAAGGCCACGACTCCAGAGGGGACGCATTTCCAGTTCAGAGGTCAGGACAGGTGACGTAAACATTTGTGCCCATTCCTTTGTTCTGAGGAAGACTGAACAAAACGGAGGGTTGGTGATCCTGATTGTTCCTAGGTGGCCCAGGCAGTTCTGGTTCTTGAGCATTCTCCACGTGTCCTCGTGTTTGTGCATCAATATTCAGCTCTTACAGACCTAATGACTCAGATCAGACATTTCAGTCCGGCATTCTTCCATTTAACAGTTTGGTATTTGAATGGGTGATTTGAATTTGACATGGAAGAGTCCTGCTCAGAGCTACTATAATCCATCATTAGCAATAGTAGGAAAGATTCTTCGAGGAAATGCAAAATGGAAAGTATTTTCTACCTTGTGCCAGCATTGTTGGATAAACCCAGAGGGGTGCTGTTGATCCCTACTGTCAGGACTACCTCCTCTTTCTAAAAACATTAGGACAATCAGTTCCTTGTGTGTGCACTTGACAGCTATTAGAGTCTTTTCCTCCTATGCTGAACAGGCACATAATCTTTGCCCATCCTATTGCAGTATGGATTCTGAAGGGACTTGTCAGAACCTTTTGTGTGATACTAAAAGCTACCCCAATTTGGGACCTAAAGTTAGTGCTTTTGGTATTAATGAAGGCCCCGTTTGAACACTTAATCTCATGTTCCTTTGCCCAAGATTGCATTTCTTGGTGCTATCCTCTCAGCCAGAAGAGTAGGAGAGCTGGAGGCCCTTATTGCTGATCCACCTGATACTGGCTTCCATAAGGACAAAGTTTCCCTGAGCTTATACCCCAAATTCATCTCCAAAGTAATTTTAGAGTTTAATCTGAACCAGGTCATCCACTTCCCTGTCTTCCATTCAGAGCTGCACCCCATCAAAAAAGCACAAGAAACTACTCTCTGGATGTCCATCAAGCCTTGGCATTCTACCTACAGAGGACAAAACCTTTCAGGGAATCTCCTAAATTGTCTCCTTTGCAGAACATACAAGAGGGGAAGTGATCTCCTCACAGAGACTTTCCAAATGGATTATGGGCTGCATCCTGCATTTCTTATGAGTTAATGGTGACACCCCCCACGCCCTCAAGATGTTAGGGCCCACTTGACCAGAAACTAGGCTGCATCAGTAGCATTGCTTCAAGATGTCCCTCTTCTGGAGATATGTAGAGCAGCAGTATCGGGCTCTGTTCCCACTTTTGCAAAATATTATGCCCTGGTACAAGTTTCTACAGCAGATACAGTCTTTGGCAGTCCTGCAGTAGGTGATAAATCAGGGTTCCTTGCACCATCCCCCTCAATTAATACAACTTTGTCACCTCAAGTGGAGTATGCGTAGGGACCATTACTCAAAGAAGAAAGAAAGGTTATTTACCTTGTATAGTAACTGGAATTATACTAAACTGGGAGGAGTGGTAGATACGCTGGAGGGGAGGGATAGGATACAGAAAGACCTAGACAAATTGGAGGATTGGGCCAAAAGAAATCTGATGAGGTTCAATAAGGATAAGTGCAGGGTCCTGCACTTAGGACGGAAGAACCCAATGCACAGCTACAGACTAGGGACCGAATGGCTAGGCAGCAGTTCTGCGGAAAAGGACCTAGGGGTGACAGTGGACGAGAAGCTGGATATGAGTCAGCAGTGTGCCCTTGTTGCCAAGAAGGCCAATGGCATTTTGGGATGTAGAAGTAGGGGCATAGCGAGCAGATCGAGGGACGTGATCGTTCCCCTCTATTCGACATTGGTGAGGCCTCATCTGGAGTACTGTGTCCAGTTTTGGGCCCCACACTTCAAGAAGGATGTGGATAAATTGGAGAGAGTCCAGCGAAGGGCAACAAAAATGATTAGGGGACTGGAACACATGAGTTATGAGGAGAGGCTGAGGGAGCTGGGATTGTTTAGCCTGCAGAAGAGAAGAATGAGGGGGGATTTGATAGCTGCTTTCAACTACCTAAAAGGGGGTTCCAAAGAGGATGGCTCTAGACTGTTCTCAATTGTAGCAGATGACAGAACGAGGAGTAATGGTCTCAAGTTGCAGTGGGGGAGGTTTAGATTGGACATTAGGAAAAACTTTTTCACTAAGAGGATGGTGAAACACTGGAATGCGTTACCTAGGGAGGTGGTAGAATCTCCTTCCTTAGAGGTTTTTAAGGTCAGGCTTGACAAAGCCCTGGCTGGGATGATTTAACTGGGAATTGGTCCTGCTTTGAGCAGGGGGTTGGACTAGATGACCTTCTGGGGTCCCTTCCAACCCTGATATTCTATGATTCTATGAATTCTTCAAGCTGTGTGGTCCCTATCTGTATTCTACTACCCACCCTCCTTCCCCTCTGCTGCAGAGCCTTATCCTCGGGCTGTTTGTGGTAGAAAGGCAACTGGAGAAGGAGGCGGTTCGCACCTTCTCTTATGCACTCGGTTTGGAGCCCAAGGAGGAGAGGTGCACAGGTGTGGACCAAAAGAAACTGCTAGAAAAAAAATATGGTCTCAGGCTCATGGAGTGCATGCACACCCCTCGAGTGAAATACAGATAGGGATCACACATCTTGACAAACTCCCGTCACTGTATAGGTAAATAACCTTTCATTTGTGAAGATTAAATAGTTAACACTTGTAAAGTGCTACATAAATCCTAAAATTCCCCTGAAATGTACTGAACCATTCAGTTGTTGAAGCACATATAGCCCTATGACTTCCATTTATTTGGACAGCTGTTCCATAGAAAATTTTGTAGAGCACTTGCAACAACACTGGGATCCCAACCCAGGAAATCGGACTCCACTTCTGTAGCAGGAGACCAGGTGAGATGTAAAGATCATCTATATATACACATTTTAGATAAAGTGTGCCATTTAAGTTTTCTCCATCTACCTAAGCAGTTTGGGTGTGCTCAGCAGTATTTGCGCATCTCAATTTGAGGTGTATCATAAAGAACCATCTCAGTGCTCTGCCTCAAAATTCTTAGGCCAGCCATGCTCATAGGGGAATGAGCATTAGCCCTGGTCTACACTAGGACTTTAGGTCGAATTTAGCAGCGTTAAATCGATTTAAACCTGCACCCGTCCACACAATGAAGCCCTTTATTTCGACTTAAAGGGCTCTTAAAATCGATTTCCTTACTCCACCCCTGACAAGTGGATTAGCGCTTAAATCGACGTTGCCGGCTCGAATTTGGGGTACTGTGGACACAATTCGATGGTATTGGCCTCCGGGAGCTATCCCAGAGTGCTCCATTATGACCGCTCTGGACAGCACTCTCAACTCAGATGCACTGGCCAGGTAGACAGGAAAAGAACCGCGAACTTTTGAATCTCATTTCCTGTTTGGCCAGCGTGGCAAGCTGCAGGTGACCATGCAGAGCTCATCAGCACAGGTGACCATGATGGAGTCCCAGAATCGCAAAAGAGCTCCAGCATGGACCGAACGGGAGGTACGGGATCTGATCGCTGTTTGGGGAGAGGAATCCGTGCTATCAGAACTCCGTTCCAGTTTTCGAAATGCCAAAACCTTTCTGAAAATCTCCCAGGGCATGAAGGACAGAGGCCATAACAGGGACCCGAAGCAGTGCCGCGTGAAACTGAAGGAGCTGAGGCAAGCCTACCAGAAAACCAGAGAGGCGAACAGCCGCTCTGGGTCAGAGCCCCAAACATGCCGCTTCTGTGATGAGCTGCATGCCATTTTAGGGGGTTCAGCCACCACTACCCCAGCCGTGTTGTTTGACTCCTTCAATGGAGATGGAGGCAATACGGAAGTAGGTTTTGGGGACGAAGAAGATGATGATGAGGAGGTTGTAGATAGCTCACAGCAAGCAAGCGGAGAAACCGGTTTTCCCGACAGCCAGGAACTGTTTCTCACCCTAGACCTGGAGCCAGTACCCCCCGAACCCACCCAAGGCTGCCTCCTGGACTCAGCAGGCGGAGAAGGGACCTCTGGTGAGTGTACCTTTTAAAATGCTATACATGGTTTAAAAGCAAGCATGTGAAAGGATTACTTTGCCCTGGCATTTGCGGTTCTGCCTTTGCAAAAGGTTTCTGGGGAGGGCAGCCTTATTTCGTCCTTCATGGTAGGACACTTTACCACTCCAGGCCAGTAACACGTACTCGGGAATCACTGTAGAACAAAGCATTGCAGTGTATGTTTGCTGGCATTCAACCAAAATCCGTTCACGCGGTGGGAGGAGGCAAAATGCGACCTTGTAACAAAAGCACATGTGCTATGTATGTAATGTTAACAGCAAGGTTTACCCTGAAAGAGTGTAGCCACTGTTTTATAAAATGTGTCTTTTTAAATACCACTGTCCCTTTTTTTTTCTCCACCAGCTGCATGTGTTTCAATGATCACAGGATCTTCTCCTTCCCAGAGGCTAGTGAAGCTTAGAAAGAAAAAAAAACGCACTCGTGATGAAATGTTCTCCGAGCTCATGCTGTCCTCCCACACTGACAGAGCACAGACGAATGCGTGGAGGCAAATAATGTCAGAGTGCAGGAAAGCACAAAATGACCGGGAGGAGAGGTGGAGGGCTGAAGAGAGTAAGTGGCAGGCTGAAGAGAGTAAGTGGCGGGCTGATGACAGGGCTGAAGCTCAAAGGTGGCGGCAGCGTGATGAGAGGAGGCAGGATTCAATGCTGAGGCTGCTGCAGGACCAAACCAGTATGCTCCAGTGTATGGTTGAGCTGCAGCAAAGGCAGCTGGAGCACAGACTGCCACTGCAGCCCCTCTGTAACCAACCGCCCTCCTCCCCAAGTTCCATAGCCTCCACACCCAGACGCCCAAGAATGCGGTGGGGGGGCCTCCGGCCAACCAGCCACTCCACCACAGAGGATTGCCCAAAAAAAAGAAGGCTGTCATTCAATAAATTTTAAAGTTGTAAACTTTTAAAGTGCTGTGCTTAAAGTGCTGTGTGGCATTTTCCTTCGCTCCTCCACCACCCCTCCTGGGATACCTTGGTAGTCATCCCCCTATTTGTGTGATGAATGAATAACGAATGCATGACTGTGAAGCAGCAATGACTTTATTGGCTCTGCAAGCAATGATTAAAGGGAGGAGGGGAGGGTGGTTAGCTTACAGGGAAGTAGAGTGAACCAAGGGGCGGGGGCGTTCATCAAGGAGAAACAAACAGAACTTTCACACCGTAGCCTGGCCAGTCATGAAACTGGTTTTCAAAGCTTCTCTGATGCGTACCGCGCCCTCCTGTGCTCTTCTAACCGCCTTGGTGTCTGGCTGCGCGTAACCAGCAGCTAGGCGATTTGCCTCAACCTCCCACCCCGCCATAAACGTCTCCCCCTTACTCTCACCGATATTGTGGAGCACACAGCAAGCAGTAATAACAGTGGGAATATTGGTTTCGCTGAGGTCTAAGCGAGTCAGTAAACTGCGCCAGCGCGCCTTTAAACGTCCAAATGCACATTCTACCACCATTCTGCACTTGCTCAGCCTGTAGTTGAACAGCTCCTGACCACTGTCCAGGCTGCCTGTGTATGGCTTCATGAGCCATGGCATTAAGGGGTAGGCTGGGTCCCCAAGGATACATATAGGCATTTCAACATCCCCAACAGTTATTTTCTGGTCTGGGAATAAAGTCCCTTCCTGCAGCTTTTGAAACAGACCAGAGTTCCTGAAGATGCGAGCATCATGCACCTTTCCCGGCCATCCCACGTTGATGTTGGTGAAACGTCCCTTGTGATCCACCAGAGCTTGCAGCACTATCGAAAAGTACCCCTTGCGGTTTATGTACTCGGCGGCTTGGTGCTCCGGTGCCAATATAGGGATATTGGTTCCGTCTATAGCCCCACCACAGTTAGGGAATCCCATTGCAGCAAAGCCATCCACTATGACCTGCACATTTCCCAGGGTCACTACCCTTGATATCAGCAGATCTTTGATTGCGTGGGCTACTTGCATCACAGCAGCCCCCACAGTAGATTTGCCCACTCCAAATTGATTCCCAACTGACCGGTAGCTGTCTGGCGTTGCAAGCTTCCAGAGGGCTATCGCCACTCGCTTCTCAACTGTGAGGGCTGCTCTCATCTTGGTATTCATGCGCTTCAGGGCAGGGGAAAGCAAGTCACAAAGTTCCATGAAAGTGCCCCTACGCATGCGAAAGTTTCGCAGCCACTGGGAATCGTCCCAGACCTGCAACACTATGCGGTCCCACCAGTCTGTGCTTGTTTCCCGAGCCCAGAATCGGCGTTCCACAGCATGAACCTGCCCCATTAGCACCATGATGCATGCATTGTCAGGGCCCATGCTTTCAGAGAAATCTGTGTCCATGTCCTGATCACTCACGGGACCGCGCTGACGTCGCCTCCTCGCCCGGTATCGCGTTGCCAGGTTCTGGTGCTGCATATACTGCTGAATAATGCGTGTGGTGGTTAATGTGCTCCTAATTGCCAAAGTGAGCTGAGCGGGCTCCATGCTTGCCGTGGTATGGCGTCTGCACAGGTAACTCAGGAAAAAAGGCGCGAAATGATTGTCTGCCCTTGCTTTCACGGGGGGGGGGGGAGGGAGGGAACGGGGGGCTGACGATATGTACCCAGAACCACCCGCGACAATGTTTTAGCCCCATCAGGCATTGGGATCTCAACCCAGAATTCCAATGGGCAGCGGAGACTGCGGGAACTGTGGGATAGCTACCCACAGTGCAACGCTCCGGAAGTCGACGCTTGCCTCGGTACTGTGGAAGCGCTCCGCCGAGTTAATGCACTTAATGCACTTAGAGCATTTTCTGTGGGGACACACACACTCGAATATATAAAACCGATTTCTAAAAAACCGACTTCTATAAATTCGACTTAATTTCGTAGTGTAGACATACCCTTAGTGTACATGGGATCGATGTCAGAAATGAGAGGACGGAGGAGATCCACTAGACATACTCAGAAAAGATAGGGAAGAAACTGAGACGAGTGGGAAAGAATGAAAGGAAGGATGATTGAAATGCCAAGTAAAAGGAGGAAATAACTGGTCATAAGAAGGATATGATGGATGAAGAGAGATCCTTAAAATCCAAAGGAATCGAGGAGAGAAGGATAAGAAGAATATTAAGTTTTAAGGAGGGGATTATATTTTTTAATTGCATCCAACAAGAAACTCGAACAAATCCTTTCTCCTACAATTTAGAAATCCCTCCTTTGAAAGAGCTTATAGGTAAGTGGGTGGGATATCTTTCTCTAAAATGACATAAACTATACCCTGGCAGCTGAAAAACTTTTTACCATGTGATCCTGAAAATTTTAAATCCATATATAGAAAAGGAAATATTAGAATAGAGGTAAATCAAACTTAAGGTCTTAATGACAGGAATATCATCAAATTAATACATTGTGTCTATTTGAATTTCAGTTGGTCATTAATAAACTTTGTTCCAGAGGAAATGTGACCTCTTGTTCCAAATGAAGTGGCTGAAGAAGCAGGCAAAATACAAAGCAAAAAAGAGATGATGTCAAACAGGAGAGTATGCAGAGGAAATAATTGACAGTACCCTCTAGACTGTAAAAATTACCTGCAGCCTGCCCTAGGTTTCGAGCTCTTTTGATAACACTGTGCATTTGTAGGTGGCTCAATCTGTTTTCCATTTTCTGTGTATGTCAAGGGAATAGGTTTACTGAGAGTTGTAAAACTAGTCATATCGCTTTACATAGCACGGATTTCCAAGAGAACAGGAACATAAATCTACATTGTTGTATTATTGTGTGGTTGGTGGTACATCAGTCATTAACTCACAAGAAGGTATTCCAGAGGGTATTATTGATCTACTGATAGTAATTCTGATATGCTCTACTTTTGCACTTTGAGATTTTCTTTCTTTTTTTTTTTTTTTTTTTGGTTACATAATACAGATACTGTGAAAAGAAAATGTACAGCTAATATCAGGGTGCACTGATTTAAGTCACCAATTTGAATCACAATATGAATCAGGAAGTAGGTAACTTAAATCAAGGTGATCTATTTTAATCCCATTTTCTATTTGTACTTTTTAGTTTATTTTTCTAAAGAAAGGTTGCGTCTCATTGGTTACTAACCCTTAAAACATGTTAATTTGCAACTAAATACAGCCTTTTTACTAAATTTGAAACTTCTTTTTGCTTACCAAGAAGATACTGTATGTATGCACATTTATTTAAGCTTAACATACTTATTCCGATTCTTAATTTTTACGTGTTTATTATGTTAGAAAATGGTGAATTTCAAATTTATTTACTAAATGACTAATTTTTTACTCATAATTTCTGTCAGGCTGCATTTGGATGTAAATTGGAATTCAATTAAAATGCACAGAAATAGCACTTTCAAATTGTTTTATTTAACTTATAAACAATCTTAAATGTGCTGGTTACATAAGGAAAAAACCCTAAGTCTATCAAAACATGTTATGCATTTAAAACTAAATGATTTTTTTTAAACAAAGGAAGTATTGTCTGTAGTTAATGAATTGAACTGATTGTTTCTGGTCACCTTATCCTTCAAGATTTATGAACTAGTAGAGCTCCTCCTCTTAGCCTTTTTTTTATTAATAGATTGGAAGAGGGAAAACAAGCTTTCCTGCTTCTTAACTTTGAATGAACTAGTCATTAAACTGATCTAATTGAATAAACTGAAATGAAGAAATATTCTCTTGGCACATGCAGAAGAAGCTACTGCTGTCAAAAGCAGTTTAGCACTTTTCGCAAATTCTGGCTGTGTGTGCTTAGTCAGTGACTTCCACCAATCGAGTGGTATGACTTTCTTTAAAACTTCAGCAGCAAAAATGTACTGCTAGAATATTTTTAAAAAATTAATTTAAATGAGCTTAATAGATTATACCTAGGTGTGGGTTGTCATAATTTCAAATTTGATTTTAAATAAATTTGTTATAAAAGAAAAATGTATTTAAAGAAAAAAATTGAAATTTTAAATCATTGATTTTTATCCACCCTGGCTAATATACTTTGTGATCCTAGATATCTATCCTATTCTATTCTATTGTAGAATTTGAAATGTCCTTACAAGGCAATTTATACAAGTATGTAAGTGGTCACAAGGGCTGGACAAATTAGTAATTGTTGCTAACTGTTGTGAAAACTTATCAAATCAGCGTACTAACAATATGACTCTATGATCTGGAAGCAGCTGTATTAAATGAAGCAGACATCAGAAATCTGGAGGCAGTAGAGATGAGAGTTCTTTGAAAGAAGGCAGGTGTAAAGTGAAATTAATTTAAGACCAGTGAAGTTAGAAGGAGAGTAGGAAATGAAATCAGGGAACGGAGTTGGCTACAATCAAAAAGATGACTGTGGGGAGGATGCTACTGAAAACTGACAGATGATGGCATGCCAGAGAAGATAATGCAAAGATAACCAACGTCAGTCCGACCAAGAGGCCAGGCATTGTTCACAAGAACATGACCAGGCTGGGCTTAATGGAGGAGCAAGCCATGGATAGGAATGAATGGTAATCCTGTACTGCTCCCCATGTCTTTAAAGATGCTTTAGTATAAAAAAGAAGAAAGAAGCTTACTATTGCAGGTGCTTCACTTCTGATATAGTGAACTGTAGGTATTCTGAAATGCCAAGTTAAAGCCTGCCATGTGCTCTGCACTGAAGATGGTTAGTAATAGTTTGGTAGAATTTAACTGTGTGTGGGGGCGGGGGGGGAGAGGAGAGGGATGCTATAGGTCTGTGTATGATAAATGTGCCGTGATCATAATTCAGCAGAAAACCAGGGCATGGATCTAGTGTTCCACAATTCTCTGGTGATGCTCTCAGAGTATCATAAAAGGGTGTGAACAAGGAGAAATGTGCTATACTGGTGTGAAGAATGTGGGAGATATCTGTATTAATATTCTGAAGGGTCTCTGTCTCTGGGGTTTGGTTGTTGTGGTGTTGGCTGACAAGTAACAAAGATCTAAACCAATCTAAACCAGTCTTCATTAGGTTTGGTCTGCAGGACATCCAGTCTAAAAGGGGTTTCTACCCTGAGAAAATGACAGGTGTGGACCTGTCACTTGGAAAGGGTGCCCACGGAGAGAGAGTGAGCGGGTTGAAGGTACAGCTAACCTTGGAATTGTAACAAACTGGTAAAGTCAAATGAGTTATTTCTTCATGGAAAAAGTAAGAGGTCAGAGGAGAGGTGTGGCATTTGTGGGTAGAGCAAAGGATTTTGGTATGGGTGGTGTGGTTTGTTAGATGTTGAAAGGACAGACAAATTTGTTGTGGCAGTGAGGAGTCTGAATGCATTTGGGTAGTGTGAGGTTTGCATATTTAGGGAATGTATTGATGGTGGTCTGTTGATTTATTTAGTAATTGTGCTTGTGGGATTTGCATTTTAAGCAGCTTTACTCCTAAGCAAATTAATAAAGATTCATGCTTTTGGGGAGGAGAGGTAAATTCTAAATAGGTGGGAAACCAGCATGTACTGTCTTTTCTGAAATTGTCCATTCTACTCCTGCATGTGCCATTGAAATGTTGAGCTGAATTATCTAAATCTACCAACAGTGATCAAAATAAAAATCTGTTGGTCTAAGTTTTGCACAGTTACATTGATAAATCTGGAATAATAAAGTGAAATAATGGAATTACTCAATATTTAGACCACTGAAATTGAAAGCAGAATTTGAGTCTTTTTCTGTCAGTGTGGTTAGTCAGAAATATTCTGGTGTCATTAGTTACCATAATAGATTCTCAAAAAGAAAAGGAGTACTTGTGGCACCTTAGAGACTAACCAATTTATTTGAGCATAAGCTTTCGTGAGCTACAGCTCACTGCGAATACAGACTAATACGGCTGTTACTCTGAAACCCATAATAGATTCTGTTACTACTTTCAGTCAAAGAACAAAACAGTAATTTTTTCTTGACTCCAGAATTAGAGAAGATATTTGTGTTGTTGTTTTTCCTTTTTTTTGTTTTTCTCTTTTGTGGAAAAATTGTACAGATGTTAATAGGGATGAAATGTATAGAATTCCATAGAAATTACTTACTAAATTGAATACAGAATGATGCATTCTTTCTATAGAATTTGTAAACCAGCCTATAGCAGGTAATAGAGAATTGTATTCCTGTGATAGAATTCTATTGGCTTGTTTAAGAAAGGTTATCCTTTTATTCCATAGGGTTTTTCAGTAAGTGCCTCCCCTCTTCCCTCCCCCCCCCCCCGGATTCCCTTTAAACTGCTTAATTCTAGGCTAGATAGGTATGTTTATCAGTTACCTTCCTAGACTCTTTCTCAGAGGTATAATTTCATTAACTGGGTTTTCATTCATTACTATGCTTACCTTCATCTGAATTTACAATGTGGCCTATTATTCAACTTACAGACTGATGACTCATTCTTTTGCTTCACTGGTTTGTTGCAGGTAATTCTGTCCCTACCTTACTGAAGCTTTAATATGTACCTAATAAAAAATGTTTACAGCAGTCAATGTAGTTCTTGTAATCCCACAAAGAGGTTTGTCTTGCTTTTAAAAATTGTATTATTGAAACAAAATAATATATAGACTTTTGGTCTACTTTAATCTCTTCTACTTTACATACTCTTGGACTTCAGTGTATGGGAAGGAGCTTCAGGGGCAGATGTTCCCCTTCGCTTGCTGTATGCATGGGGAAGGGTGACAGTGTCTGTGGAACTGGAGTGGGGAGCTCAGAAGAAGATAGACCTAGTTGCAGTGCAATCCAAAGCATGCTACCCCATAACTTGTGCAAATCCCTCTGAGGGGAAGACCTCTTGGTTCAGTATCTATCCACAGTTTGGGGGGGGTGGAAATGAAGGAGCTGCTTCTCTTTGTGACATTTCCAACAGGAGTTAATGCCCATTTTCAATACATCATCTTCCCTCATTAGAAGTAAGGGGTAAACTGACAAGGTGTGGGTGGAGAGCTTACACTGCACGGCGGTTCATGGAGGTGTGCTACTGGCAGGAACAATAAGGTTAAGAAGCACCGGAGATGGCTTTGCTCCCTGCATCATTTTCTTGGGACTTAGCTTGCTTTCCCTGTGGCTTCTGGGATTCTGCAGAATTTTCAGGCTGCATCTCCTCCTAGCCCTGCACCAGGGCAAAATCCCTCCATTCTCAAGTGAGAAGCCATTTGCTGCAACCACTCAGCACATCTGCAGGTGCTTTGGTCACACTCCCTCACAAACCACTTACATCCATTTCTGGAGCTGTGGTAGCCCTGTTTATCCTCTCCCTTCAGCATACAGAAGATTACAGGTGGCTTGTATTGCCACAGCCTTCCACTGGGGAAACCTTTTGTCATCTTGAGTCCTGTCTCATGTGTATAGAAGCTGGAGAAATCCTGGTCTGAATCTCTCCATATCTACTGTAGATTTAAAAAGGAATATATTATAATCCTGTAAACCAAAATAAAAATGATACTTCTTCAAATCACATATTTGTATGTTATGTTTTCGCTACCAATATGTCTCTCTCTATGCTACTTATTAGTCAGGCTTTTAGTTAGGTTTTGTAACCATGAAGTTATTGGATTATTGTGTAGGTATGAAAAAGTTTTTTGTTGACCTATGGTGCCTGACAGACGCCGAATGTGGACTAATTCTGTTTTACAGTTTGTGCATACTGTATGTGGGAGTGTAAAGAAAGAATTTGTCACTATTGAATTTCAGAAGGAATCCATATAGGAAAAATGTTTAGAATATTTGGAAAGAAAAAAAATGGAAAGTGCACAAATTGAACATGAGGCATAAAGTTCAAGTTTCTGTACGAGTGAATGAGAAGCATCCCAGTGTTCTTTGGAAAACTGAAATACTATAATTTTATATACAGAATAGTAGTGTTTGTACCATGCTGCAAGTTGGCAGAGCTAACTATTAAAAAACCTCCAGCATGTTTTAATTGTACCACTGAAATTTGATTGTACTAGTTGCATACAATGAACGAATATTCTGATAAAACAGACACATGTCTTGTCTGATGCTATTCATTCTCTTGCAGTTGAGATATATTTTAAAATATTAGTTATAAACAACATGAATAAGAAAGCAAAATGCAGTCCTGTTGTCTGAATGAAAGTTTCTCATGGAGTGACCCTTCTGCTTTAGTGCTTTAATATTAAATAAAAATCTTTACTGTCTTTGAAGACATTTTCCCCCACTTTGTCTTTCTAAACTGCTTAACAAATAGAATAGACCTTCTGCTTGTCATTCTAAAGGGAAATGATTTTGCACTTCATTACTTTTCTTTACCAAAAATTGAATCTCATTTACTTTATAAAGTCATGGATGAATAAACCAGGTTAAGTAATGTTTTTGCTAATGCCCAGGTAAACTCTTGAATTTTTTATGCATGGACTTATGGGCTAAAAAATGCCTCCTGTGCCCTGGTCTACACTATTTCGACTTAAAGGGCTCTTAAAATCGATTTCCTTACTCCACCCCTGACAAGTGGATTAGCGCTTAAATCGACGTTGCCGGCTCGAATTTGGGGTACTGTGGACACAATTCGACGGTATTGGCCTCAGGGAGCTATCCCAGAGTGCTCCATTGTGACCGCTCTGGACAGCACTCTCAACTCAGATGCACTGGCCAGGTAGACAGGAAAAGAACCGCGAACTTTTGAATCTCATTTCCTGTTTGGCCAGCGTGGCAAGCTGCAGGTGACCATGCAGAGCTCATCAGCACAGGTGACCATGATGGAGTCCCAGAATCGCAAAAGAGCTCCAACATGGACCGAACGGGAGGTACGGGATCTGATCGCTGTATGGGGAGAGGAATCCGTGCTATCAGAACTCCGTTCCAGTTTTCGAAATGCCAAAACCTTTGTGAAAATCTCCCAGGGCATGAAGGACAGAGGCCATAACAGGGACCCGAAGCAGTGCCGCGTGAAACTGAAGGAGCTGAGGCAAGCCTACCAGAAAACCAGAGAGGCGAACGGCCGCTCCGGGTCAGAGCCCCAAACATGCCGCATTTATGATGAGCTGCATGCCATTTTAGGGGGTTCAGCCACCACTACCCCAGCCGTGTTGTTTGACTCCTTCAATGGAGATGGAGGCAATACGGAAGCAGGTTTTGGGGACGAAGAAGATGCTGCTGCTGCTGCTGATGATGAGGTTGTAGATAGCTCACAGCAAGCAAGAGGAGAAAACGGTTTTCCTGACAGCCAGGAACTGTTTCTCACCCTGGACCTGGAGCCAGTACCCCCCGAACCCACCCAAGGCTGCCTTCTGGACCCAGCAGGCGGAGAAGGGACCTCCGGTGAGTGTACTTTTTAAAATACTATACATGGTTTAAAAGCAAGCATGTGAAAGGATTATTTTGCCCTGGCATTCGCGGCTCTCCTGGATGTACTCCCAAAGCCTTTGCAAAAGGTTTCTGGGGAGGGCAGCCTTATTACGTCCTTCATGGTAGGACACTTTACCACTCCAGGCCAGTAACACGTACTCGGGAATCATTGTACAACAAAGCATTGCAGTGTATGTTTGCTGGCATTCAAACAACATCCGTTCTTTATCTCTCTGTGTTATCCTCAGGAGAATGAGATATCATTCATGGTCACCTGGTTGAAATAGAGTGCTTTTCTTCAGGGGACTCTCAGAGGAGCCCATTCCTGCTGGGCTGTTTGCCTGTGGCTAAACAGAAATGTTCCCCGCTGTTAGCCACAGGGAGGGGGGAGGGTTGAGGGGGTAGCCACACGGTGGGGGGAGGCAAAATGCGACCTTGTAACGAAAGCACATGTGCTATGTATGTAATGTTAACAGCAAGGTTTACCCTGAAAGAGTGTAGCCACTGTTTTATAAAATGTGTCTTTTTAAATACCGCTGTCCCATTTTTTTCTCCACCAGCTGCATGTGTTTCAATGATCACAGGATCTTCTCCTTCCCAGAGGCTAGTGAAGCTTAGAAAGAAAAAAAAACGCACTCGAGATGAAATGTTCTCTGAGCTCATGCTGTCCTCCCACACTGACAGAGCACAGACGAATGCATGGAGGCAAATAATGTCAGAGTGCAGGAAAGCACAAAATGACCAGGAGGAGAGGTGGCGGGCTGAAGAGAGTAAGTGGCGGGCTGAAGACAGGGCTGAAGCTCAAATGTGGCAGCAGCGTGATGAGAGGAGGCAGGATTCAATGCTGAGGCTGCTGGAGGACCAAACCAGTATGCTCCAGTGTATGGTTGAGCCGCAGCAAAGGCAGCTGGAGCACAGACTGCCACTACAGTCCCTGTGTAACCAACCGCCCTCCTCCCCAAGTTCCATAGCCTCCACACCCAGACGCCCAAGAACGCGGTGGGCGGGCCACCGGCCAACCAGCCACTCCGCCACAGAGGATTGCCCAAAAAAAAGAAGGCTGGCATTCAATAAATTTTAAAGTTGTAAACTTTTAAAGTGCTGTGTGGCATTTTCCTTCCCTCCTCCACCACCCCTCCTGGGCTACCTTGGTAGTCATCCCCCTATTTGTGTGATGAATGAATAAAGAATGCATGAATGTGAAGCAACAATGACTTTATTGCCTCTGACAGCGGTGATTGAAGGGAGGAGGGAAGGGTGGTTAGCTTACAGGGAAGTAGAGTGAACCAAGGGGCGGGGGGTTTCATCAAGGAGAAACAAACAAAACTTTCACACCATAGCCTGGCCAGTCATGACACTGGTTTTCAAAGCTTCTCTGATGCGTACCGCGCCCTCCTGTGCTCTTCTAACCGCCCTGGTGTCTGGCTGCGCATAACCAGCAGCCAGGCGATTTGCCTCAACCTCCCACCCCACCATAAACGTCTCCCCCTTACTCTCACCGATATTGTGGAGCACACAGCAAGCAGTAATAACAGTGGGAATATTGGTTTCGCTGAGGTCTAAGCGAGTCAGTAAACTGCGCCAGCGCGCCTTTAAACGTCCAAATGCACATTCTACCACCATTCTGCACTTGCTCAGCCTGTAGTTGAACAGCTCCTGACTACTGTCCAGGCTGCCTGTGTACGGCTTCATGAGCCATGGCATTAAGGGGTAGGCTGGGTTCCCAAGGATACATATAGGCATTTCAACATCCCCAACAGTTATTTTCTGGTCTGGGAATAAAGTCCCTTCCTGCAGCTTTTGAAACAGACCAGAGTTCCTGAAGATGCGAGCGTCATGTACCTTTCGCGGCCATCCCACGTTGATGTTGGTGAAACGTCCCTTGTGATCCACCAGAGCTTGTAGCACTATTGAAAAGTACCCCTTGCAGTTTATGTACTCGGCGGCTTGGTGCTCCGGTGCCAAGATAGGGATATGGGTTCCGTCTATGGCCCCACCACAGTTAGGGAATCCCATTGCAGCAAAGCCATCCACTATGACCTGCACATTTCCCAGGGTCACTACCCTTGATATCAGCAGATCTTTGATTGCGTGGGCTACTTGCATCACAGCAGCCCCCACAGTAGATTAGCCCACTCCAAATTGATTCCCAACTGACCGGTAGCTGTCTGGCGTTGCAAGCTTCCACAGGGCTATCGCCACTTGCTTCTCAACTGTGAGGGCTGCTCTCATCTTGGTATTCATGCGCCTCAGGGCAGGGGAAAGCAAGTCACAAAGTTCCATGAAAGTGCCCTTACGCATGCGAAAGTTTCGCAGCCACTGGGAATCGTCCCAGACCCGCAACACTATGCGGTCCCACCAGTCTGTGCTTGTTTCCCGAGCCCAGAATCGGCGTTCCACAGCATGAACCTGCCCCATTAGCACCACGATGCATGCATGGGCAGGGCCCATGCTTTCAGAGAAATCTGTGTCCATGTCCTGATCACTCACATGACCATGCTGACGTCGCCTCCTCGCCCGGTATCGCTTTGCCAGGTTCTGGTGCTGCATATACTGCTGGATAATGCGTGTGGTGTTTAATGTGCTCCTAATTGCCAAAGTGAGCTGAGCGGCCTCCATGCTTGCCTTGGTATGGCGTGCGCACAGAAAAAAGGCGCGGAACAATTGTCTGCCGTTGCTCTGACGGACGGAGCGGCGACTGACGACACGGCTTACAGGGTTGGCTTCAGGGAGCTAAAATCAACAAAGGGGGTGGCTTTACATCAAGGAGTATTTCAGGCAGGACTTCATGGAGGGTTCCAATAAGAAATGTTATTGTTCTTATTGGAACAAGGAGGTTAGCCTGGCCTCTGATTGATACATGGCTAGATTTACCTCGCTGCACCTTCTCTGTGAGTGACTGCAGTGTAACCTAGAGGAATGAGTACAAAACAAATCTGGTCTATTTCTTGTTTTGATCCACTCCATCTATCTTTTACATCTTTGGCTGGCAGCAGACGGTGCAGAAGGACTGCATGCCATCCACATCTCATGGCTGCCCGGCAGAAGATGGTACAGTACGACTGCTAGCCATCCTCATCTCTTGCCTGCCCGGCAGAAGATGGTACAATATGACTGCTAGCCATCCTCATCTCTTGCCTGCCCGGCAGAAGATGGTACAGTACGACTGCTAGCAATCCGTGTCGCCTGCCTGCTCACCATAAGACGGTTCAATAGGACTGACTGCAGGACTAAAGAGAATGACCTGGTCAAGTCACTCCAAATTTAGTCCCTGCGCCCTTGTCTGCCCAGGCGCTCCCAGCCGACGTGGCCAGGAGCACCTCGGACACGACGAGGACGGCTACCAGTCGTACTGCACCGTCTGCTGCCAGAAGGCAATGGGTTGCTGCTACTGTGTAGCAATGCCGTACCGCGTCTGCCAGCACCCAGGAGACATACGGTGACGGTTACCTGAGCGGGCTCCATGCTTGCCGTGGTATGGCGTCTGCACAGGTAACTCAGGAAAAAAGGCGCGAAACGATTGTCAGCCCTTGCTTTCACGGAGGGAGGGAAGGAAGGGGGGCCTGACGATATGTACCCAGAACCACCCGCGACAATGTTTTAGCCCCATTAGGCATTGGGATCTCAACCCAGAATTCCAATGGGCAGCGGAGACTGCGGGAACTGTGGGATAGCTGTCCACAGTGCAACGCTCCAGAAGTCGATTCTAGCCTCGGTACTGTGGAAGCACTCCGCCGAGTTAATGCACTTAATGCACTTAGAGCATTTTCTGTGGGGACACACACACTCGAATATATAAAACCGATTTCTAAAAAACCGACTTCTATAAATTCGACCTTATTCCATAGTGTAGACATACCCTGTGGAAATGTTTTGGCTGGAACTTAATTGAAGGGTCAAAATAATTCATATTACTTGTTCCATTTTTGTTAATTATATTTCCTTTGCTCGACATACATTCCCTCTCATTTTTTGTTATTTACTAGTATAAACATTTTTTCTGTAATATTGTTAGTAACCAGTTTTTTTAATTGTTTAAGTGAAATAAAGAAATGTTTATATGACACGAAAGGTAAGCATATGGGTAAAGTGAAAGAAACTAAGAGAAATAGAATAGAGTCAATTAAAGAAACAAATACATTACATCCAGAAAAACAGTCTGTGAACAGACTCAATTTGGTTAGCTTGGTTAAGAAGACTGACCAGAAATGAATCATTGTAATGTCAATTTCTAAACAATAGTGACAAGTAATATTTCACAGTGCTGGAAGGGAACATGCATGACTTCCCGCAGCTCCCATTGGCCGGGAACAGCAAACTGCAGCCACTGGGAGCTGCAAGCGGCCATACCTGAAGACGCTCAGGTAAACAAAGCATCTTGTGGCCCGCCAGGGGCTTACCCTGAACAAGCCGCGAATCAAGTTTGGGAACCCCTGGTCTAAACCAATACAGTTTAATACAGGGGTGTGGCAGGGCACTGCTAGGAAAGCCCCTAATCTGTTCCTGCCACCCAGCCCTCAATCAGGGGGAATGGATTGTAGCTGGGTAAATAGCCAGTGCTTGCCTGAGAACTGCTCACCCCTGCCAGCCTCATTAGTAGGAGCTAAAAGGCTGGGAGAAAGTGGAAGAAGGGGGACAGAGACCAGGAGGGAAAGGACAGACTCAGAGGGAGGAAGGATCCTACTATTCTATTGCTGATCAGGCCTGCGTGAGGCCAAGCCGTGTAAATAGCCTGTAAATAGCGGTAAACTGGTGGTGGGAAAGGGACACAAAATAAAGAGCACAGATATTGTACCAGCTGGGAGTGTCCCTTAGTCTTTAAGGGGTGGGGCCAAATCCAGCAGGGCGCGGCATGCACCCCCTTACAAGGGGGAACTGGGTAAAATTAAGTGGTCTGTATTATACAGGTGATCAGACTAGATAATCTAATGGTCCCCCCGGCCTTAAAATCTAGTAGTCTGTGAAGCACTGCCAGCACAAAGTGACCTTAAAGCCATCTTGTCTGGCCACTGGTAGATTCTGGCTTCATTGGGAGAGCCTCGGGTGATATAGAGCAACAGCACTACTGCAGCTTTGTCCTTCATCTTGGCCACCTGTGCAGAAAGCAGGGCTAGGGAAAGGGGAACATGGGCTGTGCTCCAGTGATCTTCATCTTGGAGCCATTGGCAACTGCAGTTTTAGAGCAGCCTTCAGAGCTAGAAGTGAGTATGGGGTCAGACTGCATCCTCCCATTTCTAACCCTGTAAGGCTATCAACTTTAAAGCCATGACACATTTAGATATAGAAAAAACTGCTACTGGCCCAGGATTATCAGGGCTCTGATGATCAGAAACCAAGCCTTTTAAAGTTAATTTTAGGGGTATCATCTGGAAATGTTTTAATTCTCCAATTTAATTTCTTGCTATTGTTTACTGGCTGATTCTAGTCTGATCTTCCTTTTGATTCTTTGAGATCCTCATTATATAGCTAACAGCCCTTGATGTAGGGCTGTGTTGCTGCCTCCTAAGTGCTGCCCCCTTTTATACTTGTAGAATTGGTAACCACTTCTCTTTGTTTCATATTTCTTCAGATTAGCAGAAAATCATTCACAGGGACTGCCAAGGGAATTTATTTTTAATAATCAGTTTATGGCCTGATCTTCTTCCTCGGTGTTTGTTTAGTTACAGCCTCTGCTCTGCTGGTTTCTTTCCTTCTAGATTCCTTATTTCACAAATTGTCATTATATACCTTGAGTTTGTTGTTTGTTTTCCTGTGCTTTAGCCTTCTTTTAATTAACATCATGATTTAACTATGATCTAGGACCAGATCAGAAGGGGGAAAGTGCAAAGATGGCTTTAAGCCACCTTTTTGGCCCTTCCTCTCCACCCAAATCTGGGGGGGGCGAGGAGGGGCCTGGTCTGGTCCTGGTCCTGAGGCGCAATTGGCCTAGAGGGTATGTCAACTCTGTACATAGGAGTGAGCCACCCAGCCCGAGGAGACAGACTCGCGTTAGTGTGCTCAAAATAGCAGTGTGGATGTGCTGTGGCGGAGACTAGCCACCACAGTTCAGACTCGTGGGATTAGGTGGGCTTGAGCGTCTGAGCTGCAGTGTCTCTACTGCTATTTTTAGCGCACTAACTGGAGCTTATCTACTGGTGCTGGGAGACTCCCTCCCAGCAGCAGTGTAGACATACTCTGTTGTACTAATGTAGATGAAATAGATGGGCTAAAGATGTGAACGTAACCCAGTCACTGTCCAACATTAAATAATATTAAACAAGGTCTGTGGTTGGTATGCAGAGACCTCAGCCTGATTAGCACCATGGCAAACACACCATTAAAAATCCTTTTAACTTTTTATTAAAGACACAGAAAAGAAGAAAAAAAGAGTTAAAGCATTTGAAACGTAAAGTATTAAGTAAGTCTTTCATTTTATCAACATTTCTTGTTCCCTTTCCCTTTAGCTGTACACAGTGTTTAAAAGGAAAAAGCCTCTTGTTTGACAGTGTCTTTGATGGTATCAGAAATTATCATAGCTGTCATCCCGGGTGGTGGTTAGAATTCAACTGGAGCGGGTAGGGATGGTGGTGTCACTTAGGTCCTCCCCGTCTCTGGCCCATTCTGGTCAGGACACTTCACAGGATCAGGCTGGTGAAGGCCCAGGTTCTCATGAAACGGGTGGCAGCCGTCTTGGTGAAGCTCCATTTGTTTGTAGCCTCCATTTGTTCTTCCTTTTCTTCTTATATACTTTCTCCATAAAATCTGTTTTCTTTTAAGGACCCAAACAGGGAGTGATGGGCGGAGTAGCCCATCCCCTCATTATTTTGATTACCAGTTAGGCCTAATATCTGACATACTAATTTTGGCTTATTAGCTTCTGGCATCACATTTTAACAAGCAGAATTTAACAAGCAGTTATTTAATAGGATCAACTTGGCCTTTTTTGTTTGGACTAATTCAGTTATTCTGCCTCCCTTTTGTTCTTTTTCCCATCAGTATTGGTAGTTATGGGTTATTGTAGCATCATATGAATTTTAACATTGTTACAGCTGATTTCACAATTTGGGTAAATTTGTAGGCCCAATTGTCACAACAACTCTTATTTGCTTTCAGTTGCACTGACTGGTATCAGTCCCCATCATGGGGGCCACGGATTGGGTAGATGTTGCAGATCCTGACCATGCTTCCTTTTCCCCCAGTCACGAGTGCGGTCTATTACGCTGGGCCTATGCCAATTCCCCCACACTTAGAAATCTTGAGGTAGCAAATTGAACAATCTTTCTGGAAGCTTTGTTATGCAGTAGTCAGTTTTATATAGTCACTACTGTGTTCCTTGCTGAATATTCCCTTCAGGTTGGTGGGCTGATGGCTACCTCATTGACTTTATCAGCACAGTTTCCCCAGCCTAATTATAATGTTGCTTTTTCTGATTTTCTTCTCCTGTGTCAGTGAAATAACTGATATGCGCTGTTCATTGTTTTTTTCAAATAGTCCCACTTCATAAATATTCTGTTAACTAGGCTAGCAAGTGCTTAAACATAGACCGTACCTCATTACTCTTCCTGGCTCATTTTACTTATATATGTTTTACCTTGTTTGCTGCCTTTTCCACTGTGAATGATGTCTGAGGAAGCCTGGGTGTAGTGGCTGCATGATGATCTGGGAAATGACCATTCAAGAGAAAAGGCCAGGCATGCTTGGGTGAAATTTATCAATAGCATATTTAAATGCATTCCTAAAAGATGGTTATGACTAAGTCCCCTAGTTTAACCATACATGGAACTGTACACATCTTTAATGTAGCCTCTTCACTGTCTAATAAGATTCTGCAGCATTTGGAGGGGGCTTGGGTAGGCCTGAACATGACAGGATGAAGAAGAGAATGAGTGCCTTGAAAAATGAGAATGCTCTCTAGACAGTCTCGTTCTCATCCCTCTTCAGAGGGAAATATACTTACAGATGTTACAAATATACTTACATCAGTTTGGGACAATGCCTTTCTCACCACATATTTTAGAAGAAGAGTTAGATATTTATATGAAAAGGAATAGCATCTGCGGTCACTAGCTAGGACTATCAATGCTTATGTATACACGGATCACCATCGGAAGTCAAGAAGACATTTTTCATGGTATGGTTTTGCAGAATTAAGTGCATTATTGGAGGACTTATGTATTTCCTGAAGCATCCACCTTTGACCAGTATAAGAACCACGTATTGATGAAGTGAACCATTTGTTTCTTTCAGTTTGGCATTTATATTCCTGTATCATGTAGGAGAAGTAGCTAAGCAAATATGTGAAGTTGGCCTTTTGTGTCTAAAATGTTTTATCAATCTTTCTGAAACCTGCTTCAGTGGCTAGCTATCACAGATACTTCCAGCTCAGAACCAGTTTTGAGAGTTTTCAGAGTAACAGCCGTGTTAGTCTGTATTCGCAAAAAGAAAAGGAGCACTTGTGGCACCTTAGAGACTAACCAATTTATTTGAGCATGAGCTTTCGTGAGCTACAGCTCACTTCATCGGATGCATACCGTGGAAACTGCAGAAGACATTATATACACACAGAGACCATGAAACAATACCTCCTCCCACCCCACTGTCCTGCTGGTAATAGCTTATCTAAAGTGATCATCAAGTGGGCCATTTCCAGCACAAATCCAGGTTTTCTCACAGTCCGCCCCCCCCCCCCCACAAACTCACTCTCCTGCTGGTAATAGCCCATCCAAAGTGACCACTCTCTTCACAATGTGTATGATAATCAAGGTGGGCCATTTCCTGCATAAATCCAGGTTCTCTCACTCCCTCACCCCCCTCCAAAAACCACACACACAAACTCACTCTCCTGCTGGTAATAGCTTATCCAAAGTGACCACTCTCCCTACAATGTGCATGATAATCAAGGTGTGCCATTTCCAGCACAAATCCAGGCTTTCTCACCCCCCCACCCCCCTGGGAACACACACACACACACACACAAACTCACTGTCCTGCTGGCAATAGCTCATCCAAACTGACCACTCTCCAAGTTTAAATCCAAGTTTAACCAGAACGTCGGGGGCGGGGTAGGAAAAAACAAGGGGAAATAGGCTACCTTGCATAATGACTTAGCCACTCCCACTCTCTATTTAAGCCTAAATTAAAAGTATCCAATTTGCAAATGAATTCCAATTCAGCAGTTTCTCGCTGGAGTCTGGATATGAAGTTTTTTTGTTGTAAGATAGCGACCTTCATGTCTGTGATTGCGTGACCAGAGAGATTGAAGTGTTCTCCGACTGGTTTATGAATGTTATAATTCTTGACATCTGATTTGTGTCCATTTATTCTTTTACGTAGAGACTGTCCAGTTTGACCAATGTAAATGGCAGAGGGGCGTTGCTGGCACATGATGGCATATATCACATTGGTGGATGTGCAGGTGAACGAGCCTCTGATAGTGTGGCTGATGTTATTTCCCCTTGTTTTTTCCTACCCCCCCCCCAGACGTTCTGGTTAAACTTGGATTTAAACTTGGAGAGTGGTCAGTTTGGATGAGCTATTGCCAGCAGGAGAGTGAGTTTGTGTGTGTGTGTGTTCCCGGGGGGTGTGGGGGTGAGAAAGCCTGGATTTGTGCTGGAAATGGCCCACCTTGATTACCATGCACATTGTAAGGAGAGTGGTCACTTTGGATAAGCTATTACCAGCAGGAGAGTGAGTTTGTGTGTGTGGTTTTTGGAGGGGGGTGAGGGAGTGAGAGAACCTGGATTTATGCAGGAAATGGCCCACCTTGATTATCATACACATTGTGAAGAGAGTGGTCACTTTGGATGGGCTATTACCAGCAGGAGAGTGAGTTTGTGGGGGGGGGGGCGGAGGGTGAGAAAACCTGGATTTGTGCTGGAAATGGCCCAACTTGATGATCACTTTAGATAAGCTATTACCAGCAGGAGAGCGGGGTGGGAGGAGGTATTGTTTCATGGTCTCTGTGTGTATATAGAAAAGGAGTACTTGTGGCACCTTAGAGTCTAACCAATTTATTTGAGCATGAGTTTTCGTGAGCTCAGCTCACTTCATCAGATGCATACCGTGGAAACTGCAGCAGACTTTATATACATACAGAGATCATGAAACAATACCTCCTCCCACCCCACTGTCCTGCTGGTAATAACTTATCTAAAGTGATCATCAAGTTGGGCCATTTCCAGCACAAATCCAGGTTTTCTCACCCTCCGCCCCCCCCCCCCCCAAACAAACTCACTCTCCTGCTGGTAATAGCCCATCCAAAGTGACCACTCTCTTCACAATGTGTATGATAATCAAGGTGGGCCATTTCCTGCACAAATCCAGGTTCTCTCACCCCCTCACCCCCCTCCAAAAACCACACACACAAACTCACTCTCCTGTCTTCTGCAGTTTCCACGGTATGCATCTGATGAAGTGAGCTGTAGCTCACGAAAGCTCATGCTCAAATAAATTGGTGAGTCTCTAAGGTGCCACAAGTACTCCTTTTCTTTTTGCGAATACAGACTAACACGGCTGTTACTCTGAAACCTGTCATTATGCAAGGCACTGCATTTAGCCGTATGGAGTGGAAATCTATCAACTGCATGAAAAAACTTGTACAGATACAGACAGACATCATCTTCCTTTCCAAATGCAAACAGATGGACATCGTACCAAAAGGACTTAAGGTAAAAAATCCATTACAATCTACATACCACACAGACTATGCTGACAGCTTGTGCCACACGCTCTCAAAGAAACTGCGGAATCACCTGATCAACATCCTCTACAGCAAACAGGGAAAGATTAAGAATGAGCTCTCAAAAATGGATACTCTCATAAAAAAACAACCTTCCACACAAACTTCCTCGTGGCTGGATTTTACTAAAACTAGACAAGCCATTTACAATGCACACTTTGCTTCTCTACAAAAGAAAAAGGACACTAAACTTTCTAAACTACTACATGCTACAAGGGGCCACAGCAATGGTTCCCTCAACCCACCCAGCAATATTGTTAACCTATCCAACTATACTCTCAGCCCAGCAGAAGCAGCTGTCCTATCTCGGGGCCTCTCCTTCTGCCCCTCCACCCCCAAGAACATGATACAGTTCTGTGGTGACCTAGAATCCTATTTTCGACGTCTCCGACTCAAGGAATATTTCCAAAATACCTCTGAACAACATACTAATCCACAGAGGCCTCCCTACCAACACTACAAAAAGAAGGATTCTAGGTGGACTCCTCCTGAAGGTCGAGACAGCAGACTGGACTTCTACATAGAGTGCTTCCGCCGACGTGTACGGGTTGAAATTGTAGAAAAGCAGCATCACTTGCCCCATAACCTCAGCCGTGCGGAACACAATGCCATCCACAGCCTCAGAAACAACTCTGACATCATAATCAAAAAGGCTGACAAAGGAGGTGCTGTTGTCATCATGAATAGGTCGGAATATGAAAAAGAGGCTGCTCGGCAGCTCTCCAAAACCCTTTCTACAAGCCATTACCCTATGATCCCACTGAGAGTTACCAAAAGCAACTACAGCATTTGCTCAAGAAACTTCCTGAAAAAGCACAAGATCAAATCCGCACAGACACACCCCTGGAACCTCGACCTGGGATATTCTATCTACTACCCAAGATCCATAAACCTGGAAATCCTGGACGCCCCATCATCTCAGGCATTGGCACCCTGACAGCAGGATTGTCTGGCTATGTAGACTCCCTCCTCAGGCCCTACGCTACCAGCACTCCCAGCTACCTTCGAGACACCACTGACTTCCTGAGGAAACTTCAATCCATCGGTGATCTTCCTGATAACACCGTCCTGGCCATTATGGATGTAGAAGCCCTCTACACCAACATTCCACACAAAGATGGACTACAAGCCGTCAAGAACACTATCCCCGATAATGTCACGGCTAACCTGGTGGCTGAACTTTGTGACTTTGTCCTTACCCATAACTATTTTACATTTGGGGACAATGTATACCTTCAGATCAGCGGCACTGCTATGGGTACCCGCATGGCCCCACAGTATGCCAACATTTTTATGACTGACTTAGAACAACGCTTCCTCAGCTCTCGTCCTCTAATGCCCCTACTCTACTTGCGCTATATTGATGACATCTTCATCATCTGGACCCATGGAAAAGAAGCCTGTGAGGAATTCCACCATGATTTCAACAATTTCCATCCCACCATCAACCTCAGCCTGGTCCAGTCCACACAAGAGATCCACTTCCTGGACACTACAGTGCTAATAAACAATGGTCACATAAACACCACCCTATACCGGAAACCGACTGACCGCTATTCCTACCTACATGCCTCCAGCTTTCACCCTGACCACACCACACGATCCATCGTCTACAGCCAAGCTCTGCGATACAACCGCATTTGCTCCAACCCCTCAGACAGAGACAAACACCTACAAGATCTCTGTCAAGCTTTCTTACAACTACAATACCCACCTGCGGAAGTGAAGAAACAGATTGATAGAGCCAGAAGAGTTCCCAGAAGTCACCTACTACAGGACAGGCCTAACAAAGAAAATAACAGAACGCCACTAGCCGTCACCTTCAGCCCCCAACTAAAACCCCTCCAACGCATTATTAAGGATCTACAACCTATCCTGAAGGATGACCCAACACTCTCACAAATCTTGGGAGACAGGCCAGTCCTTGCCTACAGACAGCCCCGCAACCTGAAGCAAATACTCACCAACAAACACATACCACACAACAGAACCACTAACCCAGGAACCTATCCTTGCAACAAAGCCCGTTGCCAACTGTGCCCACATATCTATTCAGGGGACACCATCACAGGGCCTAATAACATCAGCCACACTATCAGAGGCTCATCCACCTGCACATCCACCAATGTGATATATGCCATCATGTGCCAGCAATGCCCCTCTGCCATTTACATTGGTCAAACTGGACAGTCTCTACGTAAAAGAATAAATGGACACAAATCAGATGTCAAGAATTATAACATTCATAAACCAGTCGGAGAACACTTCAGTCTCTCTGGTCACGCAATCACAGACATGAAGGTCGCTATCTTACAACAAAAAAACTTCAAATCCAGACTCCAGCGAGAAACTGCTGAATTGGAATTCATTTGCAAATTGGATACTATTAATTTAGGCTTAAATAGAGAGTGGGAGTGGCTAAGTCATTATGCAATGTAGCCTATTTCCCCTTGTTTTTTCCTACCCCCCCCCCCCGCCCGACGTTCTGGTTAAACTTGGATTTAAACTTGGAGAGTGGATGAGCTATTGCCAGCAGGAGAGTGAGTTTGTGTGTGTGTGTTCCCGGGGGGGTGGGGGGGTGAGAAAGCCTGGATTTGTGCTGGAAATGGCCCACCTTGATTACCATGCACATTGTAGGGAGAGTGGTCACTTTGGATGAGCTATTACCAGCAGGAGAGTGAGTTTGTGTGTGTGGTTTTTGGAGGGGGGTGAGGGGGTGAGAGAACCTGGATTTGTGCAGGAAATGGCCCACCTTGATTATCATACACATTGTGAAGAGAGTGGTCACTTTGGATGGGCTATTACCAGCAGGAGAGTGAGTTTGTTTGGGGGGGGGGCGGAGGGTGAGAAAACCTGGATTTGTGCTGGAAATGGCCCAACTTCATGATCACTTTAGATAAGCTATTACCTGCAGGACAGTGGGGTGGGAGGAGGTATTGTTTCATGGTCTCTGTGTGTATATAATGTCTTCTGCAGTTTCCACGGTATGCATCCGATGAAGTGAGCTGTAGCTCACGAAAGCTCATGCTCAAATAAATTGGTTAGTCTCTAAGGTGCCACAAGTTTTGAGAGTGGAACTGGTATTTGGGTCCACCTACCCTAGAAAAAAAATGTTTCAGGAGTTTGTCAATTTTCTAGGTTAGATGGACCTAAAGAATGCTGCTGAAAAGGGTTTAATTGTTGGCACAAAATCTTTTTCCACATTGTTACAGAAAATGTGATTGAGACTGCGACGTTGCACTCCATATGTTTTATGGAAATAGGTTTCATAAGGGTGAATATGATGTAACTGGAATATGCTTCATGCAAAAGGTCTCTTGTAAGGTATCATTACAAAGCTTATAATCTACTGAGTGTGTTCATCCTATTTGTATGACTGTATCTAAAACTACAAATATGAAGTATTACTCTGAGGTACTATTGTAATTATGCAAAGTGTGGGCCACTAATGGTGGCTTAGGATCTTGATGGCTACCATTAACTAGAACAATTGGTTGTAAATGGCTCTGTTTACGTGTAAGCCTTCCTGTGAGTCAGGCCAGCAAGAATGGAGGCTTGGGGTCTCACAGGACATGTGACCATGTCACCTGGTACTGGAATCCATCTTAAACCTGGTGCTTTTCCTTTTAGAAGGAGGGGTGGGGTCCCAGAGAGACAAAAGATTCCCGCCTTGTGCCAAAGCTACAAAAGGGGGTGGAACAAAACAAAGGGGGCTGCAGTCATGAGAAAACCCCTAGTTGTCACCTGAGCTGGAACTAACAAGAACTGTACCAGGGGAAAGGATTGTGCTTAGACTAAGAAGGAGTCTAGTCTGTGAAAGAAGCTTATTGGAACATCTCTGAGGGTGAGATTTACCTGTATTCATTTCATACATGTATTAGGCTTAGACTTGTATATTTGTTTTATTTTGCTTGTTAACTTACTTTGTTCTGTCTGTCTGTTACTTGAAACCACTTAAATCCTACTTTTTATACTTAATAAAATCACTTCTGTTTATTAGTAAACCCAGAGTAAGTGATTAATATCTGGGGGAACAAACAGCTGTACATCTCTATTGGTGTTACAGAGGGTGGACAATTTATGAGTTTACCCTGTATAATGATTATACAGAGTAAAATGGATTTATTTGGGGTTTAGATCCCATTGGGAGCTGGGTGTCTGGGTGCTGGAGATAGGTGACTTGCTGAGTGATTTTTCAGTTAAAGCTGGCACCTTTGAGGGCGGACCAGACCTGGGTCTGTGTTGGAGCAGACTAGCGTGTCTGGCTCAACAAGACAGGGTTCTGGAGTCCCAAGCTGGCAGTGGAAAATGGGCTCAGAGGTAATTCCACCACGTCAGGTGACAGCCTCAAGGTCTCTGTGACCGAACCTGTCACAGAGACCTCATGGAACATAGTCTTGAGCTCTGTAGCGGTACTGAAAATGTTTGTCTCATCTACACTATAGCAATGAAACTGTCCTCCGAAGCAGTTGGGTTGGGAACAGAAAACTTGCTTATAATCATTGTTGTTAATTGGTCATTTCTGTTCGTCACCTGAAAGAACCCTACTGATGTGACTGAACACTAGTGAAAACCTGTTTTTAGAGTCTGTTTCATGAGTAATTGCTGAGGTGTCCAAAAATTTATCCTGGTAATTAACTAGGTTTTACAAGTATAATTATTTAGTGATAGAGTTCAATTTGTATTAAAGTTCACCTTGCGTAATATTTCTATTCTTATGTCAGATTGCATATGAAATCTTGCTTATGTTTATCTGTTGACTGTGTTGCTTGTGGGAGATATAAGAGGGATGATTAGCCTATTATGGTCCACCTAAACCATAAGAAAGGGATATAGGAGAGACTCAGGAAAAGGTAGATAGTGCTGAATAGTTTACAAAGTAAAGGATGGTGACAGCAAAACAATCAAATAAAGCCCTGTTTGATCTTTGCCAGGACTCAAAGATCCCTAACAGCAACGCTGGGCAGCTGTTTTGGTTGGCCAGTTGGGTTTTGGGGTTTGTTTGTTTTTTTTTAATGGCGCTTCTCCTATGAAAACCAATTCTCATTCTGATCTGTGTTTTCTAGAAAACACTTCCAAGATTAAAAGCAACATACAAAGCCTGGAAGAAAGAGGTAATTGCTTTTTCCCCCATACTGAGCTTTTCTTGTATTTGCTTCACACAATTATTTGTCAGTTCAGAGTTATAAAATTAATTTCTGACTTCAAGAGGAAAAAGAAGAAAAGTCAAATACATTTTTAACATGAACCCAACCCATCAGTCTAAAAGTGCTGATTCACTTGCCCACACAGTGTGATTAAGCTGTTAATCTGTTCAGGAGCAAATACATTCAGTGATCTCGCTATCAGAAAGTAATTATAGCTTAAAATGTTCATGTAGGCTCTCCTTAACTATTTTATTACTCCGTAATTGTTAAGAAATACTATTCATACCCTGTGATCTATTAACGGTTTCCTATAACACATACCTCTATAACTAAAAATGTTTAGTGAACAGGTATGTGGTGTTAAAAAGATGTTTATAATGGAAGTCTTGAAGAGCTGAGAATGTCCATTGACATTTCAAGTCCTGTATTAAGAGAATATTATGGCGTGGGTACATTATCTAATGATATACCTAATGAATCTGTTATGTAATTTAAGTTCAGGCTCACACTGATTAATCATGACATTTCTATTATTCATTGAATCAGTGATCTCTCCTGAATGTTTTCTCTCCTGCCTCATTTGCTGTTAGCTTTTATTCATGTTTTTATAACTGCATAAGGACTCAATCCTGCAAGCTGCTGAAAATACTCCACTGTCATAGACTTTCATTTGGGAGCTTAGAGCACTTAGCACCTTCTAAGCAACTCTTGGCATCTCTCTCAAGATTGCCCTATGTAGTACTACTGATTACCTGCCTCCAAGGCAGCCATGCACTTGTGCCATCAGCTAGGTAGGGTGGGGATTGACCATGACTGTCTTCTCTCTCCTTCGCTGTTGATGCTCCTCTAGAAGCAGCCCGTGATGCCAGACTCCATTGCCCACTTGCTAAATTTTCAAACAAGTACTTTTGTGCTTTCTCCCATGCTGCCCCTCATCTTTGGGAGATGCTCCCTGCAAACATCTGCAAAATGACCTAATTATTCACCTTCAGATCCTTCCTTAAATCTCTCCTTTGCCTTAATACCTACAAAGACTTGACAACGGTGAGGCTGCTGGTGTGCTGAGATCACTGGCTATTATGTTGATTCCTTGTACTCCCCTGTCCATCTGTATCCATCTATTGTCTCTTGTCTTACATTTAGATTGTAAGCTCCTGAGGACAGGGACCGTCACTTTGTTCTGTTAGTACAGTGCATGGCACAAGGGGAATCTGGTACATGAGTAGGGCTTGTAGACACTATGTAGCATAAATAAATAATATGCTGTCTAGTGAACCCACCACCAGGGAAAGCTGCACGGAAAGCTAATGTTGCCAGTACTCTCCATGCAGACTGAAGACCACATTCTAATTTCTTACGCTGTGTTTTTACTTCAGAAATCTACCCTGAATGTGTTACCCAGGCACTTTAAGAATTGTATAGTACAGCTCAGATAGTAAACTCTTTTTTTTTCTTCTAAGTGAATGTATTGCTTGTGAAAGAAGCCAGATTGATACCTATGAAGACTGCTGTCTGCTAGGCACAGAACTGGTAAAGCACGAATATGCAGTGATGCAAACTTTTCTCTAATATCCTGCCAGTAATCCTCAACTCCATTTTGCAAGCATCATCCCTAACCATAGAGGAAGTGCAGTCTCCGTAGCATCTCGGTCTTTTGCCTCTTCTAAGACTGTCAAAACATACTGACAGGTTTTGTGATAAGCACCTCTGTCTGCAAGGAACTGCACTGAAATCATTAACTTATTTCATGTACACTAACCTCTGAGCAGTCATTATTTGGTAATGATTTTTGGACACTACTAGCCTGGACTAGATTCAGACCTGTACTTGGTCTCACCAATATTTTTAAACATCAGTGGATGGCTTCTGGCTGTTCCTAAGCAGAGTGGGGAGAAAGTTCATGGAAATGTTCCCTCTCCATGTGCACAGGCTCAGGGGGCAGCTAGAATCCAGATGTTTGTGCCCTCAAACCTAGAGTATAGGAGAGTTACAGGGCAACACAAAGCACCACACACACTGGAGGAATTGTGGCTGGACATGGCTAGAGCCTTGGTCCTGTGTACCAGCTTGTGATCTGAGTCTGGTGAAGGATGGAGTGTAAGCTACACCCTTTGTTAGTAGAGTCCCTCCACAGACATTCTGCCTCTCTTGGCTCTTCATAAGCACGTCTGTGGTCACTACCACTTTTGCAATAAAATCTGTACTGCTCCCACCAATACACCTGAGGGCCTAAAAGCCACAATCTAGTGTTTAAGAAGGATAAATTCCGCTTCGTCCTATTTTCCTTACTCTTTTTAGTAAAGTAAATTTCTCACTTTGTGGGGGAAGGTGAACTGTTTGCTCTTCCCTGTTGAATTCAGGTTCTGAGTTTTAGCTACATGTGGTGGTTCTCTCACTAGTACTACTCACAAGATAGTATTTCTAGAGATATGATAGTATGTATAGTTTGTAAGAATAGTAATGACATAAAAGTGAAGCCACAAAATCTGTCTTTGGATATGGATAATATGGGTACGCGCAGTGATGAGATGCCAAAATCTTAACAACCAGTTCCCTCCTCACCTCATGAGGGGGTCGTGGACTGCCCCCCAGGACTCCTGCCCCAGTCAGAACAAATAAAAGCTGTGGGCCACTTTGAAGTCAGTGGAGCTACACCAGTTTACACCAGCTTAGGATCCAGCTCTTCAGTAGAAATGGGGTAGAGGGGAGTATTTTAGTCATTTACATTACTGAAAAGAAGAAAAAGAACAGAACGAATATAAGGATCATGGGACTTCTCTCCATAAGTATGATCCATAAAAATTATATGTCTATCACAAGTATAATATCAAGTATCCTTTGCATGTGGCATGACTTAAGTACAATACATCTTAGACTTAGTGCTTTGTGTTTAGCATTTTCATCTCTAATAACCTTGTGGGTATCTTTCTAGTTTTGGGTGAAAGGGCCCTGAATAAGTTCATAATCTGAACTGACTCACCTTGGATATCACTGTGTTTATGCTTTTCACCTGCGTGCAACATCTGCTGAAAAGTTTCTAAGATTGAAATGGATGCTGCCATCTTCCATTTCCTTGGAGAGAGCATTGGGGGCAGGATAAGAAGATACACTAGCTTTTCCTGTGACCTCATTCAACTTGTTCCTTTTGGTGGAAAGTGTTTTGGTTTATTTGGGAAAAAAAAAGGAGCCCAAATTTTCATAATTACGACTGCTCCAAAGGCCAAACTCTGCACTCACTGAGGTCAGTGGCAGGTAATTTGCGTTTCGTGGGTAAAACAAAGGCAAAATCTGACCCAGGGGGCTAGGTTTGTCCCAGAGCACCAGCATAGCACCTGGCACAGTTCCCTGCTGGTAGAAGACCCATCAGGAGATGTGAAAGCAGTCAAAACATCCCTTGTATCATGGCAGACAGTGAAATGGGTTAGCCATGAAGGAAGTGTGGTTAGGGAATGTATTTGGTTTGGCACCTCCTGTTAGGATATAGATATGCAGGCCTGCCTGTAAAGGCCTATACTCTAAGAATTTAGGTGTATTCTTATCACTTAGCTAGTTATAGAGGTATAAAAGAAAGAAAGAGAATCAAAATCACTGTCTGCCGGTGTAAGGTCCTTTTCTTACTGTGACAGTCTGAGGCCCTGTGCTTAAGATCTTTGGCTAAGCAGCAGAGGCAGCCTTAAGCTGCGAATGATCAGATCCTCACATTCCAAACTAGTCACATTGAAATAAGGTGCTATTGGGCTGTTAGGAATACAATCCTGTTCTGATAATGCCTATCACCTCCAGAGAAAGGGAAGCGCCTAGAAGATGTAAAAGGAAACTTAGTTTGATAGCATCCTGTCTGGCAAGAACTCACTTATCAATAGCTGGGATGTGAAATCCTCATTTCTGTGTTTGTTCTATCACTGTAGTCCCCATTTCCCTATTGTTTGTCTGCATAATCTCTGTCTGGTTCTGTGATTGTTCCTGTCTGCTGTATAATTAATTTTGCTGGGTGTAAACTAATTAAGGTGGTGGGATATAATTGGTTAAATAATCATGTTACAATATGTTCGGAGTGGTTAGTTAAATTTCAGTAAAATGATAGGTTAAGGTATAGCTAAGCAGAACTCAAGTTTTACTATATAGTCTGCAGTCAATCAGGAAGTAAGGGGGGGAAGGGAACAGGTAATGGGGGTGGGGAATTGGAATGATGTTTTGCTAAGGGGGGGAATGGGAACAGGGACACAGGTAAGGCTCTGTGGTGTCAGAGCTGGGAAGGGGGACACTAAGGAAGGAAACTGGAATCATGCTTGCTGGAGGTTCACCCCAATAAACATTGAATTGTTTGCACCTTTGGACTTCGGGTATTGTTGCTCTCTGTTCATGCGAGAAGGACTAGGGAAGTAAGTGGGTGAAGGAATAAGCCCCCTAACACCTCCCAACTGTGCCTTTCACCTTCAGAGCTTCTCTGGAGCTCCAGTAGAAGATAAAGCTGCTTCTCCAGGCCAGCCCACCAGAAGGGTGTATTTTACTCCTCTCTTCTAATTAATTTTAATTAACCTGGCCCCAGCAATTTAGGTGCTCATCACCTAGGGAACTAGCAAGTGTGAGACAAGACCAAAATGAGTGTTTTAGTGCACTCCTGATTCTAGGTTGCCTCTAACGTATGCTGTGAGTTTTCATTTGAGATTGTTTTAGTTTCAGTTGTTAGATTTAACTGTTACTTTGTAGAGGGATCTCAACAGACATGAGATGATGGTTGGTAATTTTTGAAATCACAGCCCTGTTACCAGCTCACATTGTAGTTTTGGCCTTCACAACATCCCCTGGCAACAAGTTCCACAGGTTGACTGTGCATTGTGTGAAGTACTTCCTTTTGTTTGTTTTAAGCCTGCTGTCTATTAATTTCATAGTGACCTCTAGTTCTTGTGTTATACGCAGAGGTCACTTTCTTATTCACTTTCAGTTTTGCCATACATTCATGACTATAGATCTTTTTCATATTCCCTCCTGGTTATCTGTTTTCTAAATTGAACAGTCCCAGTCTTTTTAATCTCTCCTCACATGAAAGCTGTTTCATTGCCTTTCTCTGTCTTTTTTCCAATTCTAATGTTTTTTTCTGAGATGGGGAGACCAGAACTGCGTGCAGTGTTCAAGGTGTGGGAGTACCATGGATGTATATGGAGGCATTATGATGTTTTCTGTTTTAATTATCTATCCCTTTCCTAATGGTTCTTAACATTGTTACCTTTTTTGACTGCCACTGCACATTTAGCAAATGTTTTCAGAGAACTATCCACAATGACTCCAAGATCTTTCTTGAGAAGTAACAGCTAATTTAGACCCCATCAATTTGTATGTATGGCTGGGATTATTCTTTTCAATGTGCATTGCTTTGCATTTATCAAGATTGACTTTAATCTACCATTTTGTTTCCCAGTCACCCAGTTTTGTGAAACCTCTTTGTAACATTTTGCAGTCAGCTTTGGACTGAACTATCTTGAATAATTTTGTATTGTCTGGAAATTTTGCCACTTCACTGTTCACCCCCTTTTCCAGGTCATTTATGAATATGTTGGACAGCACAGGCCCTAGTACAGATCCTTGGGGGACCTTGGTATTGACCTCTTTCCATTGTGAAAACTGACCATTTATTCCTATCCTTTGTTTCCTGTCTTTTAACCAGTTACTGGTCCTTGAGAGGACCTTCTCTCTCATCCCAGGAGTGCTTACTTTACTTAAAAGCCTTTGATAAGGGACCTAGTCAAAGGCTTTCTGAAAGTCTAAGTACACTTTATTGACTGGATCACACTTTTCCACATACTTGTTGACTACTTCAAAGAACTCTATTAGATTAGTGAGCCATTATTTCCTTTTAAAAAAGCTATGTTGACTGTTCCCCAATATATCGTGTTCATCTATGCGTCTGATAATTTTCTTCTTTACTATAGTTTCAACCAATTTGCCTGGTACTGAAGTTAGGCTTACTGGCATATAATTGCCAGGATCATTTCTGGAGCCTTTTTTTTTAAAAATCTGTGTTATATTAGTTACCCTCCAGTTGTATGCTACAGATGCTGATTTAAGCGATAGGTTACATACCACAGTTATTAGTTCTGAAATTTCATATTAGTTTCTTCAAAACTCTTGGGTAATACCATCATCTGGTCCTGGTGACTTATTACTGTTTAATGTATCATTTTGTTCCAAAGTGTCCTCTATTGACACCTCAATCTAGGACAGTTCCTCAGATTCATCACCTAAAAAGAATGGTTCAGGTGTGGGAATCTCCCTCACATCCTCTGCTGTGAAGACTGATGAACATAATCCATTTAGCTTTTCTGCAATGGCCTGGTCTTCCCTGAGTGCTCTTTTAGCACCTCAAATGTCTAATGGCCCCACTGATCATTTGGCAGGCTTCTTGCTTCTGATGTACTTCAACAATTTTTTGCTGCTAGTTTTTGTGTCCGTAGCTAGTTGCTCTTTAAATTATTTCTTGGCCTGCCTTATACTTTTCTTATTATACTTGAGTTTATATTCCTGTCTATTTTTCTCACTAGGATTTGAATTCCAGCTGTTAAAGGATTCTTTTTGCCTCTAATTGCCCCTTTTACTCTTTTATGTTTAGCCATGGTGGCATTTTTGGATCCTTGTACTGTTTTTTTCTTTTTTATTTCGGGTATTCATTTTGTTTGAGCCTTTATTATGGTGTTTTTAAATGGTCTCCATGCAGTTTGCAGGCATTTCACCCTTATGACTGTTCCTTTTAATTTCTATTTAACTACCTTCCTCATTTTTGTTTAGTTCCCCTTTTTGAAATTAAATGCTGCTAAGGTGGGTTTCTTTGGCATTTTTCCCCCAACAAGGATGTTAAAATTAATTACTTTATGGTTGCTATTCCTGAGTGGTTCAGCTATGTTCTCCTCTTGGACTACATTTGGTGTGCTCCACTTAGGACTAAGTCAAGAATTGCGTCTCCCCTTGTGGGTTCCACGACTAGTTGCTCCAAGAAGCAGTCATTAATGGTGGATAGAAATTTTATCTATGCATCCCTTCCTGAGGTGACATGTTCCCAGCTAATATGGGGCTAGCTGAAATCCTCCATTTATTGTGTTTTCTGCCTTTGTAGCCTCTATAATGTCCCTGAACATTTAACAGTCACTGTCACCATCCTGGTCAGGTGGTCAGAAGTATATTCTTACAGCTATACTTTTATTGTTTAAGCATGGAATTTCTATCCATAGAAATTCTGTGGTACAGTTTTGATTAATTTAAGATTTTTACTTTATTTGACTTTGCCTTCTTTCACATATAGTGCCACTCCCTCAGCAATGTGACCTATTCTGTCATTCCTATATATTTTGTACCCTGGTATTACTGGTCCCATTGATTATCCTCATACCACCAAGTTTCTGTGATGGACCTATTATGTCAATGTCCTCATTTGGTGCCAGGCAGTCTAGTTAACCCATCTTAGTATTTAGATTTGTAGCATTTCTATAGAAGAGAATGGGGAGGAAAAAGTTACAGCTAAGGACTGTCATTAATTCTCAAGAAATACCATTCTTGTTGATTGTTGCTTTTATTAGCTGACACTGAATAACACATAAATGTGTGGATAATTCTTTGTATGAATAACGTAATATGAATTAGTAAGTTTAGGACATTTCTAAAGCATTCATGTCCTTTACATCAGTCGGCTACTTGGCTTAGATGCGTTCTCTTTTTATTATTCTTTGTTTGTTTGTATTTCAGTAGCACCAATAGGCTCCAATCAGAGATCATCACTCCATAATGCTAGACACTGTGCAGAATACTTAAAAAGTCAGTACTTGTTCCAAAGAGCTTACAAAGTAGGTTACAAAAGAACGTAACTGGTGGGTGAAATGGACTAGTGAGGGAAGAGATGAGGATGTAAAGTTAAAACAAGCATATCTTAGCACCGTGAATAGTAGTCATAACTGGCCACCTGCATAACCTTTGTCAGCAATCTGAAGAGTCCATTGAGCTCAGAATAACAATTACATTATTTCTCAAGTCGCAGTTTGTAGGGTTGGGGACTTCTCTGCCAGAGTCACTGTAGAGTAATGTTCAGGAGGCAGGAAGGTAGAAACATTTGCTGCTATTCTGCACCATGATGCTTATCTGCATTCTTAGAGTTCAGCATGGTATTTGTGAACCTGTTTGCTTGGGTGGACTTGAGCTCTCTTTGAAATGTGTCACCCACTTCTTACTTTCCTGTACACGACTCTCAGGATCTTAGACATGGAGACATAGCAGGAATGCTTTTGGAGAGCTATGTAAGTGGCGTTGCTCGCAGACTGTTACAATTATAATTCTACATTCATTAAACAGCAGTCAGGTAACATCATGTTAGAAATACAGTGCCATGCATCTGTTGTCTGACAAATTATTTTTCATTGGATTGATAACTATCAAATGCTTCAGAGTTCATAAAGCTAATTCTTGCACTTTCATAACCATATTATTGATATTGACTCATGTTATGGAAAACACTGATGTAACTGTACATCCAGGTATATGCTAACAATCAATTTATGCTTTGTTTTCCCACCAGGATATATTGAATGCTCATTTCAATACAGGCTAATAAATGCATTGCCTGAGCCTCAGGCCCTGGTGAGGAGAACAGTGATAATACTTATGTTCCTGTGAGATCAGCAACCGAGATGCCTGCAGGCCACTTGAAACAGCTTGAGCATTCCTATAGTAAGGATTCCAGTATTACTTATTAGTAAAAAGTTGCAGTGTGTGAGCAGTAGGTAGCAACACCATGCTTATCACCTTTGTGATGCTGAGCCAGGTCAGTGACCTAATATCAGTACCAGTGACCTTGTTTATGGTACGCCGCACAGGAAAGAGTGGCGAAACAGTCATTTTAATTATTAAGAAATACTTTGCAGCAAGGAACAAGTTCACGGTGAAAAGGATATATATTGCATGGTGGGGCCTGAGTCTTTCCACTTCTAGGCCATGGTTACAGATGCTTTGTGGTCAGGATTTTCCCTGACTGTGTGTGTTAGTGTCCCGCTGCTTATGGGGCTCTCTTTCTTTGGCATCCTCCTGTTTCTGTGAGGGTGAGGTTCTTCGTGAAGAGTGGGGTATAATCTAAGAATCAGGTTCTGTTTCCTATTTTTGGAGAATGTTCTTGCACTGTTTAATTTAATCTGAGCCCAGACACTGCTGTGATGGGAATTTTCTGTATAGATTTTAATTCAACAAATGGTTAGACTGAAAAATGAAGGAACATAAATCTGTCCTACCTGTTATATGGTGGGGAAATGGATCTGCCCTGACTTATGGGTGGGCAGGGAAGGTCAGGGCAGCCAGTTTTCCCTTAGTAGTGTGCAGGGCCTGTGTCAACTCTTCATGCTCCAAGCTGGGGCTGGGCAAGCAGGCTCTGGTGGGGAGAGAAGGGCTGCAGTTACTCAGTGCAGTAGCAGCTTGTCCACCTTCTCATATGCTGCTGGAGTAGCTGGCAGGGACCATGCGGTTGTTAACTAACCTAGTGGAGTTCCTCTTGCAGCAGCTCCCACCACCACAGGCATGGTGGCAGACCCACACTGTGGAGCTGCCAAAGTTAGCCACCTGCCTGTTCCATCTTAGCCTCAGAAAGGGCTCAACATTGTAACCAGCACTAAGCTCTTCTGGGCAGGTTAATAAAACACTTTTTTTGCAGCCCATAAGTGTTTTCTGCCCTCCATGATCACAGCACTGTGCACAGGATTGATCTAAGGCTTTTAGGGAGGTTTAGCAAGATGATTCTTAAGGATACATCCCAAACACAATAGATTTATTTTACACAGGAAGGGTGTGTGTGTGTGTACATGCGTGTGTGTGCGTGCATGGAAATTTAGGTTCTGCCTAGCCTCACTTTGAATACTGAGAACCCAGCTGCTGCTTTCTTCAACCTTAGTGTTGTTCTTTGTTTGGGGTTTTTACATTTTGTTTTCCTTCATTTTACATTTTCAAGGCTAGCATAGCAAGAAAAAGGGATAGAAACTTTTTTTTTTCTTTTAATGAAAACTGAGATCCCTGTTTATGGAGCCCAAATGCCAGCTCTGTTAACAAGCGACTTGTGCAAGCCCCCTCCTGGCTCACCAGTGCAAAAGTGAATGTGTTTAGTTGTCTTGCAGATATACTTTGCAGGAGGCCGCTGTGGGATTCTTTAGAAATTCCGACATTCTACTGAAGCAGCAATGGAATACTCACATGTAGCATACCTGACACACAAACCAATACTGGGAGGCGTGTTTTGTCCTGATGTAACTGCACTGTAACAGCAGCAAAGTGGTTAACTAAAACTCCTGTAGTTGGGTTAAAAATATTCAGTAATATAGAGAGTCAATGCTGTGGTGAGATCCTGGAAAGTGTGGTTAGTTTGTGGATTCTACAGGATGCACCACTGCAGGCAGAAGTGATTGCAATATAGATATCCTTTGTTCCACATGGAATCTCACAAATCCCTCCCTATAGGGATTTCAGTTTTCATTGGACTCCACTGTATGTTAAAAATCATGTATATGTACATATAACTCAGAAGGCTTGAAAATGTCTGAGCTGCTAAAAGACTAGAAAGTGTGTGAATAAAAACAAATGGGCCTGGAATGGTTAGCAATTCATGGTTTAGCATAATGGGAGGGAAAAAATGAGGTTATCTGTGAATCCTTATAGGTCAACATATCATAGTCTGCATTTGTGTTTCTGTTGAAGAAATATGCTTCTGCATATTTGCATCTTTTTCCCTCTGAAGATGGCTTAAGAGATATTAATCATTTTCTTATCTTCCATTGGGATATAGTATACCTCGAGTGAGTTTTTGGTCATTGCACAGACATGGTACTGTTTCCTTTGTTTGTATTTTGTTTTATTTCTGTTTTCTGTATGTTACTTATAGACAATAAATCTTTTTAGACAGAAAATGGAAGATGAAATTTATTTCTTTAGAACTCTCCAGAAATATCTAGCAACATTTCATGAACTAGAAGACTCAAAACATTCAGAAGCAAAAAAAGGAATTGAGGGGGGAAATACACACATGGTATATGGATTTGTGCTGTGCCTTCCAGCAGTATTTGTCTTGGTTGTTTTTATAATGAGTGCATTCAGTCAGAAAAATGTTTCGTCAATGTAATTCTCTAATTTGGACTTAAAATAGGAAGTATTTCGTTTTGAGGTCATTAACCACAAAAATATTGGCCTTATTTGTCACTGTTGCTGGTGTTCAACTGTAAATCCTATTAATGTGCCTTCTATTGTAACTTAGAAAATGTAAATACATTTTATGGCTGTTATTTTAGTAAGTCTGTGATAAAAACAAACTACTGTTGTAATAATTGTCTGATATTAAACCCAAACCTCTGCATTTCAGAACTATTGTGGCCTATCTTTTTAAAGATGTGCTGCAATTTTAGTACTAAGCTCAGATTAATGCTAATAGGAGTTAGATGAGTAAATCCCCTGTGCGCTGATGGGATAATAGACCATTGTGCAATACTTTTCAGTTAAATTACATTTATTTCCTTTTAAATGAACTAATCTGGATTGTATTGTACGATCTAAGGAACCTTTTTTTCTCTCCTTAGGTTTATTTTTAAGAAGAACACTGACCATGAGGAAGTCCACTTGTTAGTCCATTTTTGCTAATTCTGCTGAAGAAAATGAAGCTACGCTTTGGCTGTACAGAATCCTTTACCACCACTGTTGGGTAAATGAGAAATGGTCGTGTGATTATGCTGACATCCCAGCATGCATTTGGTAGACCTGTGGTTAACTCGTTCCCTCTCCATGTGTCTACTCTTACAAAGTTTTGTCCTCATGATACTGTGCTTTCATTCTGCCAGTATGTGCCCAAAAGGCTGCCTTTGTTCTCATTCTGGAGGTTTAAATGTCAGTTGTAGCAATGCAAATCTCAAGGAAATACCCAGAGATCTTCCTCCTGAAACAGTCTTACTTTATTTGGACTCCAATCAGATAACGTCAATCCCAAATGAAATTTTTAAGGACTTGCATCAACTGAGAGTTCTCAATTTATCCAAAAATGGTATTGAATTTATAGATGAACATGCCTTTAAAGGAGTGGCAGAAACCTTGCAGACTTTGGACTTGTCTGACAACCGGATTCAAAGTGTGCACAAAAATGCTTTCAATAACTTAAAGGCCAGAGCCAGAATTGCAAACAATCCTTGGCACTGTGACTGTACTCTGCAGCAGGTCCTGAGGAGCATGGCATCCAACCATGAAACAGCCAACAATGTCATCTGTAAGACTTCTGTGTTAGATGAACATGCTGGGAGACCGTTCCTCAATGCTGCCAATGATGCAGATCTTTGTAACCTTCCTAAAAAGACTACTGATTATGCCATGCTAGTCACCATGTTTGGCTGGTTCACCATGGTGATATCCTATGTTGTTTATTATGTTCGGCAAAATCAAGAGGATGCAAGAAGACACCTTGAGTACTTGAAATCCCTGCCAAGCAGGCAAAAGAAACCAGAAGAAGCTGATGACATTAGCACTGTGGTATAGTATCCTGAATACAACTGACTTTGAGATGGCAATTAGATTTGGATGGCACTAAAACCAGAGGTTTACTTCTAACATTCATTGTAAACATTTAAGACTTTTTTTTTCAGTTTAACTGAATTATGCCACTGTTGATCTTTCTAACAAAGGTTTTTGTTTGGGTAGTATAGCTTAATTGCTTCTCTGGTGGTATTCTAAAGTAAGTAAACTAATATGTAAACATTAGTTAGACCCATTTAATAACAAAATTTATTTTTTTAATTTAAAACCGAATAAAAGCTTAACTTTGAACCATGTTAAACAGAGTAATTTATTGATCAGAAATCTGTCTAGTGACTAAACCTGTTTGGTTTGTCAATATTAATAAGATTAAAAATAGCAGTAATACTGTGAGTCATAACACTCATAAAATCTCGGGAACTCCAGTTCACAGCCAGGGGCTGCTCTTGATTTACTCGGAGGAAATCAAATGAAGAGCTGATGAATAGTAGCCCTTTTGTTGTTCCCCTTTCAAAAGGAAAGGGGAATGGAGGTGGGGAGAGCAGGTAGACAGTAAGTTCCTGTGGGTTTAAGAAACGGAAGATATGATGTGCTCTGAATAGCACTTCAACTGAGCTAAGGAGCAGCAGCCGTGAGGAAGCCTGCACTTCAGGATGCCACAGCCAATTGGACAGATATGTAAGTACCAATGAGAAATGGAAATAATAGTGTCAAACCAAACCTTAAGGATTGATCAAATGAATTTAAATGTAAGCAGGAATACAGTCTGAAAAAACATGTGCTTATATACCTGTGACCACTGCAGTCTGTATTTTCATACTCCTTATTGAGCATGTGCACTGTTTCCTCAGGTATTCTAGTTGCTTTGCCAAGTGAAAAAGACAAGATGTGGTCCTTGTCTTGAAAAGCCTGCAGATAAAGGACTCAGTTATGGTTTTGTCATAAGCCCTGAGCAAGGGGTGGCAGCAGCAACAGATCAGGAGCCAGATTGTTACTTTGAGAAGCTCCCTGTTCCCTTTGATAAGCTACCTGCATTTTATGAAGGTGCAAAGGGGTGAGCAGCCTCTGAGGGCTGCTACTATCTTTTCTGTGCATTCGGGCAGATCAGGATAGGGTATAGACAAAGACTTTGCTCTGCTCCACTCAACCGTCCAGCCAGAAAATCTAAGGCAGTGTGCCTGGAGAAGTAATCCAAACCTTACATCCACTTACTAACTTGTAGAGGTCTGCAGACTTTCTCACTAATAGTTGGAAAAAAATAGTGCATTTACCAGCTACAACCACCCCAAAACACAGTATGCAGTTTGTACACAATTGTAATAATATGCAGGACATACCATATTTTAATTAGGGCTGTCAATTAATCGCAGTTAACTCACGCGATTAACTCAAAAAAAATTAATTGCGATTAATCGCACTGTTAAACAATAGAATACCAATTGAAATTTATTAAATATTTTTGAATTTTCTCTACATTTTCAAATATATCTATTTCAATTACAACACAGAATACGAAGTGTACGGTGCTCACTTATATTTTTGATTACAAATATTTGCCTGTAAAAAATAAAAGAAATAGTATTTTTCAGTTCACCTCATACAAGTACGAAAGAGCAATCTCTTTATCATGAAAGTTGAACTTACAGATGTAGTTTTTTTGTTGCATAACTGCACTCAAAAATAAAACAATGTAAAACTTTAGAGCCTACAAGTCCACTCAGTCCTACTTCTTGTCCAGCCAATCACTAAGAGAAACAAGTTTGTTTACGTTTACGGAGATAATGCTGCCCACTTCTTAATTATGATGTCACCTGAAAGTGAGAACAGGTATTTGCATGACACTCTTGTAGCCGGCGTCACAAGATATTTACATGTCAGATCCGCTAAAGATTCATATGCCTCTTCATGCTTCGGCCAGCATTATAGAGGACATGCTTCAATGCTGATGACGCTTTTTTTCTAAAAAAAAAATGCATTAATTAAATTAGTGATTGAACTCCTTGGGGGGTAATTGTATGTCTCCAGCTCTGTTTTACCCACATTCTGCCATATATTTTATGTTATAGCAGTCTTGGATGATGACCCAGCACATGTTGTTCGTTTTAAGAACACTTTCACTGCAAATTTGACAAAATGCAAATAAGATACCAATGTGAAATTTCTAAAGAAGGCTATAGCACTCAACCGAAGATTTAAGAATCTGAGGTGCCTTCCAAAATCTGAGAGGGATGAGGTGTGGAGCATGCTTTCAGAAATATTAAAAGAACAACACTCTCTGATATGGAAAATACAGAACGCAAACCACCAAAAAAAAGGAAAATCAAGCTTTTGCTGGTGGTATCTGACTCATGATAATGAAAATGAACATATATCGGTCTGCACTGCTTTGGATAGTTATTGAGCAGAACTCCTCATCAGCATGGACGCATGTCCTCTGGAATGGTGGTTGAAGCATCAAGGGACGTGAATCTTTAGCACATCTGGCGTGTAAATATCTTGCAACGCGGGCTGTAATAGTGCCATGCAAATGCCTGTTCTCACTTTCAGGTGACCCTATAAACAAGAAGCAGGCCACATTATCTCCTGTAAATGTAAACAAACTTGTTTTTCTGAGCGATTGGCAGAACAAGACGTAGGACTGAGTGGACTTGTAGGCTCTAAAGTTTTACATTGTTTTATTTTTGAATGCAGGTTTTTTGTACGTAATCCTACATTTGTAAAATCAACTTTCATGATAAAGAAATTTCACTAGAGTACTTATATTAGGTGAATTGAAAACTACTATTTTTTACAATGCAAATATTTGTAATAAAAATAAACATAAAGTGAGAACTGTACACTTTGTATTCTGTGTTGTAATTGAAATAATATATTTGAAAATGTAGAAAACATCCAAAAATATTGTTTAACAGTGCAATTAATCATGATTTTTTTTAATCGCTTGACAACCCTAATTTTAATATAATACGGAAGCAGAGATCCTGTGATAATTCCAAATACAATACTGATTTTTCTCTCTAATTTACAGCATGGTACCAATAAAATCCAGTGCCATGGATAAAAATTAATGATTTAAAAAAATTCGGATTTTTAATGTAATTGGATGTTTAATTTAATTAAAATGTTTTTCTTTTAAAAAGTAACCCATTAAAAATTATATTTGAAATTATGACCACCTATATTAAGTTCTAAACTTACTATTATATATTAATATTTACATTTAATAAAAACATTCAAGCAATACATGTCTGCTGCCAGTTTTAAGGATAGTCAAACCACTGAGCTGATAGAAGTCACTGGATAAGCACCTGAAGCCAGAGTTTGCTCAAGTGCTGGACCAGATTTGACAGCAGTAGACTCTTTTGCAGGTACAGAGAATATTATCTTCATTTTAGTTTATTGAACTAGATCACTTCAGTGACTAGTTCATTGAAAGTTGAGAAACACATTGGGATTTGAAAAGGCCGGAAACCTTGTTTTACTCTTCCAATCTATGAATAAAACAAAGTCTGAGAGGATGAGATATACTAGTTCTAAAATCATGAAGGACATGATGACCAGAAACAATCCGTTCTCTTCACTAACTACAGATAATACTTTTGTTTAATAAATCAGTTAGTTTTAGACACAAATCATTATTTGGATAGACTGATTTTTTCTTATGTAGTTTTTATTTAACAAATGAAAACCATTTTAAAATACTATTTTTATTGAATTCCAATTTTCATCCAAATGCAGCTTGATACAAATCATGAGTAAAAAAATTACTCATAGTAAATGAGAAATGCATAATTCTTCATTCAATGATATGATAAAAATGTAAAAATTTCAAATCTGAATAAATGTATGTTAAGGCATATAACTGTTAATATATATATATTAATAATATATATATTATATTATATAATAATATATAATATATTAACTGTTTATATATATATAAACAGTATACTTCTGGTTAGCTACAAAGAAGTACCATAGTTAATATAAAGACTATCTTTAGTTGAAGATCAACATGTTTTAACGGTTGATCATTCAACCAGCCAAAGAGAATCAATATTTCTTTAGGAAAATAACTAAAAACTATAACTGCAAAAGAAGATTAAAATTGGTTATTTATATCAAGGATTCCTGCTTGCTCATTTAAATTACTTTGATCTAAATCAATCCATCCTGATAGAAATGGCAAACATTTTCAGACACGAGTATGTAAAGTTTGGCTCCTAAAGCTATATTTAGGAGCTTAAATAAAAATGGCCTGTTTTTTTGCAATGTAAATGTCACTGAATTCACCCAAAGTTTGAAAATTTTGGCCATGGTGTTTAAAGGACATGCAATATGAGTGAATGTGTGGATAGCGCATGTCCTACTACATATCGGACTGATGGGGGTGTTTTAGGTGGTTTTACTGATAAATGTTAATGAAAAATAAGACCGTCATATAGATAGTCTCAGCCTTTAATACTGTATAAATTAAACATTTGAAGGGCCGTAATCTTTCAAAACATGATGTTTTTATCTTTTCAAATTGAACAAATGAACCGGAATGCATTTCTGCTGTCATAATAAAACAATATTTGTCTAAGAATCCATATAGGTTCACTTTTACTGAGCATGGAATGTTTTGTGGCCTTAGGGATTAAGTATTTACAAACAGGTGCTTTAGAAAAGCAAGAGTTAAGGGACAAAAAATGAATTAAAAAAACCAAAACAGTAACCTCCCTTAGAATTATGAGGACATCAGTTATTTCTGTTAAAGCACATGTATCGTGTTTTAAAATCTATGGAATGCTCAAGCTTGTTTTACACCTTTTGTGTGGGTTTATTAACTCTCTCTTTGTCTGGGTTGCTATACAAAAGAAAGTAATCTATAAAATAAACTGAAGTTGGAAATAGGTAATTGCATTCCAAATGAAGAAAAGAACTTCTAGTTCTTTTTAATGTGTTCAGAAAGTGGGTAAGAATGGCTTTTTGTGTGTTCTTCATGGGCCAAATGCTGTGTACCTGCTACTCCGGTGGACTCAGCAAGTCCCAGTATTTGGTCTATTAAATTTTAGGTACTCTTTAATGGAACAGTTTTGGAAAGTTAAAGATTTTTTTATATGCAGTGTAGTTGTAGCCATGGTGGTCCCAGGATATTAGCGAGACAAGGTGAGTGAGGTAAAATCTTTTACTGGACCAATTGCTATTGATGAGAGATTTCAGAGTAGCAGCCGTGTTAATCTGTATTCTCAAAAAGAAAAGGAGTACTAGTGGCACCTTAGAGAGAGAGGCTTTCAAGCTACACAGGACTCTTCTTCCCAGACCTGAAGGAACTCAAGTGTTACAGCTAAATGGACTGAACAGACACACTAGATTTATAGCTTATTACAACAATATATAACCCACTAACCCCTTCTTTTTGTCCTGTGACTGCAGAGGTGTTGACAGGCCACTCTACCTTGAATGGCCTCTTACAATATGTGCTAAGTAATTATGCTAAACAGTCTTTGCATTTTGCTTTGATGCTGAGAGTTCCTTTCCCAGACCTGAATAAGAGCCCTGTATGGCTTGGAAGCTTGTGTCTCTCACCAACAGAAGTTGGTCCAATAAAATATCAGCTCATCCACCTTGTCCACTAGAGAATTGTTAGGTATTCTAAGTTTTGCTCTTTGGCCAAAAGATTAATCTGCTATCTGTTGAGCTAATGAAATTGACTCTTCAATGGATTTTCAAGAAAAAAGGCTTTTAGGGAGTGGAATGGTGTTAATTTGCACAAATCCTGTTGGGTTTAGATGTTACTGGTTTCTTTGGGCTGGTCTACACTACGGGAGGTGGGATCAATCTAAGTTACGCAACTTCAGCTCCATGATTAATGTAGCTGAAGTCAACGTACTTAGATCTACTTACCGCAGTGTCTTCACTGCAGTGAGTCGACGGGAGACGCTCTCCCATCAATTCCCCTTGTGCTTTTCGTTGAGGTGGAGTACTGGAGTCTACGCTAGAGCGATCGGCAGTCGATTTATTGCGTCTATACTAGACCCCCACTGGATCGATCACAGCTCATTGATCCAGCCAGTAGTGTAGACAGGCCCTTTCTTCAGAAAATGTTTTGCAAAAACTCCAGACTATTCAAAGGTTCCATTCTCGCCCCCTCACTGCTACCAACTCTCTGCGTAGACTGCAGAAACAGCCTCCAATGAGAGGGGGAAATTCAAATAATGAATCTGAAGAGAACAGATAAAATTATATGCTGTAGCAGCAAAATACAAAAACACATTGAAATAGGACATGTCTTTCATAAGACTCACCATCTGTATTCCTTTTATATATGCTGGACCAAATTCAACCCTGGTGTAATTCTGTTGACTTCAGTGGAGTTATCTAGGAACCAATTTTCTGCCATATTTATATTACTGTGTTGCCAAGCAGAATATTGGATCCTAAAACATATATTATCCCTTTTTGGAGAGAAAAAGGGAACGGTCTGCCGACACAGAATTGATATATTATTCAGCTCCACTGTTATTTATAAATATGTACTACACAATGTAGACAGACTATAACTAGATATGATTTTAATAGCAGAAAGCCTCCTTGGCAATTGTCAAGTGCCTTAATTCTTGCACACTGGAATCATACACTTTTTTTATCTCTGCCCCCCCCCCCAAATAAATGAATAAACAAATCTTCAGGTTTTTTCCAGTATGTACAGCTCAAGCTCCGTGCGATAGGTCCTGGAGCTACAATGATTTTTATATCAGCTGAGGCTCTCGCTCATTGTTTGTAAAACCCCACCCAAACCTATGAAAATTAAGTTAAACTGTGCTTTGAAAAGCGATTTTTGTACATATAATCTCATATTGATATGCCTTTAGTTGATTCTGTATTTAATTTAGTCTTGTTACAAATAAAAGGGTGATTTCTTTTAACTTCCAGCACAGCAATCTCTGCTTAAAATCTAAAAATAAAGCAGGACTTTCTCTGCCTAACACACAAAAATATTGCAATTACAATTTAGCTGGCAAGGAAAAGTATCCAGGTCACTCTTCAGTAGCTGTATAGGCCAGATGCTGCCAGTCTTGCTAAAAATTTGAGTCACAACTGTTATTTTACTGAAAAGAAACACAAAAGGAAGGAGCAGATCTGTGCAGTAAAGAAAATGCTGTTTTTACATAATCGCTTTTTTGACTAAAAGTGTCTTGTAAAGGAAAACTCATGGGGTGAAATCCTGGCCCCATTGAAGTCACAGCAAAACTCCCACGGACTTTCATTAGGCAGGATTTTACCCCCATTTTTTTTAATTCATAAATTCCATCTTGTTCACAAAATTACTAAATTGGTATTTCTAACAGTATTTAACCCAACATAAAAAACTGACTAAAGAAAGGAGAAGTTGCCATTTGTACAGGAAGAGACCCATCAAGACTCTACTTCAGTGAGTGAGGAAAGTGGGGGGCTTTGAAGCTTAATTTAACATGAGAATTAAGGGAACAGTGTTGCTCAGTTGTTTAAAAATGTGGCTTACTTGTAGCTTCAGGACGGTTGTTACTGGAGAAGGGAGGGGTTCTTCAGAGGCCTAATTTTTCTTTCCTCTAAATTTTGTAACCACCTTCCACCTCTGAGGGGCATGACAGTGTAAGGACTTTTTTTTAATGCTGGTGATTATTTTCTATGTGGATTATTTTTTCTGTGTAATAATGACAGCTACATCAGTTCATTTGGGATACTATAGTGTAGGCTCATACTGTGTACGTTTATTATAACAACATAATTTGTTGCCACTGACAAGTTGTTTTTGTACAGAAATGGCTAAATACCAACTACACTCTCACTTCTATAGTATAAAATCTGTGGGGAGTGGAGTTCAATGTTTTTAAATCTGCTACTTTGCAGGAAATAGCACAGGGCATTTTTAAAAAATTATCTGGCAGAGGGATCTTTGGACTCAATAATTTTTTAAATTAAAAATATTTTTGCCTCCTGATCAAATCTAAATGTTGACATGTATGGGAAATCTCTGCTTCAGACATAACCCCCTACAAGCTGTGTGCTGTTGTCTCTCCAGTAGAGCCAAGAGGCATTTTGATTTAGCTCAGTGTGTTTTCTGGATAAAAGTGGATTCCATTTGGCTCAGTCCTTCTTTTTTTTTTTTTTTGAAAGATTCCAGCCCCCACCTTAGATGCTCTAAAATAATAACAAAAAGAAAAATTCTGGAAAACTGTACTGTAAAAATGGCTTTATGCAAATACTCCCTTATCGGTTTGCTCCAGCTGAGTTCCATGGTGGCCGTGAGGTCACAAGCAGAGATGGGGCTGTCACTCCACAGTTGGCTAACACAACCTGCAAGTGGTGTGTGGAGAGAGTTACTAGGTGGCATGTGCTGACCGAGTCCCTCCCTGGCTGAGGGGACCATACAGCATATATTACTGAAGTGGATGGAATTCTGATAACTTGATTTGCAGCTCAACTTTACTGTGCAACTTGCAGTTGGATGTGATGATGATAATCATAATAATTAGAGAGACACTAATTCTGAATGCTAGGATAACTGGTTATTGATTTCCTGCCCCTCACCTGAGAGCCTGTGAAGGGGCAGGTTAATTGACCGGTGCTGCCGAGGCACTGATACTGCTGAAAGGAGGCATGGTGGTACAGGCTTAGATTCTTGCCAGAGTGAGAGGCTTTGTGGTGGTTTTAAATTTAATTCCACCCCAGCCCACCCCTTCTCCCTAATGTTTTTGACAGGTGGAAAAGGAATTCACTTCCCAAACCAGACTGTTAGTGAGGAGAGGTGTCTCCTGGTAGAAACAGAAGTGAAACAGTTGTGCCTCATTCTCTCCCCCGAAGCAGCAGCAGATCTTTTGGTGGACAAGGAGACTCCAAAAGGGTGGAGTGGGCATGAGGCCCAGGGCGAGCAGCACCACAACTTGTGGTTAGAGTGGCTTCTCGATGATTCACAGTGCTAGCTACAGGGAAACACTCTAGCAGTTAGCACTGTGAATCATCCAGATAAGATGGCTGCATTCTTTTCATCACTTCACTGTGACCCCTCCCCCTGGATACACAGGATGTTGCAGCTTTAGTTTTATCACTCATGTGGACCATGTTTATGGTCCATTCAAAGAGTGAGGGAGTCTCTCTATAAGCATTTACAAAGTTCTGAAGCTTTGGTTTTTCACAAGGAAATGTCTTTTGCTTAAATGCATGTTTTTAGTGAAAATGGGAATTGTTAAGCTTTAAACAATGAAGATTTAGAGAGAGAGGGAGAGAGTATGAGTACTTCTGTTGGTTTTCATGGGAAAATGTGCAGGTGTCCTTAGTTTTGTTTGTACTTCACTCAGCCAGTGAGCTTGACAATAACTCAAATCAATCAGTATAGGATATGTGCTGCATATGCAGCATATATCCTATACTGAATGGTTTCAGAGCAGCAGCCGTGTTAGTTTGTATCCGCAAAAAGAAAAGGAGGACTTGTGGCACCTTAAAGACTCATGAAAGCTTATGCTCAATAAATTTGTTAGTCTCTAAGGTGCCACAGTACTCCTTTTCTTTTTGCCTGTACTGAATGTATATACTGTATCATAGGTGTTTCTGTGTGCATGTCTGAATAGGTACATACCTACTTATTTCATTCATTCATCTACACTTAATACTTACCTCTGGTTGCTGTATGTATCTACAGGACATGAACCACTCTGGATATTCCATGGAACTTCTCTCTTCCCCATCACTTTGCTTTGTTGCTTTGTGAACATTATGTATGCAGCTGCTGTACCTAGTACATTTCCATCCATATCCTTTCAGACTGCCCTCCTATGGTCTGGACATATTGGGTGAGCCATGAAAGATAACAGGTTCACCAGCATGGCTTATGCTGTCCCTGAGTTCAGCCCTCTAGCCATCTTGCTGAATTATTAGAGAGCTTCCCAAACACTACTGCTGTTCTAAAAAGAGGAACGCAACTTACTAGAAGGAAAAATTGCTAGGTGAACTGTGCAGACCCTTTTAAAACTTAATTTTAAAAAAAATTAGAATATTGGCCTACTTATGAAAACTCAAGGATGCAAAAATGTATTTATGAATAGTATCTGTGGACCAATTTTCTTTTCTTTGCATTCGTTAGTGGGTAGATTTTTTGACATGAATTCTTTACTTAATGATATAGTCTACTGTAAGATGTTATGCTTTTTCTTTCCTTTCTCCTCTTGGGGGAGTAAAAATAGTTTGGATGTTGTTTTTTCTTGCGATGGCTCTGAATTACTGAGGTATACAGCACAGTTTAAAAGAACAAAACCCAACAAGCTCTAGAATGCTAGAGGTGAGTCTAAGTCCTTGTCATAAATATAAAGGGAAGGGTAAACCCCTTTGAAATCCCTCCTGGCCAGGGGAAAGCTCCTCTCACCTGTAAAGGGTTAAGAAGCTAAAGGTAACCTCGCTGGCACCTGACCAAAATGACCAATGAGGAGACAAGATACTTTCAAAAGCTGGGAGGAGGGAGAGAAACAAAGGGTCTGTGGGTCTGTCTATATTCTGTCTTGGCCAGGGAAAGACCAGGAATGGAGTCTTAGAACTTTTAGTAAGTAATCTAGCTAGGTACGTGTTAGATTATGATTTCTTTAAATGGCTGAGAAAAGAACTGTGCTGAATAGAATAACTATTTCTGTCTGTGTATCTTTTTTGTAACTTAAGGTTTTGCCTAGAGGAGTTCTCTATGTTTTTGAATCTAATTACCCTGTAAGGTCTCTACCATCCTGATTTTACAGGGGGGATTTCTTTATTTCTATTTACTTCTATTTTTATTAAAAGTCTTCTTGTAAGAAAACTGAATGCTTTTTCATTGTCCTCAGATCCAAGGGTTTGGGTCTGTGGTCACCTATGCAAATTGGTGAGGCTTTTTATCCAACATCTCCCAGGAAAGGGGGGGTGCAAGTGTTGGGAGGATTGTTCATTGTTCTTAAGATCCAAGGGTCTGGGTCTGTAGTCACCTAGGCAAATTGGTGAGGCTTTTTACCAAACCTTGTCCAGGAAGTGGAGTGCAAGGTTTTGGGAAGTATTTTGGGGGGGAATGACGTGTCCAAACCACTCTTCCCCAGTAACCAGTATTAGTTTGGTGGTGGTAGCGGCCAATCCAAGGACAAAGGGTGGAATATTTTGTACCTTGGGGAAGTTTTGACCTAAGCTGGTAAAGATAAGCTTAGGAGGTTTTTCATGCAGGTCCGCACATCTGTACCCTAGAGTTCAAAGTGGGGGAGGAACCTTGACAGTCCTTCCCACTGCAAATAAATTTAAGAAATGATCAAGTATTTGAGGATTTGAGTCTTAGTATGGACAATGTATTTGAGGTCTTGTCTTCACTGGGAGAAATGGTAGGGGGTTGTTTTTTTAACATGTTAACACAAACATGCTAAAATCCTACTGTACACAAGGCAATTGTAGTTTTAACATGTGGGAGCTGGTCAAAGTGAACCTGAGAGTCTCCCACAGGTTTTACCTCAACCAGCTAATGTGTTAAACCACAGCTGCTTTGTCTATGCAAGGATTTCAACACATGTTAAAAGTTTACCTTTTGTCCTTAGAGGCCATAGAGTCCTCCAAAGTGGAAAACAGGATGTAAACTTGTAATAGGAAAAAAAACAACCAGCAGGGAAAAATTTTAGAAGGAAAAAAACTCCAGACGTTTCAGGCATTCTAGCTATGTACCCTTCTGTCAGGTGGAGCCAGCAGCAACCAGGGCCGGGTTCAATATCTAGGGTTTCCTTTCCATCAATACAACACAAAACCGACCTGAACCCCTACCCAGTAACCTGGGAAAATGACACACCACCTCTGGGTGCCTCTGAGAGACAATACTTCCCCACTCACAAGCACAGAGTCTGAGTGTAGAAAAGAAACTTTTAATAAAAGGAGGGAAGTAACTGGGTGTTAATTTGGAAAAACACTGCAACCAGGGTTCATAAAAACATAAACGATGAGCAAGTAATTTGGGCAGTGTCCTTTTTCCCCTCAAGTTCACTAACCCAAAAGTCCCTTTCATGTGCCTGACCCTTCTCTGCGTCCCACTCACAGTTGCTGTCCTTGGCAGTGCAGACCCAGAGTTCACCTCCCACCCTGGGTGGAGAGTGGGGAGGTAAAGCACCTTACTCCCTCGACTGCTCAAGCTCTCACTTGCCAACCCTCTCTGCGGGGACACTCTCTGCCAGCCACTCCACTAGCCTCTCCCCCAGCCGCCCTGCTGGCTGTATGCTGTGCCTTACCAGACACTCGTTTGCCAGTTGACTGTCAGTCACCTTCTGCTTCCCCCTGCCTCTCTGCTGTAACCTCTGCACATCAGTCTCTTAGTAATTTTCAGCTCTTTATAGGCCCCATCTCAAATGATTTCAGATCTTACTGATTTTTAAGCTCTTAGCAGGCAGGATAGAAACATGTTTCAGCTCTGATTGAGCATTTAAAATAATAAACAGGATCCTAATGAAGCCTATTTAAACAGTGGGGAAGAACAGGTTTAACTAGTCCAGGAAGAACCCTTGGAGAGGATTTGCAGTCTCCTGGCTAGGACACCTGGCCTCACCCCTCTTATTTTCTTAGGCATCTGGCATTTGAGCCCCTGGCTTAACGAGGCTCTTTCAAATGAGGGTGACCCCCTTACTTGGGACAGGTTAAGCACAACCATGCTTTCCTGTATTTCTACAATAAATAAACATTGGTAACAACATTTCACCACCCCTGCATTCAGTACTACGGTGATTTGTAACCCAACGTTGATTACTTTGACACCGCTCTATCTGCTGAATATCTAAGCAGGGCAGGAGCAAACTGTATTTACATAAACACACCCAAAGTCTCCCCACCCCACCCTTTAACTAGTTGTCAGGGAAGCATTCATTCAGCTCCTGCTTACACATACATCATAAGCAAACAAACAGAATGGCCATTTTTGCTGGTCACCTTTTGAGGCTGAGCTTTTATACATTTCTTGACTTACAGGTGCTTTAGTTCTCATCTTAAAGTTACTTTCTTTTTTTCTAAGGGCTCTTATGAATGTAATTCTATGCAGCATTTACTTGTACCAGTAGAAGTGAATTAATTTATTCTGGATTTAGCCAAAGTGACTGAAATGGATACGTGAAATGTAACTATGAAGCCAACAAATGAGCTGTCTTTTGCTGGTATTATTTCTATACTATATATTGTTAAGTAATTAGATATATTGAAGAGGGAAAGTATTTGTTTTTTGAATTATAAGCATGCTAAAGTTTTAGACTGTAACAGCAAGATTGTGGGGATTGGCCATGCTGTACCTGGTGCTGCTCTGGGATTGGGGGGCAGGCAAAGGAGAGGAGGTATCTTTGCACTGCCCTGATCTTAGAGGTGCTGGTCTGGTCGGTCCATGAAAGAAACAGTCTGCCTTGTTATAGCTTATGTTCAGCTGCCTCTTGGCTCCATGGGCCATTTTGACCTCAGGTATTGGGTGGAGATTGCAGGTCCCTGGCTATGTTCGCTAGATCTGGGAGTGCACAGGGGATGGCATGGAGCCAACTATGACACCTAGGGCTTTCCCCGTGACTAAGAGTCTAGTTAAGCCAATGTTAAGGCTGTTTTGCATTGTCAAAATGGTACAGAGCAATCTTGGGGAACCAGAAGCTGGCTCTCTGCTAGTCTAAATGAACACATCAGTTGAGGTTGTTTGTCAGCTATACCTTGAAGTATTTTAGGGGGGGTTTCACCGCCGCTAATTTCCAGCTGCATTATAACCTTAATCTGTTTTTGGTGTTTAGTATTGTCTGGATGACTTAAGTTGCATAACCTTTTAATTTAACTTTCTTAGCCATCCACATATTTAACCTTCAACCAGCTGTCTCTCATTTGTTAAAACCACTTTTCTCTTGTTGCTGTTGATGGACTTCATTGGGAAATGTGTAAATGGATGAAGATATAGTTGATGCCTACTTCTTTTCTGAGGTTTTTATATGTCCCTTATATCAGATGATACATTAAATTCTGTAAATAAATTGAAGTATATACACTGAAACTTTCTCAAGCAGAATGCTTGCTGAATTAAAACAGCAGGGTGCAATTTACTGTATTTTAATTTAAGGTTCTGCATATGAAAATAAACTTTACCTACTTAACCCAGAAGTTCACTGAAACATGCATTTATTTTTATTACAGTTGGCAATCCTGAAACTCCCACAGACAGCACCTCATTTTAAGGCCTCATTTGTGAAACTGCACAATCAGATTCTTAAAGAAAAAAAGGCTCAGTTCTGTTTTAATCACAGTGCTGTTGCCAGATGTACCAGGTACACTGCTCATAATGTACCTTGTTACAAAAAGTACCTGGGGGGTGAAATTCTCACGCCTCTGCAGTCAATGGGACTTTTGCCATTGCCTCAGTGGGGTCAGGATTTCACCACAGCATGTGCTCTTTCAAAGAAGTTGTTGCATCAAGAAGTATTCAGAGAGCTTGTGGTGACATGCTGGAATTAAGAGGTTAATAGCGGGTTAACTCTTAGAAAACTGTGTGCCTGCTGGAAAAAGGCTGCTTGAGACATGCCCTCTTGGAAAACTAGACTAGGAGTTCGCAAAAAGAAAAGGAGTACTTGTGGCACCTTAGAGACTAACCAATTTATTTGAGCATGAGCTTTCGTGAGCTACAGCTCACTTCATCAGATGTATACCGTGGAAACTGCAGCAGACTTTATATACACACAGAGAATATGAAACAATACCTCCTCCCACCCCACTGTCCTGCTGGTAATAGCTTATCTAAAGTGATCAACAGGTGGGCCATTTCCAGCACAAATCCAGGTTTTCTCACCCTCCACCCCCCCACACAAATTTGTCACCTGTTGATCACTTTAGATAAGCTATTACCAGCAGGACAGTGGGGTGGGAGGAGGTATTGTTTCATATTCTCTGTGTGTATATAAAGTCTGCTGCAGTTTCCACGGTATACATCTGATGAAGTGAGCTGTAGCTCACGAAAGCTCATGCTCAAATAAATTGGTTAGTCTCTAAGGTGCCACAAGTACTCCTTTTCTTTTTGCGAATACAGACTAACACGGCTGTTACTCTGAAACCTGTCATTAGACTAGGAGTTGGCGATTACTTCTCAATGTTCCAAGAGATAACCATGATAGCACTTTATTTGTGTACGGTTTAAATAGTGCATTAATAATGAGGGGCAGATTCTGCTCTTTTGGTATGTAGGTGCTTGCTGACTTTACAGTTACATGTAGGGAGTTCTTATAAAGAGCTTTCTTCCTATTGTAAAACCTGTAGGATGAAGGCTAGAGCCTATTTAGTCAACAGCTCTCACCCAGTCACTTTTCAGTAGAATTGTGGCAGCCAGCAGGAGACTAGCCCATTAACAACAGCCCATTATTGTTTAAATACTTGAAGTCTCCAGTATTTTTCACACAAATCCAGGTTTTCTCACCCTCCGCAGCAGCAGGGGATTGTTTTTGGTTTTGTTTGTTTGTTTTTTGTGAACATACTGCTGGTGTGAGCTAAATCAGCATCGTTTGCCTTTGAAGGAATGTGCTCTGCTATTTTCAAGCTTTCCTCTGAAAGAGAGGAAGTTGTATGGAGACAACCCTTCATCATAACCTCTGCATTTTAGTTAAAATTAATTAGCAAAGATGAGGTAAAATTAAATATACAGAAGGACTGAACTGCAAACCTGAAGATAGCTGGTACCCATCTACTACTTCCTCAGCTAAACTACATTCATTGCATTAATAAATCATATGTGCACATGAACACTGAACACATCATTTTGGCTTTGAAGAGTGAGTCCTTCCATACCTGATGGATGGTTTGGGAGAGAGCCTGCAATGATTTAAAAAAATGCTTTATATTTGTAAAATCCTCAGGGTAAATCCTGAATCCATACTGAACTGCTTCTCTTTCTTATACCATTAGATTTGTTTTGACACAACAACATTGGAATGATTGCAGGCATGAACAGCGGTCAGTTTTTAGCTGGTAAAAGTATAAGGGTTATGACTATTCAGATGCTTTTTATATAAAATTTGAGTACAATAGTAGGTGACTGACACACATGCTCTTTCTGCTGTAGGTGTTGGATTGAAACCCAAAGAAGAGGACCCAGCATGCAGCACAAACAGAAGTCTGTGAAAGGACATATACAACCTCGCCTGAGGATTTGGAGAAGCGTTTCCTACTAGCAGACCTGATGGAGCTGCTCCTAGCGAACATTTGACAGTGGTTCCTAACTCTTTTTTTTTTTTTTTAACTGCACTGGTTTACCAGACTGAGCCCTCAGCTCTTCTATCCTCTCGTTCAATTGTGTGTGCTCTAACAATGCAACTTGTCTTACGATCATGAGACTGGGAACCAGGCAGCCTCAAACGTGGGTTAGTATGTGTACAAATGAAGAGGAGGTGGGTGGCAGTAACGTAGTGGGATCCAGGATAGAGGTTTGTCGGGGAGGGAAAGCTGGGTATACTAATTACAAAAGCCTGAAACTCCTGTGGTGGTTTAAGCTGTTCTAGATATTCCAATCTAAATCTGTTTTTCATGCTCTTTAATTAATGTTGCAATGCTGAAATGTGTTCTGTAGGTGGAAGTGATGGCACAGAAATTAAGCCGTTACTAACATTCCTGGAACACACAGGTACTTGGTTGCTAAGTTAAGTTTTGCATGTCTTTCCTCTGCTTCAGCCTGCCAAGCTATTCCACCCGCACTATGTAATAGCTTCATCTACCAAAAGGCAAGCAGATTTGCCATGATTGCCTGTTCTACATAGGGATAATCTGTCTCTAAAACCAAACCCATTTTCATATCGTGGGGACTAAATCATCCTGCTTTGGGTCACTGGCAGATTTGTTTCCTTCATGGCACAGAGTCCTTCGCCACCACTCAAATTTAAATCTGTTAAATTTTATGTAGCTCTTTGTACAACATTTCCCATCGGTGGGAAATAGTCACCTCTTTTTCCCTCACCATGCCGCCCAAGCAGTTGGACTGGGTGGGAGCTAGCAGAAGTCTGTAACTCATAGCTCACTACAGGGCACTGGAGGGCTGGGCAGAAGGAGGGGCAGCTTATGGGAGTCATGGTTGACTGGAGAAGTCAGTCAGGATCAAGATATTGGAGGGAATCTAGGCAGCCCATAGGGGAGGTAACCTAGGAGCTTTATGGGTAGAGAGACAGGAGAAGGGCAGGCAAGCCTGAGGACATAACCAGTGTCATTGGCTCGTTTGAGCAAGGCCAGGAGTAATCTCTGCCTCCCCATCCATCCCCTTTCAACACCCCCCTTCTCCTTCTCACCCCTGATAAAGAGCATTGAGACTAGAGGAGACCCTGCACTAGTATATCCTTGAAAGGCTTTGCTGGTGCAGTTATACCAGCAATATCCCATACTGGAGACAGTGTATGTGGGGAAAAAGGAGTTCTTTTGCTGGTATAGTTAAAATTGTATGACATCAGGCATACTGCCAAAAGAAAACTCTTGCTAGGATAAGCTGTGCCTATATGGGGTGTGTGGGGGGAGAGGGGGTGGTGGTGAGAGAGAGAGAGAGAGAGAGAGAACAGGGTTTCCAACATAACTATGTCATTTAGGGGCATGGTTTTCACACTCCTAACTTGACATAGCTATGCTGGCAAAACTTTGTCATGTACGCATGGTCACAGTCTTCCCGCGAGAGTTCAGATGTCCAGCAACCCAGTGCAGTGGCTGGGAGGAGCGATTACAAAGAAGTCCCTGCAGTATGTGTGAGGTTACAGCACTGGTGCGGGAATGCAGGAGGAGAACATCATACCCAGTGCATAACACATGAATGAAAAACAATTTGACCTACCACAAGCCTTAGGCCACCTGACAGTTTACTTAACTCAATTCCTAGACTGCCCCAATGTCTTGCACTTGAAGTTAGAGAGCCTTGTTTTCTCCATTAGCTAAGGCACCTCAGCAGAGCTGCTCAGCTGGCAGGGAGACTTTTAACATGGCTAACAAGACAGACCCACAAGCTCATTGGCCTGTATATACCTCAGGGAGTGTTCAGCCTATGAGTCCCCCTCCCTCCGTTCCCCCCCCCCCCCATCCATGTACATAGGGGATTTGTGCCTTTCTTTCAGCAGATCAGTTCCAACCCCTAGCACTGAGGCTGTGCTGGTGTCTCTGAACAGCTTCATCCAGGTGGTGATTAGGCCAGGACTCCATTGACCAGCATGGCAACTCTGAGGCCTCTTCAAGCCTGAAGGCTGACGCTCCAGCAAATGACACATCAGCTGCTGCTCTCTTTCCCACCCAACTGTGAGGCTAGTTCTCTGAGGAGCAAGCTGATGAATCCAAGGCCTCTGCACTTCAAGGCCAGTAATACGGTAAATGCCTCAGCAGCTCTCTTGCCTCAGACTTGGCAGGGAAGGTAAAGTCCTCACTGAGTGCTCAGACAAAGCAGCAGTTACTCCAAAGGCCACAGCTAATCAGCTGCCTCAGATCACTACTTCTGCAGCAGTCTCTTCCCTCACTGATCCTAGGAGAAGTGATATTTTTCTGCATTGTTTTAAAAGCTCTGGATGAGAAAAAGAATGTTCACGCTCCAGTGTTCCAGCAGCAGAGTGTTAAACTGGCTGCCTGTGTTTTTAGAAACAGGGGGTAGATGTATAGGGAAGGGGGTATGAGCTGTGCGAATGAAGACATCATTTCCTGCTTCTCTCTTTGCTTTCCCTCCTCTTAAATGTCCATCTGCAATGAAACAAAGCTGCTCATTCTGTACTGCCCTCCTGGATGTGTTCCAGAAGCATAAAGGGCCAGATTGTCAAGTAGTGTAGATCACTGCAGCTCCAACAGAACTATACCAATTTATAGCAGCTGAGGATCTGACCCAGGTTTGATTTTTAGCTTGATTGCATGTCCTAAAGATGGTGGGGTTGCTATACTGCATCCAGATAGAAGTCTCTAGCACCCTATGACCAAGTTCTCCAAGCAAAAAATGACCAGAGCTATTGGGAGAAACATTTAGCCCAGGTGATTATTATTTATTATTGTATTTTAGCAGTGCCTAGAAGCCTCTACCAGGGAAAAAGTAATTGCCACAGGAATTAAGCTTAGCAACAGCCTCTCGTTACATAAATTTAAGAAAGTAAACAAATCATAGAAAATTAAAATGGGAGAGGTTGGTACTTGTCCTTCCGCAGAAGACAAGCAAGACTTCATGTGTGTGGGTGTAGAGAGAAAACAAGAAATCTCATAGTTCATTAAGTTTTACCAAATAGGAAAATCCAGGAAAAACTCAATAAAAATCCATCAAAACATAGAAACATGCACTCCTTGGCCTCTAGCATCTCGTCTTTCCCTTTCAAGGAAGTAGAACTCTCTGAATCTTAACCTAAAGGTTCAGAAGACAAGGCACATGACAAGTGGTTTTTCTCCTGAACAGATTCTGAGACAATGTATGAATATCCCCACACTGAACTTTCCATTTCAGGAAGAGCAGAAAAGCAAGTCTATAAAACCACAAGTGTCCACAAAATAACTAGAAAAAGATAGGTAGATATGTGACCTGTTTCACCGACACCTGTTTTACTTTCATGTAACTACATTGACTTCAGTGGAGTTACTCTTGATTTACGTTGGTGTGAGTGATATGATAGGAGAAACCCATGACTACTAGAACAAAAAAGGCACCATTCATTTCATGCTTGATTCAACTAGTCTTCTCTAACTCTTATCCCTGGAAGCTTGGAGCCCATCTCAGGAATCAGCCTGCCTCGCTATGTGCTTGCTGCACCACCTAAGAAACGGAAGGAAGACAGAAGAAGAAGAATGTGGAAGCTTGAGATCTGTCCCGCTGGCCTTGGGGATCCTGGATAAGGAGGAGGCTTGGTCACTCTGTTTTAGCCATCCCTGCCACCTTGGCTTTTTGAGGCATGGATCAAGGTCTCAGTTCAGTTCACTTCCTCTAAGTCTCAACCTGGGATTACTGTCACCCATGTTTGCCAGTCCTATAACATTTTAGTGCTTCTCCTCATTCCTTTAATATTTCTGCCTTGGCCAAGGAGGACTTTAAAAAAGGGAAGAAGGAGGATCCTGGGAACTACAGGCCAGTCAGCCTCACCTCAGTCCCTAGAAAAATCATGGAGCAGGTCCTCAAAGAATCAATCCTGAAGCACTTGCATGAGAGGAAGGTGATCAGGAACAGCCAGCATGGATTCACCAAGGGAAGGTCATGCCTGACTAATCTAATCGCCTTTTATGATGAGATTACTGGTTCTGTGGATGAAGGGAAAGCAGTGGATGTATTGTTTCTTGACTTTAGCAAAGCTTTTGACACGGTCTCCCACAGTATTCTTGTCAGCAAGTTAAGGAAGTATGGGCTGGATGAATGCACTATAAGGTGGGTAGAAAGCTGGCTAGATTGTCGGGCTCAACGGGTAGTGATCAATGGCTCCATGTCTAGTTGGCAGCCGGTATCAAGTGGAGTGCCCCAAGGGTCGGTCCTGGGGCCGGTTTTGTTCAATATCTTCATAAATGATCTGGAGGATGGTGTGGATTGCACTCTCAGCAAATTTGCGGATGATACTAAACTGGGAGGAGTGGTAGATACGCTGGAGGGGAGGGATAGGATACAGAAGGACCTAGACAAATTGGAGGATTGGGCCAAAAGAAATCTGATGAGGTTCAATAAGGATAAGTGCAGGGTCCTGCACTTAGGACGGAAGAACCTAATGCACCGCTACAGACTAGGGACCGAATGGCTAGGCAGCAGTTCTGCAGAAAAGGACCTAGGGGTGACAGTGGGCGAGAAGCTGGATATGAGTCAGCAGTGTGCCCTTGTTGCCAAGAAGGCCAATGGCATTTTGGGATGTAGAAGTAGGGGCATAGCGAGCAGATCGAGGGACGTGATCGTTCCCCTCTATTCGACATTGGTGAGGCCTCATCTGGAGTACTGTGTCCAGTTTTGGGCCCCACACTACAAGAAGGATGTGGATAAATTGGAGAGAGTCCAGCGAAGGGCAACAAAAATGATTAGGGGTCTAGAACAAATGACTTATGAGGAGAGGCTGAGGGAGCTGGGATTGTTTAGCCTGCAGAAGAGAAGAATGAGGGGGGATTTGATAGCTGCTTTCAACTACCTGAAAGGGGGTTCCAAAGAGGATGGCTCTAGACTGTTCTCAATGGTAGCAGATGACAGAACGAGGAGTAATGGTCTCAAGTTGCAGTGGGGGAGGTTTAGGTTGGATATTAGGAAAAACTTTTTCACTAAGAGGGTGGTGAAACACTGGAATGCGTTACCTAGGGAGGTGGTAGAATCTCCTTCCTTAGAGGTTTTTAAGGTCAGGCTTGACAAAGCCCTGGCTGGGATGATTTAACTGGGAATTGGTCCTGCTTCGAGCAGGGGGTTGGACTAGATGACCTTCAGGGGTCCCTTCCAACCCTGATATTCTATGATTCTATGATTGATTCTATGACTAGTGAGCTACAACTTGGCATTGCTCAGAAGAGGCATCAGGTAAACTATAATATTCCTGGGGAATTTGGAAAATTCACACCTAGGGCCTTAAGATCTGACTCTTGGGTAAGGGTAAGTACACAACTCTGATTAGTCAGTGAGAGTTGTGGGAACTCAGCACATACCAGCGTTAGGCCCTCTGTACTTTTTAGTGAATCCATGTTTTCTTGTCCTCTCACCGAGATCAAGTGCTTCTCTCGTCTCATGCATTGTCTCTGGGTGCTTGCCTTCACTAGACTTTTGTACCCAGAGTTAACTGACTGCCAACTGACTTGAGGTAGCTAACGTGCGTCTTTATCCTAGGGAAAAGATCAGCCTTGGTAACCTGGATCATGCTTTTGGGGAGTGTCCATACTAGCTTTTACAAACGTGTTAGCTACCTCAAGTTTGCTGGCAATCAGTTAATGCTAGATGCAACAGTCTACTGAAGACATACCCTCATTGTCAGTCGTTGCAGTTCTGAGGGTGTCAGGCTTAGCAAGACTTCATCAGAGACTCTTTCATGGGTTCTCTCAGGCTTTGTCTTCTCTGTCCAAAAAAAGGTGCACATTTAGCTGGTTTTAACCCTAGGCTATCTAACACACCATTAGCTCTCCCGCTGCAAACTCCTAGTGGAGACAAGGCACATGTAGTTTTTACTGTGAGGTAGCTAGGCAAGGTCAATACTACCCATGGTTGACCTTGTCTAGTTCTCTGACAGTAAAAGTACAGGCCCAGATCCTAAGAGTTAATTAGACAGCTAATTCCCATTGATTTCACCCCTTTTTTTGCGATGATGACATAGCCTGTGTCAGATATATGGGCTACATACTTGAGATGCGTATTGTCAAGGAAATAAATGTCTCTCTCAAGTGGTTGTTACAGGAGTCCCGGAAAATATAATGGCAAACAGACCAGAAATAATTATAAAACAGTCTCTTCCAGGAACCTGTCTCTCTTGAACTTAAATATCATGGATGTGAAGTCTTGTTGCTACCATATATAACATCAACAGTGAATGTGAAATTCCTGGTAAAATGTGGGACAAAGCACATTCAAAAAGAGTTGCTTACCTTTTAAATAAATATACTTTGATAAAGGTCATCTGCAAAGAAAAATAAACTAGGTTAATGCCTGCCTTCTCCCCACCCCTTTTTTTCCCTTTCTTTTTGATCTATAAAGGGTGCCTGGAAAAGTGTTTGAAAAAAGTTTTGTTTTGTGTTTTCCTTTTGTTTTTTCACACTAGAAATTCAGATCCCATCTAGGCCGCAGGATTCTATGATGGCAGGAGAAGTGGTGAAATAATGTAAGCCACGTAAGTGAATGTTCAGCAATTATGGGGGAAAAGGGATTTTTAGTCAGACTGTTTTATACTTCGGGGTTTGTTTTTAGCATCTATTTTCCTTCAATGACTAATTGACATATTTGATAAAGGAGCCCTATGTTAAAGATTCAACACCCTTTCTCCTTCAGTTAAAAACTCAAAATAAACATCCCAGAGCCCTCCCAGTGGTTCTTCAGCAAAACCAGGGAAGACCAAAGTCTCTCTGATAGTTCTAAATGTAAATAACAATCAGGAATTTTTTTAAAAAATATCACTCACTTTATACGTCATAAAAGAGGGGAAAGGACACAATTCCCACTTTTAAAGAAATTCTTTGCAGGTCAGCTTTAAGGAAGGCATGTTTTGTGTAGAAGGTTTTTCTATTGAACATATGTTTGCCTGAAGTCCCAACCATTTCAAGCTGATCTGAATTGCAGCTCTAAGTCTCTGTATTAGGACCAGATTTACAGTACCTCAATCAAACTTTGATTGAGGTATTGTAAATCTGGTCCTAATACAGAGCCTTATAGAGGGATTACTCAAATCAGCTTGAAACTGATGGGAATTAAAAACCTGGGTTAGAGAACTTCAGATTGTCTAAATTAAGTCTTTGAAAATGAATACATAAATGCAGACGTGCAGTAATCAAAAGATTTAAATGAAAAAGAAACATTTCAGTTTTCACACTGCATCATGTTTTAGGTATTTCCAAATTATTTTAGAAACAATGAAGAAAACCTGAAGACTTCTAACCCTAGTTTTGAGATTCATTATCATATATTATAAGGAAAAAAGTAGTCCCTTGTCAATGTAACATTTGCAGTGGGAAGTGAAGCCACTTAAAATGTGGTATACTTTTTTATGGCTACCCTACATTTTAAAAATATTAAGTCTGATAGGGAAAGTGGGGCTTGCCCAAGAAGCCTTCTCCACCATTTGCAATGTGCTGGCAAAGCATGATCACAATCACAGTCTCTGCTTTTAGGGGCACTTGAGGGCTGCTCCTTACCTGCACTGACGGGAGCTCATATCACACTAAAGCAGGCAGGGAGATAGCAAAGCCCCAGCTCTGTTTCCCCTCTTCATCAGTTCAGTGCAACCAGAGGAGTAGAGTCTACCAGTGTAAGGGGATGGGTGGGGTGGGAGGTCCAGCCCTTGCAATCTCTCTGCACACCAGGGAGCAAGGCTTTGTGCAGTTTGTTCAGTCTAGCCAATTGTTAGCTTCCATACAGTGAACCCCTGTCGGGTTCTATAATAACCAGTCATATTGTACTTTATTATGGAGATCATATTTTTTCCCTCTGTCAGTCCCTGTCTTCAGGGATTGAAAGTAGAATCTGAAGCCCTTGGACTAAGTGTAGTGCAGATCATTGCTGGAGAGCTGTCAAGAATTCCCATCAGAGGCTAAGCTTGTAGCATGTTTTGCATGCAATCAAAAACAGCTATTGCACATCACCGGATATTTTGTATGCTCTTCAGAGCACTGTCTCCATCTGTGTTTGGAAAGCGTTTTGTGCGCTTTGGATGCTACCGCATTCTAAACAATGTACACATGTTAATGGTGCCAGTTGGTTGCTACATTTGGGAGCAGCTGAACAAGTGCCTTCTGCAATGCTTTCTTCTCACAGAAAGCCGCAGGTGTGGGCGGGCTGTAGGACCCAGAAGCTATGACAGTTTGGCCACTTATTTAACTGCCTAAATATGGGTTTTGATGTCTTATATGGGGTAGTACGGTTTGAAAATGAGGGTCTCATACATATTCTAAAGGAAGGTACATTAGATGTTTTGAGAGAAACAAGGTGGGTGAGGCAATATCTTGTATTGGACCAACTTCTGCTGGTGAGAGAGAGAAACTTTTGAGCTTCCACAGAGCTCTCCAGGTCTCTGCCAACAACACTGCATACCTTAGATGCCTGACAGACAAATCAAGTAGTATCACACTAGAGATGTCTAACATTTTTTAAAAGATTTCAGTTGTGCCCTTTGAATCCAGCAGGAAGTTTCACTGACGTATTTGTAAACTTTGCACATCTCACAAGCCCGCAAACATATGCGGAATGACTTGGTGCCATCTCACAGAGAAACAAACTTGTAAGGGGCGTTTGCTGCCTCTGAAGTGGAGCAGGTGAGGTGCCATCTCCTCTTCTCCATTCCATGCAGTCAACTGTGGGGGAAATAGGGGTGGGGGGAAATCAAGGAGCGAGGTCAGAAAGCACATTCAACAGCAGGTCACAGGTAGAAATGTATTGGTCTGACTGTACTCCACTGTAGCAGTAAAGTACTCATTTCAGTGGAATGGCCAGCCCCCTGGACTGTATGCAATCACCTGAGCACGGCCAGTGCTGGGAATGTATGTTGTGGGTGCACTAGGCCATTCCAATACTGTAATTAGAGCATCATTACCTAGTGTGGATTCAGTATTCTACATAGAAAAGGATACAGTCAGTGTACATGGAATGAGTGCTGTTCTGAATAGGTTCTAAAGATATTTTACCATAGAAAGCTGGAAGCTCATTCTAGTTTTTTATTAATGTGTTTGGGATTTTATTTTTATCTTGGTTTTTTTTAAGTACATTAACACCTCCTCTCCTCTTTTATTTATTTATTTATTTTAGTTAAAAATTGATTTCCTAACATCATGCTATGCATAACTGCATCTTAAACAAATGAAAGGAATTAGCCTCATCAAGACCAGAAGGGCCCATTATGATCACCTAGTTCAGTGGTTCTCAAACCTTTGTACTAGTGACCCCTGTCACACAGCAAGCCTCTGAGTGTGGCTCCCCTTATACATTAAAAATACTTTTATATATATATATTTTACACTGTTATAAATGCTGGAGGTGAAGCAAGGTTTGGGGTGGAGCTTGACAGTTCGCGACCCCCCACATAATAACCTTGTGACGCCCTGAGGGGTCATGACCCCCAGTTTGAGAATCCCATACCTAGTCTGACCTCCTGCACATTGCAAGACACAGAACCTCACCCACCCACTCCTGTGATAAACCCCTAACCTCTGGCTAATAAATCATGAGTTGAAGACTTCAATAAAGAACTTAAAGTTACAGAAAAGCCACCGTTTAAACCTGAAAGTGACCTGTGCCCCATGCTGCAAAAAATGACTTAAAATCCCAGGGTTTTTGCCAATCTGACCGAGGGGAAATGCCTTCAACCCCAAATACGGCAACCAGTTAGATTCTGAGCATGTGGGCAAGACCTACCAGACAGAATTCAATATTTCCAACTCATGGGTGTTGTTTGTAATGCTTCCAGTACATTGATACCTGTACAAGAGAACACCCTAGCCATCAATCAAATCTCCTGTTTTCAGAAACCACCCCGAAACATACTGAGTGCAATTCTACTCCATGTTTATTAATCCACCTTTGTTCGGCAACCTATTTGTGTCAGTCCCTTGTCAACACTTAAGACAGATTTACTGTCAATATGAAGGAAGCACAACCTGGTGATTATTAAATGATAGTATTGTGATTCAAGAGATGCAGATTCTAGTAGAACTGGGAGGAAAATACAAAGTGTTTTGCAACCATTTTAGTAACTTTTTTTTTGGTTGTGTTAGTTATTGAAATATTATTTTGACAAACTTTTGGCCCAGCTCTAAATTTTATTCTTGGCTTCACCACAAGCTGCCTCTAATCTCATATCACTTCTCTAAGCCTCAGACTCCCCATCTGTTAAATGAGAATAATAATTACACAGGCCACCGAGATGCTGTGAGATGTAATTCATTAACACTTCCAAAGCACTTTGAGATCCTCAGATTATTTATTATTATGTGTATTAGTCTAACATCAGAGGCCCCAGTCAGGACCCAGGCTCTGTTCTGCTTGGTATTGTACAAGACAGCCTGTTCATCAAAGATTTTACAGTCTAGTTTCAGACAAGATGTGGATATAACAGATAATAGGGTGCAATGGGAGAGGGAGGACAAAAGGAATAGTGATAGGAACATGTGGTGATATGGACCAGCTATGTGCATAGCTAGATGGTTTATAAGATGTAACTACTCAAATAAAATAGGTACAAGTCAGTCCTACTGGCCATATCACCTGGTAATTTCCTACTGCAACCCACAACAGAAGTGGATCTTAAGGAGCTGGAAGAGGACAAGATAGTGGCTTCACAGAGTAGCGCAGGAAGGGCATTTCATGCAAAAGGGACAGCATGGAAGAAAGCACTAAACCATTGGATGAAGAGGTGGACAAACAGGTCTTATGGAAATTGCTACACAAATGCAAAAGATCATCATTAGTAGTATATTATCCCCGTTCCAGTGGGTTTTCATTATATATCAGTTCAGATTTAATCTTGGTAAATTCTTCATTTGTTTCTCATGAAGCATTTTGAGTACAGCTGTGCAAAACTTAAAAAAAATAATGAAAATCTTTGCTGTTATTTAAATAGCTCGTGCAATAGTTGACATTTTTCAAAAAATTATGAAAGCTATTTGAACATTTTTCAACTAGCTCAAACCTTGTTAATCACAACTAGTTTTATTGGTGAAGATGCAAATTTAAGGAGTTGTCATTTATGACAAAGTATATTGCCTTACCATTTTTGAAAAATATGATAGGGATTTGTATGTTGCATTACTGCTCTTTTGGAAAACTGATCCATACGTTACTAACCAGTAAGACGTTTACCTTAGTTTTATTGGATTTTAATCTATACAGTTCCAAAACAGGCAGGATGTACCAAAGGGGTGGTTTTAGCTGGTTAAAAAATTAATTGAATGCCATTTAAAGTGATGTAACTCTTTCTGACTCTGCTAGTCCTTCAGAAATAATGCACTCACATGGCTTGCAGTTATCTTCAGGAAGGTTACTGGCATTCAATTTTGTGAATATACATGTTTCCAAAGCCATCAATAAGTTTAAATTAAACAATGTGTATTGGCTATGCGCAGAAATCATTTCTTAGCCAGGTAGGACTGTTCCACAATACAAGTAAAGATCTTGTACTATTATGCTCTACTAAAATATAAAGCTTTGCAAAGACTAGGCTTATAGGAGACTGCTCACCTGCAAATGTGAACAATGGACGCTGAGACACATGAATAGATCTGAAGCAAGCTCCTTTATAGGATTTTAGATTTAGCGACAGTGGGAGGAAAACACTTTCAACTGCAGTTATTTTAGTACCACTTGACAAGTGGAAAGATCCTGCTTTAAGAGAGAGTTTTAAGGCCAGAGCCTCAGCAGACTTTAATTGGTATTGTTCTTTTAAAGTCAATGGAGCTATGCTGATTTATAGTTGCTGAGGATCAGATGCTTAGTCTTTGACAATAAGGTAAATGAGAATGCTGAGACTGGCTCTGTGATATGTATATAACAGCTATTGCATGAAAGTGGGTTGTGCTGAAAAGCTCCAGGACTGTGATTACTTCCTTCAGTAGATACTAATATTTAAGCTGAATTGTACACAGCATCCAAAGCTTTTATATGATAAGTTTCAAATGAAAACACAGTTTTTACTTTCAACTGCTTAGTGAAATGTCAGCTCTTAAAGCATAAGATTCAACAATGATGTTGGCCTAGGAAAACCAGAAAGCGCTCTTCTCCTCATACGAGTTTTCTTCCTAATCTTGGAACAGAAATGGAGTCAGTCTTCATTTATGAAACTGCTCACTGGAGTAAATGCTCTACCAAAAGAAAAAATTAAAGTCGCCTCATTTTCTATGTTTAAAAAGATACTGTTGAATGAATCACTTCAGTGAAAATTACCCAGCCTCAGCTCAGTAATAAGTAATGAAGAGGGGTTTTGAAACAGGAAAAATTGAGACTAGTATTTCACTTTACACACATTGAAGCTAAAATTTCAGCTTCAGTGGTTTTAGAGTTGAAGTATGATTTTTCACTTAGATTTTAACTCTCACATTTTGGTTCATTTTTCTATACAATATGTAGAATGGCCACTGTTAAAAATTTGCCAGTTGCCATCAAAAACTAAAGAACATCCCCTCAGTAGTACTGCAAAGACTGAGGTAACTATATTTACAGAAAAACTAGCCAAGTTTGAAGGGTGACCACTGTAACCTGATCAGATATCTCTCAGGCTGAGCTCAGTTGACTTCAGTATTTGTTCTAATTTAGCTACTGGCATTCCAAAAATACACCCATGAAGCAAAATATAAACATGTCCCTTTCTTTTTTTTAGGATTGTCTGTAACTGGGACACAGACTCTGAATACGTGAGTTAATTCAGAAACTGTTAAAGAATATAGTTGTCCAGGTGTAGTCTGCATTTCTTATTTCTTTTTTTATTTTCAGTTTATCACAACTCTGTCCACAGAGTGTAGTCCATAACGTTAGGCGCTTTGGTGAATGTTTTCGGACAAATGCTATTTTTGTCCCTGCTTACCATAAATATATGCAGCCAGAGTAAATCACTTAATAACACTGACGTCCATGGATTTACACCAACTGAAGATCTAGCCCTCAGTGTACTTATCTGAATGTTTTGCTTTTGTTCTCTTCTATTTATAGATCAATTACTGAGTTTCCATCACATTACACAACTGAAGAGAACACCTGTCCTTTTATTTATATCCTAGTCTCTTCTGAGTTCCTGTCTCTGCTGTTTTCTGGATGCCTCTCACTGTAACTGTTTTCTGTTTCATGCCATTAATTTTGACTGCATCTCATTACAACATTTCCTGATTTAACCTAAAATCTCTGTTTATGACCCTTAATCCCTTTGAGATGTTGATCGCTGCTCCATCAGTCAAAGGAGATACACCGTTAGATGGGTTGATCAGTGCCCAGAGCAATTTCTTAGAGAATTATTTGTATTTTTATCCTTTAAAAATAAACAAATGATGAAGCACCTGTATCAGTGTAAAACTAGACTTGTTATCATGGGGGTGACTAGTTTTACATATATTTCTGGAGGAATTCACATCTGATTTATCAGGGAGCTATGCGGTGAGCAGACTCTTCTTGAAACAGGATATCATCCTGATTACTATCCTTGAACTAGCTGCACTACATTTAATGCTATTAAGTTAGTTTAGTATCAGCTGACATAAGCCAAATATTTTCTGTAGGTTGGATTTTGCCTGGCCCCTACACGCATGCCCAGTGCTAGGGAAGTACATAAAGAGCCTCTCCTTCTCCCACAACCCCAGCTTGTGTGTTCCATATAAAGACAGGCAGAATTTACTCCATTCAGGGGCCACACCACTCTACTCCCCTACTCTCTGTTTCCCCAGGGAAACGTACCAAAGGAGGTGAGGAGTCAGGATATGGCTCTGTTCCCCTTTCCCAATCACCTGCCAGCAGAACTGGCCAGCCATGTGAGAGGCATGCAGTGGGGAGTAGAACAGTGGGCATCTGACCTTCAAAGAGACTCCGCTTTGAGAATCTGGCCCACAGTATCAGATTTGAACATCTAGAACTAACACTCTCCAGTGTGCAGTGTTTGATTAATACCGAAACAGGATTGTGGGGAGGTGTCTCTTTATTATTTATCATCTGACCTCTCCTCTGTTTGTTGTTTGTCTCCCATGTTGTAGGAGGTGACTATTCTTGTGCATTGTAATGTTTTTTTTTAGAGAATTGTTTGTATTTTTATCCTTTAAAAATAAACAAATGATGAAGCACCTGAGTCAGTGTAAAACTGGACTTGTTATCATGGGGGTGACTAGCTTTACATACATTTCCGGAGGAATTCACATCTGATTTATCAGGGAGCTACATGGTGAGCAGACTCTTCTTGAAACAGGATATCGTCCTGATTACAAACCTTGACCTGGCTGCACTACATTTAATGCTATTAAGAAGACAAGTAGGACTCTGCAAAGCGGTGGTTCTTCATTGTTTCGTCTTAGCCAGAAAAAAGGTCCCAGTGTATGCTAAAAGCCTGGCTCTGCTTGACAGTGTCCCACTCATTTTCACATGTTACAACCCATGATGGAACTTGAACTATTGCAAACCTAAATCTTACAAGGAGAGGCTGAGGGAACTGGTTTTATTTAGTGTGCAGAAGAGTGAGGGGGGATTTGATAGCAGCCTTCAACTACCTGAAGTGGGGTTCCAAAGAGGATGGAGCTAGGCTGTTCTCAGTGGTGGCAGACGACAGAACAAGGAGCAATGGTCTCAAGTTGCAGTGGGGGCGGTCTAGGTTGGATATTTGGAAAAACTATTTCACCAGGAGGGCAGTGAAGCACTGAAATGGGTTACCTAGGGAGGTGGTGGAATCTCCATCCTTACAGTTTTTTAAGGCCTGGCTTGACAAAGCCCTGGCTGGGATGATTTAGTTTTAGTTGGTCCTACTTTGAGCAGGGGGTTGGACTAGATGACCTCCTGAGGTCTCTTCCAACCCTAATCTTTTGATTCAGTGATAATCATAATACAGGAATAAAGGATCATTTTGAGCTTTGAGAGAAAGCTTGTCATTGTCATTTTCCAGCCTACTTGGAGCAGTTCATGTCCCTACCCTCTGTTTGCTAGAAGCTGGGAATGGGCGACGGGATGGATCACTTGATGGTTACCTGTTCCGTTAATTCCCTCTGGGAACCTCGCATTGGCCAGTGTCAGAAGACAGGGTACTGGGCTAGATGGACCTTTGGTCTGATTCAGTCTGGCCGTTCTTATGTCTTCGGTCTCCCAGGAACTGCACAAGCAATACCACCATGTTAGCTACTCACTGCATTTCTTTTTCCCTCATGCTCACCACTGCTTCTTATCCCTGGCTGACTAATTTACTGTAAGATGAATGGGAAAAGAAATCTCTTTTTCTAGTCAGCAAATCTGAATAATTGCTTTCTATCACTGCGCTTTATAGCTGAGAGGGGCAAGTTTAATTAAACAAGAAAGCGCTGGAGTTCAACAGTACTTCAGTCACACAAATAGTTTTATAACATGCTGTCCTTTCATGGCAACACAGTAGCCTTTTCAGCAATATTTACTTTTCTGCTAATATTTCTAGTCTGTTTTCACAAAATCACAGTAGCGGCAATCTGCCAAAAGCTAAAAAACAATTTGCAATTAGTAGAGGAAGGCTTGGAGTTTGCACACGGGGAAAAAAAAAAGTCATTGCACAAATAATTCACCAAGGGCTCAGTGTTGCCTGATGCTTAACTAGGGTTGGTGCGGTTGAGCACCCTCAACTTCCATTGAACTGAACCATGCACTCACGTTAACTCAGTGAGCCTTGCTTCAGAGGGATTGCCGTGTTAGTCTGGATCTGTAAAAGCGCCAAAGAGTCCTTTGGCACCTTATAGACTAACAGACTTATTGGAGCATGAGCTTTCGTGGGTGAATACCCACTTCGTCAGATGCATGTAGTGGAAATTTCCAGAGGCAGGTATAAATATGCAAGCAAGAATCAGGCTAGGGATAACGAGGTTAGTTCAATCAGGGAGGATGAGGCCCTCTTCTAGCAGTTGAGGTGACCCTCAGTGAGCCTTGAGGATGCTAAGCAGTACCTTGCAGAACTGTGCCCCCAAAATGAACATGTTCATTAAGAAACCTAGTCCAATACAAAGGGAATTTAAACAGCATATTTCATCATCTTTATTTCAATTATTTTAATATATTTTTATTCTGGACATGTGCTACCAGGATTTATTATATTAATGTCTATTAGTCCTCTAGTATAGGAGCTGTACCAGAGCTCAGTGTTTCATAGATTTTAAGGCCTGATGGGACCAGTATGATGATCTAGTCTGTTTTCCTGCGTAGCACAAGCCATAGAAACTCACTCAGTAATTTCTCGAGCAAGCTGATAACTTGTGCTTGAGCTATGGCATGTCTTTGAATCAAGAGTGGATGTCTTTCTTAAAAACTTCAAGTGATGGTGAATCTAGGTCCTTAGGTAAGTTGTTCCAATGGTTAATTACCCTCACTATTAAAAATGTGCACCTTATTTCCAATTTGAATTTCTGTAGCTTCAGCTTTCAACGACTGGATTTCATTACGTCTTTTCTGCTAGATTAAAGAGCTCTCTACTGTCAGAAATCTTTACTCTGTGTAGGCACTTGTAGATCGAGTCACTTCTTAATCTTGAGCTAGCCCAACGAACCTAAACAACTCTTATCTGTTACAAGAAAATCATAACAGTTTTAGACCTATAGCAGATCACCTCCAAAATACCTGGCTAAAGTGAATGAGTCGATGGCTTCATTAATATCTAATGAGACCCAGCTACCCTACACACAAAGGGGCACTTCCTCAGTTGTAAATTGTCATAGTTCCCTTGAAGCCCTCTGCCGCTCGATACTTTCCTGGGAATGATGCCTTACACAATACATGAACTGCAGTCATTCTAATAATATCACATTGGGTCTGAGTGAGCTAAAATGGTGCCAGTGAAAGTCACTGTTTTCCAATAGAAACACCTTTGGTTCAGAGGGATTATAGAGTTACTATCTTGAGCATTCCTATTTTAGCCAGAGAATCTTAAACTGGGTTTCCCTATAGACTTCTCAATTGTCCCAAACACCTTTTAACAAAGCCACACAATATAATAAAATGACCTTAAATCTTGAAGATGGAACCTGAAACCATTACAAGACTCAGCTATCAATGGCTGACCCACAGTATTTTGGAGAATCACCCAAAATTTCAGATGCTTCTCCATAGAATTTTGGGTTGGAAGTCAAACTGGGTATCTGAGAAGTATTGGCTTTTTTACAAGTTTCCTGACTTCAAATGAATCAAAATTATCCAAAGTTTGGGTGTTTTTTCTTTTTCTTTCCTTCATTCCTGCTTTGTTTGTTGCCAAATCTAACGGACACCAAACCCCATTAAGAAAATGAAAACTTACCCAACATTTTCTAACTTCAGGAAAGCTTAAACTTTGTGCCCTTTCCAATTTCACCTGGACTCTTTCATCTATTCATAACCTACCAAACGCTGCACACGCAAGAAAAACACAAGCTTGTTAAGTTCATGACTAAAGAACGCATCAGTATGTGCTTTACTAAGTTCACAGCACATTTGTGCATCACTGCACTTAAAAAAATGTGCTAGAGAAACAACAGTGCCTGCACTTAAATACCCTGTGTGTGTGAGCTAATGTACCTGAACTATATTTAGATAAATCTTTGTGCTAATGAAGAGCAATGGCGCCCTGAAAAACTGCTAGATATGCATGTTCAAGGTGTGTGTTTTACGCATGAATAACGCTAGTGAAAAAGCATCTTCATCAAATGACAAAATAGGAGGCTGATGGCTTCAGGCAGTTCTTCCTGCTTATGCCAAATGGTTTACAGATCTGGCAAACCGTTTCTGTGGCACCTTGCCAAGCAACAGCAGCATCTTAATGTGCTTTGCGAGGTAACACCTAATTCAGAGGAAAAATGCTGTGAGTGAAATTCACTCTGGCATTGGGGGCACATGCAAGGCTGTCTGTACTAAAGCGTCCCAATAGGGCTGCCCAACGAATGTGCAGTTAGAGGAAACCTGGGTGCCACTCTATGCTGGCTCTGGGACTTGGCTGGCATGGCGGGGTGATTTAGTGATGGGCTTGATACAGAAGCACAGCATGGGGAATTATATGGTTACAGAGGCCAAACCAACACATGTAGTATGTATGGAGAGGGAATAACCACTATTCTGTCCCAGAGGCTGGTAAAGTGGCTACATTGCGGGCCCATGCTCTGTCTGTGGGTAGGGGGTGAATTCACCCAAAGCCCCTGCAGCAATCTAGACACAAAGCCCAGTTTCTTGGGATGAGTGAATTTGACCCTGTGTGACCAAATCAATAGCACTGAAGGTACAGATATTCTTCACAGAGCTCCATCTGAACTATAGAAACAGATCTTAAAATGGTTAGGTGAAATGTCTTCTATTGTATTTTTGTTGATAAAAACTTGAACCATATTCTGCATTGTTTGCCTATTGTGCCTCATAGATTTTCTTGGTATGTCGTGTTTATTTTCTAATATTTTATATTGTATGGCTACCTGGTGACATGCTTAGAAAATGCAAGAGACAATGCAATTTCTAAGGAAAAATGCAGAGCAGTGAAAATCTGGTCCATGCAACAGCAGTTAAATGTAGGTTCTGGGAGAATCATTTTCTAAAGAACTAAAGACTTTAGATAGCTGTACCGGTACACTCTACCAGCAAATAACTCTTAGTTGTGGACTCTGCTTATACCAGCAAACAAAACAAGCTATACTGCTAAAAGTGCAGCTGTATCTACACCATGTGCTTCTGCCAGCACAATTTGTCATTCAGGAATCACACCTCTTCACACCCCTGCCCAACACAGCTATAGTGGCAGAAGTCTTTAATGTAGGTAGCCCTAGTATTTAATGAAAGTATTTTTAAAACAGTCGGAGGGAAAGCGAGATATTTAAGAAAGAGCCTGTCAGGTTGGTGGAAAGGACTGAGAAAACAATAGGTGAATGAATCCATAGTTGAATTAAATACTTACATATCACCAAGGACAGCTCCCGTTCACCCAAAGGTTCTTAATGAACAGGCAGAGAGGACTAGAGCCATTTTCAATCATTTTTGACAACTCATTAAGAACAGATGAGTTGTCAGGGGACTGAAGGACAGCAAAGCTATTACTATCAGTTAAGTAGGTAATAAATTAGAAGGGGGTGGGGGGGGGGCGTACAAGTCACTGAGGCTCACTTCAATACCTGGTGAAATATCAGGGCAAACAATAAAAGGGATTGATCTGTAAACATTTAGACCATGGCTTCCTAACATGGGGGAGGGGTTGCAAAGAGGTAAAAAGGAGGAGGTATGACCACCTTTCCTTGCTTACTGGCTAGATATGGGGCGAGAGTGAGGGGAAGCATAATGAAAACAATAGGAGAGGGTCCTAAAACTTTGTTTGTGATAACATCCCGGTATGGAAGGCATGAGAACTGATGCTTTAGATAATAACTTGGTGGCCAATAGACCACATTTAGATAATAACTTGGTGGCCAATAGACCACCATAAAGGCTACATCATGCCAGACAAGCCTGCTACCCAAGGAAGCAGAGAGTGGCAATTAGAAGCCAGGAAACTAGGTTGTAGGTGTGTGCTGAGTTAGAGGGAGTTGACAGAGAAGAATGACACAGAATCATGTAGCTGTACACTTGCAATGTTCCTGGGGAGAATGCTGGAAAGAGAGCAGTAATCCTTAGAAAGCTCTGAGCAGAGCAGACCAAAGCTTAGACTTGAGTTTGCCCAGTGATGGATAATCTATCTATCTAGTTTCTTACCTGGGACTATCGATGTTGTGTCTGAACTCCAAATGCAGTGCTAGGTTGTATGCAGGACATAGATATACACACATAAAACACCAGGGCAGCACTAAATGGTGGATAGAAAGTTGGCTAGATTGTCGGGCTCAACGGCTCCATGTCTAGTTGGCAGCCGGTATCAAGTGGAGTGACCCAAGAGTCGGTCCTCGGGCCGGTTTTGTTCAAGATCTTCATAAATGATCTGGAGGATGGTGTGGATTGCACTCTCAGCAAGTTTGCAGATGCACTAAACTGGGAGGAGAGGTAGCTACGCTGGAGGGTAGGGATAGGATACAGAGGGACCTAAACAAATTAGAGGATTGAGCCAAAAGAAATCTGATGAGGTTCAACAAGGACAAGTGCAGAGTCCTGCACTTAGGATGGAAGAATCCCATGCACCGCTACAGATTAGGGATCGAATGGCTAGGCAGCAGTTCTGCAGAAAAGGACCTAGGGGTTACAGTGGATGAGACGCTGGATATGAGTCAACAATGTGCCCTTGTTGCCAAGAAGGCCAATGGCATTTTGGGATGTACAAGTAGGGGCATTGCCAGAAGATGGAGGGACATGATCGGTCCCCTCTATTCGACATTGGTGAGGCCTCACCTGGAGTACTGTGACCAGTTTTGGGCCCCACGCTACCAGAAGGATGTGGAAAAAAAGCGGAGGGCAACAAAAATGATTAGGGGACTGGAACACATGACTTATGAGGAGAGGCTGAGGGAACTGGGATTGTTTAGTCTGCGGAAGAGAAGAATGAGGGGGGATTTGATAGCTGCTTTCAACTACCTGAAAGGAGGTTCCAAAGAGGATGGATCTAGACTGTTCTCAGTGGTAGCAGATGACAGAACAAAGAGTAGTGGTCTCAAGTTGCAGTGGGGGAGGTTTAAGTTGGATATTAGGAAAAACTTTTTCACTAGGAGGGTGGTGAAACACTGGAATGTGTTGCCTAGGGAGGTGGTGGAATCTCCTTAGAAGTCTTTAAGATCAGGCTTGACAAAGGCCTGGCTGGGATGATTTAGCTGGGGTTGGTCCTGCTTTGAGCAGGGGGTTGGACTCCTGAGGTCACTTCCAACCCTGATATTTTATGATTCTATTATTCTAAATGAGTCCTGGCCCAGGCACAATAAGATTCGGTTTGACCCTTTGTCCTTCTCTTGAAGGAAACCCAAACCTAGACAACCTAAGAGTTTCCTGGGCCCTCTACCTCCAGCCTGAGAGATTTTCTTCAGGCTGGTATGCTTTAGCCCATTGGTTTACAGGGTCTTTTTTGCGCTAATATGTAAGAGTATCCATTATAAAAGCAAAACAAAAATTTCATTATATTGGGCTAGCTGTTCAGCTGGTGTATAGTCAATGAAGCTATGCCAGCTAAGCATCTGGCCCATTGACTATTCAGGAAACATACATGAAGATCATTTTCTATATGCTTGGCTGTTCTGTTTTCTGTGTCCCAAGTAAGTCAAATAAAATTAGTTCTTCCACCTTATAACATGCCTAGTACACTGAATAAGATCTGTAACAATCTGTCACCAAACTCCTTGAAAAATGATCTTGACAAAGGAGCCTTCTTTAGCCTTTGTTGGCCTACCCCATGAGACTAATTTCAGGTTGCTTTTTAAAGAACAGCTTTTCCAAATCATGGGTATTTCTTTGCCATTTATGCCTACAGCAGGTGGAAGTGGGTTGTTTTGTTTTGTTCTTGTACTGAGTCTGTACTGTCATGCTCTTATGTTGAATTATTTGGGCAGTATTTGATTTTAGCAGGTAACACTGACCAGGCTCTCGAATGGGGGAATCCCAGATTCAGGAAAACACTCAAGTCCCATTAAAGATAAGCACATGTTTATATGCTGTCCTGATCAGTGATGATGTACTAGAGCCTTGATGCAGGAAATCAGACCAGATCAAGAGCATTTAAAGCTACACTTTACGAGCTGAGCTAGCTAGCTTTGGGGCCTTGTTCTCCATTGCCTTGCACCTACACCTGTTCAAAGTGGGTGTAGAATGCTATGATTAGTGTGAGCAGAGACTGATCAGCTGGTACCAATTTACACCCAAGTTGTACAGGAGTAAACGCCCACACAAGGTCAAGGCAGTGAAGAATCAGGCCTTAGGACTATTAGAACTTGGACACCTTTCTGTAACATAATGGAAACCAACTTTCCCATGCTGGTAGACTAAGAGAGTGGGTGTTTCATCTGTCTGCATTTATTTTTCATTGTCATGAGTCTACAACTTCCTGGTCTGCTATCTTTAAGCCTCAACCCAGCACAGAGCCATTTGTTTCATTTTAAATCATGTTTTAGCTATTGCTGTATTAAATCTTATAGTAGTAGATGTACATAGCTCTGTTGGGTCAGAGCCTGAGCAGGTGTGAATACCAGCTAAGAACCTGGCCCAGGAGATCTTATTATTAACTAACTGTTAGTTCTATTTTCCTTCCTTTGGGGCTTTTTAAATTGTTGATTTTCATTCATTGTGTGTGTATAATATATATTATTTGCATTTTATAAAGGCACTTTATTTATGGCAGTCATTCTATTGAGAATGAACGAATACTGCTGCTTTTGATGTAATGCTGTATATCTCACTACTTTCAATTATTGTGGTGCTGGATTGTTTACGTGTTTTCCCCCTCTGCTGATTTCCACACCCAAAGCATCCAGCATGGAAATTACGTAGAGGGATGTCTCTAACAGTGGTCATCCTTGTGACCACTGCTCTGCTGTGGTGTTAAAACCAATGCATTGTAATGAGAAAATAATAGCCTTGCGAGCCTGCTAAAAACTTCTGTCCATGGGGAAATGGATCATTGAGTTGCCCAAAGGATTAGACTGGTGTTAGAGAAATAGTAAGGATGTCCATATGCCTTTTACATATTTAACCTTCACTGCTTGTACTGAGGTTGCTAGGGAAGAAGGCTGCAAAAACAATTTCAGCTTCCGTCTAATGTCTATAAATGAGATAGGGCCTTCCACCTTCTGGGCAAGGCAGCACAAGCCCTGAAAAATCTTCTCTCCTCCAGCTCCATCTTGGGTTTTCCGGTGTCTTCCATCGCCTCCCACAGTGTGAAAGATATACAACTTTTTTATTGCATCTAGCCCTTCACAGTATATTTTGTTCACCAGGCTAAGGTGGCTTTGCTTCTTCTGTGTCCTACTAAAATGAATGGGGAAGATTTTCCAAGGCACAAATGGGGAACTATTAAACTTTCACTGGTAGTTAGGCATAAAACTGCCTGTAAAGGTTCGGACTCACCCCTGCAGCGCCTCCTGCTGGTAGTCGTCAGGAATTAGCTCATCCAGCCACCGGAGTGCCCTCTGCAGGCTGGTGATCCACCTTACCGCTGGCCCCCGTGTCCCTCCTAGGATCCGGTGCCCCTTTCTCTGGGGTGCTGCCCCCCTGGCAGTACCCCCACACTCTCAGGTTCTGGGTCTCTCCACCCAGGGGAACCCCCAACCTCTAATCCCACCTCGCCTCAGTCTGGGCTACTGCCAGTCCCCAGTTCGCCCCTTGTATTAGGGGGCAGACTGCAGTGTATACGCCACTCATCACAGGCAAGGGGGTTTTGGACCTGCTGCCTCTGCCTACCTTTGGCCTGCCTCTCTGCAACCTATTCGGCTTGCAGTCAGGCCTGCAGCCTGAGGCTTTCCAGGCCGGAGCTCCCAGTTCCTCTGGCCCTTCCCCAGCCCTGCCCCAATCTAGGTGTCCTGCTCGGCACCTTGCACTGCCCTTTGTGCCTTTTTAAATCTCCCCCGATATCCTTCACATTCATTCATTAATACCTAAGGTACCCATAGAGATGATAGTAATATGAACAAACACACCCATTTCTGGCACAAAAGGGAAGAAACCACTCTGCACAGAGCTGCTTCTTTAAAAGTAAAAGGGTAATACTGTGGAGGGAGCGGGGTCACATGGGGCAGCAGGATGGTCTCCTTTCCCTGCTATGCACTGAGTGCTGCCAGAGATTCAATGCAAGCCTTGGGACACAGGGGAACAGCCGCTTGCAAGATGAATTCAGTGAACTGCTGGGAAAGAACAGCAAACTGCAGCAGCAGTCATTGAGAAACTGGAATGGGTCACAGGCATCACACAGAGAAGGTGCTGTTCTCATGAACGTCCTCGGGGCGCGTAAGGATTTCTCCTCTGAGCAACAGCCAGGTGGATAAAAAGAGAAAGGAGATGACTATGTGCAAATGCATACCTAGACTTCTGCAGTCACTCAGCACCTGGCAGGATCATGCCCTCAGTGATCTAATCACTGTTGTGACAGCGGGGATGTCAACACACCTCCACACCCCCTGCCCTAGCCAAGCCATTGTACAAGGTGAGGGAAATGCTGTAATATGGGAATATCACTGAGGGAGAATAGCCTGACAAAACCCTGGCTGGTTTAGTTGGGGTTGGTCCTGCTTTGAGCAGGGGGTTGGACTAGATGACCGCCTGAGGTCTCTTCCAACCCTAATCTTCTATGCTTCTGGGGATTGGAGAGCAGAACCAACCCTGGGAAGGCAAGGACCAGAGCGGAACCTAGAGAGGTGGGAAGGGAAAAGGAAGTGGGACTGGAGAGGGGAAGGGAAAAGGAGCGGGACAGAGAAACATGGACCTGCTGGGCATCCAAACAACTCTGTAAGGATCACCAGAGTGGGGCAGAGGAACAAAGGAGTCCTAAGGTATGAGGGGCCTTCCCCATCTCTGGGATACTAATCTGGTCCTGTGCAGAGGCATCCAGGAAGCAAAGGTCTCCTGACCTGCTCTCTGCTGCACAGGGGCCCAGGGAGCATGAACATTTCAAACATTGTAAGAAAGTAAGGAAAATCCCAGGCAAAAACACGGGCAAAGATTTTTTGCCCTTAAGCTGTGGATGTGCGAACAGCCTCAACTCCAGCAAACGTTTTTGTCTGGGAATATACCAAACTGTGGAGGCCACATATGTGATCTGCATTCATTATGCCCATGGGCACAAAGGATAGTTTCGCTGCTCTGCCAGAGCCATAAATGAGGATAACTTTGTACAACTTTGATATATCAATTGTGAAATATCCATGCACTTTACGACCACAAGCTTCACTGTGTAACTTCTGCGTAACAGCCGTGTTAGTTTGTATTCGCAAAAAGAAAAGGAGTACTTGTGGCACCTTAGAGACTAACCAATTTATTTGAGCATAAGCTTTCGTGAGCTACAGCTCACTTCATCGGATGCATACTCTGGAAAGTGTAGAAGATCTTTTTATATACACACAAAGCACGAAAAAATACCTCCTTCCACCCCACTCTCCTGCTGGTAATAGCTTATCTAAAGTGATCACTCTCCTTACAATGTGTATGATAATCAAGTTGGGCCATTTCCAGCACAAATCCAGGTTTTCTCACACACCCCCACACACACACAAACCCACTCTCCTGCTGGTAATAGCTTATCTAAAGTGACCACTCTCCTTACAATATGTATGATAATCAAGGTGGGCCATTTTAGGCTTGAATAGAGACTGAAAGTGGCTAAGTCATTATGCAAGGTAACCTATTTCCCCTTGTTTTTTCCTCCCCCCCTCCCCCAGACGTTATTGTTAAACCCTGGATTTGTGCTGGAAATGGCCCAACTTGATTATCATACACATTGTAAGGAGAGTGATCACTTTAGATAAGCTATTACCAGCAGGAGAGTGGGGTGGGAGGAGGTATTTTTTCATGCTTTGTGTGTATATAAAAAGATCTTCTACACTTTCCACAGTATGCATCCGATGAAGTGAGCTGTAGCTCATGAAAGCTTATGCTCAAATAAATTGGTTAGTCTCTAAGGTGCCACAAGTACTCCTTTTCTTTTTACTGTGTAACTTCTGTGTTCCCTAAGATAGAAACTGCACAGTCCCACTACCACTAGTTGGTCTACAGTTTGTCTCTTCTTGTGGAATGAGTGGATGTGCGGCGGGGTAGGGGGGAAGCCATATTATAGGATGAGATAAAGTCCCACACTCCAACTTTCCTTGATGCCATCAGAAATTGCTTGTTTCTCTTGGTATCGCTGCTAGCACCCTCCCTATGTCTCTTTCCTGGTTCACAACACTGTCAAGAATAACACATGTTCCTGGACTCTCACCACCCCCCATCTAGCTTGTCTAGGCTCACAGAAGTTGGACATAGAACATCCTGACACGGTATCAGAGATCACCCAACCCAACCCTTTCCCTGCCAAAGAGAGATGTGGCAGCTGAGAGAAGATTTATATGAACTGACATGGTATTTGGTCTTAGCGAGGAGATGAAAATAAACTGTTGGGAATGGAAGCGGGAGGGAAAAACAAAAACAAACCATGTTCCCAAATTTTACTGAAACTTCCTGTGGATTTTCTACAGGAGAAACGTACTGTGGTCTCTTTATGACACACAGTACTGAAATGCCAAGATAGCTCCTGCTTTCTATTTCACCCATAGTGTCACTATTTATATGACAGGTTTCAGAGTAGTAGCCGAGTTAGTCTGTAACCGCAAAAAGAACAGGAGGACTTGTGGCACCTTAGAGACTAACACATTTATTTGAGCATAAGCTTTCGTGAGCTACAGCTCACTGCATGGGATGTCATTTGTTAGCCAATTTCAAGCTCTGTAGAGAGCAACTGACCATTAGTGTTTGCAGATCAACACAGTCAAATATACATTTGTGATGCATTAATATCGACGAACGAGTCACAGGGTCATTTAAAAATGCTCTCCTTAGAGTTTCTCCTTTATTGTAAACTGCACACCTACAGGTTCCAGACCTCGCCTCAATTTTACCTTCTGTAAATTGAGCACTCCCTCCTCTCGCCTGCCAGACAATAATTATAGCCTTCAATTTGAAGGGAAATAGTGTCATAGAAAGAAGATGTTATCCAGCTACTGCAAGAGTCAGGAGTCTTGAACTAGGCTGGGCTTCTTTAACATTGCTGAAAGGTTCATCTCTTGTAGCCAAGTAGATGAGATTTTCCGGGGGGTGGCTAGGCTTGTTTTAAACCAGCGCGGTCTCAGCAGGGCATTGCTGCATGGCCATGGCATCTGGAAATAGTATTGATCCAGTGTATATCCCAACAGCAGCCTTCTTTTGTGAGGTTACAATGGAGCCTCTGGTTTAAGTTGAAATCTGCCTTCCCATGGCAGAATTTACCCTTACGCACAATGACCACTGCAGCCGCAGGGGATGTAATTTGTACCTCCCTGCAGGAATGGAGAGGACTCCAGCCCCGTGAGCATACCTCTACAGGTTCAGTTCATGTACATGTAAGTATTGATTATAATTATGGTTTATGTAGCCCTCCTGCATGATACCAATGGCAGCAACAAGGGCCAAGTGTAATAATAAGTGTAGGGATCCTTTCTAATATGAATAAAACAATGACAAGTCCCCACCCAGTCGTACTCCTCCTTCCAGCTCTTGGAAACAAAGGAGCTTGGAAACTCCCTGAGCTCCTTGGCAGGTGGTTCATCTCCACTCAGCACCACTACGGAGTCCTAGGGAACACCAAACGACAGATACCTTTTAATTTAGGGGGGAAAGGAGAAACCCAGGTAAAAGGACCATGGTAACATGCTTACATGCAACAAGAGACAAAGGTAACCAGTATGTCGGGAGTATGGCCAACCCCACCCTTCCAGGTACTAATTGTCCAGTTTATTGAGGCTCAGGACTTCATCACAAAACAATCCCCATTCATCTAAAACCCCCGCTAAACTCAGCGATAGTCACAGCAGTGGCCGGGGGGAGGGAGGAGCATGATGGGAGGCATCATGGGGGCTCTCCTCCCCCTGTCTGTTCAGTCCAGAGAAGTCTGCACCACGAAGGTCTGCTCCAAGATGTAGCTACTTAGTCCAGCTCCACGATATCAGCTCTGCCAGTCTGGTCAGGCATTGCTGTGAAGTCAGCTCTATGCTGCTGCTAGTCCAGGCTTGTCCACTCCCACAAAACTGAGTACACAGTATTTATTCAAAATCTCCAGCTTGGGAGCAAAACTGACCCCAGCACAAAGTTCTTGCTGTTGGAGAGAAAGCTCCCAGCCTCTAGAATACAGCCCTTGGATGCTGAACTTGAATCCCATTCCTGAACCAGAGTCCATCAACTCAGAGTGACCCAGGGCCTATTTTGCACAATTCCTGTGCCCTTCTACGAGTACAGACACAGCAACCGTCTACTATCATTTCTACAATCAGGCCATAGACAAATTCCAACTAAAGCAACAAATCAGTGTGTCAAACTACGGGTGAGCAGCACTGCGACTCATGTACATGAGGCTGGCGCAAGCAAGTTGTCCCCCTTTTCCCCTACAGAGGCAGCAGAGTTCCAGCCCTCTAAGCCCTCTAGTTCTGGGTTTACATTTGCCTTGCAGTAGGGATTACAAAGGATCCACTACATCTCAAATCCAGTCCTTGTTCTCAGTGCCCAGCAGGGTCAGATTGAAACAAACCAGAGCCCTAGGCACATACCCCCATGTAGTGGTCGCGTCTCTATGCTATGGCCAGGCCCCTGTAACTGTGGGCCTATCTTTTCTTGGGGCAGCAGTGACTGGAATCCCCAACATCTACTAGGATTGAGGGGGGTCTCACTTTTATCCATTGGGCAGGCTCCCTGCTGGATCAACATTCCTTGTTAAATAGGCTGGATCCTTCCCAGAGGATGGAGGACTCCGATCCTATCCAACCAAGCAGAGGAGTCTCTGTGGCTTCTAACATCACCCGCAGAGCTATGGTGGGGTGGCAGCAGCAAGGACCCCCTCACTGGTGTTGCCAGGGGCTCCAAAAACAGCAGGCAACAGAATTAATACACCATTGAGAAGAAAAACACTTCACCCCTCTCAGAGAAGCCATGGTTTCAGGATGTCTGCAGACTGAGGTAGACATCACTGCACCAGTTACATTCAGGTCAGGTTTCCAGGTTTCCTTTCAAACCATGAGAACTAGAAATGTATTTTGTTTTATTTAAAAAGGAAAGCTGAGATTCTGCAGTTAGAGCACGACTCCAGAACCTAGGGCCCAAGACATTTGTCTGTAGTGCCTCTGAGTTAGTCTGTTGAGACCTCTACCTCCAGCTCCTGCTGCGTCACGTGAGGTGAGCAGCAAGACTGTAAACCAATTTCTGTTAAATGAGTTCTTCCTATACCTTCTGCTGTTCCCTGGCATTCTCTGGGGTGTTTGAAGCACAAGCCACCTGCCTGTCCCACTTGATGGCATTTCCACTTCAGTGTGCTACTCCTAGTCCATTGCCACAGCATTTGAAACTCACACGGTGCTGCCTTACTGTCTGCTTAAGTAATCAGCATTCAGAAAGAATAGCAATATTTTGAACAGATGAGAACTGGGCTGTTCTTTGCGAATGCTGGCAGACCGTGCAGCAGAACCAGATGAATATCAAAAGATCTTCTGTTCCTTCACGGAACAGAGCAGTCACAACAATGGCACAGTTCTTTGCTGCACCAGCTGTGGGGGATTTTTCTCAGCTAGACAAACTGGAAAATGCCCACTCTTTCCAACCCACAGTACTTCGTAGCAAGGGAAAAAAATCAGACAACACTGTGTGCTGCTCTACTGTAGCTCTTTGTTCTACCCGTCTGATACGGCCTTCCCTGAGTTTCTGTACAGGAGGTGCTACGTGCCACCACAGGGACAAGCTCAAACAGCCTTGAATGCACTAGACGATGCCAGAAATAGTTAAAAAGCAGAAAGGACCCAGTTTACAGCAGCCTGATAAATGAATTAGAAAGAGAACTGTCACTTCCCTTCACAACAAACAGCAACTGTTGGAGGTGGGAGTCTTTAAAATGAGGAGTTCATGTGGCCTGTGAAACAGCCCTGCACGTTGTAGCAAGCAGCACAGAAGACATATAAATGGGTGAGATTCCAGCCTAAGGGTATGTTTACACTACGAAATTAGGTCAGATTTATAGAAGTCAGTTTTGTAGAAAGCGTTTTTATACAGTCGATTGTGTGTGTGTCCCCACACAAATGCTCTAAGTGCATTCAGTCGGCAGAGTGCATCCACAGTACTGAGTTGATTTCCGGAGCGTTGCACTGTGGGTAGCTATCCCACAGTTCCCGCAGTCTCCGCCGCCCATTTGAATTCTGGGTTGAGATCCCAATGCCTGATGGGGGCAAAAACATTGTCGCGGGTGGTTCTGGGTACATATCGTCAGGCCCCCCCTTCCCTCCCTCCCTCCATGAAAGCAATGGCAGACAATCGCTTCGTGCCTTTTTTCCTGGGTTACCCATGCAGATGCCATACCACGGCAAGCATGGAGCCCACTCCGTATGTCTCCTGGGTGCCGGCAGACGTGGTACCGCATTGCTACACAGCAGCAGCTCATTGCCTTTTGGCAGCAGACAGTGCAGTATGACTGGTAGCCATCGTCGCCGTACTCCAGGGTGTTCTTTTAGCCGACATCAGTGAGGTTGGTCGGGGCGCCTGGGCAAATATGGGAGTGACTCAGCCAGGTCATTTCTCTTTTAAGTTTCGTCTCATGGTGATTCAGTCCTGCCGGCAGTCATACTGCACCGTCTTCTGCCAAGCACCCAGGAGATGACGATGGCTAGCAGTCATACTGTACTGTCTGCTGCCAGCAAGATGTATAAAGATAGATGAAGTGGATCAAAACAAGAAATAGACCAGATTTGTTTTGTATTCATTTTCTCCCCCCTCCCTCCCTCCACGAAATCAACGGCCTGCTAAACCCAGGTTTTTGAGTTCTATCCTTGAGGCGGCCATTCTGTTTCTCCTTGATGAAAAGCCACCCCTTTTGTTGATTTTAATTCCCTGTAAGCCAACCCTGTAAGCTATGTTGTCAGTCGCCCCTTCCTCCATCAGAACAACAGCAGACAATCATTTCGCGCCTTTTTTCAGTGCAGACGTGATAGCACTGGGAACATGGAGCCTGCTCAGATCACCGCAGCAATTATGAGCACTATAAACACCATGTGTGTTATCCAGCAGGATATGCAGAACCATAACCTGCAAGAAAAGCAAAACCAGGCAAGGAGGAGGCGATAGCAGCGCGGTGATGAGAGTGATGAGGACACGGACACAGACTTCTCACAAAGTACGGGCCCCTGCAATGTGCACATCATGGTGTCAGTTGGGCAGGTTCATGGCATGGAACACTGATTCTGGGCCTGGGAAACAAGCACAGACTGGTGGGACTGCATAGTGTTGCAGGTCTAGGTCGATTCCCAGTGGGCTGCGAAACTTTCGCATGTGTAAGGGCACCTTGTGACTTGCTTTCCCCTGCCCTGAAGTGCAAGAATACCAAGATGAGAGCAGCCCTCACAGTTGAGAAGCGAGTGGTGATAGCCCTGTGAAAGCTTGCAATGCCAGACAGCTACCAGTCAATTGGGAATCAATTTGGAGTGGGCAAATCTACTGTGGGGGCTGCTGTGATGCAAGTAGCCAACACAATCAATGAGCTGCTGATACCACGGGTAGTGACTCTCAGAAATGTGCAGGTCATAGTGAATGGCTTTGCTGCAATGGGATTCCCTAACTGTGGTGGGGCGATAGACAGAACCCATATCCCTATCTTGGCACCAGAGCACCAAGGCAGCGAGTACATAAACCGCAAGGGGTACTTTTCAATAGTGCTGCAAGCTCTGGTGGATCACAAGGGACATTTCACCAACATCAACGTGGGATGGCTGGGAAAGGTACATGACGCTCACGTCTTCAGGAACTCTGGTCTGTTTCAACAGCTGCAGCAAGGGACTTATTTTCCAGACCAGAAAATAACCACTGGGGATGTTGAAATGCCTATAGTTATCCTTGGGGACCCAACCTACCCCTTAATGCCATGGCTCATGAAGCCATACACAGGCACCCTGGACAGTAGTCAGGAGCTGTTCAACTATAGGCTGAGCAAGTACAGAATGGTGGTAGAATGTGCATTTAGGCATTTAAAAGTGCGCTGGTGCAGTTTACTGAGTCGTTTAGACTTCAGCAAAACCAATATTCCCACTGTTATTACTGCTTGCTGTGCGCTCCACAATATATGTGAGAGTAAGGGGGAGACATTTATGGCAGGGTGGGAGGTTGAGGCAAATCGCCTGGCCGCTGATTACGCACAGCCAGACACCAGGGCGGTTAGGAGAATACAGGAGGGCATGGTGCGCATCAGAGAAGCTTTGAAAACCAGTTTCAGGAATGGCCAGGCTACAGTGTGAAACTTCTGTTTGTTTCTCCTTGATGTAAACCCATCCTGAGTTCACTCTACTTTCCTGTAAACTAAGCACCCACCCCTCCCTGCTTCGATCACCACTTGCAGAGGCAATGAAGTCATTGTTGCTTCACATTCATGCATTCTTTATTTATTCATCACACAAATAGGGGGATAATTGCCAAGGTAGCCTGGGAAGGGTGGTGGAGGCGGGAAGCACCAGGTGGGGTGGTGGAGGAGGGAAGGACAAGGCCACATAGCACTTTAAAACTTATTGAATGCCAGCCTTCTGTTGCTTGGGCAATCCTCTGGGGTGGAGTGGCTGGAGGCCCCCCCCCCACCATCTTCTTGGGCATCTGGGTGAGGAGGCTATGGAACTTGGGAAGGAGGGCAGTTGGTTACACAGTGGCTTCAGTGGCGGTCTGTGCTCCTGCTGCCTTTCCTGCAGCTCAACCATACGCTGGAGCATATGAGTTTGATCCTCCAGCAGCCTGAGCATTGACTCCTGCCTTCTTTCAACAGGCTGACTCCACCTACCATCTTCAGCTCGCCACCTCTCCTTGCGGTCATATTGTTTTCCTGCACTCTGAGATTGTCTGCCTCCAAGCAGTCAGTGTGGGAGAACAGGATGAGGTCAGAAAACATTTCATTGCCAGTGTGGTTTTTTTCACCTTCTAATCTTTGCTAGCCTCTTGGAAGGAGAAACATATGCAGCTGTTGGAGGGGAAAAAAAGGGAGAGTGGTAGTTAAAAAGACACATTTTATAGAACAGTGGGTACACTCTTTCATGGTAAACCTTGCTGTTAACATTACATAGCACATGTGCTTTCATTACAAGGACGCATTTTGCCTCTTATTGAGGGTATGCCAGTTTGGTGTGAGAGATCATTCATGCAGGGCCGGGCAGCAGAATTCGGCTTGCAGGCAGCCATGGTAAGCCACAGTCTTTTGGCTTCTTTAACCTTCATAACATGTGGGAATGGTTTCAAACAGCAGTGCCCTCATTTCCCATAGGAAGTAGCTGTTGGGTTGGCCATTAAAAATGGGTTGGCAATTTAAAAGGAGGGGCTTCAGTTTTGGGGTTCATGTGCAGCAGAAACCCAACTAACTCCCCCCCTCCGCAACCACACACCCAATTCTCTGGGATGATGGCTTCACCATTCCCCCACCGCATGGCTAACAGCAGGGAAGATTTCTGTTCAGCCACAGGCAAACAGCCCAGCAGGAATGGCCACCTCTGAATGTCCACTTACTAAAAGCACCCTATTTCAGCCAGGTGACCATGAATGATATCACTCTCCTGAGGGTAACACAGAGAGATAAAGAACGGATGTTGTTTGAATGCCAGCAAACACCGGGACCATACGCTGCCATGCTTTGTTCTGCAATGATTCCTGACTACATGCTACTGGCCTAGCGTGGTAAAGTGTCCTACCATGGAGGATAGAATAAGGCTGCCCTCCCCAGAAACCTTTTGCAAAGGCTTTGGGAGTACATCCAGGAGAGCTTTATGGAGATGTCCCTGGAGGATTTCCACTCCATCCCCAGACACATTAACAGACTTTTCCAGTAGCTGTACTGGCCACGAATGCCAGGGCAAATTAATCATTAAACATGCTTGCTTTTAAACCATGTATAATATTGTCATAAATATAAAGGGAAGGGTAAACCGCTTTAAAATCCCTCCTGGCCAGAGGAAAAATCCTCTCACCTGTAAAGGGTTAAGAAGCTAAAGGTAACCTCGCTGGCACCTGACCAAAATGACCAATGAGAAGACAAGATACTTTCAAAAGCTGGGAGGAGGGAGAAAAACAAAGGGTCTGTGTCTGTCTGTGTGATGCTTTTGCCAGGGACAGAACAGGAATGGAGTCTTGGAACTTAGTAAGTAATCTAGCTAGGTATGTATTAGATTCTGATTTCTTTAAATGGCTGAGAAAATGGCTGTGCTGAATAGAATGAATATTCCTGTCTGTGTGTCTTTTTTGTAACTTAAGGTTTTGCCTAGAGAGATTCTCTATGTTTTGAATCTAATTACCCTGTAAGGTATTTACCATCCTGATTTTACAGAGGTGATTCTTTTTTACTTCTATTAAAAGTCTTCTTGTAAGGAAACTGAATGATTTTTCATTGTTCTAAGATCCAAGGGTTTGGGTCTGTGGTCACCTATGCAAATTGGTGAGGATTTTTACCAAACCTTCCCCAGGAAGTGGGGTGCAAGGGTTGGGAGGATTTTGGGGGGAAAGATGTTTCCAAACTACATTTTCTCAGGAACCCAGATAAAGTTTGGTGGTGGCAGTAGAAGTTCAAGGGCAAAGGGTAAAATAGTTTGCACCTTGGGGAAGTTTTAACCTAAGCTGGTAAATGTAAGCTTAGGAGGTTTTCATGCAGGTCCCCACATCTGTACCCTAGAGTTCAGAGTGGGGAAGGAACCTTGACAAATATTTACAAAGGTATACTCACCAGAGGTTCCTTCTCCGCCTTCAGGGTCCGGGACACCATCGTGGGTGGGTTTGGGGGTACTGGGTCCAGGTCCAGGGTGATAAACAGATCCTGGCTGTTGGGGAAACCAGTTTCTCCACTTCCTTGCTGTGAGCTATCTACAACCTCATCATCATCATCATCTTCCTCGCCCCCAAAACCTGCTTCTTTGTTGCCTCCCGCTCCTTGGATGGAGTCAAAGCACAGGGTTGGGGTAGTGGTGGCTGCACCCCCTAGAATGGCATGCAGTCATCATAGAAGCAGCATGTCTGGGGCTCTGAACTGGAGTGGCCGTTTGCCTCTCTGGCTTTTTGGTAGGCTTGCCTGAGCTCCTTAATTTTCACACGGCACTGCTGTGGGACCCTGTTATAGCTTCTGTCCTTCATGCCATTGGAGATGTTTTCAAATATTTTGGCATTTTGTCTTTTCGAACAGAGTTCTGCCAGCACAGAATTGTCTCCCCGTACAGCGATCAGATCCCGTACCTCCCGTTCGGTCCATGCTGGAGCTCTTCAGCAATTCTGGGACTGTATGGTCTCCTGTGATGATAGCTCTGCATGGTGACCTGTGCAGGTGAGCTTGCCACGCTGGCCAAACAGGAAATGAGATTCAAAAGTTTGCAGGCCATTTTCCTGTATACCTGAGTTGAGAGTGCTGTCCAGAGCGGTCACAACTGAGCACTCTGGGATAGCTCCCGGAGGCCAATACCGTCGAATTGCGTCCACAGTACCCCAAATTCGTCCCAGCAAGGCCAATTTCAGTGCTAATCCCCTTGTTGGGGGTGGAGTAAAGAAATCAATTTTAAGAGCCCTTTAAGTCGAAAAAAAGGGCTTCGTTGTGTGGACGGGTGCAGGGTTAAATCGAGATAATGCTGCTAAATTCGACCTAAACTCCTAGTGTAGACCAGGCCTAAGAGCCTAATTAACACTTCAGAAAATTTAAGTTTAGGACATCTCATTGCATCCCCTGATGGGAGAGTTCAGGGAAAACAACAACAGATAAAAGCAAGGAGTTTTCTAACAAGTTGATTTGAAGAGGCCAAATAGCCAGACCCAAGTATGACTTTCATCAATTAGTGATGGCTGAACTTCCAAAGACTATCCAAACTTTTGGGGGCTTATCTTCTCCAAATATCACTGACTTACCCCTCCATGTCTATTACGCTCCTTTCACAACCTCTCTTTTTCCCAACTTATGATCCTACATTAGTCCCTGTTTCTCCAATGCCTTTGAAGTCCTTGTTGCTGGAACCATTAGCCTCCCTGGTCAATTCAAAATGTGTGCGCTGGGAGTTGCAACAGAGAAGACAAGATTTCAATTCAGCAAGCACCTCAGAAAGGCCCTGCAATAGGATTTTCTGAGTCTGTGGTGGTGCATAAATCAAGGGCAGGAAGAAGGGATCTAAGATGTGCTAAAAGGTTTAAGGAGATAGAAAGAGAATTTGGTGCCTCTTTTAAGGCTTCAAGGAAGGAAGCCAGTCACAGTCATGGTGGGAACTTGGTAGAGGATGTGTGTGTGTTGGGGGGCAGTCCTTGTCCAAACTGATCTAAACTTGAAAAAGTTTGATTGGCAACTTATGAGATAAGCAAAGGCTCAGGACAGTCATTTTTCATGAATTGGTTTGCCCATCCTTAAATGGAACTCTCTGTAGTCAGTTAGTTTGTAGCTTGTCTCCAAGCCAAATTATAAAAACAATAAGAAATTACTGCTAGGCCAATAGACAAACAAAAAAATCAAGACACTAATTTAGGAATCCCCTCAAATTACTTTGCAAAACCAAGGCTGTATAGCATATGATTGATGACAATTCACTGAAGCAAAACAAAAACTGAAAAACTGGAGAGACAGTGATCTGTTCCATTTAATTTAGATACGAGACGATTGTTTTGCAATTTTAAGGCCATGATGAGTAGAAAAAAAAAATCTATTCAGAGAAGGCATTGGATTTTTGAAAAAATTATACTACTGTAGGAGGAAAAATTAGGGAACAAGCCAATTATTGAAAAGCATGCTCACATTGAAGGGTGTAGGGACAATCTGGTCAGCATGCTTCCAGTTTAGGAATATGTTATTTTCCATATTACTGAAGCAGAAAATAATCAGTTGGGTGAAATATCTTTTCCAGGGAAAGAGTGTAAGAAATACACTGAAATCTCATCAAGTCCACTTCTAGACTGTGAGAGTGAAGAGGAGCGTAGGCATGATTTTGATCTTACACTGATGTAACGTCATATAAAACAAATATATAATGGTGGTAATGCGATATGAGACTTTTGCATTCAATTGGAATGTCCCGTTTCACAAGGTACTCAGAGCTATGCTGCACACAACCCTCATGTACAGAGGATCGGGATTTTTCCGACAAAAACGTCACAGCACTGGAAAATATTGATTCACCAAAACAAAAACAAAACAAAAAACTTCACAGGAAAGGGTCGGTTTTGCCAAAAAAGTCTCGAGTCCAGGATGGAATTGCTTGATAGAGAGAGAACGTCCCTTGAATAGCCCTGGTTAGAATCATTCATCCGGAATGTGAGAAATTCCGGTTCAAGGCCCTGATCTGCCTAAGCTGGGTCTCCCACACCCTAGGTGACTCTCCTAACCACCTGGGTTTCTCTTCCTGTTTTTTTGCAAGCAATTCTGAAAGGTGCCACTTTCAATTCAAGATCACAGCTTTTTTTTTTTTTTTTTTTTTTTTTTGCAGGGTGGAAAAACCGTTCTCCACTCAGATATACTCACAATGAGTCATGGAAGGTCACGCTTACTCACAAAAATGTTGCTCTTATCACAGTGTTCCTTATCAGGTGTTTCTTAATTATTATTTGTATTACGGTAACAAATAGAGGTCCCAGCTGGGACTAGGGTCCCATTCTACAAACTACCACATAGACACATAGTAAGAGAAAGTCCCTGTTCCAAACAGCATAAAATCAAAACAGAAAGATAGACAAAGGAAGTGCTATTATGGCCACGTCAAAAGAGATGGGGAACTGAGGCACAGAGAGGTTAATCTCAAACAGGAAATCTGTGGTAGCATTGGGAATTCAACCCAAATCTCCTGAGTCCCAGTGACTTGTCCATGGAAAAGCCATACGTTGAAACCAGGTCTGTTGAAACCAGATCTGTTTCGTCCCCAAGACCATCCTTTTTGCTTGCTTTGATTTTGGAAAACATTTTTTAAAAGTTGATCACACAATGAAAACCCAGTCACTGTTGGTGATTATGGAGCTAGGCTCTCCCAACACAGACTCTCTTATTATGTACAATTACAACTCCAACAGTCTATGTTTCAGAGGAACAGCCGTGTTAGTCTGTATTCGCAAAAAGAAAAGGAGTACTTGTGGCACCTTAGAGACTAACCAATTTCATGCTCAAATAAATTGGTTAGTCTCTAAGGTGCCACAAGTACTCCTTTTCTTTTTGCGAACAGTCTATGTTGCGTCAGTCTGCAGTTGTATTACTCATCAATCATTTGTAAAATGAGCCATCTGTTCTATTGCACAACACTTACAGGGATCAGACAGTAGGATCTCAGCACTGAGAGCATTTTAGAGGATCTTTCTGCAGATCTATTAAAAGTACACATCCAAGGTAAATTTTTTAAAAAAAGTTCAAACCAAATTCTGATTTGAAAAGATCAATAGCATCACAATGATTTAATTAAAGCATAAATAATACGTCGAATTTGGCTTAACATTCACTTGGGAAGAAATACTGCAAAGTGTCAGCTTTCATGATGCTAATGATGTATACTCAATAGGTTTATATAAATTGCTGTGGTAAGGAATATAACCTTTTTGGTCAGAATGAATTATGCTACAACTTAATTAAAGAATATCTACTTTCCGTTGTAACATTAGCACATACTACAGTGTGTCACCACATTTAGTATAATAGCGATGGAAATGGTCTTGAAGCATTGGCCCACCTGTATGGATTCACTGTGGAGATGTGAGGAAAGAGCGGAAAGTAGCTTACATTTCAGTTGTTGTGCCTTATAGTCCCATTTACCATAGTTAAGTCATCTCTGTGGATAAATAGCCTTTTATTCTCATTATACATCAAATGTAATTTGTCATCTTCAGCAATAACACAACACTAACTGATGAATGCTCACAACACCAATTTTACAATAGATGGGGAAGTGAAGCAGAGAGATTAAGTGACTTGCCAAAGGCCACACAATAAGTTGACAGGAGAGGAGAAACTAGAACTCAAGACTACCTTTTTCTTAGGCCTATGCTTTGACCACAAAACCACATCTCTCTCTGGCTCTTTTTTTTACTCTATATTAAGATATGTGACATAAAAACCAACAGCTGCCCACTCATGTACCACCCACCTACTCCCCCCCTCATTCATCCCGTCCCACAAAAACAACAAACCAATCAGTGAATGAGTATTCCTTGTCAAGGAAGAAAACACTGTACCCATGAAGGAGAATTATATGGTTCACTTGTCCCCAGAAGGCTCATGAGACATTATTTTCTTCTCCATTCAGGCAATATATTCCTTTCACTAATTTGGTATATGAAATATCCTGTAATTAAGAACTGGTTATTTTCATTGCAAAGCCAGAACACTATAGTTTAGTATCCAGGCTGCTTCTTAATATATAGGGTGAAATATAAGGCCAGCTCCAAGTTCTACTGAAGTCAATGGAAAGGCTCCCACTGACTTTAATGGGAGTTGAATCTGGCCCTCCATTGACTATCTCTTTACTGCTGATTAAGATGGCATCTTACATAGTAGGGCTTGACCATCACTTTCTTTACCTGGCTTTGATGGTTACAAGTAACAAAATCTAAGGGTGGAAAGTTCATCTCTTGCCTTCTAATGGGCATGTTCTGCCATTTCAGTACATATATTCAATGGTATTATCTTCTAATACATTCATGTCCTAAACTTATTCGTACCCTCAGTCTCCATCATCTTTTTGACAGACTGTGATACATGTTGGTATTGATATGAGGTCTGAAACCCCTCCCAATGTCTCAACCAAACCTTTCCTCCTTCTACTTCCAGTGACTACCATAGGTTTAAATCCCTTCCTTGCTGTAAAACTGGTCCTTTCCTTAATCCTTGTATAACCTCTCCTCTGTTAGGCACTGAATACAGTGATAAAAATGCCTTCTTTCCAGAGTCTTCCCCTCCCCCCATCCCTCCAGGGCTGAACACATTTAATTCAAGAAACCAATTCATTCTAGTGCAACTCCTATGAAATTTATGGAGTTACATCAAGGACAGATTTAGCCCATGGAGTTTTTCCTTGTGAAACAATCTTTCCATGCCCCCAAACTAGTATTATGCTTTATCTACATTTTCTTTAACACTTGATACACTTTCAGTCTAGCTTACCAATAGGGAGCATAGTTCTCTAAGGGTGCCATCCTCTAGGCTTTACCGCCATAATTTCCTTTGATTTATAATTTGTTCTCTTATTTATACAGCCTAATACCATGTTAACTTTTCTTCCTACAGCTGTGCTCTGGGCCTCTTATCTTTATAGAATTGCACACTGCAGTCCCTAAATCTCTTTCATACTTTGTTTCTTCTGGCTAATATTTAATGTGCATATTTATTTGGGTTTGAATCTCCACAGCTCCATCACTCTACATTTTCCTGGTATTTAAACACCAACTTCCAGGCTTCTGACCATTGATCCAGTTTGCCCAGATCCTCCTGCAATCTCCTATCTTAACCTGTATCTATTGCTCCTCATCTACAAATCTGGATATTATGTAAATTGATCCCGCTTTTTTAAAGTCTCTTGTATCTAAATAGAATTGGTCCCAATTACTATAACGCCTCACTTTTTCTGACAGTTATTTTTTAGCCCAGGCTCTACCAGCAATTACCAACACTTTTCACTGTGCTCACTAGCTTCTTGTGTGCTATTTTTTTCAAAAGCCTTGCTGAAACCCAGGGGCGGAAAGTCTTCTTGGGGTGTGTACATTGCAGTGCATTCTGTTGGGGATCTGGTGAAACATTAAAACAATCTACCATCCTCCTTCGTATATACAGTGATTCATTAAAGATGTATTTCTCTGCACCAGCCTCAGAGATTGCCCAGATACGCAGATGACCTGTGACCCAGGAAACTTGAAGAAAGGCGGATAGAAGTACAGTCCCATTCTGAACTCTACTGACTGCAGCATAAAGATCTTTTGAAATTCTTCAGCCACTGCCGTACTAGAGGTAAAGAAGCTTTTCTATGTGCTTAGGAATATATAAGTGCAGATTGCACGGGCTGCCATTCTTGGTGCAATTCAAGTGCTGGTTTTAATGAATCTGTCCAGGTATAAGAACCACTGGTAGCTGACCCTTCACACAAAATTTGAACTCAACCAAACCTCTTTTGAGTTAAAAAAAAAAAAAAAAAAAAGTTGGGCGAGATTTTCAAAGGCATAAAGAGGAGGTACCCAATGTCCATTGACTTTTTAATCATTTTTTGCTTGTTTCTCCATTTTGGATAATACTGAGAAGCTTTGAATTTCCAAGATAAAGATGGGGCTGAAACAAACCCTTGGATCTGAACACCTCAAACCTCATGGAGGGGTCCAGATTTTTCAAATAGCCCATCTCTTTATAATAATCTGGTTAACGCACCTCAGTCAGAACTTCCCTGAAATTTAATTAGCTCCAAATTTGGCTCCATAGCTGAATATTGCTGCTTGAGCCCATCTCTAGTCCAAATGATAATGTTCTTCTCCTAACTGAACCCAGACTCCAAGCCTTATGAGGTTTGCACATCGCTTGCCATGTTAACGGATAGCAGCTCACACAATGGGCAATTATTTTTCTGACTGCAGTTTCCAAGTGCAAAGATACCTTGTCTTCTATGCTGTTTCCTTTCACTGCAAGTAAAAGGTCTTAATAAAATATAACATCACATACTTGTTATATTTGTCGCCTGTGCCTTTGAGTTTAATAATGGGTTTTCAGATCATTGTGACAAGGGAAATAAAAGAACCCCTCTCCACATAGCCAGAGATTTGTACAAATGTTAAATCTTTGGACTGAGATGAAATCAACATTTTCTCCAGAGCTCCCTTCCCATAACAGTCACAAATAGCTTAAATCATGTTGTAGCTTATGGGTATTTCTGTACTGCTATCAGAATAAAGGGAAGTCTGGTGTCATAAAAGAGCAGCAATAATATGCCCAACAAAATGTAGATAAGTTAAAAGCAATCTAACCTTTAAAAAAGGAAGATATCGATATAGCTACTACATACATTATGTACCCATGCACCCCATGCCAGAAGAATGGCAAATGCAAAAGCTGGCAAGGGCGGGGGAGCTGGGTGCAGACCAAATTTATTTGTACAGGAAGTCTAACTTATGGGCCTCCCATCTAGAGACTCTTCTTCCAGGGTGAGTGACACTGGTTGATAAGATTCTTTTCAAATTATAGGAACAGACTGGGGTTTTGCAAAACAATAAATGAAGATAGACAAGCAAATTATAAGGGCATGACAACCACCCAGTGGGTTCCGCCAGATGGCACTTTATTTCAACTTGAAGGGGAGAAGGGAAAGAGCTACTATGGAGTACAAGGTTGAAGCAATATATGTTATATAAATGCAGGCCTAACTAACCAGACATGGATGGCCAAATATTTTTAAATGGCCTCAAATTTGGGAAATTTATAAAATTGTAGGTTAAATAAGTGACAAGTGCAAACGACAGCATTTAGATGTCCAGTACCTGAGAGTGCCTGCAATTTATTGGGAGTTCAAATCTGTATGCCTGACTAGAAATGTTGCTCAAGGAGACTCAGATTTTACAGGCACAAATGACCACTACAGGCATCAGTTCTTTTGAAAATATCGTCAACTATATTATTTTTTGAGATACGCTAGGGTTAGGCATCACTGTTTGTCTACTGTTTCTTTGGCTGACTTATTATACAGAAATGTATTCTTCTTTCTATATAAAATCCTCACCTGTAATGGCCCTGATTTTATGTAGTGTAATTATTTATATGTCAAAATCTGTAACAAATTTAAACAAAGGCAACAAGTTTGCTGCAAAGTACTTGTATCGTATACACGTTCATTCAATGTTCGTTCCTTCTGAATCTGACCAGAAAGCCAACAGCCTAATGGTTGGTATGGAGGGCACTATTTACCATCTATGAGAAGTACATTTTCTCGGTAATCATGGGAACTTGGACTCTGTATATTAGAAATCAAATATTTTCAGAAAAAGGTGCAAAATTATAAGTTTAAAAAGTTTAGCAACATAAAAACCACATCTGAGCAATATGTGAAATTCCTTTTATAATGAGAGCAGCATAAACAGGAAAGCTACACAAGAGAAGTCATGACAATAAGCCCTCTTTAGGCTTAGATGTGTCATTTGTACGGGAGTGAAAAGCTGAAAATAGAAAGTCTCTGTGGCACAGTGGTATACAGGTAACGACTATTGTGCAACTGACTTTGTGACTTTAGCTAGCTCCAACATTCTCTCACTGGCACAGAAGTGAGTCTGAAGAACCTACAAATGGGTTATTTTTCCCACAGCTACAATGGAAGAGTGGAGTGATGTATTATACATAACAATATATTATGTCAAAATTTCCTGATGGATGGTATGCCTCACCATATATATTTGCTCCATTTCTAGCAGACTCTCCTTATCACAAAACCAGTTGGAAATGTTCAATTTTGAAATCTTATTTGGATACTGATCCGTTTTCTTATCAAAGTTTTTTTCTTTCAGTATAATAACCAGTGTTCAGATCAGACAGTGCCATCTAAAAAGGAGTTAAGAAGCAGCTTATAAGATAACTCTCTAATATTAATATTAGAATGATTCAGAGAAAAATAAATTCTGCACAAGCCCAGACCATTTTCCTTATTCCCAATACCTCCCCAAAAGAATGTATGTTATGGAAATGTATATTTTATATATCATTTGGCGAACTGTCATCTGGAAATTTTCTCTCTCACTCATACACCCAGTGTGTCAATTACCTAGTGGTAATTTACCAACTTCTTTTCACAGGCTTTGCACTGGCCTGCAACATTTAGCCTACAAGTCATGCTAGTGAAACCGTGACAGAGAAACTGGGATCCTGCTGTCTTTGTTACAAATTTCCATTTTAGAGAAAACATGCATTTGATCTACAAGGCTTGCCTTCCTGATCGATACCCTAGAAATCAATTAGAAGAGCAAAGGTTTTCTAACACCTTCCATCTGCAGCCTAAACATCTGAGCCTCCCTGACAGGAACAGAATGTGTGGCTCTGTTAAACAGTGACTAGCTTTAATATATGCACCTTTTGTCTTTTATTCCTCCCCCACCCCCTTTTGTAACCTATTATCTCTGCGTTGTGCCTAGTGTTGAGGGCAGGACTCCTCCTCAGAGAATTTTCTGTTTTTCTGGATCCTTACCATGAGGTTGGAAAGTGCGTTAACTCTTTCTGTCCTCTCCTACCATCAGGAATCAGACTTCACTGGGCCTGGGACACAAATGTAAATGAATGGCAGCTTCCCCATTTTGGTTTTCCAACAACTCCTCCTCACTCTATCTTCTTCCCCGCTATTTTAATAAGTTTTGAATTAAACAAAAAATAGTAACCACACATGCACACAGCAATGGCCTAGGTTTCAGAAAATGACTAGTGATTTTGGATGCCAAATTCCAGACACTTTAAAGAGGCGTGATTTTCAGAGGATGCACGCTCAGCAGTTTAGAAAAAAACCCCAGCCTATACACTATACATACGTATACACACAGAGGGAGATGTGCACACATACTGCAGATCTACGCAGACATATGGGGTGGAAATTTCAACAGCGCTTAACGTTTTGAAAAACCTATCCCATATTTGCTAATTTTTCTTCCGCATTCATGTTTGTTTTATCAGATGACCATAGCTGAACTGACTGAATTTAAGGACAGCACTGTAGGCAGAGGGCATATTTGGATGCGACAGCAAACTGAAGCTCTTTCCCCTTGTGCTCATTCATGCTCCCATGACCAACCTGGGAAGTTATATTCTGCCTGTCTAAATTCTCCATGTAGTTTCAATTGTAGGTGATATTTTTCACTTCCTATCCTAAACACTGGGTAGATTGCTATGCACTGTTAAAGAGGCGCTCCATTTTACCTTAGCGGCAGGTAAATTGATCCTTCTATTCCATACAGTACCTAGGGGTGTTAAGAGACTTGACTAAAGCACTTGGTGGCACTAGAGGAGTTTGCTCGAGAAAAAGAGAGTGCAGAAACTAAGGACTTCAGGGTATGGCCCAGAGCTATAACATATGCTGCTATTATTACTGAAGACCTTCCCCCTCCCCCCACATGATTCATTAGGTGTAAAACACCTAATGAAATCAGTAGGAACACTGTGCTATAAGGGAGGTTAGAACATTCCCCTAAACATGCCGTAGAACACACTAACTCAAGAAAGTTAAGGCAAAGGATGAACTGTTATGCCTCTGCAAAAGTGGGAAAGCACACAGAAAAAATATATTAGCAAGCAGAGCATGCCTCTGCTTCTTTTTGCAAGCAGAACTACAAAACAAAACAGCCTCTTGTTCTACAGCCTTGGTATTAGTCATGTTATTGTCCATTAAGTGATCCAAGCTGATTACCTATGACACAAATGTGCTGACCTGCTCAGACCCAGTTAGAATAAATGGCAAACTGTGGTGTATGACAGTGGCACTGAGAGCCCGGTGTTTGCACTAGGAAATTTTACGATGGCCATAATGTTGAGTAAGCAATTTTTAGCCCGTCTGTACAATCTGCTTTTTTCCAACCCATTAGCTAACGGATGGCATGGAGGGCAGTGGTTTCTGAAAATGTTCAGGAACCATACATCAAGTTTTACTAACATGCAGGTTAACTGAAGGTTACTTTCAATCGTTTCAGAATTAGAATAGACACAGAAGCATGGGTGACAGGGTTGCCCAGCCCATCTGGAGAAGCAATTCCTCTATACTAATGCTGCTAGGATTTATCATCCTTGCTCCACTGTCCTCTGATGGTAAGTCAGTGACCTTGCCAGGCAATTTATTCCATGACTTAATCTAGTGAAGATTTCCCCTTACCGAAATTCAACCTCTATTTCCTTACTTTAAAATATCAAGCCTGGTTTTAGCCCTCGCCTGTATGGGGTGGGGTGGGGTGAGGTTGGGGCAAGGGGGGGAAAGAGCTATTTCCCCACACACACACACTGCTCCTAACACATCAAATATTTTTACACTATTATCATATTCCATCACATTCTGCCTTTTGATCCAATATATATACACATTTATTTTCAGTCATTTCATGTTATATCCTTATTGTCTATTACAATAATAAGGTTTTAAAAAAACCTTAAGCAAAACTACCAAAGGTTTGGGAAGGATATAAACCCGTGTACTTCTTCAAGGCATAACACAACTAATTAATGGGTACTAAAAAGAAACTTTCCATGGAGGCAGGTTATCCTGTAACTGCCATCTAAAGGGCTTCTTGCACTTTCTTCTGGAGCACTTGGTACTGGTGACTGTTGGGAACAGGATACTGGACTAGATGCAGTCTGATCCAGCATGGGTGTTCCTAGGTCAATACTTTCAATCAAATTTGTACCAGCCTCCAAGAGATTTGATACATTTTATAAATGAGGGGTCTTCAGTATTCCAATCATTGTCTAACAAGAATGAAGTACCATTGTCTTATAATTGATCTCTCTAAATAATGTTAATGATTATCTCTCTAAATAATCTCGATCTCTCTGTCTCACACACACACGTCTGTACGTTACACTGAGAATCTATACAGTTCTCAAATTGGACTCAAAAAAATCTCCCATAGCTATTTGCTAGTGGTGGAATCTCTACACTCTCTTTCGGTCATTTGTGTGTCGGTAATGGCTGTTAACATATTACCTAAAATGACTGTAAATATTAGAAACAAACAGCCCAAGACCTTTGTCTTCCAGGACTGTCTGTGGACAGATGAAACTATTATTTCAGCAGGAATTTAGAAGTAGTGAATGGAGATGGTTATATAAGGTGCTTAATTTTTCCAAGTGAATCACCAGGTCATCTTTTATAGGACTTGGGCAGTAATGCTGATGGTTAGAAAATATCTACAAGTGTTCTATAGTAGATACTTTCTTCTAAATGCTATGTAATCCCAGGGATATTTTAAGTAGAGCTGTCAGGAACACTAAAATGAAGTTTTCATTGGAACACACTGTTTCGCCAGAGTCCAAGCATATTAGTATGGACAACATTTTCATGGGGAAGGTGGGTGAGAAACTTTCACACACTCTAACCTGGGAGGTGAGACACCAGAGGGCACTGCCCTGTCCATCAGGCCACCCATATAAACATCCCTTCCTTCCAGATTGAAAAGCTCAGGTGTCAATCTGAAAATGGACATTTTGACAGGATTCTGTTTTCACAAAAACATTGGAAAGGTTTTGCCACAACAAATTCTGAGACCTTGAATGTAGCTGCAACCTAGAATTGTTGGCCTGCAGTCAGTTCTAATTTTAAGAGGCACGGATTTCGTTTCCGATAGGTAGCAGTGATGTTGATGGGCTCAATGGGGCTGTCTCTGAGGAAAGTCCACCTACCACTAGCCCTTTCAGCCTGGAGTGGTTGCTGGGACTGGGATAAAGTGGTTGCTGGTTAGACTGGGATAAAGCTGCAAACAGTACACTTACAGGGTAGGTCTATACTGCAGTTAAAACCCACAGCTGGCCCATGCTGGCTGACTGAGGCAAAGGGGCTGTTTAATTGTGGTGTAGATGTTCGGGCTCAGGCTGGAGCCAAGGCTCTAAGACCCTGGGAAGTGGGAGGGACCCAGAGCTCAGGCTGCAGCCTGAGCTCAAATGTCTACGTAACAGTTAAACATTCCCTTAGTCCAAGCCTGAGCCAGCTAATTGCAGGTGTAGAAATACCCCAAAAGTTCCACTGTTGGAAAGAGTCTGCCTTTTCAAGAGATATACCATAGAGGGCCGAATCCACCACTGCTTTCCACCACTTCTATGTTGATGTAACTCCACAGATTCCAATGCAATTACATTGATTTAAAACTAGAGTAATACAGTGGTGAATCAGGCCAAGAAATTTTATATTAGAATTCTATTATCAATTTTCATTCTGACAGAGGAAAAGATTTGGTATCTTCCCAGTTCAGACTTAATGGAATTCTCCGGTACAGGGCTAGGGCTGTTAGAACATGTTTTAACTCTGTTGGGTTGTCTTTAACCCTAAAAGGCAAAATGGTCAAAGACAAAGGTAAAAAACCTCATGATTTCTGAAAGACGCTTGCACAGTTGCTCCCTCAGTGGACATCTTTTGGTGTGAATGTAGGATATATCATAATGAAGCTGGTGAAAGATGGCATTTCCAGCCATCAGCATCTATAAAACTAGGCAAATGTATCTTGGCTGGGGTGCAATAAAGTCTGCTTCGGACTTGGACTTGAAATATATATATGGAATAATAGAGGATTACACAGTTTTCACATCATGACATATAGTCTACCTGTGTGTCCCCTCCCAGCATCCTCCCTCTGTGCCCCCTCCCAGCATCCTCCTCTAGTGTAACAGGCCTTGTCTGCGAGAACAGAATGTCTTGCCCTTTGGACGTATTGGGTCACATTCAGCCCCATGGAGTGACATTGGTTTCAGTGGAGTTACGCAAGATGAACTTGGCCAAACTAACTTCATCACTCAGAGACACTTTTCCAAAATAAGCTGTTAAAGTTATCACAAGCTGCTCTTTTTTATTTATTTTTATTTTTTTTTGTCAGCAGACAGGGCTTCTTATAACATACATTTTGTCAGTCCATTCACTATACAGGCATGTGTTAGAGAAGCCAGGATGGGTGTCAGGCAGGTAGAAACTGTATCAGCACTTCAGGTAGTTCGGTGACCGGCCCCAGTGTTTTAACTTTGGAGAGAAAAGATTGATGGTGAAGGCAGGTGCAGCCAATGCTGTTTGCCAGTTGGGAGTGCCATGCCAGGTGCCTGGTAGCGACAGCCATGCCAGCACCTGGTATCAGAGGAAATGTCAAGAGCGGGGAGACATACAATGACTGATGTGTCTATTCCCATTTGCAATCAGGCCGTCATTCATAATCATCTCTTCCCCACCACTGACATGTCTGAGTGTGGGGTTTTTTGCTTGTTTCTTTCAACTCTCCTCTCCCCAAATGCCACTGGGCTGCCTAGATCTTAGCTAAGTTCACTCTAAGTTCACACAGCATCTAATTGATTATCTACAGTTTCCCACAGCTATTTAGCTGCATTGCTACTTTCTAAATAGCAATCTCCCATTTTGTGTCTCCAGTAATTATTTCTCCCCAGACCTTACCTCTATCTATATTAAAATCACATTTTTATATTATCTGCCCATTTCATGGAGCTTGCTAGCTCCTTCTGCAATTTTAATGTAGGTTCTTTCCTTCTGGTATAATTTAAAAGTGTAACAACCCCACAGCCGCTACATCTTTAATAAATATGGTCAGGATTTGAGGAAGGTAACCCCCGGAAGCAATATTTCCAGCTTTGATGAGAGAAACACACATGTTTATATTTGACATGATTCTACACTAACAGAGGTTGGCCAACTCAGAGCAACTTTGAAAGGAAAGTTTGTTCAGTCCCAGGCTTGGAAGCTAAGTACAAAATTGGTCCCTATGTAAGTAGTAATAAGTGTTTACAAGGTTGTTAGGATGTACTCATTGATTATAAGGTTATCAGACTTAACCAGACTCTTGTAATACTATTTCTCTACTTGCTTTTTTTTCTGTAATATTAGTATAGACTTTATAGGGTAGCTGTATGCTGTGCCTCCTAGCACATTACGAACTGCTGGTGAGCAACCCATAGCTCAGAGAGGTTTCTAAAAAGAAGTTGTTAACTATCTGAATAATGAACAAAATTCAGCTTGATCTCTTTGTGGACAATTTGCAAATCAAATGCAAGGGTGCATTCCTGGAATAAGCTGAAATGAACAGTTTGACTGGATTTAGCAGCAAAGCACTTGGCTTGACTGACACTTTTGGTATGCTGCTAATACCAGCGAAACAGAGATTCTGAAATATACTTTGTTTTCCTTTGTTTGAGTTGGCCCACCCAGCTGGTTGAGCTCTTTACCTCTTGTGACTAATGCAGCCATTCCAAACTCACATCCTTATAAACAAACCACACCTCATGGCGTCTTGTAGTCTCTGGTTGCTCAATGATCTCCATGAGAGACCTCTCACCCCTCTCTTCGAATCTCTCCACTGCCTCCCCCTTCTCCATCACAAACATAAGCTGCTCATCTTCGCTTTCAAGGCCTTTTATGGCTTAGTCCCACCGTACCTATTATCTCTCACTATCAAGATGTTGAGTCTGGTGGCACCTTAAAGACTAACAGATTTATTTGGGCATAAGCTTTCGTGGGTAAAAAACCCCACTTCTTCAGATGCATGGAGACGAAGAAGTGGGTTTTTTTACCCACAAAAGCTTATGCCCGAATAAATCGATTAGTCTTTAAGGTGCCACCGGACTCCTCATTGTTTTTGTGGGTACAGACTAACACGGCTACCCCTCTGATACTTGGTATCAAGATGTTGACTCCCTGCCTCCCATGATGCCAGCATCCAATCACCCACATGTTCAATTTTCAAAACAAACACCTTTGTGCTTTTTCTCATTCTGACCATCATGCCTCAGAGGCGCTCCCCATAAACATCTGCAAAACTAGCATTTTATCCAACTTCAAGCTCTCCTTTGCCAGGATGAAATTAATGGGCTACTGGTGGGCTGAGACCACGGACTGTCATGCTGACCTGTGTGGTCCAGTTGTTCCCTTGCACTCCCCAATCTTTCTATCTGGTTCCCATTGCAAACTCTTTGGGGCAGGGACCATATTTTAGTTCTGGTCATACAGTGGGGTTCTGGTCCATGACCAGGCCTCCTAAGCACTACAGCAATGTTAGTAACACCTTGTTCACTTTTCTTGTAATGTTACTGTTATTAACAAATAGCCAAAGCTGCAAGATGCCAAGGGTCTCCCGAGAGAACCTAAAACTAGAATGTTTATTTATGAAAGCCACACAGTGCACCCAATTTTAAGTCATTTCAGAGAGAGGCTGCTTGTGGTAGTGTATCTGAGCTAGTGTCTTGGACATCTCTTAAGCATATGTTTAAATTGAATTGATTTCACTGAGACTGATGCACATTCTTAAAGGTTAATCTCATGCTTAAGTGCTGTCCTGAATTGAGGCCTCAGAGGGGAGATGTCTCCCAAAGTAAATGCCGTCAATGTACCAGTTTAGAGGGGGGAAATCCTAAAACAAAAGAGTTCACTGCAGCTGTACGTGGTGGGTCCTTGTCCAGCTGGCTTGTCCAGTCCAGTCGTCGTTGCCCCTTTCAAGGCTGTCTCTGCAACTGGTAGCAGAGGGGGATATTTGCACAGACAGAGCAGGAAGCGGCACTGCCCTTCCAGCTGACCAGAAGAGGTGGGGTATTTATACCCCAGACAGTCCCAGAGAAGCCCTCTTTCACCTAGATCAGGCAGTCAGCACCCACCCTCCCACATATGAAATCTGAAAGATGACTGGGCTTCCTCCAACCCACCAGGGGCATCACACTAGTCACCCCTTTTTCCCTGGAGACTGGGAAGGAATTTTCCCCCTCAAAATTGGCTGAGCCCGGGTGAAGGTTTTTCCACCTTCCCCACCCACAGCAGGTTTGGTACCCAGTGGGGCAGGGGGGTTAAGTTATAATGTCTCAGTTTAGTGTGTAAAAGTCATGGCAGCTCTCCAGTACAGGTAATGGGTATGGAAGGGATACGGTTACTGGATGAAAAGGATTTGAAGAAAAACATCCCCTAAGGGAACTGAGGAAGGAGGATTCAGGACACCTACATCTGGTACAGCAGCAAGCCAACTCTCCTATCTCCCCAAACCTTACAGAAGGGGAGGGCAGCAGGGTCCCAGCGATGGGAGGGCTGGGATCACATGGAAATCATGACCTGTGCCGTACAAGTTATTCCCAGGTACTTTCCAATTTTAAGTGCATAAAGTTGTGGCCTAATGAAACCTCTTCCACTGCCATCGGTCTTTCTTCCAGCATGGCCAGACGACGCCTGGGGCTTCCTCACCAATAGTCCCTAGTGCTGAGACTGAACATTTGTCTGGACTGAATTGTCTGCTTCAGATGAGAAAGCAAATCCATCCCAAATTTACTAAAAAGCACAGGTTTCCAGAGTGATCCCTACAATCCCCACCTCTAGCCTCACCCAACACTCTCAGTCTTGCCCCCCTCCTCCACCTCAGAAAAAGCAAAACCTCCCCCGAGAAAGCCCGATCACATAGGATTTCCAAAAAGAAAAGGAGTACTTGTGGCACCTTAAAGACTAACCAATTTATTTGAGCATGAGCTTTCGTGAGCGACAGCTCAGTTCATCGGATGCATACAGTATGCATCCGATGAAGTGAGCTGTAGCTCACGAAAGCTTATGCTCAAATAAATTGGTTAGTCTTTAAGGTGCCACAAGTACTCCTTTTCTTTTTGCTAATACAGAGTAACACGGCTGAAACCTGAAACCTGTCATAGTATTTCCAGACAGACACGTTCAGCTGAGCTTTGCAAACAGGCCTCCGAATTTTTTTTTTTAAAAGACGTTATCCCCATTTCTAATTTTGATCTAATCCTTTGCGATGAGCTTAAGTGGCGCGCATTGTAAATAATGATGAAATGTCAGAATGCTGCTCAGAGCAGGCAACCAGAGAACTCTGTAAGAGACAACTAGTCATCAAGACAGAAGTGCAAAAAGCCAAAAGAATCAAACAAGGATCTTATTTAAATTACTTTCGGAATGGAGGTCAGGGATAAAATCACTCTGAAGAGTGAATCATCAAGACCACTGGAGTTGATCACCTTAGACACTTCTGTAGAATACTGGTACAAATGAATATCAGCATGTCTGTATTCCACCATTCTTTAACATGATAGCAATATTGCTAATATATCATGCTCTGTTCTATGCCACAGCACTTTGAATAGAACCTTGCCTTTGTCACTGCTAGACTGGATTTTTGCAATGCACTCCGCTTAGCATACCTTTAAAGCTGTGCAGAAGGAAAAACTGGAGGGAGACTAGAGTTACTGGCTTATTTAGAAATACTGGTCACAGGTAGCAAATTACACCTGGTCTCCAAGTCTGCAGTAAGGCTCCAATTTGCCTGTAGCTGTGATTCAGTAAGTACCATTTATCTGTAATGCCATAGAATGCATTTATCCAGCCCTTCATTATCTGGCTCTCCATATTAATCAAACAAACAATCAGCGCACACAGGTCCAGAAGCTACAGCCTTGCGCTTTCCCATTCTCCAGATTTTTTGATTATCCAATCTGGCCCCAGTCCCAATTAGATTGGATCAAGGGATAATCCTGCTGCATATGGTTTGGGATGTGGCTACCCAGCAGGCTACTTCTCTTCCTGCATAGTCATGGCAGTGGAAATCAGCTGGGGAACTTCTCTCAGTTTGATTGTCAGGAGACTGATGATCAGACGTAGGGCCCTCAACTCTAGAACTGAGTCCCTTTGTTGACAGACCCTCAGCCCATTCATCTCCAATACACATGTACTCAAGTTTTTCCCTGAGAGGTTTTATTATTTATATTATTATAGTGCTTAGAGGCCTCAATTGAGATTGGAGCCCCACTGTGCTAAATGATGGACCCATAGAGAGTAAGAGAGAATGCTTGGACCAAAGAGCATGCAAGCTAAATACACAGAACAGGGGGCAGGTGGGAGAATGTGGGGTTTGTTTATTCCCATTGACAGAGAGGTTAAGTGACTTGCCCAAGGGTCACACAGGATAGCTGTGGTAGAGTCAAGAACTGACCACAGATCCCTTGAGCCTCAGCCTAGTGCCTTGAGAGGCATCTTCTCTCCCCGCCCCTCCAAGGAAGTCACACAAACTCACTCCTAGCACTTCCATAACATTTTGCATTTCCAAAGTAATTTACAAAAACTAGCTACAACAATCTGCATAACACTCTGTGAGCTGGCTAACTATTAGTGTTATTTCCATTTTAGAGTTGGGGGAAGGGTGACAAAGACAGCCTTTTTTGTCAAGAGGCGTGAAGTCCACATTCGATGGTGTACACACATTTGGGTGTGCGCACACCTGCTAGGCATGTACTGTGATACCAATAAAATAAAAACCAGCAGGATCTTATTAAAGGGGATAAGGCAAAATGTCACATTTCTTGTGAATACAGAAAGAATCATAGTAAGCAGTTATAGCTATAACATTCCATTCAATTTCATATTTATTCACACATTCAGTCATACACACACACACCCCAACCTTGCAGAACCTGTGTGTATCATAGTTACCAGCCTTAGAGTTGCTCATGCCAAGCTACTGGCCAGGTGGCCTGGACACGAGGAGGGAGCAGGGCCTTGTCAGATGCACATCTGATGCTCCTGGAAGTTGGTTTGCAGAATCAGACCCCAAAGGTCTCACTTTCTAGAGTCCATTTTTATAGGAATTTATTCCTAAGCCAGTCTATGGGAATTGCTTCATCATGCTGTTGCTGAATCAATCAGCAGATGGTACATTCCCGACGGCTCCGTGCTGCCAGATGTTGTTATCTTGTTCTTTGGTTCTCCCATCCTTGAGGCTGTTGGGTGGATTCCAGTCTGCCCTCTGGGGGTCCTCTGGTTGTTTCCATTTGATGCCCTCTTCGGATGATCAACACTGGATTCTTAGGCTGGCACCTCCCTGATCATTCATTCATTATCCACATCAAGCATCCATCCACATACATCCTCTATCTCTATGTTAGATCACAATTGTTAACAAAGCGAGATAAATACAACAAAAGGGCAGGGAGTCTGTGTGCTGTTTTGTTGTTACAAAGTATCGCTTTGAATCTCTCTGTGTGAGTAGTAGTTGTTACAAAGTATTGCTTTGAGAACAGACTCTGTCTTAGGATGTACTAACACAATTAGCAGCTTGCAAGTTTCACACAGAGAGTGAGAAAAACAGTAAAAACCAGAGACCAAAAACCAAGAGGCCTGTTAATTAGTAATACTCTGGAATTTAAAACTATGGGGAAATCAAACTCATTTGTGATTTTAATACAGAACTTCTTTAATATGATCCAACAGTACATTCACACTAATTGTATGCACAAATGGAGATAGGCAGTGGATTTGGGGTAACCCACTTAACCACTCTTGGCCAAAGTGGGGTTAGTGAGTGATTTATCCATGGCCCAGAGCAGATCAGAGGTAAAACTGGAATTAGCTGATGGATCCTACTGTCCTGCTCAATCCACTAGATGAGGTAAGATCCTGTCTGTGAAATCCACTGAAGTCATCGAGTCCATCAATTTATCCCAGAGGTTTCCTAGTATCACAGCCTATAGACAGCAGATACACAACAATGATGTATACCAAAAATGCAATACAGAAACACCGTCACATTTCATAAAATGTTGCGTCAGTCTTTCCTATTCGCTATTATTTTGAGTAAGTTTAGTCTGTAAAAACTGAGTTTCTGATCAGATAAAGACATCCAGAATTGAAGGCAGGCAACATATGCTATTTTAGTGAGTGTACTATTTAAAGTAGGCCCTCCCCATCTGTTTCAGACCTAATTATTACATTAGGCAGCAAGATTTACAATAAGTGAATTAAAGGGGTATGCAAGTGCTTTGAACAATGCAGTGGTGACATTTTTGGAAAAGAAATAAGGAAAAATGTTCTCTTCTAGACACATTAAATGTCATGCCCCCCCCACCCCTATGTGTTTGCAGAGAACAGTCCTTGGTAAGCAAACAAATAGTCCCCCCACATTCCTTAGTCACACATAGTTGTTTACTGAAGAAAGACAAAGCACCCACTTAGATTTGAAGAAAATGCTACACTCTTATCAATGACAACATTGCAAGTTTAGTCTCTATTAAAAACATCCAGCTTGCTCTCCCTAACCTAGTTGTCTTCAGACCAAAACAGATTAAGATTAATTACAGTAATTAAACAAGGGGACAGGATACAGCATTAGTAGTAGCAGTGTATCACATTTACTGTTCCCCAGGTACTTTATCCAACAAGAAATCAGCAAGTCTTATGGGCTCTACATTAGTCCATGTGCATTTCATTCTAGAATAATTAACCCTTTGTCTGCTCAGTTACAACGCATAGGTATGATTATACAACCGCACACAGTCTTCTTCACAACCGTCAGAGGGAACAGAATAGCCAGATTTTTATCATTTGTGCCCAATGTGTGGTATAGATTGGAAGCAGTTCCCTAGATACAACTTTTTTAACATTAATGTGAAGAGGTAGAATGAAAAAGGTTTGGCCAAGATTCAGGTTATGAAATCATCATGGGGAACCCTACTTCTAATTCTCTCCTCTCCTTTTATGTATTTAGGATATTGTTTTTTTGTAAGTGGAGCTACCGTTTCCCCTCAATTTAAGCCCAGCTGTCTGTAGCTACCTGAAGCTAGTTTTAGCCACAATATAAGGTCATATTACAAGGCCACTGAAATTCCATTATGTTGCATTTAAAGGATTACTGGACAACCCTCATTTCTGAGCCATGATCTGCACCTCAGGGCCGGTGGTAAAGGATCACTTTCCCTCCCCCAAACCCTGAGCCAAAGCACTGAAGGAAAATAAAAAAAGAAAAGGAAAGAGTCCCTTTGGGTTTTGGATCAGCCTTATCTTTTGTACAGGTTGAACCTCTCTCGTCCAGCACCCTTGGGACCTGACTGGTGCCAAATCAGAGAATTTGCTGAACCACGGGAGGTCAATAGAGAGTGCCAGCGGGTCTCCAGAGGCATGCAGGGGAGTACCCCCAGGCTTTACACCCAGCGTGGCCTCCCACCCGGGGTCTCCACTGCCACCCAGGGTCCCCGCCACCAGCCCCAGGTCCTCCTACTCCCTCCCAGAGCTTGAACACCACAAATCAGCTGTTCACAGCGCTCCAGAAGCGCTGGGAGGGAGGAGGAGTAGTTGGTAAGCACAGGGCCTCCAGCATGTGAGAGATGCAGGGGGAGGGGGAAGCTTGGCACTGGTGGATGCTCCTCACCCACTAATTTTTCCCCATGGGTGCTCCATCCCCAGAGCACCCATGGAGATAACACCTGTGCCTGACCATGGATGTTGCTGGACTAGGGAGTGCCGGATTAGAGAGGTTCAGCCTGTAGGTATAAAGTAAACTTGTCTTCAGGTCACACAAGTTCTCTTGCCAGGGGACTTGGCTCTTCTTCTTCCAGTCAGTAGCACAGTCACTCTACTTCTTCTTTTAAAGCTGCTTCTTTTAAGTCTTCTTCTTACTTACCCTGCCCAGGATCCTGTTTTGCTAGGACACCCCTCCCCCTGTGCCTGACTACACAAGCAACCTCTACATGACCAGATAGAGCTTCTTCCATTACACCAGCGAAAGACTCTAATCCCTTTAATGTCTGGCACCGTGCAGGATGGGGACACCCTGTCTCAAGTACTTTAGCACTACTTAAGGCAGGCAGACAGGCATCAGATGAAAAACAAACAGATTCAGAAGAGACCAGTGACTGTGTAGGAAGAAAGGCAGCAGAAAATAAAGACAGCTGGACAGTAGGAGACAAATATTTATTCTCCCTATTTAAGCTTTGAACTGGAGATCAAACCCAAGCCTGCAGAAAACAAAACCAAACCACCACATGATTGAAGGGAGAGATTTGCCCCTTTGAAATAAGGTCTATGACCATGTTTCCCCTCCATTAGTGGATGGCTGCTTGACATTTTATCTCTAGCATTATAATTGTTGAGCTATTTCCACTGCTAACTCTGTGCTTGTAAATATTGATACTAATCTTGTTTGAGAAATTTAAATATTTCAGCTTGGCATGACACTAATACTGTACCAGTAAGTATCTGGAAGGAGGCCATGCAAGAGATAGCAACAACAGAGCTGGGTGAAGAGTGTGAAGAGTGTGAAAAAGAACTCGTAAAACCTTTGTGAATGCCAGCTCAGACTTTAATCTACTCAAACTTGTACACCCCATTGTGCTGGTCTCTCACAAAGCATTCACATGAGCAAAGTTTCATTCAGAAGAAGCAAATATCAACCCCATGACTGAGATTTGCATTAAAAAAACCTTTTAGTGCCAGAAGGAAATTTAGTATGGGTGGAAGCAGAAGAGTTAGGTCATCCAATCAGAGCACACAATTTATACCATGTGATGTTTTCACACCATTCCAATGAGGAATTCTAAATAATCAAATGAATACTCACTACAAACGGTCTGCAAACAACCATGGGGTAAAAGTTATTCACCTAGCCCAAAAGTGAGGAGCGATTTTGGATGCCCAATGTAGTCTTCCTAAAGGGGCCTGATTTCCACAAAGAAGAGCACCTGTCCTCTAAAAAGTCTCACCCCTGACTATCTCAACTGAGATACCTTAAAAGAAAGCCCCAAAATCCAGGTACCCAAAATCTGTAGTCCTTTGGCCATAACCTGTATTTTAGATCATGAACAAATTAATGGAAACTACTACCTGTTCAGGGGACAATTATTATTTGTATTGCGGTAGCACCTAGGCATAGGTGCTGGAACTAGGGGTTCAGTTGCACCCCTGGCTTGAAGTGGTTTTCATCACATACAGAGTTTACAGTTTGGTTCAATGGCTCTCAGCACCCCCACCTACAAACCCAAGCATGGACCAAGGCCCCCCATTATGCTACATAGCCCTGGTCTACACTAGGACTTTAGGTCAAATTTAGCAGCGTTAAATCGATGTAAACCTGCACCCGTCCACACAATGAAGCCCTTTATTTCGACTTAAAGGGCTCTTAAAATCGATTTCCTTACTCCACCCCTGACAAGTGGATTAGCGCTTAAATCGACGTTGCCGGGTCGAATTTGGGGTACTGTGGACACAATTCGATGGTATTGGCCTCCGGGAGCTATCCCAGAGTGCTCCATTTTGACCGCTCTGGACAGCACTCTCAACTCAGATGCACTGGCCAGGTAGACAGGAAAAGAACCGCGAACTTTTGAATCTCATTTCCTGTTTGGCCAGCGTGGCAAGCTGCAGGTGACCATGCAGAGCTCATCAGCACAGGTGACCATGATGGAGTCCCAGAATCGCAAAAGAGCTCCAGCATGGCCCGAACGGGAGGTACGGGATCTGATCGCTGTTTGGGGAGAGGAATCCGTGCTATCAGAACTCCGTTCCAGTTTTCGAAATGCCAAAACCTTTGTGAAAATCTCCCAGGGCATGAAGGACAGAGGCCATAACATTGACCCGAAGCAGTGACGCGTGAAACTGAAGGAGCTGAGGCAAGCCTACCAGAAAACCAGAGAGGCGAACAGCCGCTCTGGGTCAGAGCCCCAAACATGCCGCTTCTATGATGAGCTGCATGCCATTTTAGGGGGTTCAGCCACCACTACACCCGCCGTGTTGTTTGACTCCTTCAATGGAGATGGAGGCAATATGGAAGCAGGTTTTGGGGATGAAGAAGATGATGAGGAGGAGGAGGTTGTAGATAGCTCACAGCAAGCAAGCGGAGAAACCGGTTTTCCTGACAGCCAGGAACTGTTTCTCACCCTAGACCTGGAGCCAGTACCCCCCGAACCCACCCAAGGCTGCCTCCTGGACCCAGCAGGTGGAGAAGGGACCTCTGGTGAGTGTACCTTTTAAAATACTATACATGGTTTAAAAGCAAGCATGTGAAAGGATTACTTTGCCCTGGCATTTGCGGTTCTCCTAGATGTAGTCCTAAAGCCTTTGCAAAAGGTTTCTGGGGAGGGCAGCCTTATTGCATCCTTCATGGTAGGACACTTTACCACTCCAGGCCAGTAACACGTACTCGGGAATCATTGTACAACAAAGCATTGCAGTGTATGTTTGCTGGCATTCAAACAACATCCGTTCTTTATCTCTCTGTGTTATCCTCAGGAGAGTGAGATATAATTCATGGTCACCTGGTTGAAATAGAGTGCTTTTTTTCAGGGGACACTCAGAGGAGCCCATTCCTGCTTGGCTGTTTGCCTGTGGCTAAACAGAAATGTTCCCTGCTGTTAGCCACGGGGAGGGGGGAAGGTTGAGGGGGTAGCCACACCGTGTGGGGAGGCAAAATGCGACCTTGTAACGAAAGCACATGTGCTATGTATGTAATGTTAACAGCAAGGTTTACCCTGAAAGAGTGTAGCCACTGTTTTATAAAATGTGTCTTTTTAAATACCGCTGTCCCTTTTTTTTTTTTTTTCCTCCACCAGCTGCATGTGTTTCAATGATCACAGGATCTTCTCCTTCCCAGAGGCTAGTGAAGCTTAGAAAGAAAAAAAAAACGCACTCGCGCTGAAATGTTCTCCGAGCTCATGCTGTCCTCCCACACTGACAGAGCACAGACGAATGTGTGAAGGCAAATAATGTCAGAGTGCAGGAAAGCACAAAATGACCGGGAGGAGAGGTGGAGGGCTGAAGAGAGGGCTGAAGCTCAAATGTGGCGGCAGCGTGATGAGAGGAGGCAGGATTCAATGCTGAGGCTGCAGCAGGACCAAACCAGTATGCTCCAGTGTATGGTTGAGCTGCAGCAAAGGCAGCTCGAGCACAGATTGCCACTGCTGCCCCTCTGTAACCAACCGCCCTCCTCCCCAAGTTCCATAGCCTCCGCACCCAGACGACCAAGAACGCGGTGGGGGGGCCTCCGGACAACCAGCCATTCCACCACAGAGGATTGCCCAAAAAAAAAAGAAGGCTGTCATTCAATAAATTTTAAAGTTGTAAACTTTTAAAGTGCTGTGCTTAAAGTGCTGTGTGGCATTTTCCTTCCCTCCTCCACCACCCCTCCTGGCCTACCTTGGTAGTCATCCCCCTATTTGTGTGATGAATGAATAAAGAATCATAGAATATCAGGGTTGGAAGGGACCCCAGAAGATCATCTAGTCCAACCCCCTGCTCAAAGCAGGACCAATTCCCAGTTAAATCATCCCAGCCAGGGCTTTGTCAAGCCTGACCTTAAAAACCTCTAAGGAAGGAGATTCTACCACCTCCCTAGGTAACTTATTCCAGTGTTTCACCACCCTCTTAGTGAAAAAGTTTTTCCTAATATCCAATCTAAACCTCCCCCACTGCAGCTTGAGACCATTACTCCTCGTTCTGTCATCTGCTACCATTGAGAACAGTCTAGAGCCATCCTCTTTGGAACCCCCTTTCAGGTAGTTGAAAGCAGCTATCAAATCCCCCCTCATTCTTCTCTTCTGCAGGCTAAACAATCCCAGCTCCCTCAGCCTCTCTTCATAACTCATGTGTTCCAGACCCCTAATCATTTTTGTTGCCCTTCTCTGGACTCTCTCCAATTTATCCACATCCTTCTTGAAGTGTGGGGCCCAAAACTGGACACAGTACTCCAGATGAGGCCTCACCAATGTCGAATAGAGGGGAACGATCACGTCCCTCAATCTGGTCGCTATGCCCCTACTTATACATCCCAAAATGCCATTGGCCTTCTTGGCAACAAGGGCACACTGCTGACTCATGTCCAGCTTCTCGTCCACTGTCACCCCTAGGTCCTTTTCCGCAGAACTGCTGCCTAGCCATTCGGTCCCTAGTCTGTAGCTGTGCATTGGGTTCTTCCGTCCTAAGTGCAGGACCCTGCACTTATCCTTATTGAACCTCATCAGATTTCTTTTGGCCCAATCCTCCAATTTGTCTAGGTCCTTCTGTATCCTATCCCTCCCATCCAGCGTATCTACCACTCCTCCCAGTTTAGTATCATCCGCAAATTTGCTGAGAGTGCAATCCACACCATCCTCCAGATCATTTATGAAGATATTGAACAAAACCGGCCCCAGGACCGACCCTTGGGGCACTCCACTTGATACCGGCTGCCAACTAGACATGGAGCCATTGATCACTACCCGTTGAGCCCAACAATCTAGCCAGCTTTCTACCCACCTTATAGTGCATTCATCCAGCCCATACTTCCTTAACTTGCTGACAAGAATACTGTGGGAGACCGTGTCAAAAGCTTTGCTAAAGTCAAGAAACAATACATCCACTGCTTTCCCTTCATCCACAGAACCAGTAATCTCATCATAAAAGGCGATTAGATTAGTCAGGCATGACCTTCCCTTGGTGAATCCATGCTGGCTGTTCCTGATCACTTTCCTCTCATGCAAGTGCTTCAGGATTGATTCTTTGAGGACCTGCTCCATGATTTTTCCAGGGACTGAGGTGAGGCTGACTGGCCTGTAGTTCCCAGGATCCTCCTTCTTCCCTTTTTTAAAGATTGGCACTACATTAGCCTTTTTCCAGTCATCCGGGACTTCCCCCGTTCGCCACGAGTTTTCAAAGATAATGGCCAATGGCTCTGCAATCACAGCCGCCAATTCCTTCAGCAGTCTCGGATGCAACTCGTCCGGCCCCATGGACTTGTGCACGTCCAGCTTTTCTAAATAGTCCCTAACCACCTCTATCTCCACAGAGGGCTGGCCATCTCTTCCCCATTTTGCGATGCCCAGCGCAGCAGTCTGGGAGCTGACCTTGTTAGTGAATGTGAAGCAACAATGACTTTATTGCCTCTGCAAGCGGTGATTGAAGGGAGGAGGGGCGGGTGGTTAGCTTACAGGGAAGTAGAGTGAACCAAGGGGAAGGAGAAACATCAAGGAGAAACAAACAGAACTTTCACACCATAGCCTGGCTAGTCATGAAACTGGTTTTCAAAGCTTCTCTGATGCGTACCACGCCCTCCTGTGCTCTTCCAACCGCCCTGGTGTCTGGCTGCGCGTAACCAGCAGCCAGGCGATTTGCCTCAACCTCCCGCCCCGCCATAAACGTCTCCCCCTTACTCTCACAGATATTGTGGAGCACACAGCAAGCAGTAATAACAGTGGGAATATTGGTTTCGCTGAGGTCTAAGCGAGTCAGTAAACTGCGCCAGCGCGCCTTTAAACGTCCAAATGCACATTCTACCACCATTCTGCACTTGCTCAGCCTGTAGTTGAACAGCTCCTGACTACTGTCCAGGCTGCCTGTGTACGGCTTCATGAGCCATGGCATTAAGGAGTAGGCTGGGTGCCCAAGGATACATATAGGCATTTCAACATCCCCAACAGTTATTTTCTGGTCTGGGAATAAAGTCCCTTCCTGCAGCTTTTGAAACAGACCAGAGTTCCTGAAGATGCGAGCATCATGCACCTTTCCCGGCCATCCCACGTTAATGTTGGTGAAACGTCCCTTGTGATCCACCAGAGCTTGCAGCACTATCGAAAAGTACCCCTTGCGGTTTATGTACTCGGCGGCTTGGTGCTCCGGTGCCAAGATAGGGATATGGGTTCCGTCTATAGCCCCACCACAGTTAGGGAATCCCATTGCAGCAAAGCCATTCACTATGACCTGCACATTTCCCAGGGTCACTACCCTTGATATCAGCAGATCTTTGATTGCGTGGGCTACTTGCATCACAGCAGCCCCCACAGTAGATTTGCCCACTCCAAATTGATTCCCAACTGACCGGTAGCTGTCGGGCGTTGCAAGCTTCCACAGGGCTATCGCCACTCGCTTCTCAACTGTGAGGGCTGCTCTCATCTTGGTATTCATGCGCCTCAGGGCAGGGGAAAGCAAGTCACAAAGTTCCATGAAAGTGCCCTTACGCATGCAAAAGTTTCGCAGCCACTGGGAATCGTCCCAGACCTGCAACACTATACGGTCCCACCAGTCTGTGCTTGTTTCCCGAGCCCAGAATCGGCGTTCCACAGCATGAACCTGCCCCATTAGCACCATGATGCATGCATTGGCAGGGCCCATGCTTTCAGAGAAATCTGTGTCCATGTCCTGATCACTCACGTGACCGCGCTGACGTCGCCTCCTCGCCCGGTATCGCTTTGCTAGGTTCTGGTGCTGCATATACTGCTGGATAATGCGTGTGGTGGTTAATGTGCTCCTAATTGCCAAAGTGAGCTGAGTGGCCTCCATGCTTGCCTTGGTATGGCGTCCGCACAGAAAAAAGGCGCGGAACGATTGTCTGCCGTTGCTCTGACGGAGGGAGGGGCGACTGACGACACGGCTTACAGGGTTGGCTTCAGGGAGCTAAAATCAACAAAGGGGGTGCCTGTACATCAAGGAGTATTTCAGGCAGGACTTCACGGAGGGTTCCAATAAGAAATGGTGCACCTAAGTTATTGACCTTATTGGAACATTTCTTATTGGAACCCTCCGTGCAGTCCTGCCTGAAATACTCCTTGATGTACAGGCACCCCCTTTGTTGATTTTAGCTCCCTGAAGCCAACCCTGTAAGCGCCCCTCCCGGCGTCAGAGCAATGGCAAACAATCGGGCATCTGAGAGTGCTGTCAGAGCAGTCACAATGGAGCACTCTGATGGGGCTAAAACATTGTCGCGGGTGGTTCTGGGTACGTATCGTCAGGCCCCTGTTCCCTCCCTCCCTCCGTGAAAGCAAGGGCAGACAATCGTTTCGCGCCTTTTTTCCTGAGTTACCTGTGCAGACGCCATACCACGGCAAGCATGGAGCCCGCTCAGGTAACCGTCACCCTATGTCTCCTGGGTGCTGGCAGACGCGGTACGGCTTTGCTGCACAGTAGCAGCAACCCATTGCCTTCTGGCAGCAGACGGTGCAATACGATTGGTAGTCGTCCTCGTCGTGTCCGAGGTGCTCCTGGCCACGTAGGCTGGGAGTGCCTGGGTAGACATGGGCGCAGGGACTAAATTTGGAGTGACTTGACCAGGTCATTCTCTTTAGTCCTGCCTGCAGTCAGTCCTATTGAACCGTCTTATGGTGAGCGGGCAGGCGATACGGACTGCTAGCAGTCGTACTGTACCATCTTCTGCCAGGCAGGCAAGAGATGGGGATGGCTAGCAGTCGTACTGTACCATCTTCTGCCAAGCAGCCATGAGATGTGGATGGCATGCAGTCCTTCTGCACCGTCTGCTGCCAGCCAAAGATGTAAAAGATAGATGGAGTGGATCAAAACAAGAAATAGACCAGATTTGTTTTGTACTCATTTGCTTCCCCCCCTCCCCTGTCTAGGGGACTCATTCTTCTAGATCACACTGCAGTCACTCACAGAGAAGGTGCAGCGAGGTAAATCTAGCCATGTATCAATCAGAGGCCAGGCTAACCTTCTTGGTGCACCTAAGTTATTGTCCTTATTGGAACAAGAAGGTTACCCTGGCCTCTGATTGATACATGGCTAGATTTACCTCGCTGCACCTTCTCTGTGAGTGACTGCAGTGTGATCTAGAAGAATGAGTCCCCTAGACAGGGGAGGGGGGGAAGCAAATGAGTTCAAAACAAATCTGGTCTATTTCTTGTTTTGATCCACTCCATCTATCTTTTACATCTTTGGCTGGCAGCAGACGGTGCAGAAGGACTGCATGCCATCCACATCTCATGGCTGCTCGGCAGAAGATGGTACAGTACGACTGCTAGCAGTCCGTATTGCCTGCCCGCTCACCATAAGACGGTTCAATAGGACTGACTGCAGGCAGGACTAAAGAGAATGACCTGGTCAAGTCACTCCAAATTTAGTCCCTGCACCCATGTCTGCCCAGGCGCTCCCAGCCAACGTGGCCAGGAGCACCTCGGACATGATGATGACGGCTACCAGTCGTACTGTACCGTCTGCTGCCACAAGGCAAGGGGTTGCTGCTACTGTGTAGCAATGCCGTACCGCGTCTGCCAGCACCCAGGAGACATAGGGTGACGGTTACCTGAGCGGGCTCCATGCTTGCAGTGGTATGGCGTCTGCACAGGTAACTCAGGAAAAAAGGCGCGAAATGATTGTCTGCCCTTGCTTTCACGGAGGGAGGGAGGGAACGGGGGCCTGACGATATGTACCCAGAACCACCCGCGACAATGTTTTAGCCCCATCAGGCATTGGGATCTCAACCCAGAATTCCAATGGGCAGCGGAGACTGCGGGAACTGTGGGATAGCTACCCACAGTGCAACGCTCCGGAAGTCGACTCTAGCCTCGGTACTGTGGAAGCGCTCCGCCGAGTTAATGCACTTAGAGCATTTTCTGTGGGGACACACACACTCGAATATATAAAACCGATTTCTAAAAAACCGACTTCTATAAATTCGACCTTATTCCGTAGTGTAGACATACCCATAGTGTGCAAACACAAACTGTGCTGTACAAAATGGCAGTCTCTGCCCCAAAGAGCTTACCGTCAAGTACAGAGTCATAGGATATTTCCCACATCCAACGCACAGTCAAGGAAATTTCACTATTTACTTGAAACTCAAGTTTTTCTTCCTTTTCATGTCAGGTGAAGAAAATGAACAGCTACAAGTGTCAGAGGAAAGATGTTGATGAAAAACTGGTCCTCTCCCCTGTTGAAGGAGGAGGCTGCGGCTGCCAAACAAATTGCTTCTGACTGAACTTAGTGTTGTAGCCGTGTCAGGCCCGGGATACGAGAGACACAAAGTGGGTGAGGTAATCGAAGCCCCAGGTCCACTGCTGAGAGACAAGCTTTTGAGCTATGCTGAGCTCTTCTTCAGGTCTGCGAAAGGAACAGAGAGTCACAATAAGGACAAGGGTTTTTCTTATATGCGAGGCAAAGATGTCTCTGTTATTGTATGACTATCAGTACCTTTCCCAGACCTGAAGAACTACTCAGTGTAGCTCAAAAGCTTGTGTTGGACCAAGCTCTGTTAGTGAGAGAGACAAGATGTTACCTCATCCAACTTTTCTCTCTGATTGAACTTGTCACTACAAGCATGTCAGGAGAAGGGCTACATGTGTGTCTACGGTGACCTAATAGCAGTGAAAGAGACTGTGCTGTATGAAAATGTGCCAGACACTGTTGGAGGCATCTTTGCCTAGAATCTGAGAAAAAAAATTGTTCTCATAGTGGAATATACTTGTAACATAGTTAAGAAGAGCTTGAATTTTTGTGTGCCTCAGTGGGACTTTGGGGTTACAAAAGATGTTTAGTAGTTTCTGTGCAAAAGTCATGCAGACTGGGTGGCAAATATTAACCAAAACAATGCCATAAAATGTTGAGTGACATAGTTACAATCCAATAATAGAAGCTGGGCAGGAAAATTCTCATCTTATTTTTCCCATCACTTCATTAGTTCTTCCAAGATCTTACCAACCAAGAGGATGTGGTTTTTTTTTTATGACTTGACCCTAAAAATACAAATAGCTAAGTTATTAAAATGATTCAGTTTGCATCACATGAAAGTAGATGTTACAAGACCGTTATTTAAAAGGGATGTAATGTATGCATATATAGTTAACAGAAAGATTGCCATCTAGTAACATTGTTCATAAGTTAGTAGATTCAATGAAGTAGTTATGCACCGCAATGACTTCTGAATCCAGTTCTTAACACTAAAGTGCAGCATATATGCACCTAAATTGAACCCCTCGGCAGTTAGAGAGCTGAGGTTATAATTCATAGCGAATTCAGTTAATTTAGCCTCATTTTCAGTGGGGATTTTTCCACAAGATGTTTGCAATTATCTCAATTGTACTCGTGCAAATATTTATCAAATAATTTCTTCGCATAATTCTTGCTCTGTAGATTGCAATGAACCTGCCTACTGACAAGTATTCAAAATTCAGTTTTCTGTCAAAACAAACAGCAGAGTTTGAAGTCACATGGAATTGTTTCTGTTCTCTGATTGAATAAACGTAACTCAGAATCAGGTGTCTGGCAAGAATACACACTTTAAGAGGCTCGAAATTCTTTTTCCATGAGACCCAGCAGTTGACAGCACTTTGTGTTCCCCAAACAATGCAAAACAGCACTTCATAGCACACAAGAGACACAGACCAGGGACCCCTTACAAATAAGATCATTGCTCCCAGTGCTATACATCACCTTCTTTGTTTGCCAGTTTAGCTGATATGTAAAACTGCACCTAAAAAAAAAACAAAAAAAACCCAAAACAACAAAAACCACACAATTACATAAAATTAGCAATTGAAATTATGTATAGTAATAAAAATGTGTATCTATTCTATAAGTAATATTTGTTTAGGAAATTATAGAAATTGATTGCTATTTCCAGCTATTAATAATGTACTCAGCAATACAGTTACATTATAATATTTACATATAATTTTACATATGTTAGATAATCTGTTTATTATTTAGTTTCCCCCAACTCTTCATTCTTTTTTAAAAGTAATTATTGGTGAAAACAAAAGGCTGGCTCCTAGCCTACGCTATGGCTTCTGCGCTTTTTGGTGGTGCAGAACTACCCTAAAAGGGTAGCTGAGGATTCTCCTGGTGCTTCAGGATCTCTGACTTGTGTCTCTTACAGCAGTCCAAAGGCTGCTCTAAGTTCCTTTAGGAATGAAACAGCTCTAGCACACTTAAGAAGACAGCTAAAGGAAAGTAAATGAATTCTTATGTTTTGGTGCATATTCCTAATTTAAAAATTACTGTATGAAATCTTTTCATTCTGTGAGTTTGTATAATCCCTTAGACACACCAAGCAAGGCGGGAAACCCTGAACCCTTTCCTCACACAGGTTGCAGGCACATTGGACCGGATTCTTCACTCATGCCATTGTAAACCAGGAGTAATTCCACTGAAGGCAATGGAGCTACACCAGAAAAAACTGGACTTGAGGGGACAGAATCGGTCCCAACACAGCTATTCGAGTTAGTAAGGCAAGCAGGATTTGTCTTCAACATAGGTAGCTACCTAAGCCCATAGTTAGGCCTATCATATTCATAATTAGGATTATATCTATAGCACACCTTAGTATGGAAGAACCCAATAAATCTGAAACATTAAGTGTGTGTATTCAACAGCTATAAAATGATGCAACATTTCAATCCATTCAGACTCAACTCCAAGGCCAGAAGGGACTATTATAATCATCTAGGCTGACCTGTACAACATAGGGCATGGCACTGCCCCAAAATAATTCCTAGAGCAGATATTTTAGAAAAAACATCCAGTCTGGATTTTAAAGGAGTCAGTGATCGAGAAGCCAACATGTCCCTTGATAAGTTGTTCCAATGGTTAATTACTTTCACTGTTAAATATATATGCCTTATTTTCAGTCCATTACACAACTCCATTCTCTTGCAAACTACCTGGCCCAGAGCTGTCTAGGTACACCCTCTGCTGGCCAAAATGTGCCCCCACAGCCTCACTTGCTGGGATACCTTTCTGTTTGTTGACTGGTTTTCTAGTAATCACCTCCGAGTCCTAGAGCAGGGGTTCTCAAACTTCATTGCACCGCAAACCCCTTCTCACAGAAAAAATTACTACACAATCCCAGGAATGGAGACCAAAGCCTGAGCTCAGCCACCCAAGCTGCACCGCCCTGGTGTGTGTTGGGGGGGAGGGGGGGAGGAGGAGGACAGACCACTTTGGGGGTCCCAACCCACAGTTTGAGAACCACTGTTCTAGAGGCAGTCTAAGCAATTTCTGTTTTTTATTTATTCATGCGACTCTCTTTCCCCTGCTCCACAATCTCTTTAATCACTTATCCTGGGTGCAGTCCGCAGTTTGCCCTAAATAACCCATCCAAAACCACCATCCTCCTATCCCAGGATTACCATAGTCTTTAGCACCCATATCTCTCTCCTCCAGGCAGCTGCCTGGCCCCCCTCTCAGGACTCACCACTGGTTAGGGCTTGTATCTCTGGCCTCCCTTCCCCTACCTTCTCTCTGAAGGGTTTCATGGTACTTTTCTGCTCTCCCCATGCCTACCTTCTAGCTGAAGGGATAAATGCCACTTCACAAAGCTACAGTGTAATGCAAAGCCTTTCTCCAAGCTTGTCTCTCACCTACCTTTTCTCCTCTCCAGCCTTTGCCAGGCCCTTCCTAGAGAGCAGGGAACTTCCTACTCTCCTTTCATAGTTACCACTTAACTGAATGCACCCCTCAATTTATGTAGTCAGCTCGAATCCTCCCACACCTGGGGTCAGTCATTATAATTAAGTCTCAATATCACATTCAGCTGAGGACTAGCTGTTCAGTCACAGGCAAGACTGAGCCCAGCTTGCTTTACAGGGCTAGCCAGCCAGCTTCATAGCCCTCCATGCACATCTTCACCTGTAACCTTTACTCTGCAATGTACCACCAAAAGAGTGTAGTCTTGACATGTTTCTGGCTGGCTGGCAACAGTCACCTGTGGTCATGTGGTGCAGTCTCCACTGCAAGGTAACCTTCAGACTAAGTGGAGTATCCCCCAGTCTACCCTTTTATTTAGTGGGAAGCTATTTGGATTCATGGTGAGAAGCTCATTATTGTATCATCACGTCCCATGCCTGCACAGCTGAGGAGAAGATTATTTTTATTGAGCTCTCTGTTGGCATCAAACAGAGGACAAGTAAAGCGTTGCATTCTATTCAGCTTACATCTAAAAAGATATTTTGAATTCATTTATCCCTAGAGAAAAGCTGAATTCAAGCCAGCAGATCCTTTCTTTTCTTAAAGAGTATATATCCTAATTTATACAATGTATTCTCTTAGGGCCACAGCCTCAAGACCTTACTTGATTTTTACCTAATCTTCATTCAGGCAAAACTCCCATTAGATAAAATGTGAGTTTTGCCTGACTCAAGTAAAAACTCACAAAGGATCACAGGATTTGGCCCTGGCTGTATTAGAACTGTATGCTGGGACAATCACAGTGCAAACAGGATACAACATAAAATCACTATGGTGAACTAATAGCATGCAATAACATTTCTGCTCTCATGCTTCCCAAACCCTAGTGGAATACAGAGCCAATGGTGGAGACAGACATGGAACTTCACATGCCTCATCAGAAGTCTGGAGGAGGCTGAATTATGTGGCCAAGCTTGTGTGTCAGAGCGCTTCTCTTAGATGCTCCATGTTGGTGAAACCAGGCACGGCCAACTTTATGGAAGGCAGGGCCACAAACACAGCCAAGCAGCCGTGCTGTCATGGCAGTGTTACAGAGGCTCTTGACCTTACAAATGCCCATAAGAAACCTCCTCCCTGACCTCTTGTCTATACCAGCATTATTAAACATGACTTCTCCTTGATGATGTCATCTAAGCTGGAAATACAGCACTTAATGATCAGGGTCTTAGGAAATGGTCTGGAAGAAGTAAAATCATCAACAATTTACATAAAAGAACAAAGCACTGAGAAAAAAGCTAACAGAACAATATTGGTTTAGGAAACCAATAAGAGGCCAGCACAACTCTTAAAAGAACAGTGGAAACATCACAGTTGTAAGACTTGCAGGTCACATCTCCAGCAGGTGTAAATCAGCATACTACTGACACCAGCTGAGGATCTCACCTTGGGAGCAGTAAGGAGCAGTGTATAGCACCCCTAACATACACAGATTTTGCTGACTCTGGAGAATATCGTAACAATCCCTTCCACAGGTTTTCAACAACTGCTCCCTGGGGAGAGCAGGAAAAGATAATCAGGTCTATTAACCATAACAAATGTCAATACAAACCCAAAATGTAAAAATGCTGTGATCTGAAATGAATTTCATTCCAACAGACTGCTGAGTTAAAAGAGCACTTATGCAGCAGTCACAGCAAGAGCAGACATTGAGGAAATAAAAGTAGTTCTTCATCTCTCCCACTCTCCTGTTTCAAGGTTCTCCCTTCTGCGTGTATGTTTCTCAGGTTGAATGGCAAATCACACGAACAACGGCATTAAAGTAGAATCCGCCCTGGTAGAAATTCTCAGATTAGTTATTACAAATAATTTATGCAGTGAATTTAGCCCTTTTTTCTAGTCATCGATTATCCACAAACAAATTGTGATTGTTATTTGCAACTGTTCACAGAAGTTTGCACACACAAATTTTACCTGGTGATTTATTCATGAAGTTGCCTCTATAAACATTCGTTACTTAATGTCTGCTTTTTGTGTCAAGTGACTGGTCATATGAATCACATAATGTCCTTTCTGTTCCCTGATTGGATGAGCTAGATGCTCTAAACAGAGGAGTCCCTTTTCCTGCTTGCAGATTATCTATGAACCAGGAGAATTGTTCAATGAATGAGTTGTGAGACTAATAAGAAGGGCTGTGAGAGCACACCCTGTGTGAATGCCCTACTAAATCTTTATTTGTCACTGTTTGTCATGCTTTTCTTTCCACATTCTTGCAAATTAAAACAGGTAGTAAAAGGAGGGCATATTTAGCCCCCTCTTCTAAGGCTAGGGAAGGTCCTATGCCAGCAGAACCAGTGCAGTCCTACTGCTCCAGAGATGGGAGGGGCATGCTGGGAGATCTGTGAACAGATATGCTTCCCCTGTGAAGTATGGAGCCCCATTTCAAATGAGCTCCCTGCATGGCACTACACAGCGGGTGGAAAGGAATGGGGTGGAGGAAGGACAGGATCCTTCACTGTGCAGGTCCTTCCTTCCCCACCCCCTTGCAGGAAGAGGCTGTAAAAGGCCCTGGAGAGACTCCTCCAGACCTGGGCCTGCAGCATCATTTGTAGAACTGCTCTGTAGCCTCATGAACCCCCTCATCTACCCAGTGCCCCAGACAATATGCTCAAGTGCAGGCACTGGTCTCTGAACTACTGCCTAGGCAGATGAAACGGGTAGCTAGTAGCATTCAGACAGCTGATTTTACTGGCAAGAATATTCGTGAATTATTGCTCTTTTGACCCAGCTCTTCTCCAGTAGGGGGACAGAGGAAAGAGAGAGGGAGAGGAAGATTCAAACACGAATTTAAAATACTGAAAGCATGTGCGTGTGCACACACACACACAAAATCTATCTAGAACTATCTGCATATGAATGCAAAGGGGTTTTTTTTGTTTTTATTTTACTGTTCCCTTCTCCAGGATAGGTAATAATTCAAACGTTTATGGAGGTTTCTTTCATATTTGGAGTTTCTTTTCTTTAATGGCTTCTGAATCAGGCGTGAAATGGATAATCCTTCATTTTATTTAGCATTAAATGATTACAGACCAGTGAGATCCCTTGGCATAAAAGGGCTTGTGGGCTATATATGCACGTAAGTAGGAAATGCCTTGCCTAGCAGAGTGCCTGTTCAGTGTTGCTCCTGGTTCATAACAAGAAGCTATGCCCTGAACAAGTGACCCAGGCAGTCTTTTGGGTGGCTACATTAACACAGAAAGCAGACAGTAAAAGAGAAGTAGGAATACCACCGATTTTGCCAATTGCAGCAAAACGTGCAGAACTTGGATGTACACGAAAACAGTGACTAGAAACTCTGGTTATATGCTTGATAAACACAAAGATGATCAGACTGACTGATTGCCAGTGGCAAAAGAACAAAGCTTCTCTGTCTTTTCCAAACTGTAAAAGAAAAACAATGCAAAGAGCACTCTATCTCATTTACAATATAACCTGCTATTACTCATGTCAGTGACTGGGATGTGGCCAGTCATGCCTAGTGATAGGCAGAGGCAGATTAGGGATTTGTGGGGCCCTGGGCCTGAGCAAGTGGGGGGACCCTCCCCAGCTGCAATCCCCTCCCCTCCCAACATGCCTGGCAGGTAACAGGGTCAGGGTGTGGGGGCTTCCAGCAGCAGTGCTGGACAGGTGGAGCAAAGGGACACCCATTTCTCTGGGGGCCCCCAATTGGCCAGGGCCCCTGGGTATGGGCCCCATTAGCCCAGTGGCTAATCCACCACTGGTAGTAGAAGCCAGTCAGCAGCCAGAAATCAGACCCCGGCTCAGATGCCAAATACCAGAGCCAAGGGTCAGAACCAGGTTACCTGGAGCGACGCAAGGCTGCGGCCCAGGCAGGAGCAGGCGCTGGGAACAAGCACGTACTATCACAACCAGGAGTGAGTGCTTCAAGCAGCCACTAGACTACTGCTGGGCTTAAGAGCTGGTCTTCCCTCCAGTCAGGCAGTGTAGTGAATCAGGCAGTCTACTAGGGGTCAGCTGTGCTCATTAGGTTCCCAGGAGACTGGCTCTGCTGCACCCTGGTTGTTGACAACTGGTGTTTGAATGAAATATAGAGTATTCCCTGGTATCAGACTAAATGGATTCTAGTACCAGGAGGATAATTTACACTCTCTCTCTCTCTCACACACACGCACATAGTATGCCAACAGTTGGTAGAAGGGGGAAATAAAGCCTGAGTCATTCAGAAAATGCTGACATTCAGTTCATAATATACATCTGTGACCCCCCACTCATTTATAACCATGCTCCCCTTCTTGCCTGGGAAAAGGGAAGATTATGTACATCTGCAGGGAAGAAAGTGCTCATGAGTCTGCTTTGAGACACACACATTCAAAGATCAACCCACTAAGAACTTGATAAATTCAAAGCGCAACAGAGGAGAAGGTACCAATGAGAGAGACCCTTTACAATGTACAGACAAAAAAAATAAAGGAATATAATAACTACATTCATCACTGAAAATATTGCCGATATACAGCACAAGGCAGAGATCTGGATTTTACATTTTGCATTGTTTCAAGAGAATACAGATGTTTCGTTTGTAATACTTATAACACCTAGATTATTGAACAAAACTTCTTATGAGATTAGAATGCCTTGAAATCATAGGGGAAGAATGAATGGGGGGAGGAGTCTAGGGAATTTGATATGGCAGTTTACTGTATTAATTTAGACTCAATTTAGCGGAGTACTTTAGCATGTGCTTAAGTCCATTTTTGAAAGCAAAGCATTGAAGTCAAGTGATTTAAGCCAACAGGATTTAAATAAGTGCTTTGCTGAATAGTGATCAGTATAAGCATGTGCTTCAAATGTTTTGACAAATCAGGGTGTTGTTTCTAGTACCTGTGAAATCTTGCAACTTGCTTACCTAAACACATTCCACTTCTCAGATCTGTACAAAACTAAGCAGCATTTTAGGTCTTGGGGATTTGTGCAACTTTTGGATTTGGTTTTGGTTCCAGGTTCGAACAAATGCAAAGCAAAACCCAGCTGAAACTGTGACGTGTTGTTTCTGGTTGAGACCACAAGAAGATGACATTTCACTTCCTTATTACCTGAAAGCATACACTGGTCCAGGTTTGCTCAAACTTGGCCATAGCTTTTTCAAAACTCACTCAAAACTCACTCAAACTCAGCCCAGTCTGTCTCAAAACTTAGGCTAGGCTTTCCAAAAGGTTCATGAACCGCAGTGAATGACCTTCTGGTGACCTGGTCAATGTTTTGAGTTTGTAATGGAACTCCAAATCAGGCCAAACTCACCTAATTTGCGGTTTGGTTATGGAAATTTCACATAATTATAATTCCACTTTTCCTTTGGAACAACAGATTGGGCTGCCATACTACATTCCTACGTGGACCTCATCAGCCTAGATTAATTGTCACAACTGGATCTTCTTCTAGTAGTAGAAAACAGCAGTCGCTTTTTGGTCAGACTGTGGACTTGTCTTCACCATGCGTTAAATCTGCACTGTTGCGATCGACGCAGCAGCATTGCTTTAGCTGGTCTGGTGAAGACATGATAAGTTGATGGGAGAGCACGGAAGCTATGTCAACAGGAGAGTGTCTCCGCTGACATAGTGCACTGTAGACACTGCATTAAGTCGATGTAAACTACATCGACTTAAGTTACACAACTTAAGTTACATCTACTTAACCCTCTAGTGTAGACAAGGCCTGGGGAAAACAAGAAGTCACTGTCACTTCCACTTCCAGCTGAAATATATTTTATTTTGTCACCAAAGGACTTTTGATCAGGGCCCCAAAATTTGTGGTTTTACAAACATTCTTGGGGATAAAACTTTGCTTCAGATATAAAAGTGGATTAAACATGGTCAATCTAAATCCAAGAAATATTTAGGAATAATATTTCCCACTACTCACTCAGCTGTAATGTAGACATTACCAAAGATAATCCATGGTACTTTCATGCTAAACAATTATACTCCAGTCTTTATCACACTGCTCTCCCTTAGAAGAAAGAAACGAGAGAATCAATAGGATTTTATGCTAATGATCGATCCCTAACAGCTCAAAGTAGTCTGTGCTTTCCCAGTGATAATGCTAGCACCAAGAAAATGACAAAGACTTGAACTTTTGTAAGGTAATGATTACTCTGACTTCAGTTTAGCAAAAAGAGACCAAATCCACGTTTTCAGCACCCTATGCAGTAAGACTACAAACAACAAAGGCTGAATGCCAAAAAAAAGGAAAGCAAACTGAAAATAAATGCAACTGTCTAACTCCTCCAACCATCCTGTGTTGTTTCAGATAATAGGTGTGTGAATCAATCAATGCAGTCGAGCCCCTTCCCTCCCTTTGCATCATCCAGCAGTGTTCCTTTGACAAAAAGAGGCGACCGCTACACTGTTCAGATTTTCCATTTCCAGCAGTCACCCATTCACTGCTGCCATCTGCCTTTCCACCTCTACCACCTGCCTCGGATGGTAGACCCCACACTCTGCCACGGGCACTGCCAGCATCAGCCCATGAGCTGGGTAGCAGAGCAGGGGTTGAAGTCAGAGCAGTGCAAACATCGATATTCCCCACAACGCAAGTTGCCATCTCTGCATTGTCTTGCCTAGCTGAGTCCTCAAGAGCACTCCCAAATTCTTGCTTCCCTCTATTATAACAGCACATTGCCTTCCAGGGACCAAAAGAGCAGGCAGTCTGCCTGCCAGCAGAGTTTACAATGTGAAAATAAAGGCTATAGAGGCAGGCAACCTCCACTTACACTTTATTCACCCGATCCTGGGCATAGTCACACAAATGCCATAGCAGGATTTGCTGCAGACAGCATCTTTTAGTTCTCCCTTAAGCCCCACATGGAAAGAACATGTGGGCTTCATGTACTTAGACAGTATTTCAAATATATTTATATATTTGGTGCAATTAGACCATAATGTATGAAAAGGATCATTTTAGCTAGCTCATACATGAGCTAGCCGATGACCACATATGTAAAGCACATGCTACTTGTATATTATTCTTAATATACACTTGTATATTAATATATACTTGTATATTATATACATATTATAATATGTATATAATATACAAGTATATAATAATATTATAATATATTATTCTTAATATATACTTGTATATTAATATATACTTGTATATTATTCTTAATATATACTTGTATATTATTATTAATATTATTGTATATTATTTATTATCTCCACCCGCTTTCCTTCCTGGGTTACTTAGGAGCAGGCAACACTCATCCCTGTGCATGGCGGACGATGCTGTTGGCAGTAAAGGAGTTCCTTAGCATCCAAGTGGTGATGTTGGATAGGTGGGAAGCCTCTCTCCACCCCTCTGTTGCCGTCATTTTATTTATAAAGGAAATGAATCTTGGCAGTGCTTCCACCTGGCTGGGCCCTGTGCACACTCGATGGAATCTCTTGGGCACCTCCAGGAATAAACCTGAACTAATCTGCACAATGGGTCTAACCCCAAAGTAAATAATATCCTCTTAGACTAGATTTATGCAACTTACATTTATGCTGGCACCATTTCCCCCATCCCTGAGTGTGCACTCCTCTGAGTTTCAGAGTTCTAGACGCTGGCATAGGTGCACTTGAAGATCTGGAAGCTGGGGACAGCTCACTCTGTTGGTCCAGTGAAACAGTTCAGCCAAGGCAACAAGTGGCAGAGCAATTCTAACTTGGGATCTTTCCAAGCTGCACAACCCCTTTGAAGATGGGAGTTGGTCTAACCAGAGGTCAGTAACCCTGGATCCTGGTTAGACAATAAGACCACTTCTTCTCTTCTTGGGGAAGCCCGTAAAGTCTCTTCACCACCCCCCTTCCCCAAACAAGAAAGGTGGTGGTTACTCACACGGCCTTCATTGCATGCCATCCTCAGTCAGTCCTGGTCACAACCAGAGTCTCTACCATGGCTTCAGTGAAGCTCAGGAATAGCTTCCTTGGCTCCTGCTTGGTTGAAGCCCCAGAAGCTTCTCAGCAGCAGCTTCTGGCTTTCTAACAGCAGCAGCTCCTGGCTTGGCCAGAGCTCCATCAAGCAATCTTCCAGTCCTCTGACCAGGATCTCAAAAATGGAGCCCAGTGCATGCTGCCTCTGCACCCAAAAAAAGGATCCAGGGATTGCAGAGACTTCCCAAAAATGGGGATGGGGGGGTAACCCCACCCCAGCCCCACAACCTCTTCTTCTGCCCAAGACCCCACCTTCTTCTTCCACCCAAGGTCCTGCCCCTTCCACCAGAGGCCCCACCTCTGCCCCGTTCTTCCATCTGAGAACCTGCCCCTTTCACCCAAGGCCCCACCCCACCCCTCCTTTTCCAGATGAGGCCCCGCCCCTGGCCAAGCCAGAAGCTGGAGCCGGCTCTGGAGCACAAACCCTCCACCTGCCTGGGGTAGGAGGGCCGAGAGCAGTCCCCAGCCAGTGTTCCTGGCCCATGTCCCTGCTCCAAGGTATCCCCCACCCTGAGCAGTAGGGTCCGTGGTTCCCCACAGCTACCTGCATGACACTTACCCTGACCTGGCTCTGTCTGCGGGGGCTGAGCAGCTGCTGCTCTGGTGGACCCGGGTGATTTGTGCCATTGCCCTCCCCCCAGCAGCAGCTCCTGGGCACCACCTCCCCAGCAGTGCCCCCATGATTTAGTCAGGGGTATGTATAGTATAAGTCATAGACAGGTCATGGGCCATGAATTTTTGTTTTTTACCCATGACCTGTCCATGACTTATACTATACATACCCCTGACTAAATCATAGCCTTATTTATGGGTCCATGAAAAGCAAAAACACTTTAAATTATTTTGAAATTATTAGCATCATGTCACCTCCAATCTCAAACCCATCTCTTATCTGTTGTCTTTTGGTTTATTCAGTGCACTGGGTTGGACACAACTGTTGGAATGGGACTCCTTGGTCTGCACTTTTGACTAAGTGGCTAGCTGGAAGCATTATTTTCCTCTCCCAGCAAATAAACTATCTTAAGGGCCATCCAAAGAAATCTGGGATCACAAGGATCTTAATTACAATAGTTTATTAAAAAAGTCAGAGAAAATCATACCAAAAAAATGTCAATGGGATAACTACATTTCCTCCTTGACCCTGCTGTTCATAGTACAGTGATTTCAGCAGCTATTTCCATTTTAGGGCTCAGAGGTTTATGCCATGTTTCAACAGGCTCTTCCCTCTCTCTCTTCTGCCATCTCAATGTCCCTCACAGCCTTCCCCTGTATGTTCCTCTCCTCCCTTTTATACTCCTCTGAGTCTGAAGTAAAAGTAAGCGTGACCTTGTTTAGTATCAGACCAGGCATCTTTTGAATTTAGCATCTTGACAGTAATATCTGCACAGGTGCACCGCTGAGCATTGGGGACTTTCTTCTCTAATGTCTGACGCCTACTGCATGTTCAAGTTTGATTCAACATTCTGTGGAACATAGTTTCCCAGAGTAAATGATGATATTCAAAGTGTTAGCTAAAGCAATCTGTCAGCATTTTATCTCTCTAGGACTTAATTTTAAAGGGACCAAAGTCTAATAATGCCAATTTATCCATAATTCCAATCAACATCAAAGATGATCTCTGAACGGCTGTTGTTCAATATGTCCCACATCACCCACTTCAAAAAAATAAACTTAACTAGAACATTATGTCCTCCAGCATATTTTCAAAATTTTTGTACTGTGTAATGTGTATTTTCAGCAGAGTTACTTCTTCCCTCATTGTAATGGTTTGGTCTAAAAACTTTACCTCTGTTTTTTTCAATGAGTGTCCAAGCACTGCACCACTTTATTAATGTTGGGTAGAAAGAATTTTGGATTTATTAGATGCAAAAAAAAATTATTTATGCAGGAAACTTAAAATTCTGTAAAATCCTTAGTGTAAATGGCTTTTTCTGTAATGACTGAAGGGGTGTTAAAGGGGCACTTCCCCTTGAATGGTCCCTTGAAATATGAATTAACTACTTAGGATAAACAATCTGTTCTACCTTGTGTTTAGCTGTGACACTCTGAGTTAATTTCCCAGACCTGAAGAAGAGCTCTGTGTAAATTCGAAAGCTTACAAAGGGGTAAACAGTGAGGTGGCAAATTTGCAAATGATAAAAAACTACTCAAGATAGATGAGGTACAGAAAAAGGCAACAAAAATTATTAGGGGTATGGAACATAAGAACTGCCACACTGGGTCAGACCAAGGGTCCATCCAGCCCAGCATCCTGTCTACCGACAGTGGCCAATGCCAGGTGCCCCAGAGGCAGTGAACTTAACGGGCAATGATCAAGTAATCTCTCTCCTGCCATCTCCACCCTCTGACAAACAGAGGCTAGGGACACCATTCCTTACCCATCCTGGCTAATAGCCATTAATGGACTTAATCTCCATGAATGTATCTAGTTCTCTTTTAAACCCTGTTATAGTCCGAGCCTTCACAAGCTCCTCAGGCAAGGAGTTCCACAGGTTGACTGAGCTGTGTGAAGAACTACTTCCTTTTATTTGTTTTAAATCTGCTGCCTATTAATTTCATTTGGTAGCCCCTAGTTCTTATATTATGGAACAAGTAAATAACTTTTCCTTATTCACTTTCTCCACACCACTCACGATTTTATATACCTCTATCATATCCCCCCTTAGTCTCCTCTTTTCCAAGCTGAAAAGTCCTAGCCTCTTTAATCTCTCCTCATAAGGGACCTGTTCCAAACCCCTAATCATTTTAGTTGCTCTTCTCTGAACCTTTTCTAATTCCAGTATATCTTTTTTGAGATGAGGAGACCACATCTGTACGCAGTATTCAAGATGTGGGCAAACCATGGATTTATATAAGGGCAATAAGATATTCTCCATCTTATTCTCTATCTGTTTTTTAATGATTCCTGCAGGGTTGGCCTTACCATGAGGCAAACTGAGGTGGCTGCATCAGGTGCCAGACTGTGAGGGGGTGCCACTAGGACCCAGAGTGTAGAAAATTGTGTCTGCTGATGGTGCATATGTATTCTCTCTGCTCTAGATGCACAGAGATGGTGGAGTGCTGTGCTGGAGGAAGGAGGGCACAAGAGACATAACAGGCAGGCAGGAGAAAAGGTGAGAGGGAATAACAGAAAGCAGCAGCAGCTGCAGGGAGAGAGAGGAGGAGAAGGAGCCTCTTATGTACCTCTCTAACACCCCCAGGAGCCTGGACTGATTAACACCAGCTTCTCAGGGAACTTCCTGTTTCCTGCTCCTTCCCTGAACCCACTTGAGGGGAACAGGCAGTCAACTGAAGTAGTAGGAGTCAGTTAGGTCCTTAAGACGCTGATATCTTCCCCCACTCAGACCCTGCTACCAGCCTGCTTATTTGTCCCCTTCAACTGAGTGTTGAGAGCCACTACAGCTGGCACAGAACAGCAGTCATGAGTGAAAGAAGAAAACGCCCCTCTTGGGCAACATTCAGGAAAAGAAAGAAAGCAAAGGAAGCTTTTCTATCTAAGCAGGAAGGAACTCTCCTGAGATACATAGACACAAATGTTCATAGTGAGCCCTCCGGCCCCAGTGAGGATGTGAGTGGTGAGGAGATGTCTGATCTTCCAGTTAGTCAGAGTGCAGGTGACCTGGCAGCTACTGCAGCATCCATATCTCCACCTCAAATGGATGTAACCATGCACATTCCTGAAGAAAAGTGAAGATCAGAGAAGAGTGTGGTGGAGGTGCAAGAAACAGCTTCTGCTGAGTTTAGTTCCTTAAGTCTAGATGATCCAGGACTGTGTACCCACTTGAGCAGTAGCCTGAGGGACTTTCTTGTACTGCATGGGCCACAGCAAGTGAAAAACTTCATGTTCCCCAAAGACAATGAAAACAGAACTTTCCATTTCACGTTACTGGTGTGAAATCCCCAGTGGTGACAAAGTGGAGAGGCCATGGTGTATGTACTCAAAAACCCAGAATGCTGCATACTGTTTTTGTTGCAAACTCTTCCAGTCTAATGTTCCAGCCACATTGGGTTCTACTGGAACAAAGGACTGGAAAAATCTTGCTAGAAATCTGACATGCCATGAGAAGGCAGCAAATCACCAGAGAGCATTCCATCGGTGGAAAGAACTTGAGTTGAGACTAAGGTTAAAGGCCACCATAGATGATCAGCATCAAGAGAAGATTGCATCAGAGTCTCTTTACTGGCAAAATGTTCTGAAAAGGCTCATTGCCATTGTGAGAATGCTTGCTACCCAAAACCTAGCACTGCGTGGCACTTCAGATGAGGTGTATGTGCCAAACGATGGAAACTTCCTTAACATTGTGGAGCTGATGGCTGAGTTTGATGCTGTACTCCAGAAGCATCTATGAAGAGTCACCGCCCAAGAAATGTACACACACCACTACCTTGGAAAAACAATTCAAAATGAGATCATACAGTTACTGGCAACAAAAGTCAAACAGAAGATTGTGGCAGATCTGAAGTCAGCAAGATATCACTCTGTTATCCTGGACTGCACACCTGACATCAGCCATACAGAACAAATGACTTTAATGGTGCATTTTGTAACAACAACAGAACCTAGTGAAAATGTCCCTGCAATGGTGACTGTAAGAGAGCATTTTCTATAATTTATTGACATTGATGATACTACAGGAGCTGGTATGACAAATGTGCTTCTTAAAAAGCTGGAAGATATGGGAATTGCGATCGCTGACATGAGAGGTCAGGGCTAAGATAATGGTGCCAACATGAGAGGAAAGAATAAAGGAGTGCAGACACAGATCCGAGAGTTAAACCCTCGAGCTTTTTTTGTCCCATGCAGTTCTCATTCATTGAACTTGGTGATCAGTGATGCAGTCTCAGCTTCTAGTGAGGCTGCTGAATTTTTTAATGTAATTCAAAGCATCTATGTATTTTTCTCTGCATCAACTCATTGATGGCAAATTTTGAAGCAACATCTGGGAATATCCTCTCTGACACTGAAACCACTGAGCGCCACACGATGGGAAAGTTGAGTGGAGGTGATAAAGCCTATCAAACACCAAATTGGGAAGATAGATGATGCCATAGTTGCTATTATGAGGGATTTCAAAACGTTCTGAAAAGTGCACAGAAGTTGGCAGAGGAACTTCACACTGAAGCTATTTTCTCACCCATTCAAGAATACAAGAGTTACCGAAGAAGAAGATATTTTGATTATGAGGCATGGGATAATCCCATAAGAGACCCCAAACAACAATTCAAAGTTGAATTCTTGAACTAGGTGCCAGATTGTGCAATACAGTCAGTTGAAGAACGTTGCATGCAGCTCAAGGAAAACAGCAGTATATTTGGGATGTTGTGATATTCCAAAACTCCTCACTAAACCTGAAGAAGACCTACACCAGCAATGCAGGGCACTAGAGACAGTGTTGACACATGATGACATGTGTGATATTGATGCGAGTGATTTGGGTGATGAACTGAAAGCTCTTTCAAGATACATTTTAGCAGGATCAACTCTAAAGGCTGTTCTGGAATATATGTGCATAAATAAGATGACCACCCTCTTTCCAAATGCTTTTGTTGCTCTGCGCATACTTCTAAAACTTCCTGTAACAGTTGCCAGTGGAGAACACAGCTTCTCCAAGCTGAAGTTAATAAAAACACATTTACGCTCCACAATGACACAGGAGAGGCTGGTCGGCCTTGCAACCATCTCAATAGAGCATGAGCTGGCCCAGACTGTGGACCTTCAGTAGGAAGCAGTTCAAATCTTTGCAACCAAGAAGGCATAGAAAGCACCACTTTGATTATTCAAACAGATAAAAACGCCAGTGTTTACTTTGCAAACAAGAAAAGTTAACTTTCAAACACCTGAACAGCAAATGTAAGTGTTACTTAAAATTTTTGAACAAGGCATTTTAAGTTGTTAGTTCTCCTATATTGGGGTAGGTAGTAGAGCAGTACCATGAGAAGAATAGAAGAGGAAGAAGGTAGAATTGAGACCTTTCAAAGTTTTGGCCCAAGCAAGGGGATATGGGGGCATCATATGAGCTCCCCGCCTCAGGTGCCAAAATGTTGTGGGCCAGCCCTGGATTCCTAACATCCCGTTTGCTTTTTGACTGCCACTGCACACTGCGTAGACATCTTCAGAGAACTATCCACGGTGACTCCAAGATCCCTTTCCTACTTACTTGTAGCTAAATTAGCCCCCATTATAATTTTATGTATAGTTGGGGTTATTTTTTTCAATGTGCATTACTTTACATTTTCCCACATTAAATTTCATTTGCCATTTTGTTGCCCAATCGCTTAGTTTTGTGAGATCTTTTTGAAGTTCTTTACAGTCTGCTTTGGTCTTAACTATCTTGAGCAGTTTAGTATCATCTACCCCTTTCTCCAGATCATTTATGAATAAGTTGAATAGGATTCATCCTAGGACTGACCTTTGGGGAACACCACTAGTTATCCCTCTCCATTCTGAAAATTGACCATTTATTTCTACCCTTTGTTCCCTGTCTTTTAACCAGTACTCAATCCGTGAAAGGATCTGCCCTCTTATCCCATGACAACTTAATTTACATAAAAGCCTTTGGTGAGGGAGCTTGTCTAAGGCTTTCTGGAAATCTAAGTACACTATGTCCACTGGATCCCCCTTGTCCATGTTTGTTGACCCCGTCAAAACACTCTAATAAATTAGTAAGACATGATTTCCCTTTACAGAAACCATGTTGCCTTTTCCCCAACAATTTATGTTCTTCTATGTGTCTGACAATTTTATTTTTTACTGTTGTTTCAAATAATTTGCCAGGTACTGACGTTAGACTTACCGGTCTGTAATTGCCGGGATCACCTCTAGAGCCCTTCTTAAATATTGGCTTTACATTAGCTACCTTCCAGTCACTGGGTACAGAAGCTGATTTAAAGGACAGGTTACAAACCATAGTTAATAGTTCCGCAATTTCACATTTGAGTTCTTTCAGAACTCTTGGGTGAATGCCATCTGGTCCCGGTGACTCGTTACTGTTAAGTTTCAGAGCAGCAGCCGTGTTAGTCTGTATCAGCAAAAAGAAAAGGAGTACTTGTGGCACCTTAGAGACTAACAAATTTATTTGAGCATAAGCTTACATGAGCTACAGCTCACTTCATCAGATGCATTCAGTGGAAAATACAGTGGGGAGATTTATATACACAGAGAACATGAAACAATGGGTGTTACTATACACACTGTAACCAGAGTGATCACTTAAGGTGAGCTATTACCAGCAGGAGAGCAGGAGTGGGGGAGTGGAGGAACCTTTTGTAGTGATAATCAAGGAGGGCCATTTCCAGCAGTTGACAAGAACGTCTGAGGAACAGTGGGGTGTGGGGGTGGGGATAAACATGGGGAAATAGTTTTACTTTGTGTAATGACCCATCCACTCCCAGTCTCTATGCAAGCCTATGTTAATTGTATCCAGTTTGCAAATTAATTCCAGTTCAGCAGTCTCTCCTTGGAGTCTGTTTTTGAAGTTTTTTTGTTGAAGTATTGCCACTTTTAGGTCTGTAATCGAGTGACCAGAGAGATTGAAGTGTTCTCCACCTGGTTTTTGAATGTTATAATTCTTGACATCTGATTTGTGTCCATTTATTCTTTTACGTAGAGACTGTCCAGTTTGAACAATATACATGGCAGAGTGGCATTGCTGGCACACGATGGCATATATCACATTGGTAGATGTGCAGGTGAACGAGCCTCTGATATTGTGGCTGATGTGATTAGGCCCTATGATGGTGTCCCCTGAATAGATATGTGGACACAATTGGCAACGGGCTTTGTTGCAGGGATAGGTTCCTGGGTTAGTGGTTCTGTTATGTGTTGTGTGGCTGCTGGTGAGTATTTGCTTCAGGAACCTATCCTTGCAACAAAGCCTAATCACACCAGCCACAATATCAGAGGCTCATTCACCTGCACATCTACCAATGTGATATATGCCATCATGTGCCAGCAATACCCCTCTGCCATGTACATTGGTCAAACTGGACAGTCTCTACGTAAAAGAATAAATGCACACAAATCAGACATCAAGAATTATAACATTCAAAAACCAGATGGAGAACACTTCAATCTCTCTGGTCACTCGATTACAGACCTAAAAGTGGCAATATTTCAACAAAAAAACTTCAAAAACAGACTCCAACGAGACACTGCTGAATTGGAATTAATTTGCAAACTGGATACAATTAACTTAGGCGTGAATAGAGACTGGGAGTAGATGGGTCATTACACAAAGTAAAACTATTTCCCCATGTTTATCCCCACCCCCACACCCCAACTGTTCCTCAGACATTCTTGTCAACTGCTGGAAATGGCTCACCTTGATTATCACTACAAAAGGTTCCTCCACTCTTCCCCCGCCCCCCGCTCTCCTGCTGGTAACAGCTCATCTTAAGTGATCACTCTGGTTACAGTGTGTATGGTAACACCCATCGTTTCATGTTCTCTGTGTATATAAATCTCCCCACTGTATTTTCCACTGAATGCATCCGATGAAGTGAGCTGTATCACGAAATGCATCACGAAAGCTTATGCTCAAATAAATTTGTTAGTCTCTAAGGTGCCACAAGTACTCCTTTTCTTTTTGTTACTGTTAAGTTTCTCAGTTAATTCCAAACCTCCTCTAACAACACTTCAATCTGTGACAATTCCTCAGATTTGTCACCTACAAAGGATGGCTCAGGTTTGGGAATCTCCCTAACATCCTCAGCTGTGAAGACTGAAGCAAAGAATTCATTTAGTTTCTCTGCGATGACTTTATCTTCTTTAAGTGCTCCTTTTGTATCTCGATCGTCGAGGGGCCCCACTGGTTGTTTAGCAGACTTCCTGCTTCTGATGTACTTAAAAACATTTTGTTATTACCTTTTGAGTTTTTGGCTAGCTATTCTTCAAACTCCTTTTTGGCTTTTCTTTTTACATTTTTACATGTAATTTGGCAGCGTTTATGCTCCTTTCTAGTTACCTCACTAGGATTTGACTTCCACTTCTTAAAAGATGCCTTTTTAATCTCTCCTTGCTTCTTTTACATGGCTGTTAAGCCACGGTGACTCTTTTTTAGTTCTTTTACTGTGTTTTTTAATTTGGGGTATACATTTAAGTTGAGCCTCTATTATGGTGTCTTTGAAGAGTGTCCATGCAGCTTGCAGGGATTTCACTCTAGTCACTGTACCTTTTAATTTCTGTTTAACTAACCTCCTCATTTTTGCATAGTTCCCCTTTCTGAAATTAAATGCCACAGTTCTGGGCAGTTGAGGTGTTCTTCCCACCACAGAAATGTTAAATGTTATTATATTATGGTCACTATTTCCAAGTGGTCCTGTTATAGTTACCTCTTGGACCAGATCCTGCGCTCCACTCAGGACTAGATCGAGAGTTGCCTCTCCCCTTGTGGGTTCCTGTACCAGCTGCTCCAAGAAGCAGTCATTTAAAGTATCGAGAAATTTTGTCTCTGCATTTTGTCCTGAGGTGACATGTACCCAGTCAATATGGGGATAATTGAAATCCCCCACAATTATTGAGTTTTTTATTTTGATAGCCTCTCTAATCTCCCTTAGCATTTCATCATCACTATCACTGTCCTGGTCAGGTGGTCGATAATAGATCCCTACTGTTATATTCTTATTAGCGCATGGAATTACTATCCATAGAGATCCTATGGAACATGTGGATTCATTTAAGATTTTTATTTCATTTGATTCTACATTTTCTTTCACATATAGTGCCACTCCCCCACCCCCACCATGACCTGTTCTGTCCTTCCGATATATTTTGTACCCCAGAATGATTGTGAACAGCTTCCGTATGAGGAGAGATTAATAAAACTGGGACTTTTCAGCTTGGAAAAGAGACAACTAAGGGAGGATATGATCGAGGTCTATAAAATCATGACTGGTGTGGAGAAAGTAAATAAGGAAGTGAATAAAGTAAATAAAGTAAATAAGGAAATAAGGAAATTACCTTTTCATAATACAAGAATTAGCGGTCACTAAATGAAATTAATAGGCAGCAGGTTTAAAACAAGCAAAAGGAAGTATTTCTTCACAGAATGCACAGTCAACCTTTGCCAGAGGATGTTATGAAGGCCAAGACTATAATGGAGTTCAATAAAGAACTAGATAAGTTCACGGATCCATCAACAGCTATTAGCCAGGATAGGCAGGTACGGTGTCCCTAGCCTCTGTTTGTCAGAAGTTGGGAATAGTCGACAGGGGATTGATCACTTGATGATTACCTGTTCTGTTCATTTCCTCTGAAGCACCTGGCATTGGCCACTGTTGGAAGATAGGCTACTAGGCTAGATGGACCTTTGTTCTGACCCAGTATGTCTGTTCTTATGTTCTCTTTCATGAACAGAAGATGGTCCAATAAAAAATATTACCTCACCCACCTTCTCTCTCTAATATCCTGGGACCAACATGGCTACAACTCTGGATACATCTTTCTGTAACCTCAGTTTCATTATTCTTTATTTCTGATGTAAATAATTCTTCAAAATAAAGGTGAGGTGATGTCAAATTTGTGTTGAAAGGAAGTAACTAAAATGAGTGATGGCCTTTGAAATGAGGGACACTTGAGAGGCACATAAGCAAAAGTGAGTGTCTAGAAAGCTTTTCAATTCTGTAAAATTACACAGATGAACATGTGACAGATATTAGTCACATCGATTAGTCAAAAATTATGGAAATGTAAGGATGAGAAGGCATCTCCAGAGGTCATCTAATTCCGCCCCTGTGATGACATAGAACCAAGAAGACCTAGACCATCCCTGACAGGTGTTTGTCTAACCTGTTCTTAAAACCCTCCAATGGTGGGGATTAGACAACCTCCGTTGGAAGCCTATTCCAGTACTTAACTATCCTGGTAGTTGGAAAGATTTTCCTAATAGCTAACCTATATCTCCCTTGCTGCAGATTAAGCTCATTAATTCTTGTCCTACCTTCAGTGGACGTTGACATCAATTGATCAATGTCCTATTTATAACACACCTTTTCATGTATTTGAAGATTGTTCCTCCTCCTCACCTGTCAGCCTGCTTTTCTCAAGACTAAATATGCCCAGTTTTTAAATCTTTCCTTAGAGAGCAGGTTTACTAAACAATTTATCATTTTTGTTGCTTTCCTCTGGATTCTCTCCAATTTGTTCACATCGGAAGTGTCACTAGTGTGGAGTATAGCGGGACATTTGCCTCCTGTGTCTTACATACAACACTCCTGTTAATACACCCCAGAATATTAGCCCCTTTTGAAACTGCATCATATTGTTTGCTCATATTCAATTTGTGATCCACTATAGCCCCCAGATCCTTTTCTACAGCACCACTGCCTAACAAGTTATTCCCAATTTTGTATCTATGCATTCAGTTTTTTCCTTCCTAAGTATAGTATTTTGGACTTGTGTTTATTAAATTTCATCTTGTTGATTTCAAACCAAGTCTCCAATTTGTCATGGTCATTTTTAATTCTAATCCTGTCCTCCAAAGTATCTTGGAGCCCCATCCAGGTTGGTGGCATCTGCAAATTTTATAAGCATGCACACTGCACTCCATTATCTGAGTAATTAATGAAAATATTGAATAGATGCACTTCTGGAAGGTGACCTAATACTATGGTGATGTGGCTGGCTTAAGAACCGGAACAGAACAGAATAGACAAATATCTAGGATAAGGTTTCCATTACAAGTCTAATTATTGCCCACTTTTAACTTCTTCATATAACTCTCTTTTACCTAAAATTTGACATGCATGGCCTCTTGGCAGAGGAGAATAATTTGGGAAAGTGAAGGCAATTTTAGAACAGGGATAAAAACCTTCTTTTGTGAAATATTTCAGTTCTGTGGATGAAAAGCGCCATATGGGTCTGATCCAAAGTCCACTGAAGTAAATGGAAAGACTCCCATTAATTTCAGTGGCTTTGGGTCAGTCCTTATGAGGAGCTAAATATTATTATATTATTTGCAAGACCTTTGAGAGATGAGGGTTAGAAAAAGGAAACATTTTTCATTTGTGAAGCATCTTCGGTATTTTTGGGGGCGAACAGTTATCAAAAATGGCTGGGTTCATAAATTTCAGATGTCATTTATTCATTTGTTTTCAGTAAGTTCTAGAATGTGTGCCTATATTTCAGAATATTGGATAGATAATTTGAGGGTTATTATGAATATCTGATGCTTTGAGAGCTCTAAGAGGGCACAATTTGAAAACTTCTCAATAGGTCTTTTAGAATTTATAGACATCATAACTCAAATAGCTTTGATTCCAGGAACATAACCTTAGAAGCAGTGCCCACTGTAGCATCTGCTTTTCTGCTGGTTCACAATTCAAGTTGTCATTTACCCCTGTGCATTGTGAGTGGAAAGGAGGGCAATCCTGATCTGGTAGCATTTTACACCCACTTTACACAGATGTAAATGACTGCAGAAGATGTCAGGGAGTGAAGAATCAAGCTTTGTCGTTTATAAACTCGAGAGTTGGTAAATGGAAAGTGTTTATATTGGGGTATCATTTTTCCATAAACCAGAGGCCTGACTACAAAGGACATATCCTTGAATCCACTCAGTGTAATTATCTAAGTAGTTGTCACTAACACGTAATTACTTTGAATAAAACCTGTTGCCCTCTAAGTACTTATGGTACAAGATGTTTAAGCTCTGTATATAAAGTAAAGCATTATGATTAATCATATGTACAGTATACCATGTGCATTTTACTATCAAAAACAAATATTGATTTGAAACAGTGCTGATATGGTATGATGTAAAACTGATGGTTCAATTTGGTCCAGTACTGGATTAGGATAAAGCAGCCAAGTTTTCAATCTAATTATGTCTGCACAGCTGATGGAGAGAGTTGTACACTGTGCCATTGCCTTGACAAACACTTTACAGTAATCCATTTAAACAGAAAGTATCCTAGTAAAACAGGAATATGCTGTATTTGCCCTGGCCCTTTTCCAACTTTTTCAGTGGGTTTAAAGGTGCAACAGGCTGCTTCTGTATTGGCAAATAAACACCTGCATGGGGGTTCTATATACCCACCTGAGAAAATGGGGAAAGGGAAGAAAATGGCCAATACTTACATAGCTTTTGAAATACAGTTTTTGGGCCACATTCTCTCTTTGCCCGGTCTGTGGATCAGAAGCCATATGATAGAGGTATGTGGGTATGGCTAGATTAATGGGCAGAGGTACTGATTTGCAGGAAACCCACCCCCAACTTCATAGATGGCCAGACAGACAAAATGAAGTGGCAGGGTGGGGGGGGGGGGTACAGCTTACACAACTGAATGGGAGGTATAAGCTATTTGTTGGTCTTTGACAATTGGGTGCTGTTGACTTAAAGAAGTGAGAGCTACTGAAATAATGCAGAGAATGAATGACTTTTTGGCCTTGTCCTATTATTTGTCACTACAAGGTTCAATACATCTGTGACGGTTTTCCCCCCTCCCAGGGTGCCACCTGATGTACTGGGGTACCACTGAGCCCGCCTGGGCTCCCATACCCTGTCCTGATGAGCCAGGCCCTCAAGCCTCCTCTAGCACACACACAGGTAGGGACACACCCAGCTGCAGAAAGACACAGACACTGAAATCAGCTCTGCATGGGAAGACTCACCTAGGGGATTGCCCAGCGCTCAAGTGCACACCCTCTCTGGGGTGCAAACCCAAAATTGTAGTCTCTTATGCTGCACAGAAAACTGTACAGTGTAAGCTCATGAAATTCCCTACCTCCCTCCCTCAATATGGAGGAATATATGCACAGCTTTTTGCCCCCAGTTATGAATTTCACAAAATGTTTTTGCTTCTCTAAACCAAAAACATATTTATTAACTACAAAGGATAGATTTTAAGTGATTAAAAGGGATAGCAAACAGATCAAAGTAGATTACTTTAGTAAATAAACAAAAAACGCAAACTGATTTTAATAAACTAGATAGGTAGGATTTAGATTAGCAAATTCTCACCCTGAGTGATAAACAGGCTGGGAGATTCTTAAGGCACAAGTTGTCTTGGCTTTCCCAGGTTTTCATACACAGGCTAAAGATCCTTCTAGCCCAGGACCATCACTTCCCACAGTTCAGTCCTTGCCCCTCAGGTGTTTTCAGGTGTGTTGTTGCAGGGAGAGTGAGGTCCTCCCCCGTGTTATTGTCCCCCTTTTATATCTTCTTCTCACTTGCTGGAAAGCTCTTTTGCTGTGGCCTCGGTCAAACAGTTCCCACTGTGCAGTACTATCTCTGAGAAGTTTCTACTGTATACAGTTCCTGGGGTAATCCTTGTGCTTGTGTACATTTCCTCAATAATCCATTAACATTGTTTGGCCTTTTTACTTTTGTACCTGAAAGGCTGCTTGTGGGTGTTTTCAACCTCACAACATGTTTCAGTAACACATACACAGCCAAAATTTATAACTTCCCATACAACAATAGCACATACAATCCAACGAGATATTAATGTCTAGCAGACCAAGACTTTTAGAATGAAACCTCACAAGGCACACTTTGTACAAAACATATCCTAATTATATGATATTTCTCCCTTTATAGCTCTTCATATTCCTTCTTTTGTTCAGTGGGCACCTAGTTAGTGAGAAAATGACGTAGGGTCAGGACAACCAGATTGCATAAGACAGATGCCCTGTCCTGTTTTACTATGTTTACAGACAAAGCAGGCTGGCCAGGACCTCAAAAAAGTTAAGTCAAAATGGAAACAAATCAAGTAACAAAAATTAAATAATGCTGCAGCTAAAACCTTTAGATTAATTGTTTTACTTCATTTAATGCATCTGATGTTTTATATGGGGAGAGAGGTTCCGTATACTTTGCTGTATACATGCACAGACAAATGGGCAGCTCAGTAACAAAAAGAAACTTGCAGCAATGTAGAAAGCTGTAGGGCTTTTGCCAGTGAATCACTCTGATGTAACATTCCAGGTGCTTTTAAGAGAAGTTCAGGGCCATGGGAAATTGTTATGCCTCAAGGCCCCGTCATGCATTTTAAGTCAGGAGAATATCTGCAATTAACCAGTCCGGGTGCAGAGTTTGTCAATATATACAATTCTACATTGCAACAGGAAATGTCCTAAAGACTTTGGGAGAGATTCTCAGCTGCTGTAATCCTGGTGGTGGAATTCAAGGGTGATATGTCCATTTACACCACTGAGGATCTGACCCAGTGTCCCTACAGATTTCCATTGGATGTCTTTGGGGATTATTTTGTGAGGGTAATTGAGGTATATAAACCTGTGGAATCATATAAAAAATAACATGCCCTTAAATCCTACCCTTGGGTGAAAGGCAAGCACGACCCAGTGGTTCGGATGGTAGTTGAGGCCTTATGAGACCCAGGTTCCACCTGGGTTCTAATCATCACCGTTCGATCAGAGACTACCTGTGTGCCTTTGGGTAAGTCTCTGTGCCTTAGTTCCCCATCTGTAAAACAGGGATGATAGTATGCTCCTACCTCACAGGGGTGTTGTGAGGATACCTCTGAAAGCGCAAAGGTGTATTCTGAAAAACCAAATCAATCTCTGGCCTAAATTCAGACTGGACAAAGATGAGTGCAATTCCATTGACATCAGTGGAACTGTATCCATTTACAATCTGAATCTGGCCTTTGGTCTGTTTCTGATTGTTCGAATGACTGGGAAGTCCCATTAGGTGAAGTAACCCACATCACAATGCCATTTTGTATGATTTTCAGAATCAGAGAAGGCATAATCAGACAGAGGATGAAATAGAAACAAAAGTTCCCAAAGGTAATTATAATATTCCAGGAAAGGAAAAGCTTTGTGCTGTTTCTGTCACACACAATGTTTCAAAAGTGTCAGTGTCAGACATTCTTCAAAGCCAGACCAAGACCATGGCTAAAAACAGCGCTTTTGCTGGATATTAAAGAAAAAGCCTTCTTGCTGTTACCTGGGGGAAGAGTTAGACTGTGCAAACCTGTATAAAAATACTGCCTTTAGCATTTCATTGGTATAAACTAACGTTTACGGTATGTGATACTGAGCCACAGTAATGTTGGATCAGTCTTCTTAGCTGAAGACTTTTGGAATGTCTGAAATGCCTCAGCCTCATATATGTGTCTGCGAGTAGGGAGACATAATTGTGCTTTGATGAGTGGCCTGCCAGAAAGAAATGAAAAAACAAAATAGAAGGAAAGAATTTAAATAAAAGAAACAAAAAATGAAAATTCAGCAGTTTTGACTTCTCATTTGCAAGAAGAAAAACCCATGAACCACTGACATTTCTACTATCTTCCTGTTTCTTTTTAGTTAGCTGCATTAGATATCATACAAATGAGCTTGCTCCATCATGTGTCACAATTTATTGCTGCATATTCCAAAGCAGATTTTCCCTTCTGGCTAACTATGCCCCTGGCCTTATATTCCTATGCAAGAAGAGGAGATATCTCCACATTCAGCAGAACTGCCTCCCACACCTGAGAGACAGAGAACCCCATTTTAAAAGGTCAGGCTCCTCCCACACCTACTGCTTAGGAGGCACTGGGCCGAGGGAAGAGCAGAGTTGAATGGCAGCTGGTGGGGAGACAAGCAGATGGAGGCAAAGAGACTGAGATGGGGAGTGATGGGTATTCTAGATAGTGGTGATAGGTGCAAAGCTGAGAAGGGAAGTCAGGGATCAGAGGGAGCAAAAATGGGAGGAATAATAAAGGTGTGCAAATGTAGGAGAAGGATGATGAGACACTCGAGAGTCTGGGGCTGGGGCACTTGAAGGAATGGAGCCTGATAAGTGATGTTGATGGAGAGGTGGGTGAAGGATCAAGACTTTTGTCTTGTCATTCTGCAAGGGGAAATCTGTAGCTAATTACATTTTCAGCTTCCCTCAGAGCCCTGTGGTCCTACGCCTTTTCCTGCTAGCCACCCTTCACCGCTTGAGCGGCTCCAGCAAAGGGGTTTGTTCCCATTAAATATTCCATTGAAAATAAATAAATAGTGTTCTTCAAAATTTTTCTTAAAAGACTTTGGGTTTTCATTTAAAAAATGAAAAAAACAAAAATGTTTCCATTTGTGGCAACCAAAAAATGTCCTACTTCTGGTTTTTTGAAGACCCTTCCCCTCCAAAACAAATTATTATGTTGAAAATGGACATGTCTGATGGAAATATCCATTAAAATAAGAGCCATTTTTTGTGTGTATACATATATATTTAAAAAAATATTAAATGAAAAATCCCTTTTTTTCATAGATTCATAGATATTTAGGCCAGAAGGGACCATTATGATCATCTAGTCTGACCTCCTGCACAATGCAGGCCACAGAATTTCACCCACCACTCCTAAAAAAGACCTCACATCTATATCTGTGCTATTGAAGTCCCCAAATTGTAGTTTGAAGACCTCAAGGAGCAGAGAATCCTCCAGCAAGTGACCCGTGCCCCATGCTACAGAGGAAGGCGAAAAACCTCCAGGGCCTTCCAATCTGCCCTGGAGGAAAATTCCTTCCCGACCCCAAATATGGCGATCAGCTAAACCCTGAGCATATGGGCAAGATTCATCAGCCAGATACTACAGAAAATTCCTTCCCGGGTAACTTGGATCTTACCCCATCTAAAAACCCATCACAGGCCATTGGGCCTATTTACCATGAATATTTAATTACCAAATATTTTGGTCCTAGTCAGGTAGAGCAGGAGCAGAATATGATGATTACAGCCAAGTCCTATTGTAGGGGTAGCTTGCCTTTATTAATTATATTCAGCAGTAATGCAAGGAACCTACAGGCCTATATCCTGGAAGACACTACCTTCAGCAAGTAAGCATAAGGCTTGAGCCTGTGAACTTTGAACAGATAAATTTTGAACAGATATATGGCCCAACAGGAAACTCCAAGTATTGGGGAGCTGAAAAATAGTGTTTGAGGGGAATTTCTGGCCACCAGAACATGACCCAAGCACAAGAGTCTAATGGTAACAAATTGACGTATATAACCGGTACGTGAGCTACATTCCCAGATACTTAACCACAAGAGGGCCATGGAAACGAATTGACAGTATGATAATAATTTGAGATCATCAATATACTAACCTCTAGAAGAAAGGCACTCCAACATTAGTAAGGTGAGGATATACAAATAAGAAAAAGGGGAAAACCCTACTGAATATGCATCAAACATACTGGCATCAGTGTATCATATTATAAAAGTTGCATCCCAGCCTAAAGGTAGTAGGAGAAGGTGATGTAGTCCTTGGAAGGTGCCAGAACGATGGCTACTGGTGATGAGGGGAAAGGCGATGGTGATGAGGAAGATGATGGCTAACATTTCAGGTTGTTCTACAAGGGATGGTGGGAGTATATGGCTGTGCAGATGTATATTCTGTAATATATCTACCTTACTGAGTTGGGGTGTTTGTGAATGTGCTAAATGTATTAATAAACTATTTGTAAATATAGAAGAGTTCCTATAGTGTGAGTGTTGCAACTGTGCACATCAGGTTCCCAACTGTATAATAATTTGAATAATACTGGGCCTGATCTTGGGACAAGAACCTGTCAACCCTCAAAGTGGTAATCCCTGCCACATTTCACCCTTAACCAGATCTATCATTTACTCATCCAAATGCTATACTGACCCCACCAGTGGCACACTGATGATTACGGGGTAAGTCAAATTTTTCCCCACTTCAGCACTTACACCCTTTAGATACTGTCAGAGCTATGAAATATGATTCTATTTATATATGTTTAAGGACCCAACAGCAGCCTCTGTGTCAAATTGCTAATAATAGGGGACGTTCCTGAGCTGAACTGTTGTGAATGGAATTGGCCAAGCCTCAGGCTAAGCCAGGTTATACCATCCAGTACAGGTACAAATTTAGAACATTTTTGTTTGCAAGTTAAAGTTGTCCTTTACTATAGAAATCTGTGCTTTTAGCACTTGTTTATGTGTTGTCACTAGAGAGTTCTCTCACTACATGTGCTTCAGCGATCACAGCCCAGGGAAGCCATTATGAACTTATGTCAGCCTCAGAGTCACAGCCAGCTCACAATGAATCTGAACTGATAATGTAACAATTCTGATGCTGCATCATGATCACTTTTAAATTTAACCCCTCCCTCCCCCACACACACACCTCCCCTACTTCTCCTTCAAAGAGGATGAAATGTGACAAATGAACAGTTTACCTAGAGGAGATGTGCCACTGCCCGAATAAACCATGCTGTACTCTGCCAAACCATAACCAGACACTCCGTTTCCTCCCATCAATCCCATCATCACTGTGCAATGGAACAGAAAGCAACACGTTAATAAGTTATGATAAGCACACTACATTCCTCCTACCCCCTTCTGCAGCATGGGTAATAGCTTATGGGTTAGACAGGATTTTTCTTCATGTGTTTGCTGTAACATGAGGAATGAGCAAAGGATCACCACCCAATTCTTGAGGCAACATCACACAATTCTTTGCCTGGGGAGAAGTTGGTGCGGAAGATAGAACATGGTAATTGTAACACCCGTTATGTATTACGTTTCTTATGGGCCTGCTGCTGGGATTGGACAGTGTCACTGGTTCTTTGGGATAGGAAAGATTTTGAAATCATAAAGCTAGGACAGGAGTTATGCTGTTAGGAGCAGCATGCATGGTGGCACCCCACCCAATTCTTTGGCCAAATGGCTCCAGTGGAACTGAACTGCCAGCTGTCCAAGGAATCTCCACAGGAAAGATGTGAGAATGATGCGTCATCTCCCCAAAAGGAACCCATAAGTCCTCCAGGCCCACTCCTTTCAAATCGCACAAACCAGCGTGCATAAGTCCCATATGGTTTAAGGTGCCCAACTTTAACTATCCACGTTTGAAAATTTCAGTCTGAAGTTACCAAAAAACAAAAGTTTCAGCAATCAGACAGATTTAAACAGAGAAAGAATTAAGAGTCAAGCAGCAATTTGATTCAGTCAAGCAATGTGATTAGTCTGTTGAAGTTTCAGAAAAACTAAACTTACATTTTCAATATTTACAGCATTGCGTTACTGAAACATTTGACTCACTTAACCCCTCTAAATAAAAGGCTGATCTTTAGATATCAAAAGCTCTGCATTTTTATTTGGCAATAGCAGTTAGTGCTCTTGGACACGAGAGACTAGTTCAGTTAGAAAACCAGTGAAAGAAAGAAAATACCCTGGATGTCATCAAAGGAGCAACATCGCATGGGTTGAGGAATGAATAAAGAACATCTGCAGAAAAATGTTTAGGTGGCCACTCCGTACTTTCAGCAATTCTGCACTAATGAAAGTCTAAAAACACTGACATGCAGGAAGTAGACATGGCGCCCACAACAGACTTAGGGAAAAAAAATTGAGGAACAGTTAGCTCCAAATAGGCTGCTTAAAAACGAAGGCCACGGAATCGCATAAAAGAAGAAAAGGTAAAGCCATATGTCGACCCTTCATTCCTCTTCAGGTACGACCAGAATAAGAGACCTGCCTACAAGAGTCACTCTTGTAGACTGCATTCTCTGTCTTTCAGCTAAAAGATAGCATCTAACCAGACAAGTGGAGGAAGAGAGGAGTGAAGAGTATTATGACTTGGGGACTCAGGACCAGGAGGACTTCACAGTTCTGCTGCAAATTTCCTTTGTGACCTTGGGCAAATTACTTCATCTCTCTGTGCCTCAGTATCCCATCTGTAAAATGGGGATGAGAATACTTGCCCTCCTCACACGGATGTTGTGAGAATAAATTCACAAGTGTCTGTGAGGCACTTAGATACTACAGTGATGGGGGGCCATAGAAATACCTAGAGAGACTGGTCAATTTCTTGCTTTAAAGTTTGCTCCAAGCTTTTTTCAGCACACTAATGGCCTGGAGAGCATTCCTTCCCCCTCCCCCACTCAAATTGTTTTTCTCCCTTCAAAATATCCTAGAAGTTGCTTGAAACAACTAAGGAATAGAGGCTAAGACGGGGTGGGCAAACTTTTTGGCCTGAGGTCCACACTGGGTTTCTAAGATTGTGTCGAGGGCCGGTTAGGGGAGGTTGTGTCTCCCCAAACAGCCAGGTGCGGCCTGGCCCCTGCCTCCTATCCAACCCCCCTCCCCACTCCCCCACTTCTTGCCCCTGATGGCTCCCCTGGGACTCCTGCACCATCCGACCCCTCCTGTGCCCTGACGTGCACCCCCCCCCGGGACGCCTACCCCATCCACCACCCCTTGCTCCCTGTCCCCTGCCACCCCATCCAACCCCCCCCCATTCCTGACTTGCTCCCCGGGACCTCTGTCCCATCCAACCACCCCTTCGCCCTGTCCCGACTGCCCCCAGAACCCCTTCCAACCCCCCTCTCCTTCCTGACTGCCCCCCTGCCCCATCCAACCCCCGTTCCCCACCCTCCGATCGTCCTGGCCCCTATCCACACCCCCCTGCCCTCTATCCAAAACCCCCCACTCCCTGCCCCCTTACCACGCTGCCTGGAGCACCGGTGGCTGGCTGCACTACAGCCTCGCCGCCCAGAGCACTGGGTCAGGCCGTGGCTCTGCAACTGCCCTGCCCGGCCGCCCAGAGTGTTGCTCTGAGGCTGCGGGGGAGGGGGAACAGCAGGGGAGGGGCCGGGGACTGGCCTCCTGGGCCAGGAACTCAGGGGCCAGGCAGGAGGGTCCCCGTAGGCCAGATATGGCCCACGGGCTGTAGTTTGCCCACCTCTGGGCTAAGAGCTGTTTGAGCTGAATGAGCGAACTGGGTTATGAAGGCTCATAGGGGAAGTTAGAATCTCTAATGCTGTGCCAACTCAGCAGAGAAAAGCAGGTTGTAGACTTCGGGTGAGCCAGGACCTGGTAAATTAGAAGGAGAGTAAAGTTTTAGTCATTTCATTCTACAACGAGCAAGACAAGCAAAATAATAGTACTTCATATCAGGGTGAGAAAAATGTTATCGCAAATAACAAATGCTCTAAAGGGAGCATGTGAAATGAAGCATATATCAGTAGAATAATCTCTGAGAGGAGATACCAGACAAAAGAAGCAATGTCCCAACAATAAGAAATTCCTGGAAGTTAACTATCTGTGGATAATCCAAATTACTCTTTTCACAGATCTGTGATCTGATATTTGATACTTATTAATTTTTTCCACTAGAGTGTGCTTTTGGCAGGGCGTTTTTTATTATGTCACATAAGCTCCTAAACTCTTTGTAGCTTTTGGATAAACAGTTTAAACTCTAGTTTTGGGTAACTTGTAAAAGGGAAAGATAATCTAGTGATGATTTTCGAACCTACAGGTCCCTGTGTGAACCTTGTTTTCTTACAAACATGTACCATCATCTTCCCACACACCTTTTAGGCAACAGATTCACTGTGTACTCAACTCAGCATTCCACAGTAGACAAATGACAGGCAATTGGCAAAATTATATGATTTTTGCTTAGCAGAATTGAATGAAAAATGTTGTCTAGTAAGGTTTCAGAGTAACCAGCCGTGTTAGTCTGTATTCGCAAAAAGAAAAGGAGGACTTGTGGCACCTTAGAGACTAACCAATTTATTTGAGCATAAGCTTTCGTGAGTTACAGCTCACTTCATCGGATGCATACTGTGGAAAGTGTAGAAGATCTTATTTCACGAAAGCCTATGCTCAAATAAATTGGTTAGTCTCTAAGGTGCCACAAGTCCTCCTTTTCTTGTGGTCTAGTAAGAGGCCTCCCCCACCCCAACACACACATAAATGACCTTAGAGTTACAGAGCGTCTTTCAGTCTGAAGGATGCCTTAGTGCTCTACAGATTTAGTACAACTCTCACCAGCCAATACGACAATGCAGCCAGTTCTGGGACGGACTGTGGCACCCACACTGTCCCCACAGCATTACACAATTCTTTTTTTTCAAGAGGAGAAATGAAGAGTAACTTTCAGTTGAAACTCCAGGGGGAGTTTTAATAGGCAGGATTCAATCATTACCCAGTTTGATTAAAGGTTTATATTACAATAGTGTGCAGAGGCTATCCAGGCTGGGGCCCAATTGTGCATGGCAATGAACAAATATATGGTATGTGACAATCTCTGCTTCAAAGAGCTTACCGTCTACATGATTAATAATTAAGGTGAATAGTGCCATTGGATCTTTAATGATCCCAAGCGGTCAGGGCCTCAGCTTTGTGTCACATCTAGTGCTTCTACTGCAACAACTGCCCTCCATCCTACTCGTAAACATTTCACCCATGAGGCTGTTCATACACTTGCAAAGTTAGTCCAAAGGAGCCCTCCCCTTGAATCAACCTAGCCACATGTCCCTTTTGCATTCATATATTTCAAAAAGAGATTAATTTCATAAACATCTAAAAAAGTGCATCTAAGGCTGCTCCCTCCCTGTTCCCCTACAGGGTTCAAGGTGCCCAGAGGGGGCAGGAGGGAGGTGGGGCCAGGTTCTGCCCTGCCCCCCTGCACACCACATGGTTGGAATTGGCTGGGCATCTGGACTGGGGAGTAAACTTCATCCCATAAAGGAGTTGGTGCTGCGCATGCAGCCTCTGTGCACCCAGGAGCTGCAGGAACCCCTGCCCTGACTGCCCCCTGCCGCCCCATCCAACCCCCCCCTCTCTTCTTGACTGCCCCCCCAGGAACCCTGCCCCATCCAACCCCCCTGTTCCCTGCCCTCTGATCCCCCTGTCCCCTATCCACATCCCCGCCCCCTGACCACCACCCCCATCTCTCCTTCCCCCATCCAAACCCCCCTGCTCCCTGCCCCCTTACCACGCTGCCTGGAGCACCGGTAGCTGGCAACACTACAGCCGCACCACCCAGAGCACTGGGTCAGGCTGCGGCTCTGCAACTACGCTCCCCGGCTGCCCACAGTGTTGCACCAGCAGCGTGGTGTGCTGAGGCTGTGGGGGAGGGGGGAAACAGCAGGGGAGGGGCCGGGGACTAGTCTCCCAAGCCAGGAGCTCAGGGGCCAGGCAGAAGGGTCCCAGAGGCCGGATGCGGCCCACGGGCCATAGTTTGCCCACCTCTGCCTTAGCACAAAGTACCTCAGCATCAGTATAGGCATCACAATGTGGCCTCTAGGATGGAATTGACTTATATGCACAAGGCCAGCACAACTTTGCACAGGGCTTAAGTGGCGCGCAGGCCTTGCGCTGGTCCTTCTGCACTGAACGCTTAGTGACATTTTGGTTAGACTGACCCATTAGTGTATTGAAAATTTTAGAATGAAAAAGCGACCTCTGATTATTTCAATGTTTTCTTGCTGTGATACAGCATGGCCAGAGGGCAGCAGGAGAGCGTTAGAAGGGAGCCTTCTTCCCTGTAGAGGGAAGAAAGTTTGTTATAGATTAATTAAAGAACCTGAAGCCAGTCACCTGATAAACCCCCCCTGCTTCAATCAGACAAGGGAAGGAGTTGAAGCAGAGTGGATTGACGTTGGAGTAGAGAGCAGTTTGGAGGGAAGCAGAGGAGAGTTTGGAAAAGTGCTGCAGTGGGCTAAGAAGACTAAGACCCTAGGTAAAGGGACACCTGGTTTGTGCAGAGGGAGGGCAGGAAGCCCCACAAGCTGAAGGGCAGGAGAGGGAAGTAGCCCAGGGGAAGAAACCGCTAGTTCAAGTGGTTTACCGCTATCCCTAGGGCCCCGGGCTGGGACCCGGAGTAGAGGGCAGGCCTGGGTCCCTCCCTCTCCACTCCCCTCCTCTAGGAAACGAGTGGAGCACTTAATACCCCAGTTCAGGGGCAAGAAACGGTGCCCTGAGCCCTCCCCAAGAAGAGAAAGTGCGAGACTCAAAGTAGCACCGGCAATTTGCCACATTGCCTACAGACCTACAAGAAATAGTTTCAGATCAGTTTCACCAGAATAAATGTGCACCATTGTATAAATAAAACTGAATAGAAGTCAGAGGTCTGAAATGTATTTTTAAAATATTATACCTATATTATTCTCTCTCTCCAGGATAATTAAGTATCTACAGGAGCCAAGGTGATATATTTAACTTTCATATAATTTCCCTGTTTGGCTGTAATACTTCCAATTAACTACTATTCTCATTAACCAATTTACCCATTTATAATCAAGGGCAATTGCTTCAACAGTAGAAGCACATTTTTAGTAATACGTCTTGTTACTAGTATCTTAATGATGATTATCCACAGATTGCTTTCAGAAGATTCTCCTTCTCCTAAAATAAGAAAAGGCATATTGTACAAAATACCTTTCCACCCACAGGATTAGCATTTTGTAGAAGTGATAAAGGAAGGTGGGAAAGTACTGCAGTTTTTCAACCACAATAGGCTAGTGTTTAGAAATTCCCTGGCTTACAGTAGGTGGAGCACATGATGCGCTCGCTCATGAAATTAGCGGCTCCATAAATCAGTTCTGGTTTCAGCTCCCTATCAGTTGCTATAATTAGAAATTCAGATATTTTTTCTTTATACCCTCAGCAGAACTGGAGCGCAGGCATGCCTATGGGTTGCTCTGTATAGAACAGAAGGAATATTGTTAATTTACTTGGAAGAAGAAATAAAAGCAAAAAGGTACCTGAACTCTGTCAAATTAAACTATGCAAAGTTGCCAGCAAAGGTATCCAAGGAATTACACTAAAACTGCAATTACTGAACATATGTTCTGCTAGTTGTAACACTAAACATTTAACAGCTACATTAGGTGACTAATCAGAAATGTTTACTAATGATCAACAAAGAGTTTAAAGCATTGTCATGTAAGAAGGCTATAATGCACTCACCCAGACAAAAGAGAGATACTGGAAAAGAAAGCTCACATTTAAAAGAGAGAGGAGTGAGAAGCTGATAACCAGAGCTGCTAAAAATATTTGGATGCATGGCTGGGCAACCCTGGGGAGTTCACAGCTTGGGTGCAATGGCACTTTTCGAAAGACAGCTCCTTAATGCATTTTGAACTGCTGGTGAACTGAATGCACCTTCTCACGAAAGCTTATGCTCAAATAAATTTGTTAGTCTCTAAGGTGCCACAAGTCCTCCTTTTCTGAACGCACCTGTAACTTTGCACACTAGCCAAAGCACAGAACATTGTGTGTTGGTCCAATTGTCTTTAGGGAATAGAAGATTATTTGCCAGCTTCTGTGCAATGTGGTCAGATTCTATACCACAATCCCTATATATGCAGAAACACTCGCCCACCACAATTTTTGGTGATCATCAGCCCATATTGGAATGATACCAATGAAATAAAGATGAAATCGCCAATCCTCTGAGATCTCCAGTTCCACTGCATATTATCCAATAACTAGCTGGAGAAAAAAGGAGAGAAAGATTCCCAGGGACATCCATTGTATCAACCCATAATCCTCCCCTTGATAGTTTTTAGATCTTTTCCAAGTCCTATCTTCTTGCCTTCAGTGATCAGTTAGTATTTTTCAACATAGTGTAGGTAGAAAATAGTTGCCTCAGGTTAGTCCTGTACTTCAGAGACATGACACTTGATATGATAGGAAGTATGATTAGGTAGAATGGGATGTTTTCAATCTGGGGGAGAAATTCTTTTTAGGAAATGGAGAGTTCAACATTCTCTACTAGCAACTGGAGGAGTCAGCTGGCATGAACTGAATGTGATCTCAATTCTTCTTTTGAATGTACTGAAATAAGGAGGATGAAACAAAAATTCCCCATATCCCCACACTTTTTCTGTTTCAGTGGCGCCACAGACCTCTGCAATTACGATGCATCTCGAAATATTCAGCATACTGTAGATGGGGCCAGTATTGCATTGTGTTTCCACACCATGGCAAGATGTTAAACTGAAGTTCATTCTGTTCATCTCAAAGTTCTCCTACACATGCAGCCTCACCCTAATCTATCTTCCTGTTTGACCATCCGAGCCAGAAGCAGCCTTACGCCTATCTAGTGGAAGAGAGACTTGTGTGATTTTATCCTAACACCCAGGGAAAGGCAGACTGTGATTTGCATCATTCCCTTCCGGCGTACTTCTGAACAATTATAATGCGTGAAATCTTGTCCTCATTGACATCAATGGGTGTTTTGCCATGGACTTCAATTTAGCCAGGATTTCACCCAATGTCTTCTTGGGTACAAGTTTTATCCTTCCCAAACTTAATTTTATGAACAAGTTTTCACCCAGATGTCTTTAAAGTGAGGCAGATAGGGATACTTTAAATGATAATTCCGAAAGCGTACATGCAAATGCTATGGCAGTTGGTGATAAAAATTCACTTACAAAATGTTGATGTGATTTGATTGGTGCCTGTCACAGGCCTGGTCCCCGATGGCACCCCAAGGGAACCCTCTAGGGGCATGATGGGGCTCTGAACTCACCGAGTCATTGGTCTTTGATTTCTAGGTGGTCAATAGCATGGATCTGGTTGCGGGACACTCAGCCCTGACACCAAGGCTATGGGAGGCCATGGGCTAGCAACGATAAAAGGGAAAAACAAACACAAATGAACACACACAGCGTGGTGATGGGGCTCTCTCCCTGCACTGTCTCTGGGAGGCCAAAGCTTGATTCAGTGCCCACAGGCAAGGCTCTAATAATAGTCCCAAAGAAATGGTTAGGTCTCAGGCCTCATTTTCCCTCAAAGTGGGCCCTGATAGGCAGCAGTCACCTAAGCAACTCCTGCCTTCAGCCAGGCTTTCTCCAGGAGCTAAGGATCAAAGGTCTATTCTCCTCCCAGGTCTGCCACCTGCTGAGCTGCTCCTTTTGTAAGTCCTCCCTCCAGGTCTGACATGCCTTCCAAGTGTTGTGGGACAGGGCTGCTTTAAGCCCAGAGCACTTCATTAACCCTCACCTGACCAATCTGGGCTTTGTGCACCCTGTCTACAGTGTTATAGAAGAAATAAGACATAGGCTGAATAAAATAGAGTTCTCCTCTGATTGTGACACAGTGCTCTGTCGAGTGGGCACTGAAACAATCTAACGATCACATTGGTGCCCAGCTTAACAATAAGGGCCATGTCCCTGACTGGGTACAAGCTAATTCTAAATCATTGGAATGCCAATTCAGTTTTTGGGATTTTTTTTGGCTGGAAGACTTTAAAGCCTAACTTAATTAAGCTTACTGACACTGCAGGATATTTCTTTAAAATATGGGCCCTGTATGACTTTGCGCTTTGTCTCTCTCCATCCTGTCTTAAGCTATCGTTGTTTAACAAGCGGTCTTGGAGTCTTCACTCCTTGTGGTGCCTTATGATTGTCAAACTTTGTATGGATCTATGCTTTTCTTTACATCGGATGTGGAAAAATGAGAGTCTGTCAATGCCAGATGACATTTTTTCTCCCCCTTTGAAAGCACACTGTATTTATGCCTGTGATAGCTTAAACCTTATTTTTTTCTTTCAGTTGTTAGGACCCAACAATTTAGTCATAATTTCTATTTCACTGCTTAAATAAGTAGGGATGGACCTTGTTGGATATTGTTCAATATCTTCATAAATGATCTGGAGGATGGTGTGGATTGCACTCTCAGCAAATTTGCAGATGATACTAAACTGGGAGGAGTGGTAGATACGCTGGAGGGGAGGGATAGGATACAGAAGGACCTAGACAAATTGGAGGATTGGGCCAAAAGAAATCTGATGAGGTTCAATAAGGATAAGTGCAGGGTCCTGCACTTAGGACGGAAGAACCCAATGCACAGCTACAGACTAGGGACCGAATGGCTAGGCAGCAGTTCTGCGGAAAAGGACCTAGGGGCGACAGTGGACGAGAAGCTGGATATGAGTCAGCAGTGTGCCCTTGTTGCCAAGAAGGCCAATGGCATTTTGGGATGTATAAGTAGGGGCATGGCGAGCAGATCGAGGGACGTGATCGTTCCCCTCTATTCGACATTGGTGAGGCCTCATCTGGAGTACTGTGTCCAGTTTTGGGCCCCACACTTCAAGAAGGATGTGGATAAATTGGAGAGAGTCCAGCGAAGGGCAACAAAAATGATTAGGGGTCTGGAACACATGAGTTATGAGGAGAGGCTGAGGGAGCTGGGATTGTTTAGCCTGCAGAAGAGAAGAATGAGGGGGGATTTGATAGCTGCTTTCAACTACCTGAAAGGGGGTTCCAAAGAGGATGGCTCTAGACTGTTCTCAATGGTGGCAGATGACAGAACGAGGAGTAATGGTCTCAAGTTGCAGTGGGGGAGGTTTAGATTGGATATTGGGAAAAACTTTTTCACTAAGAGGGTGGTGAAACACTGGAATGCGTTACCTAGGGAGGTGGTAGAATCTCCTTCCTTAGAGGTTTTTAAGGTCAGGCTTGACAAAGCCCTGGCTGGGATGATTTAACTGGGAATTGGTCCTGCTTCGAGCAGGGGGTTGGACTAGATGACCTTCTGGGGTACCTTCCAACCCTTATATTCTATGATTCTATGACCTTGATTTGATCGATTTGCTGTGTGTATGATTTGCTTTACTATCTCACATAGAGACATAATTACTATAAAAAGACAGATGTATTAATGGTCTATTAATGACTGGCTTTAACTTACCAGTATCATGACACATTATTAAATGTATACACAGACCATGAGATTGCCAGAGAGGGATACGTGGCAAGTGCAAACCAGTGTGATCTAACATTTATTTCACATGGGCCACCAAGTTGCAGTGACTTTTCAGTCAGTACTAGGTGTAGCCAGTTTTGAAAAAAGTAGCTAGTAGGAGCTTCTTTTTCTTTTTGTAAATCCCTAATGAAATCTTGGTCCCATTGACCTTAATCTGAGTTCTACTATTGACTTCAAAGGGATCACTTCTATAAGCTTTTCCATCCCCAGTCTTTTAAGGTCTTCAAAAGCCTATGATCCAACCAAAGTTGGGTTTATTTATTAATGGGATAATGATGTGCCATTGACTTTTGCTGGGCAAATTTACTCTATAATTTTCCCTTCACTGAATTAATCAGAATCAATGGAACAGGCAGGTTAGGCCACAAGTTTCAGAACTGGCTATCCTATAACAAGGATCCTAAATCCCTGTTTAGGATCCTAAGTGCAAGTGGGCCTTATTTTGGCCACAGGAGATAAATGGGAGTATTCTAGTGAAAAGAAAACCACCTATATAATCCAGACTCCCTTCACCTGGAGAAAGAGGTCCAGTTGGCTAACTTGTGAGAAGAATCAGGTTGCTTCTTTAGCCAGGTTTGTTAAGAACAGTTAGAGATTTTTCCATTTCATTAAAAATAATCCCTTCATAGATCTCCTTATTCAGGTTAGTGAGACCATTCTTTAGATACAATTGTTTTAATCAGATTCCCATGGCTGGAGAAGTAGTTCTCAGGTGGATTCATCAGCTCCTTATTCAGCTGTTTAAAAGGAGTGAACTACCAGGGATATTAATCTGTTCCCCAAGATCATTCACAATTAAACTGGTTTTGAATGGAATTTACTGTAAATCCGTTTCTCATAATTCTTGCAGACTCATTGTCAGTAGGAAAAAACATGTCCCTCAAGATATTGTACATCTAAACAGATGTGTGTAGAAAGCAACCTGTTAGATAACTTCCCTTGCAGGCAGAGCCAGATCTAGACAGAGAACCTACGTGGACTCCCCACATTCATATTTTCCCTTTAAGAGATTACCCATCCTCTTTCACCTGAGACATCTCTGAACTGACGTACCTGCAAGTGCTACTTACTTATTGTTCTAACTAGGATATGGAGCCCACTATTCAGTAACAAACTGATTGATCAACTATATTGCTAAATTACTTTAATATAATATAGATCTTTTCGTCATTAGATCTCAAAGCACTTTACAAAGGTCAGTATCATTATCCCAATTTTACAAATGGGGAAACGGAGGCATGGAGAGCTGAAGGGAGTTATCCAAAAATCACTCAGCAGACCCATAGCAAAGTCAGGAAGAGAACCCAGCTTCTGTTTACTAGGCCACACTAACTGCACTGCCTAAGAAAAGTAAATGCTTAGTTGGTTAGAATCAAAAGAGTAGGGCTGGAAGGGACCTCAAGCAATCATCTAGTCTAGCCCCCACACTGAGGCAAGACCCAGGAAACGTAGACCATCCCTAATACATATTTGTCTATCCTCCACAGAGCTAATGGTCTTGTGATAACACCTGCAGAGTCATATAGTAGATAGAGAGGTGCAAGAGGCTCTATGGCTGATTATTTTCATTGTTTCTAAGTTGTAACCAAAAAAAGGAGAAAGGTTAGCGACTACAGTGCAGAACCTTTTGGGAGTGAATGAGAAAACTGGGGGCGAGATCTAGGGAGAATGAACAGCTGAGCACATGCAGCTCCTATTGAATGCACAACAGGGCTCTGTAACTCTCAGGATTTGTCACTGCATCTTCAGCTTGTGAATGTATTTGATACCTGTGTGTGCCTGATGCCTGCTCTCTCTGGTTAGTGATAATGTGATGGTAACTGAATAAACTGTAAGCACAAGTCTGATATGTTCCTGTATTTCACTGATCCAGTGAACAGATGTAATTAAGATTCCCTCTGCTATCAGGCAATGCCTTATTTGATCGACTAATAAAAGACAGAGCAGGCTGTTAGCCTACTTAGTGTCTTTCCAATATGGTATTAGATGGTAGGCTGAGTCTACCTTTGTCTGAAAGCAAGAGTAAGACCTTCCTGTGTTCTTTTCTCATTCATCTATTTTGATCTCCTTATATTAAACTACCCAGCTATCTCTTAGCAGTTGTTTTTATAGTTTACATAGACTAGTATTCCCCCTATTATACACTGCCACCTGGGATCATGAAAACTTCTCCCTCCTTCCATGGGATAGTCTTGTACAATTTTTTCCAGGTGCATTATGCAATTTCTCCCTTTTTCCACAGCATTCGTTAGAGGCTACTGCTGTCACAGAGGCACAGTATTGGTGCTCACAAATAGCTCTGAATCAACCCCAGGCGGACCCTCTTCAGCGTGACAACCCCTCATGGCACACTCTCACTAAGGTAAACCTTCTTGGCTTCACCATCTCCTGGGACCAACCTCGGAGCCTTCAGCACCTCTGTTCCACAACATGAGCTCACCACACCGAGTCCACCTGAAGGGGACACCTGGGGAAGCCTTACACACATATCCCCCTAAGGGGAGTCATGCACCCCCAACTTCTGTAGTGACTCTCAGCCAGCATTGCGAAACAGAAGGGTTTATTATTATCTAGAACACAGCTTGGAAAAGTTCTTTGTTAGCACAGAAAGCAGGAAGTTATAGTTGGGTCCATCTTGGTCAGTCCCAGAGCCCTGGCTCACCATGCCAGACCACAAAGGAGACTGAGACATGTTTTCAGCAGCCGAATTTATGTCATGCCCATTTGCTCCCCCTCCATCCTTTGTTGTGTTTCCTGGGCAAAACCAGTCACCTGGCCTCCACCTCAGCTCTTTGCTCTCCATCTGGTACCAGCTGGCTGGCCTCTTGCAGAGGGTGGGCCCCTGGATCATCAGTTGCTAGGTTACAAAATGTCTGGCCATCATCGGGACCCCAGCAGCCAGGTGACACTCATGGCAGGTCCTTTGCAAAATTAAAACTACCTTTCCTTCCACCTAAAACAAACATGCAGCACATGGGGAAACTGAGGTACACAGCATTCACACAAAATATATTACGAAAATTCCCACTTCAGCACACCAGAGTCATTTGAATGTAGCACTTTAGGAAGAAGAAAAGGAGTACTTGTGGCACCTTAGAGACTAACCAATTTATTTGAGCATAAGCTTTCATGAGCTACAGCTCACTTCATCGGATGCATACTATGGAAAGTGTAGAAGATCTTTTTATACACACAAAGCATGAAAAAGCCCAAGAATGCATCCGATGAAGTGAGCTGTAGCTCACGAAAGCTTATGCTCAAATAAATTGGCTAGTCTCTAAGGTGCCACAAGTACTCCTTTTCTTTTTGCGAATACAGACTAACACGGCTGTTACTCTGAAACCTGTCACTTTAGGAAGCAATGACTTAATGTTAGGAGTCTAAATTCAGTTCTGATAAGCTATGGATGGTGACAGGGAGGTGTCACCTGACTGATGGAACTGCATGAGATGGGCTGTGTGATAACTTTCTTTAAACGTAAAAGCTGGATTTACGCTATACTTGACATTTTGATTATATTTCTTATTGTGTCATGAACATAAAATGACATGTTTCTTTCTGCTCACCATAAGACAATGTCATTATCCAGCATAGTTCAGAATGCTTTCAATAAACAAGTATGCATAGCTAAGAATAATCAATTAGTTTACAGGGAAAAGCTGCAGTGGTATAGTAGTCTAAAAGATAGTATAATGGTGTAATGAATAGAGCTGTGTGAATACCTGAGTTTTGGTTTGTTGACTGAACCGACAAATTAAAAAAAAAATTATTTTGAGTCAACCTGAAATGAATTTGTTTTGAATTTTTCAGCAAACTTGAAAGAATTTTGTGTTTAACCTTTTCTAAATAAAACTGAAGTAAACTTTGAAATGAAAAGTCTTTCAAATCAAAACATTTCAAGAATTTTGAAATCAAAACATTTCTATTTCTTTTATTTTTTTTAACCCAAACAATTTGGCAAATTTGACAAATTCACAAAATGTTTTGGTGAACCCAAACCTGCATTTGAATCTGTATTTTTGGATGAACATCGCTCAAGTAATGAAGATTACAGTCATTATACCTGTGGACTGTATTGTCCTTGCCCATTACTTATGCCTTTTATCCATTTCATCCTTTGTTGATAGGGAACCTGTTTGCTGTGGAGTAGCCCATCAATTCTGATACCTACCAGAATCCATCAATCAATTTAGAGGCCTATTTATCAAAAAGATCTCCCTCTTCCTCAGTAAAAAATTATATTTGGATCCATAAATCCATGGCTGTCAGATACTAATTTTTTGGCTGTATCATCAGACATTACCACCTCATTCATTCTCCAAGTCAGTGTTTCATTTTTTTCTGTAGCCTGCATACCAAAAAATAGCTTGACCACTACTGATCCAGGCCATACCAAGACTGCCATTCTCTACCATCGCTCTGGCTGTCACATGGTGCCTTAGGCAGCATGCTGATTAGAGCTGGGGAAAGATTTCCATGCAAAACCTTTAAAAAAAAAAAAGAAGCAGATTTGGGTCAACTGCAACAATTCATGAATTTGGGTTGAATTCACCAAATTGTTTTTGTCAAAAAATGGGAGGGGGGGGGGAGAATAGAAAAAAATTCAAAACGGTTTCATTTTGACATTTAAATAAAATGTTTTGATTTTTTAATTCAAAATGTCTTTTCCTTTTGAGTTTTACTGCAATTTTTTTTAAAGGCTAAAACAATCCCAAAATGGAACAAAAGGTTTTGGTTTGGGTTGAATAACATTGTTTGACACTAAATGAAAATTTTTCTAGTTATTTGGTTTGCTAAAAAATTGTTTGGGGGTGATCCAAAACTGCATTTGTTTTCTGATTTTTCAGTTCAGCTGCTGAACCAAATATACCAGTTATTTACACAGCTCTGATGCCAAGTCCTTGCTGCTGCGGTTGGCGCCTCTTTGTTTTGTGCTGTTTATCTCCTGCCTCTTCCCTTGTTACACTGCAGTGTCAACAGACACTTAGTTAAGCCCGGGCTCAGGCTCAAGCCCAAACCCTCCTTCCATCTACCAGTGGTTCTTAAACTATAGGTCGATCGGGACCCCCATTTAGTGGGGTTGCCAGGGTTGGCGTTAGACTGGCTGGGGCCCAGGGCCGAAGCCCAAGCCCGAGCCCCACTGCCCAGGGCTGAAGCCAGAGCCTCACCACCCAGAACTAATGCTTCAGATTCAGCCTGGGGCAGCGGGGCTCAGGGTAGAAGTCTCATGCCTGGGGATGAAGCCCTTAGGCTTCAGTTTTGCTCCCCTCCTCCCCCCCCCCACCCCCGCCTCTTCCGACCTGGAGTGGCAGGACTCGTGCAGGCTCCTGCTTCGGTCCCCCATCCTGGGGTTAGGTTTTGTTCTGCTTTGTTCTCAGAAGGGGGTTGCAGTGCAATGAAGTTGGAGAACCCCTGGTCTACACATAATTCTGTCTGAGTGGGGCCTAGAGCCTGCCAGGGTGGAGGGTTCAAGCCCAGTGCCTGCAGGGACTGGAGTCCAAACTCTATTGTTTTGCATTGTGGACACAGCTCAGGCCTGTCCTCCTCACCCCTATCCTCCCAAGGCCGTGGGCCTGGGAGTCTGCCAGTGCTGTCCCACAATCACATAAAACAGAAATCAGGTTTCAGAGTAACAGCCGTGTTAGTCTGTATTCACAAAAGAAAACCCAACAGTCTCACAAATCTTGGGAGACAGGCCAGTCCTTGCCTACAGACAGCCCCCCAACCTGAAGCGAATACTCACCAGCAACCACATACCACACAACAGAACCACTAACCCAGGAACCTATCCTTGCAACAAAGCCCGTTGCCAACTGTGCCCACATATCTATTCAGGGGACACCATCACAGGGCCTAATAACATCAGCCACACTATCAGAGGCTCGTTCACCTGCACATCCACCAATGTGATATATGCCATCATGTGCCAGCAATGCCCCTCTGCCATGTACATTGGTCAAACTGGACAGTCTCTACGTAAAAGAATAAATGGACACAAATCAGATGTCAAGAATTATAACATTCATAAACCAGTCGGAGAACACTTCAATCTCTCTGGTCACGCGATTACAGACATGAAAGTTGCGATATTACAACAGAAAAATTTCAAATCCAGACTCCAGCGAGAGACTGCTGAATTGGAATTCATTTGCAAATTGGATACAATTAACTTAGGCTTGAATAGAGACTGGGAGCGGCTAAGTCATTATGCAAGGTAACCTATTTCTCCTTGTTTTCCTAATCCCCTCCCCCCCTTCCTCAGATGTTCTTGTTAAACCCTGGATTTGTGCTGGAAATGGCCCACCTTGATTATCATACACATTGTAAGGAGAGTGATCATTTTAGATAATCTATTACCAACAGAAGAGTGGGTTTGTGTGTGGTGCGGGGAGGGGGGGAGAGAAAACCTGGATTTATGCTGGAAATGGCCCACCTTGATTATCATAAAAAGAAAGGAGTACTTGTGGCACCTTAGAGACTAACCAATTTATCTGAGCATAAGCTTTCGTGAGCTACAGCTCACTTCATCGGATGCATACTGTGGAAAATGCAGAAGACATTATATACACAAGGACCATGAAACAATACCTCCTCCCACCCCACTCTCCTGCTGGTAATAGCTTATCTAAAGTGATCAACTTGATTATCATACACATTGTAAGGAGAGCGATCACTTTAGATAAGCTATTACCAGCAGGAGAGTGGGGTGGGAGGAGGTATTGTTTCATGGTCCTTGTGTATATAATGTCTTCTGCATTTTCCACAGTATGCATCCGATGAAGTGAGCTGTAGCTCACGAAAGCTTATGCTCAAATAAATTGGTTAGTCTCTAAGGTGCCACAAGTACTCCTTTTTCTTTTTGCGAATACAGACTAACACGGTTGTTACTCTGAAACCTGAACCTGTTGTGAAACACTGAAACAAGAATGCACTATTTGAGCTCTGCTTTTAGGCCCTTCGGCCTCTGCTGGTCCTTCCATGCTGCTGAGGTGGAAGGACCAGCAGAGGCCGAAGGGCCTAAAAGCAGAGCTCAAATAGTGCATTCTTGTTTCAGTGTTTCACAACAGGTTCAGGTTTCAGAGTAACAACCGTGTTAGTCTGTATTCGCAAAAAGAAAAGGAGTACTTGTGGCACCTTAGAGACTAACCAATTTATTTGAGCATAAGCTTTCGTGAGCTACAGCTCACTTCATCGGATGCATACTGTGGAAAATGCAGAAGACATTATATACACAAGGACCATGAAACAATACCTCCTCCCACCCCACTCTCCTGCTGGTAATAGCTTATCTAAAGTGATCGCTCTCCTTACAATGTGTATGATAATCAAGTTGATCACTTTAGATAAGCTAAAGGTTATCAGCTGCAGCATGTCCCCGAGATGCAGAAGCATTTCCATTAAGAATTTATGGTGGACATTCTGGATAGAACCAACAAGCAGATGCAGTACAGAGGGAGAGGGATTCATGGCAAGTGGAAAGGCACAGACAGGCTACATAGCAAGAGGATGGCATTTCAGTATGCTAGGAGAGGCTTGTAGCCCACTTTCTAGAGTAGGAACGTTGGTTGATGGAAGAAGAGAGAGCCCAGCAGAAAGGTCTATTCAAGATGCTGTTGATGCTTATGTAATCAGGACTCGACTTAGCAGCTGGATAGAGGAAACCTACCCCAGGCAGTTCTCCAGCCCCGTGCTGATCCCCTCCCTTCTGAGTACCTTTGCCCCTGTACAGATGCCCACCCCTGCAAATGCCTCCACCTTCTTCAGCAGCTCCATGTATGTGCTAAACGTGAAAGGAAAGGACAGATGAATAGCATGTCAGGAGACATGCAACAGTAGTGGGGTCATTTGTGGCCACTGGTTTCACTGTTCATTGTTGGTTTATCGTGTTTGTTTTATTACCAGTGTCTTCATTTGCTAATAGCAGCTGGCCTGCCTGGCAACAGTTTAATATTTATTTTTTCTAATTCAAGTTTAAAAATAGATTTCAGAGTAACAGCTGTGTTAATCTGTATCCGCAAAAAAAAAAAAAGGAGTACTTGTGGCACCTTAGAGATGAACAAATTTATTTGAGCATAAGCTTTCATAAGCTGTATGCTCAAATAAATTTGTTCGTCTCTAAGTTGCCACAAGTACTCCTTTTCTTTTTTTTTTTTAAATAGAGGCTTTAATTTTATTAAGAAATGTTATTACCATTACTGCATCGCGTCATCTAACACGTATTTCAAATAATAAAGGTAAACACATGATAAAGGACAATTGATAAGTTATATGCAAAAAAAAACCCAAAATCCTATTTCACAATACATTTATCTACATCAGGCCATACTGCAGATCCACAGTTCCTGCCACATGTCCCACCCTCCCCATTGCATAAGCAGTCATGTCATTCACAGGTACAATACATGACAATCCCCCCGCATTTTGTTGTGTAAATGTGGCAGTACCTCCTTTACTGTAAGCACTATACATTTATAAATGCACTATTATCCCTCTTCCATTGGGCCACACAAGTCCATAATGTGGGAACGTAGAGCGTTCCTGATCTCTGTTGCCCTCGTGCATCCTGCTTCAGATTTCTGGTTGCATGTACTAGCAATCCATGACTGTGATAGCGACATTCAGGGGCAAATGGCTCACCTTCGGCGTCACAGAGATTATGAAGAGCACTGGAAGTCACACCCAAACAGGTCTGCACACAGCCCTAGTGGGATTTCAATCTGCCAAATGCACATTCCATCACCATTCTATACCTGATGTAAGTGTAGCTGAACCTTTCTTTGGCCAGGCCCTATGGGATGGGTTCATAAGCCAAGGCAAAAGGGGGGTATGTGGGGGTCACCCAGAATAACAGTAACTTCATTTATAACAGGTCTTTTGGCGGCAAAAGTTTCCCAGCTTGTCCATAAATGTAGATTCCCAATCATTAGAAAACCCTGGCAACATGAACTTTTCTAGTGCAACCCACATTGGTGTCCATAAATCAACCTCTGTGGTCCACAGCCTTTCCAGAGCTGCTGGCTGGCACCTCCAATGCTCTTACCACCCCCCCAGTGGCTGCTAGGGGAACTCAGGCCCACCCTCTACACTGGGTTCCAGCTCAGGGACCCTATAACAAGCAGCCACAGGCAAGGATGGCACATGAACCACCCATCTGGGGGGGACTACCCCCCAGCCCTGCCCCTTCTGCCTAAGGCTCTCCCCACCAGAGCCCAGCCCCAGAGCACCAGGTGAGTGACAAACACCTGCCCCAGCTACCCTCTACCCCATGCAGGCAGTGCAAGCACTGACCCCAGCCGCCCCGCATCCCAGAGCGCTGAGAGCTGGCCTGCCCTAGCCCCAGGCCAGGCCAGGCCAGGGGGAAGAGTAGAAAGCAGGACAGGCCTGGCGGTGGAGCACGGGCAGGGCTACACCTGGCTGTTGGGGGGGGGCTCACCCGCCCCTGGCCTATGATACCTGCCACCCATGGCCACAGTCCCTGTACAGTCCTACCTCGTACTGCTATTTCCCTGGGCTTCTTCCTACATTTTTGACTTCCCCCACATCTCTGGGTTTTCCATTTGCCAACTCACTCCACTGAGGGAGTGACTGCAGCCTCCTTCCCTGCAGACTTTCCCAGCAGCAGCAGCTTACCCTCTGCTCTAGGAAGGCTCTAGGAAGGCTCTGCTCTATGTGGCTCTAGGAAGAAGGATAAAGGAGTTGGAGGCGCAAGTGGTGTTCTCGTCCATCCTCCCCGTGGAAGGAAAAGGCCTAGGTAGGGAGCGTCGAATCGTGGAAGTCAACGAATGGCTACGCAGGTGGTGTCGGAGAGAAGGCTTTGGATTCTTCGACCATGGGATGGTGTTCCAAGAAGGAGTGCTAGGCAGAGACGGGCTCCACTTAACGAAGAGAGGGAAGAGCATCTTCGCGAGCAGGCTGGCTAACCTAGTGAGGAGGGCTTTAAACTAGGTTCACCGGGGGAAGGAGACCAAAGCCCTGAGGTAAGTGGGAAAGCGGGATACCGGGAGGAAGCACAGGCAGGAATGTCTGTGAGGGGAGGGCTCCTGCCTCATACTGGGAATGAGGGGCGATCAACAGGTTATCTCAAGTGCTTATATACAAATGCACAAAGCCTTGGAAACAAGCAGGGAGAACTGGAGGTCCTGGTGATGTCAAAGAACTATGACGTGATCGGAATAACAGAGACTTGGTGGGATAACTCACATGACTGGAGTACTGTCATGGATGGATATAAACTGTTCAGGAAGGACAGGCAGGGCAGAAAAGGTGGGGGAGTAGCACTGTATGTAAGGGAGCAGTATGACTGCTCAGAGCTCCGGTACGAAACTGCAGAAAAACCTGAGTGTCTCTGGATTAAGTTTAGAAGTGTGTGCAACAAGAGTGATGTAGTGGTGGGAGTCTGCTATAGACCACCGGACCAGGGGGATGAGGTAGATGAGGCTTTCTTCCGGCAGCTCACGGAAGCTACTGGATCGCATGCCCTGATTCTCATGGGTGACTTTAATTTTCCTGATATCTGCTGGGAGAGCAATACAGCGGTGCATAGACAATCCAGGAAGTTTTTGGAAAGCGTAGGGGACAATTTCCTGGCGCAAGTGCTAGAGGAGCCAACTAGGGGGGGCGTTTTTCTTGACCTGCTGCTCACAAACCGGGTAGAATTAGTGGGAGAAGCAAAAGTGGATGGGAATCTGGGAGGCAGTGACCATGAGTTGGTTGAGTTCAGGATCCTGACACAGGGAAGAAAGGTAAGCAGCACGATACGGACCCTGGACTTCAGGAAAGCAGACTTTGACTCCCTCAGGGAACGGATGGCCAGGATCCCCTGGGGGACTAACTTGAAGGGGAAAGGAGTCCAGGAGAGCTGGCTGTATTTCAAGGAATCCCTGTTGAGGTCACAGGGACAAACCATCCCAATGAGTCAAAAGAATAGTAAATATGGCAGGCGACCAGCTTGGCTTAATGGTGAAATCTTAGCGGATCTTAAACATAAAAAAGAAGCTTACAAGAAGTGGAAGGTTGGACATATGACCAGGGAAGAGTATAAAAATATTGCTCGGGCATGTAGGAATGTTATCAGGAGGGCCAAATCGCACCTGGAGCTGCAGCTAGCCAGAGATGTCAAGAGTAACAAGAAGGGTTTCTTCAGGTATGTTGGCAACAAGAAGAAAGCCAAGGAATGTGTGGGCCCCTTACTGAATGAGGGAGGCAAACTAGTGACAGAGGATGTGGAAAAAGCTAATGTACTCAATGCTTTTTTTGCCTCTGTTTTCACTAACAAGGTCAGCTCCCAGACTGCTACGCTGGGCATCACAAAATGGGGAAGAGATGGACAGCCCTCTGTGGAGATAGAGGTGGTTAGGGACTATTTAGAAAAGCTGGACGTGCACAAGTCCATGGGGCCGGACGAGTTGCATCCGAGAGTGCTGAAGAAACTGGCGGCTGTGATTGCAGAGCCATTGGCCATTATCTTTGAAAACTCGTGGCGAACCGGGGAAGTCCCGGATGACTGGAAAAAGGCTAATGTAGTGCCAATCTTTAAAAAAGGGAAGAAGGAGGATCCTGGGAACTACAGGCCAGTCAGCCTCACTTCAGTCCCTGGAAAAATCATGGAGCAGGTCCTCAAAGAATCAATCCTGAAGCACTTGCATGAGAGGAAAGTGATCAGGAACAGCCAGCATGGATTCACCAAGGGAAGGTCATGCCTGACTAATCTAATCGCCTTCTATGATGAGATTACTGGTTCTGTGGATGACGGGAAAGCAGTGGATGTATTGTTTCTTGACTTTAGCAAAGCTTTTGACACGGTCTCCCACAGTATTCTTGTCAGCAAGTTAAGGAAGTATGGGCTGGATGAATGCACTACAAGGTGGGTAGAAAGCTGGCTAGATTGTCGGGCTCAACGGGTAGTTATCAATGGCTCCATGTCTAGTTGGCAGCCGGTATCAAGTGGAGTGCCCCAAGGGTCGGTCCTGGGGCCGGTTTTGTTCAATATCTTCATAAATGATCTGGAGGATGGTGTGGATTGCACTCTCAGCAAATTTGCGGATGATACTAAACTGGGAGGAGTGGTAGATACGCTGGAGGGGAGGGATAGGATACAGAAGGACCTAAACAAATTGGAGGATTGGGCCAAAAGAAATCTGATGAGGTTCAATAAGGATAAGTGCAGGGTCCTGCACTTAGGACGGAAGAACCCAATGCACAGCTACAGACTAGGGACCGAATGGCTAGGCAGCAGTTCTGCGGAAAAGGACCTAGGGGTGACAGTGGACGAGAAGCTGGATATGAGTCAGCAGTGTGCCCTTGTTGCCAAGAAGGCCAATGGCATTTTGGGATGCATAAGTAGGGGCATAGCGAGCAGATCGAGGGATGTGATCGTTCCCCTCTATTCGACATTGGTGAGGCCTCATCTGGAGTACTGTGTCCAGTTTTGGGCCCCACACTTCAAGAAGGATGTGGATAAATTGGAGAGAGTCCAGCGAAGGGCAACAAAAATGATTAGGGGTCTGGAACACATGAGTTATGAGGAGAGGCTGAGGGAGCTGGGATTGTTTAGCCTGCAGAAGAGAAGAATGAGGGGGGATTTGATAGCTGCTTTCAACTACCTGAAAGGGGGTTCCAAAGAGGATGGCTCTAGACTGTTCTCAATGGTATCAGATGACAGAATGAGGAGTAATGGTCTCAAGCTGCAGTGGGGGAGGTTTAGATTGGATATTAGGAAAAACTTTTTCACCAAGAGGGTGGTGAAACACTGGAATGCGTTACCTAGGGAGGTGGTAGAATCTCCTTCCTTAGAGGTTTTTAAGGTCAGGCTTGACAAAGCCCTGGCTGGGATGATTTAACTGGGAATTGGTCCTGCTTCGAGCAGGGGGTTGGACTAGATGACCTTCTGGGGTCCCTTCCAACCCTTATATTCTATGATTCTATGATTCTATGCAGCCAAGCTGTTCCTGTACAGGTGAGCCTGTACTTAATTAGCTGCCTCTAGCCTAAATCTCCATTGGTTGCAGCCTAATTAGCCGATTGGATCCACAGGGCCTAGTTCAGCTCTTGCAGGGCTAGTGTGGGGAATCCACCCCAACATAGTAGGTAAGATTGGAGGTGGCGGAGGTACATATGTGTGCATGCAGCCGAGATATACCTTCTATATGTGTGTCTGAGGCTGTATGTATGTTGAGCAAAATTATAGTATGTGGACTCTACAGGAATTTAAGATCCAAATACTTTCTCCTATTCAAAGCATGAATAAATGGGATTAATGGGGGTTGGGTGGGGGAGAGATGAAGGCTTCACTGTGTGATATGACACATTGAAATTATAAGCCAAAGAGTTACTTTTCCTTCCCTCTTTATTTGCTTTAACTAGTGTTAAGGAAAAGTTAGCAATGTGACTCCATTTTGGTTTGGGGCCCACCATTGTCTAAAAGCAAGCACATCATGCACCAGGAGGAGTGTTCCTTAGATACTGCATTCCTGTGAAAATCCTCCTCCTTGTCTCCGGCCTGCCTTGACTCCCCGTATCTGTTCTTTGTCTGTCCCTGATTCCCTATCTCCTGGCCTTTGATGTGAGGCCTTCCATCCTGATAATAAAAGTTACTGATGCATTGCTTTAGGACCATGCTGTGTAATTAACATACTAGTTTAGCACAAGGAATGCACCAAGCAGGGTAGGTGGTAGATAAGAAAAGGGTTTGTTTATTGGCTAAGGTTTCTGATGCACGAGGGCAACATGCTTTGCTAAGAGGTATATAACCTTTGTATAATCTGTATTCAGGGTCCCCTGCTGGCTAGCAGGGGGGCACCACACTCGAGCATAATAAACTTGGTGTTTTTTGGGAACTCTGCAGTTGTGGACTTTGTTTATGTGCCTCAGCCTAGATTCAAACTGTGCGTGTCCTACCAGGTGTAATTCGTAGCATTTGTGTGTGTGTCCTACCAGGTGCAATTCGTAACACTAGCCCCCCTCTCTCCTCTTTCCCTCCTTTTGTTTCCCAGTTGGTTCTGAGTCTTCTTGTTCTTCTTTGACTTCTCCCTCTTTTCCTTCCCTCCCCTGCATCCCTCCTTTCCTTGCAGCACCAGTTCACTTCTCTTTCTATTCCTCTTAAAGCATCCATGTCAATGTAAAATGGCAACAGCACAGTAAACATTTGTCACACTTTGAACAACTGCTCATAACCCTAACTGTATAATAGGGAGAACAGGCATTAGCAGGCAGAATAAGGAAGGGTAAATAAGATAATGGTTATGTGTTCGGCCAAATGAATTCTAATAAGAAAAGTTGCTATTTCTGTGGCAGAAATACTTGTCCCTCTAAATCTTGCACTGTGGCTGGAGATAGAATTGAAAGGACTAAGGGTTCCCCCTGGGGTGTCACAGATAACATAGCACATCCCTGTAAGGGAGCAAAGAGAAGTAAATGATATTCATGCCTCTTAATTGGTGCCATTCCATTGTTATGCTGCAGAAGACATGGTAACACCCCACTGAGAGTACAACATTGCAGAGCGTCAATCCTTCCAACTTCCCATCTGAAATGAAAACAGCATATGCTAATCTGAGTCTTTGAATGCAGTTCCTTATGCAAGAAGGGTTCTTGTAGCTGACTTTCAATGCCTTAGGTCAGCCATGCTCATTAGCCAATCAGTGCATCTGTGGGTTTTTGGCGCCTTTATGGCCCACTTCATACTATTAAGTGAGGTGGCACCAAAAAACATTTAGTATACTTCAGTTCACCCGGTAAAGGAAAAGGTGTCCACTTGTGTATAGGTCATTGCAGAGATCAACTGAAAGGGGGATTTTGCAAGGGTAGGGCTTAGCCAGGTCACACGGTTTTTATCTTCTGGCCCTCGAACAAGATTAAGAACTTCTGCCTCACTTGGTATCTTTCAGCAATATAAGATTGTGCATGAGTATCGAGAGGAAGAGAAAGCAACAAAACACAACTATATGTATGCACATATATAGATACACACAGATGTACTATGTTAGACACACACCTAAATACATATATGTATGCACACAATATGGGCCATATCCTCAGCTGATGAAAACTGATGTAGGTCAATTACGTACAGTAATGTCTATCTAGTATACTTACACATGAAGACAGAGATATAATACCTACATCCACATGCTATTAAATAGCGTAAATCATTTTGTATGTGTGCTCGTGGATGTGTGTAATTATTCCCACCCCCATCTCCAGTTGCAAAAATGCTCATCCTAGAGACCAGGTATGCTTGCCACTGTACAAGCTTCAGAGGAAAATACAATCGTGGTCTCCAAAGAGCCTGCAATCTTAGTAAGACAAACAACTGAAGTAGTTGAAGAAGATGGGTACAGCACTTCCTTGGAAAGTTTTCTGATTTTTGTTGGAAAGATATACAGCTGTTCTTATAATAACTTTAAGTTTTGACCACTAAACACATGCTGTATGTGTCAAACTTTATAATGGATCATAATACGCAACCTTGTGTGCCCTATCCTTGCTTATTCAAAACCCCTTGTTATCAAAACCTGGTCACTCTTCTGGGGGTTACACTTGGCAGCAAGCTTTCAAGTCTGGTTCCCCCGATTACAGAGACTCTGGCTGGCTTTCCCAAGGCAGCCTGACTCCTTAGAACTTCAGTATATGTGTCTGACAACTCCTAAGAATTTTAGAAATTCAGGGTTATACTATATAACTCACTTCAAAGTACCACCAACATTCCCCATAGCAAGGTGATAGGCACAATACATTTATTCTGATAGTTGTTACAATAAAACCTAGAGAAATTTTATAGTCTGATGTATATACTCTCTTCTACACACAGCAAGCAGGGAAAGGTTGTTGTGGGGAGGGGGCTTGTTGTTTTTGTTTGGTTGTTGTTGTTTTTTACTGCTTCAGATATGTTTAATGTGTAAGATGCTACAGGGAAGTGCCAGGTGCACCCCACAGTACCTGAACTATGATGAAAATGTATTTCAGCAGTCTGGGTCTGTGCATGTGTGAGAGTCGTCCTCCCATTCTCTTGGTGCCTTTCAATCCAGCTTTTGGCCAGGGTATGGCAAAGAGACTGCGTTAATCTAATTAACTGATGAGCTTCTTCTAGAGATGGACATGTGTCCAGGTGGAATTTTTCAGATCTGTCAGCAGCCTTTAACACCACTGATCATGAGATCTTATTGTCTCACTTGCTCACCCCTGCTCACTCCAGAATGTTGGGCAACCTGCTGCCCTCAACAGTGGAGTTCCACAGGGGTCTATTCTGTCACGTGTCCCTTGAAATGAGTATGTGGGGAAGATAGTGAGGAAATTTTGGCTGCAAAGCCATCAGTCTACAAATGACACACAGCTCTATGCTTCCTTCTTATTAGACCCTAACAGTGTATGGTCTTTACTTTCCCAATGTGTTGCTAAGCTAGTGACTTGAAGAAGTTGGGTGAAGCTCAGATGAGACAAGACAGAGATGCTGCTAGTTGGGGGAAGCATTTCCAACTGATGCATGATCCACTGTTGATGGGGTTGCCTACTCTTTGTCTAAAAAGTTTGCAATTTGAGGGTGCTTTTGGATCCCCAGTTGTAATGGATTTCCAAGTGGCCCAAACCACATTTTCTCCCCCTACTTGTATTTGTTATACTGATTATGACCATGTCCCTTGGTTGTGAACCATGCCACAGTAATCCATGCCTTTGTTACTAAACACAACAACATGCTATACATGGGCCACCCACCAACACCACTCAGAAACTGCAGCTGCCTACTTGCTTGGCAGCATTAACCAGGACATACAGGACATTGATTCAATAAAAATTGCACTGGCTTCCTATATACTTCCAGGTGCAAGACAAGTGTTTGACTTTGATGTAAAAAAATACATAGTCGAACCCTAGCTACCTAAGAGTACGTCTACACTGCAATCAGATACCTGCAGCTAGCCGGTGGCAGTGGTCTCGGATTCATGGTGCTCAGGCTATGGGGCTGTTTAATTGTGGTGTAGACATTCGGGCTTGGGCTGCAGCCTGAGCCCTGGGACCCTCCCACCTCACAGGTCCTACAGCCCAGGCTCCAGCCCAAGCCAGAACATCTACACAGCAATTTAACAGCCCATTGGCTTGAGCCCAAGTCAGCTGGCATGGGCCAACCATGTGTTTTTAATTACAGTGTAGACATACTCTAAGGGTATGTCTACACTATGAAATTAGGTCAAATTTATAGAAGTCGGTTTCTTAGAAATCGTTTTTATATAGTCGATTGTGTGTGTCCCCACACAAAATGCTCTAAGTGCATTAACTCGGCGAAGTGCTTCCACAGTACCAAGGCTAGCATCGACTTCCGGAGTGTTGCACTGTGGGTAGCTATCCCACAGTTCCTGCAGTCTCCGTCACCCATTTGAATTCTGGGTTGAGATCCCAATGCCTAATGGGGCAAAAACAATGTCGCGGGTGGTTCTGGGTACATGTCGTCAGGCCCTCCCTTCCTCCCTCCGTGAAAGTAATGGCAGACAATCGTTTCGTGCCTTTTTTCCTGGGTTACCTGTGCAGTAGCCATACAATGGCAAGCATGGAGCCCACTCAGCTCACCGTCACCATACATCTCCTGGGTGCTGGCAGATGCGGTACTGCATTGCTACACAGCAGCAACTCATTGCCTTTTGGCAGCAGACGGTGCAGTAGGCCTGATAACCATTGTCATCATGTCCTAGGTGCTCTTGGCCACCTCGGTAAGGTCGGTCAGGAGCGCCTGGGCAGACATGGGCGCAGGGACTGAAATAGGAGTAACTCGACCAGGTCATTCTCTTTAGTCCTGCCGGCAGTCGTATTGCACCGTCTTCTGGTGAGCAGCCAGGAGATGAGGATGGCTAGCAGTCCTACTGCACTGTCTCCTGCCAGCCAAAGATGTAAAAGATAGATGGAGTGGATCAAAACAAGAAATAGACCAGATTTGTTTTGTATTCATTTGCTCCCTCTCTCCCTCCCTCCATGAAATCAACGGCCGACAATCCTTTTGGTGAGGTCTGTCAGGGGCACCTTGAAAAGTTTAATGGAGATTCAGTCCTGCATGGAATACCAGGGAGAGGGATAGCTCAGTGGGTTGAGCATTGGCCTGCTAAACCCAGGGTTTTGAATTCAATCCTTGAGGGGGCCATTCTGTGTGACAGTTGTTTTTGTTTCTCCTTGATGTAAAGCCACCCCCTTTGTTGATTTTAATTCCCTGTAAGCCATGTCATCAGTCGCCCCTCCCTCTGTCAGAGCAACGGCAGACAATCGTTCCGCGCCTTTTTTCTGTGCAGACACCATACCACGGCAAGCATGAAGCCCGCTCAGATCACTTTGGCAGTTAGGAGCACATTAAACACCACGCGCATTATCCAGCAGTATATGCAGCACCAGAACCTGGCAAAGCGAAACCGGGCGAGTAGGCGATGACAGCGCAGTGAGGAGAGTGATGAGGACATGGACACAGACGTCTCTCAGAGCATGGGCCCTGGCAATGCGGACATCATGGTGCTAATGGGGCAGGTTCATGCCATGGAAAGCCAATTCTGGGCCCAGGAAACAAGCACAGACTGGTGGAACCACATAGTGTTGCTGGTCTAGGATGATTCCCAGTGGCTGCAAAACTTTTGCATGCGTAAGGGCACTTTCATGGAACTTTGTGACTTGATTTCCCCTGCCCTGAAGCACAAGAATACCAAGATGAGAGCAGCCCTCACAGTTGAGAAGCAACTGGCAATAGCTCTGTGGAAGCTTGAAATGCCTGACAGCTACTGGTCAGTTGGGAATCAATTTGGAGTGGGCAACAGCTGCAGCAAGGGACTTAATTTCCAGACCAAAAAATAACTTCTGGGGATGTTGAAATGCCTATAATTATCCTTGGGGACCCAGCCTACCCCTTAATGCCATGGCTCATGAAGCCATACACAGGCAGCCTGGACAGTAGTCAGGAGCTGTTCAACTACAGGCTGAGCAAGTGCAGAATAGTGGTAGAATGTCCATTTGGACGTTTAAAAGCATGCTGGCGCAGTTTACTGACTCGTTTAGACCTCAGCGAAACCAGTATTCCCACTGTTATTACTGCTTGCTGTGCGCTCCACAATATCTGAGAGAGTAAGGGGGAGACGTTTATGGCGGGGTGGGAGGTTGAGGCAAGTCGTCTGGCTGCTGGTGACGCGCAGCCACACACCAGGGTGGTTAGAAGAGCACAGGAGGGCGTGGTGCACATCAGAGAAGCTTTGAAAACCAGTTTCACGACTGGCCAGGCTACGGTGTGAAAGTTCTGTTTGTTTCTCCTTGATGAAACCCGCCCCACCCTTGGTTCACTCTACTTCCCTGTAAGCTAACCATCCTTCCCCCCACCTCTTTGATCACCACTTGCAGAGGCAATAAAGTCATTGTTGCTTCACATTCATGCATTCTTTATTAATTCATCACACAAATAGGGAGACAACTGCCAAGGTAACCCGGGAGGGATGGTGGAGGAGGGAAGCACAAGGTGGGGTGGTGGAGGAGGGAAGGACGAGGCCACACAGCACTTTAAAACTTACTGAATGCCAGCTTTGTGTTGCTTGGGCAGTCCTCTGGGGTGGAGTGGCTGGGTGGCCGGAGGGCCCCCCCCCCCGCGTTCTTGGGCGTCTGGGTGAGGAGGCTATGGAACTTGGGGAGGAGGGCGGTTGGTTACACAGGGGCTGTAGCAGCGGTCTGTGCTCCAACTGCCTTTCAACCATACGCTGGAGCATATTAGTTTGATCCTCCAGCAGCCTCAGCATTGAATCCTGCCTCCTCTCATCACGCAGCCGCCACCTATCAGCTTCAGCCCTCTCTTCAGCCCACCACCTCTCCTCCCGGTCATTTTGTACTTTCCTGCACTCTGACATTGTCTGCCTCCATGCATTCGTCTGTGCTCCATCAGTGTGGGAGGACTGCATGAGCTCAAAGAACATTTCATCGCAAGTGCGGTTTTTTTGCCTTCTAATCTTCGCTAGCCTCTGGGAAGGAGAAGATCCTGTGATCCTTGAAACACATGCAGCTGGTGGAGGAAAAAAAAGGGACAGTGGTATTTAAAAAGACACATTTTATAGAACAACAGGTATACTCTTTCACGGTAAACCTTGCTGTTAACATTACATACATAGCACATGTGCTTTCATTACAAGGTCGCATTTTTCCTCCCCCCACCACGTGGCTAATCCCTCACCCCACCCCACTCCCCCCACCACGTAGCTAACAGGGGGGAACATTTCTGTTCAGCCACAGGCAAACAGCCCAGCAGGAATGGCCACCTCTGAATGTCCCCTTAAGACAAGCACCCTGTTTCAACCAGGTGACCATGAATGATATCACTCTCCTAAGGATAATACAGAGAGATCAAGAACTGATGTTTGAATGCCAGAAAACATACGCTGCAATGCTTTGTTCTGCAATGATTCCCAACTACGTGCTCCTGGCCTGACGTGGTAAAGTGTCCTACCATGGTGGACAGAATAAGGCTGCCCTCCCCAGAAACCTTTTGATAAGGCTTTGGGAGTACATCCAGGAGAGCTTTATGGAGATTTCACTGGAGGATTTCTGCTCCATCCCCAGACATATTAACAGACTTTTCCAGTAGCTGTACCGGCCGCAAATGCCAGGGCAAATTAATCGTTAAACACGCTTGCTTTTAAACCATGTATACTATTTAAAAAGGTACACTCACTGGAGGTCCCTTCTCCGCCTGGTGGGTCCAGGAGGCAGCCTTGGGTTCAGGGGGTACTGGGTCCAGGTCCAGGGTGAGAAACAGTTCCTGGCTGTCGGGAAAACCAGTTTCTCCACTTGCTTGCTGTGACCTATCTCCAACCTCTTCATCATCATCTTCCTTGTCCCCAAAACCTGCTTCCGTGTTGCCTCCCTCTCCATTGACGGAGTCAAAGCACACGGTTGGGGTAGTGGCGGCTGAACCCCCTAATATGGCATGCAGCTCATCATAGAAGCAGCATGTTGGGGCTCTGACCCGGAGCGGCTGTTTGCATCTCTGGTTTTCTGGTAGACTTGCCTCAACTCCTTAAGTTTCACACGGCATTGCTTCAGGTCCCTGTTATGGCCTCTGTCCTTCATGCCCTGGGAGATTTTGACAAAGGTTTTGGCATTTCAAAAACTGGAACAGAGTTCTGATAGCACAGATTCCTCTCCCCATACAGCAATCAGATCCCGTACCTCCTGTTCGGTCCATGCTGGAGCTCTTTTGCGATTCTGGGACTCCATCATGGTCACGTCTGCTGATGAGCTCTGCACTCACCTGCAGCTTGCCACGCTGGCCAAACAGGAAATGAGATTCAAAAGTCCGCGGGCCTTTTTCCTGTATACCTGGCCAGTGCATCTGAGTTGACGGTGCTGTCCAGAGCGGTCACAATGGAGCACTCTGGGATAGCTCCCGGAGGCCAATACCATCTGGAGTAAAGAAATCGATTTTAAGAGCCCTTTAAGTTGAAAAAAAGGGCTTCTCGTGTGGACGGGTGCAGGGTTAAATGGATTTAACACTGCTCAATTCAACCTTAACTCCTAGTGTGGACCAGGGCTAAGACACCATCCTTTCTCCCTCTGTGCTGCACAGTGGCAGAGATCAGTCAGCTTGAGTACTGTTGCAAACAGACCCTATATTGAAATATCTGAGGGCTGCTGACAATGTGCGCCAACTGGAGAGCCCTGGGCTCTGGAATTCAGTTCCTCCAGTGGTCCAAGAGAACTTAAAGCTATTGAGTTTCTGGACATAGTGGATAGTCCCTCTTTTTCCTCAGGATTTGTTACTTGTGGGGCAAAAGAGAATGTGATTGACAGGTATATCATTTCTTTGGAGGGGTGAGAGTCTTAGCATTCACATGGGTCAATGAGCCAGGGGGTTTATTTTTAAATCTTGTGTGAGAGGCATTTTCTACACATCAATCTATAAAAAATATAAATGAAATAAATGAACCATTACACCAGTTTCTTTCTCTCTCTCTCTCTCTCGTGTTTTTGGAAGGTATAATCATTTTTACTGTGTGAAAAAGACTCATGGGCTCATTACTGAGCCATACCTTTTAAGAAATGTACTTTAAATCCATAACAGTAAGACTTACCACCCAGGCACACTAAGTACCTCTGCCTATTCAAGAAGAAGTCATCCTTGGGTATGCTGCCAGAGACAGCAATTTATAGCCTTCCTGTTTGTGAGCTTTCCCCCAGGACAACTCTAATGGATGTAAAAAGAAAAGGAGTACTTGTGGCACCTTAGAGACTAACCAATTTATTTGAGCATGAGCTTCCGTGAGCTACAGCTCACTTCATCGGATGTCCCCCCCCAGGCCATGCTCCCCCCTGCACCCACAGTCCCTCTCCCCCGAGTTATAGCCAGGGGTATATAGTAAAAGTCATGGACAAGTCACGGGCTGTGACTTTTTGTTCACGGCCCGTGACCTGTCTGTGACTTTTACTAAAAATACCTGTGACTAAAATGTAGCCTTAATGATAATCAGTGGGACAAGGTAATACCCGGATATATAAGAATGACAGAGTAGGTCATGCCGGTTCGGTGGGTGGCACCATATGTGAAAGAAAGCATAGAGTCAGATTCAGTAAAAATTGTAAATGACTCAAACTGCACCATAGAATTCCTATGGATAGAAACTATTGGCTTGAATAATAAGCATATAACACTGGAAATATACTACTGACCACCTGACCAGGATGGCAATGGTGATTGTGAAATGTTCTGGGAGATCAGAGAGGCTACAAAAATAGAAAACTCAATAATAATGGGGGATTTCAACTATTCCCATATTGACTACATGTCACTTCAGGAGGGGATGCAGAGATAAAATTCCTAGACACCATTAATGATTGCTTCTCAGATCAGCTACTCCTGGAACCCAAAAGGGAAAGGCAATTCTTGATTTAGTCCTAAGTGGCTCACAGAATCCGGTCCAAAAGCGGAATATAGCTGAACAGCTCAGCTCTGCGCCTTTTCCATTTCTAATATATCTTTTTTGAAATGGGGTGACCAGAACTGCATGCAGTATTCAAGGTGTGGGCATACCATAGATTTATATACAGGCAATATGATATTTTCTGTCTCATTATCTATTCCTTTCTTAATGGTTCCTAACATTTGGTTAGCTTTGAATGTCATTGTGATTGAACAAATGTTTTCAGAGAACTATCCACAATTACTCCAAGATCTCTTTCTTGAGCAGTCACAGCTAATTTAGACCCCATCATTTTGTAAGTAAAGTTGGGATTATGTTTTCCAATGTGCATTACTTTGCATTTATCAACATTGAATTTCATCTGCCATATTCTTGCCCAGTCATCCAGTTTTGGGAGATGCCTTTGTAACTCTGCAGTCAGCTTTGGACATAACGAGATAGACTAAGTATGTATTGTTTGCAAACTTTGCCACCTCACTGTTTAGCCCTTTTCCAGATCTTATATGAATATGTTGAACAGCACTGGTCACAGTACAGATCCTTGTGGGGAAGGGGGGGGGGAGGGGCGCTATTTACCTGTCTCCATTCTGAAAACTGACCATTTATTCCTACTGTTCATTTCCTGTCTTTTAACCAGTTACTGATCCATGAGAGGACCTTCTCTCTTATCCCACGGCAGCTTACTTTGCTTAAGAGCCTTTGGTGAAGGACCTTATCAAAGCATTTCTGAAAGTACACAGCATTCACTGGATTACCCTTATTCACATGGTTGTTGCCCCCCCCACCTTCATGGAATTCTAATAGATTGGTGAGGTGTGATTTCCCTTAACAAAAGCCATGTTGATTCTTCGCCAACAAATCATGTTCATCTGTGTGTCTGATAATTCTGTTCTTTGCTATAGTTCAACCACTGTGCCTGGTACTGCAGTTAGGCTTACTGGTCCATAATTGTCAGGATTGGCTCTGGAGCCTTTTTTAAAAATTGGTGTCACATTAGCTATCCTCCAGTCATCTGGAGTATAAAGACATGGCTGTTCAGCTTGGAAAAGAGATGACTAAGGAGGGGTATGATAGAAGTCTATAAAACCACGCACGGTGTGGAAAAAGTGAATAAGGAAATTTTATTTACTCCTTCACATAACACAAGCACCAGCAATAAGCCAATGAAATTATTAGGCAGCAAGTTTAAAACAAACAAAGGGAAGTACTTTGTCACACAGCACCCAGTCACCCTGTGGAATATGTTGTCAGGGGATGTTGTGAAGGCCAGAACTATAACTGGGTTCCAAAAAGAATTAGATAAGTTTATGGAGGAGAAGTCCATTAATGGTGATTAGCCAATACTGTCAGGAACACAACCCAATAGCTCTGGGCATTCCTAACCTCTGACTACCAGAAGCTGGGACTGGACAATACAGGACGATGGATTACTGAAAAATTGCCCTGTTTTGTTCATTTCCTCAGAAGCATCTGGCCCCGACCATGGTCAGAAGATAGGATACTGGGCTAAATGTGCCATTGATCTGACCCAGTATGCCCTTTCTTATGGTCAATCAGGTCTCTGCCCTAGGATCCATGGTATAGAATTAAACTGGCATATAAAGGATTAAAATTAGTTCAGAAGGAAGAAAATATATGTTTTTGTAAAATACAGGTGCTAGTCTTGTAAGTATCTGATTACTTATGACTACATATTACTATATAGGTGTAGTTATCACTTAAGGCACATATGGAGCAGCTGTCTAAATATCATTCAGCCTTTACATTTAATAAAGGAATTTATGGTTGAAATGGTGTTCTGGTGATCTCCTGAATTAATAAATGTATAATAATAATTCCAACACATGCCAAAAGGAAAGTCCATGTTGTGGTTTCATACAGAGTAGAAATCATTGATCCTCATTATGCCTAGAGTTTGCAGGGCCAGAAACAAGAGAAGGCTAATGATATGTTTTCTGCTGCTAGAGAGAAACCCTGACTCTGGTTACACTGGGCATTCAATGGTTGGATTTAAAATAAAAATCATCGCACGTCACCTTTAAGATCATCTCCTGCTGAGCAAACTCCACAGTAGAACTAGGCACAAACCATGAACTATGAACACAATGAGAGCATTAACTTTGCATTTCCTGGCTTTTGGTAATTTTTCCTGCATCCTTACAGTACATATAGATCTGCGGGTGCAGAATTGGACATGCTCATGATTTTAAAAATTGGTCATTGAGATCAGAAAAGCTTATTTTCCTGGAGCACTTCAATCTCAGTGAAAGTGTAGGAGACAAAAAATAGCTCTTCTTTTGAGACTGTAGAGGTCATTTCTGGAGATTACAAGAGCAGGAGACTGCTAGCTCTGAGATATGTCAAGCTTTGGTGCATTACAGAGACATACACAAAGTGCTGGGACATGGCCTGAAAGCTTCTGCATTTGAAGGAAAAAGTCACACAGGCTGAGGTACAGTGTGCCAACGTTCAGCTTTAATTTACATTTCCGATGTTAATTGTAAACCTCAAAGCACTTGGGAGATGTAATAATAGACATTTTGATATGACATTAAGGACTGGCAATGCTACTGGATACCTTTAAATATTCAAGCAGTCTCCTTTCTGTTCTCATGCCATCCTGGGCTCCCTTCAGCTGTAGTGCAGGGGAATTGAAGTGAACTTTCGAAGTGAACGGAAGGTCAGGACAGAACGACTCTGTCAGGAATACTTCTTGATTTCCTGGTTGTCCATTAAGGGGGATGGGTGGAGACCAGTCATATTCACACAGCTGGCTCTGGAGATTTTGTCACCCTTAGGTGAACTCCAGTATGTGTGCAGCCCCATACCATTTGTGGGCCCTCGCCTATTCTGTGATCTCTCTCTCTCCCTTTCCCTCTTCCCCTCACCTTTCTTCTAGCCCCTATTACTTCTCCCTTCAGAGGGGCAACAGATGATCTCCCACTGAGGAGGCTCCTAAGTTACCCAGTTCTCCTGCTGGCTGAAATCCCTCATTTCTCTCTTCAACTTGATGGGTTCTCCTCTAAAATCTATTTCACTCCTCACCCTTAGATACATATTAACCACTTCCTCCATGTCAATCACCAGGTCAATTCTGATCCACTGCCCTCCCCATTTTTGCTCTCCCTATGGGCCATTTTCCCCTCTTCAGCACCACACCCCTTAAGGTCTGATTCTATCTCCATCCATCACCCTTCTTTCAGTTCTCACGTTCTGTCTCCAGGGGTATGTCTTGATGAGCAAATGGGTATGTTTTTCAATCATGTTAGCTCAGTTGAGCTAAACTTCCCTCTCTACTATGACACAGATAGTATACAGCTTCAAATGTGACCTCCCCCGCTCCCATCTTTGGAGGGCTTTTCTATCACACTGTATTAGGGCAATTGAGCTAACAGAGTTAGAAAATACATGCTTTCTACTCGTCAAGATAGGGCCCACCTGGCTGCTCCAGCAGCTCCGCAGTTCAGATCAGACTGCCTCCCACACCCCCAACCAAATCTACAGCCAATCCGCCAAAGAGCGTTGCCTGCACACGTCTGAGGGAGTAGACTTAAGCAGGAGATGGCTGAGCTGCTATCAGGGAATTGCAGCTGCATGGTCTTCCTGTGGAATAGACCAGTGTACACTTAGTATAGGGTGGGTCACATGACTGTTTGACCACATAGAGCCATGGTGCAGTTTCCTGAGCAGAAGTCCTACAGGTAGTAATAGACTAGTGTATTTTATCAGTGCAACACTGAGATACTGCATTTATGGGTGCTTTACCAAACTGCCTTATAGAATAGATGGATGGATGGATAGAAAGATAAATATATCCAGGTGCAGGCTACTCAATTTGGTTCTTATTTGGAGATTTCCAAGAGTCCCTCCTTGGACTTGTCTAACCAAGAGCAATCACCATGGTCCTTTATCTCTTCTTTGGGGGGGATTTTGACCAGTTGATCCCTGCTGTGCTTAGATGTGCATCCCTGCTGTGCTCCTGCCCTCCTACATTACATGTCTCGCAAAGCTCAAGTAGAGCAGTGCCGCCATACACTAGACAGCAGTACACAACGGGTCAGAGTGTCCCTGTACAGTATTCTAAACCCTAAGCCTGCAACCTCATCAGAGCAGCAATGCAGTGTGCCTCTGGCCTGGCCACAGAGTGGGGAAGGCAGGATTTGTGTCCTAAAGTTTCGTGCTGAAAGAACATCACTTCATCAGAATGGTATTGAAATGCAAACACCCAGGAGGAACATAGCAAATGTGGTGCCCAATGGGCTTCATCTTCGTTGCAACTGTAACCATTTTATTTGCACTTTTCTTGTAAAGGTTTCTGATAAGAAGAAAAAAAAAGATGCAGTGAAATATCAAACATGGGAAGCTGTGAACAGTGCCCCGAACAAAGCAGAACAGCTGGATGAAACCACTGAGAATTTTAGTCCCAAGTCCAACCCTCCACAACCCTTTACTGTGCCCACGTCCACATTTACCTCACAACCCGAATATCGAAGCTGACCCACCATCCCTGCCTCAGTCTCTTCTGAAGACCAACCTCAGTTTCCTTCTCCGTGAGATGACCACCAGTGCAACCCCAACCGCAGCGTAAGTCACACCAACACACAAGTTTGCTTAACAAAAAACCAAATGTTATTGCCATGGAACAGAGTGCACCTAGCTTGATATTAAGCCAAATCATTCCTAGGTGGGCATGAGGCTTAAGTTACAAATTCTTGAAATATTACCAGCAGCATAACTGAACAAAGTGCATCAACAGGAAACAAACTGGGCAGTGGGCTATTCTGAGGTGGGGGGCTCTCTCAGTGTCTCCTCTTGAAGCTGTCCCGCTTTGCATAAATAATTTTTTTTAAATGTCACTGGAGCAGGGGGACTGGATCCTGGATCTCCCACGTGAGGGCTCTAACCCCCAGGCTACAGAATCATTGGCATGTTTATGCTCTTGCTTCCTTCGCCCCACTCCCCCTTAATTGATAATCTCATTATGTAGCCCCTGTGGAACAGCTTCAACGGGAGAGACAGAGGGCTATCAGGATATACTATAGCCCAGTGGCTAGGGGACTCAGCTGAGAGGCAACAGACCCTAATTCAAATCCCTTCTCCCCTTCAGGTGGAAGGGGATCTTAAACTGGGGGTTTTCCACATCCCAGATGAGAACCTTAACCGCTTGACTAAAAGTTATAAGGAAGCTCCTCCTCCCTTTTGGGTAAGCTTTTCTGTAGGGGTCCATCCTATAGGTGAGGTCTGAGCCCGCTTACTGGATTGGGCCCCACAAGCAAAGTAGGCAGAGTAACACCTATCCTCTCCCAGGGTTTAGGCATCTAGACATCTGGCATGGGGCTGCAGTACGCATACACAGAGGCAGGTGCCTGGGCAAATTTCATGGCAAAAATGTAGGCAGCAAGCAAGTTTAGGCACCTACAGAATTCGGTGCAGCTGAGCGGGGGATTTGTGAATCCCAGTGGGGTGTGATTCTTGTATTTAGACACCTAAAGTGCTCGTGAGGCACCTAAGTCCTTTTGTGAATCTAGCCCAATGTCAGCTTTCAGCATCTTCATGGATTGTCTGTATGTTGTCCCAGGTCCTCCTTTCTCCCCTGCTCCCCCTAGTGTGGGTCAATCCTCATCTGATATATCTACATATTTCTTTGGAGGGTTATGAAGAGACCAACCAACCCCTCACCAAACCACTCTTTCTCCCCTCCCCGCTAAAAGCACACCCAACAATGCACCGCCCTTGGAATGGCAACTTTGTTTTTGAGCAACCAGAGAATAAATCAGTGCATTTCTTTTTCCTTCTATCCAGGTTAACTTTGAACAGAAATCAAGTATCCTCCTCCTTGTGTGGCATGTTAGATTGTTTCTTTTCCTGTTGCAATGGTTACAAGAATACTGATCTTCATTTAATAAATGGTTTTCTTATCCAATTCCATTGACTTAGTTACAGCATCAGCTGCATACATTAAAATTCATTAGCATGTTGCTTTTCTTGCCCAAGATTTGTATAGCTAATACAATTCATATTAAACTGGCAAGGCAACATCCATCACAATGAGCTTTAATTTATTGCTATTCTGTGCTGCATTTTGATTCCCTCACATTATATTCTATTAGAAGAAAAAGGGAAGGGCAATAGGAAGAGACACCGAAGGCCAATTTTTCAACAGGCCTCCAAAAATGCACCCACACTATTTGCTAGAACATGTATTTGCACAGGAACAGATGTGTATTTGCATATGCAAATTGGGTAGTTGGCCACCCAATATCCAATTAACATGGGAAACTGCCAAGTTGTATGAGCACTCAAATATTTTGGGGACATTTTTGGAGGAATGATGAAAATTTGGCCCTGAGAAGGTAAATGGAATTGGCTGTATCTCTCTGATAAGTCTAATTAATTAAATTTCTTCAAACATATTAACGTCACCAAGAACCACCTTTTTAGAGTACAAAATAGATTTTCACATGTGGTATCTCAATAACACCAAACAGAATTCTACTAAACATTCAGAAACAAATTACCTTTGGGATGAGAACAAGGATAAGTAATTTCAGCCCAAAGGGTAATTTTTCTTGAAAGTTTTATCCAGTTGAATGGAGAATTTATAATGAGAGAACATTCTCAACTACTACTACAGTGTAATGTGATGTGAATGGCATAAGTCAATTCATCATTTCTTAGCAACCAACGGAAGCAAAATAGAAATCCACTCGATAATTTGGATTTAACACACAGTGACAATACATTTCCATCAATCCAATTTATTTTTTGTCTTATTTTCGGATCATCACATTCTCATAAGAAACCTGGATGGTATCCACCTAGACACTCAATGAGAATATTTGGAAGTGCATTAGCAGATAATCCAGTGGTTTCTAGCTGTTGCAATAAGGAGTATTAAATAACTGATCCTTTTATAAAAGCCTCAGCTGATGGCATACTTACAGCATTCTGCCAAAGAAACAAAGACAGGGAAAAGATTGTTTTGTTCTTAGGGAATGTGTGAAGAACCACAAAGGTCTTTACATAATTCACAACTACATAATTGAAGGTAGAAAAAGAAGAAAAACAAACTGTTTGACTTAACTGGAAAGAGAGCTACTTTCCAGAAAGCTCCTCTGGGCTTTGTCTCTTGTAGAGAAATCTGCAGCTTACTGCATTTGAAGGATGAGTGGACCAATCTGCATATAAGGAGAACAGAGCCAAATATTTTTGAGGTTGATATAAAAATCTGATCCTGTGAAAGGATTAGCTCCCTCAAAGTCCATTTTCTTCAGTGGGAATTTAAAGAGCTCAGCACCACAGAAGAGGAAATCAGCTCTTTGCAGGAATGTGGGTCAAAGATTTGTTGACTTATTTATTCCATAGTATAAATACTCACCTGTATATTTATGTGATGTCTACTTGTCTTTTTGCTTCCTGTTTTAAGCCTAGAAGAAGGAAATCCCAAATTCTATGAGAAAGGCTAGCCTTGTGGTACAGTATTTGAGATCCAGATAAGACTAGAAGGTACTGGAAGATACCTTGTTCTTTCAAATCCTCCAGCCTGAGTTCCAAAAATGTCCACATAATCAACTAAACTATAGCATGTTCATCTGAAAGGAACATTCATCTGTTATTGGTGCATATCATTGCAACTATGTCATCTCCACGTGTTCATCATAATGAAAACGATAACACCAAACATCAAATAAACCATCAGAATATGGCTTTGGACAATCAAGGCCACATGTTTTTAAAACCGCAGGTCAGGGTCCTTTTGCCATAATGTGCAAACAATTATAGGCCTATCTTTGTGCATGCAATTAGTGTAACTACTGAGCAACTGTAGGTGCCCTTTGCATACAAAGTTGCTTGATCTGTGTACATAATTTTAAGTGTACAATTGCATGTATGTATTTGCCTCTGTCCCTTTGGTTCTAATTATCCAAAATTATATTCTGAGCTGTTGGTTAGTCCTTTTCAATAACAATTTAATAATGTCATGTTTTTATGACACCTTTCATCCTGAATCACTTCACAAACTTTGACTGATGCACTGCACAAATTATACACTGGGATAACTCCAGAGTGAAATATGTTGTGTAGTGCACAAAACCACTATGCAACTATTCAGGACACTCTGTATGCAACTAAAACTGCAGATTTAGGTGGGCAGAAAGAATATCTGACCAGAACTGAAATATAGTAAGAACACCACTGCTAATGGTAGAATTGTACAAAGTGTTTGTATAATAAACCCCCAAATCATTCTAGCACTTGTTTTCTATGAAAATTTTAAACACAGACCAGAAGAACTATAAAGGTCATTAAGATTCAAGTCCTTTCAAGCAAACCTGGACTCGATTTCAAGTGAAGTGTGTTCAACCTATAATTTTGCATCAAAATCAGGCAGAGCATGATTTCACACTGTTTTGAGGGGTTCAAACACCAAAACTCAAAGTGAAGCTCAGTGAGAAGGGGTGTAAATCCACAAAGATCCAAGTATGAATTGTGATTTGGGAGCTTGATATTCCCACCCATACAGTTTACACCAATATGTTACGAAGGTAGTACCAGTAAAGTTTGGGAACGGTTGAATTCTAAACCAAATAAAATGCCTGTTGGAGCCATTGAGAGGTACGATCACAGAGACTGGTGTAGCTCTAGTTTTCTCCTGGAGGGAAAAAAAGAAGCCAGGAGATCTGGGTTGACCATGAGTGTCCAAGACCTCACTTTTATGTCTCATCTTAAAGATGTCAGCCCTGCATTTAAACCCTGCACAAACCTGGCAATATCATCACCAGAGCATCGCACTTACATAGTGGATTATTCACAGACTGATTGTTGACCAAGTGCTGCCACCAGCCCCTCCAGCCTCTAAAGGTACCTACGTGTGACGCCTTGGCACCTCGCTATCACCTGCCCTTGGCTTAAGGAAGTCTTGTCTGTGCCTGCTGGGGGTCAGTTCCCTACCTCCACTGGCCCCAGGCAACACAAGCACTCCCCTCTAGGCTTCACAGGCCCCACAGTCACACTACAGACTAGCAATGGGCACACCCCAGCCCTCGAGACCTCCAAGCATCTCCCTGGAGCATCCGGTGGAACAGTGGCTGGACACTCCAGGGAGATACTCAGATGGCTTGAGGGTTACGAGAAACCCCAGGGATTTTACTGAGCTGGTGAGCCAGGACATGCAGACTCCATGCAGAGGAATTCTGCATGCTCTGTGGTGCTTTCTGTGCAGGCCTGTGGAAGCACGGGGTTGGGTGATGATGGGCTTGAAGTACTGTAAGGCCATGATACCCTGGAGGGGCTGCTGTTCATATCCACTAGTCTACAGCTCAGCGTAGGAGGTGCAACAGGGGCCGCAGCTTCTACCACAACCCCTGGAGCACAGTAGCTGTTGTTGAATATATGTGATGTGCAGTGGTTCTCAAACTGTGGGTCAGGACCCCAAAGTGGGTTGCAAACCTGTTTTAATGGGGGTCGCAAGGGCTGGTGTTAGACTGGCTGGGGTCAGGGCCAAAGCCCGAGCCCCACTGCCTGGGCTGAAGCCAAAGCCCGAGGAATTCAGCTCTGGGTGGCAGGGCTTAGGTTACAGGCCCCCTGCCTGGTTCTGAAGCCCTTGGGCTTTGGCTTTGCCACAGCCCCACCCCCTCCGGGGTGGCTGGGTCCGGGTGGGCTCAGGCTTCGGTCCCCCTTCGGGGTCCTGTAGTAATTTTTGTTGTCAGAAGGGGGTCATGATGCAATGAAGTTTGAGAACCCCTGTGATAGTGTCCCACCTCCTGCAATAGAAATAAGAGAGAGGCAGCACCCCCACCCACTCCCATGTACATTAGGTCCCTTGCCAGGCCTACCTACTGGGAATCATCATTTAACCTTTTTGAGGGAATACAAAATTCAAAGTGAGTGAAAATTCAAGTGAGTGAAAAAAAATGAAATAGGGAAGAAAATCCTCCACCCACCCATCTTTTTTAGTAAAGAAAATACTGCATTTGTGGCTTCTAGTTCCCCCAGTCTTCCCTCTGCTTGATTCCCTGCCAGAATGGCTCTCATCTTTACCCCTTTTAACTTTTACTTTCTTTTAGGAATGCCAACGCAGGCGAGGTTTCAAGCTCCTGATTCAGCTTTTCTGAAAGATAGTGGAAAGGGTTAGTGCTGGCAGTGTGGGGAAGGAGAAGAAGAGGGGCAGATAGGAAATCGCTTTTAATTCCTCCCCCACTTCCACAACTGCCCAGCTGTGACTGCTCTATCAGATAGCTGGCACGCCCCCAAGGAGGTTTTTCTGCCAGGAGGAAAACAGAGTTTAAAAACTGTGAGGAACAGCTGGAAATAGGAAGGGTTGGAAAGCACTGTAGGTCATCGAGTCCATTTCCAGAGCAGGATATAGTCTCTGGCGAGAGGACGTAGCTCTCACTAAACTGATTCTGCACTCACAGCTGGGCAAAAGGCTGGGCCACGGGGAAGAGCAGAGCAACGTGATCAAGGAGAGTCGGATAAAAGGACTTCTGAAAGAGGGAGGGGAGAAAACTGTGGCAATTAATATGTATACATTTAAAATTAAAACACTACAAAAAAGTAACCTGATGATTCGCACTTACATAGCACCTCACAAACATTAGCTAATCCATCCTCGTTACGTCCCTGTGTGTCAGGTGCTGTTACATTTTTTATCTGAGACACTGTGAAACTAAGGCTCCCTCTGTACTAGAGAGCTTACAGCTGTACCAATGCAGCTGCACCACTGTAAGATCTCCTGTGTAGCCGCTCTATGGCGATGGGAGAGAGCTCTCCCGTTGACATAATTAATCCACCCCCGAAGAGCGGCATAAGTAGGTCAGAGAGAGAAGCTTTCCCACTGACATGGTGCTGTGCACACCAGCACTTATGCTGGTGTAAGTTATATCGCTGGGGGGGGGGGTATATTCACACCCCTGAGCAACATACGTTTTGTCAACGTAAGTGGTTGTGTAGACATAGCCCAATATTAAGGATCAGATTTTCAAAAGTCAGGCAGGCAGTTACCATGGTTGCAAGACAAGTGTTTGCTTGCACAAACAGCCAGTTCTTTGTGGAACAGCCAAAAGCATCCGAGTTGCCATCTGGAACGGACCAAAGTTTAACAACAGAGCTTTGCAACAATGTTCACCCAAGAATAGTTTAAACCATTTCCAAATTGTAGTAGTAGCGGGATGGTCATTGCACATGCAAATGAGTCAAGTGTATTTTTATGCATGTAACTGTATGACGGACTTTTTTGAAAATCAGGCCTTACATACTTTGCTCAAGCCCACACTAGTCACGAGGCAAACCAGATCTCATTTCTCATTCTAAGGGCTTGGCTACACTTAAAATGCTGCAGCAGGGCACTTCAGAGTAGACACTACATAAGCTGATGGGAGGGATTCTCCCACTGGAGTAGGTAATCCACCTCCCAAAGAGGCAGTGGTTAGGTCGATGGAAGAATTCTTCCATTGACCTAGCGCTGTCTACACAGGCACTTAGACTGGCTTACCAACGCCGCTCAGGGGTATGGATTTTCTAGTGTAGACCATGCCTTAGTCATCCCCTGCACCATTCTGCCTCTCAGCCACATAGCCCAGAATACAAAGTCTATACTACCTTTTCCTGCTAATTTCTTCCTCTCTGAACTATTTGCCACAGTGGAAAGATATGTGTTAAAAAGATAAAAATAACTGCAAAGCAGTTTTATATTTTAACTATGTAATGGCTGTAGTATAAATACACTAAGATATTCCAGAGCAGGGCCCACAAATACGCCACTTGGATCAAGGCACATAACTAACTGTGGTTTCATGCAATACACGGCTCAATAAAATATGGCCAGTTTGCTCTACCACCCTGTTACAGGTAAACTACTTATTTTAAAGTTTTATCTCAAGTTTTGGGGGTTTTTTTAGCCAGGAGCTTAGACTCATTAGCAATGGACACAAAACTCCAGTCTGGCATTTACAGTGACTGCCATTGTCACAAGTCTCAGCTCACATTATTCTGCACTTGGGGCACTCTCTCACAGCTCAGCTTCATAAATTAAGGAACCAGTCTCATTTAAGTGCTTAAGAAATGTCTGTGTGTCTGTTTCAGAGATTTGTTTTGTCCTTCTTACTGCTTTCAACCAATACAGCTTTTGTGGCCAGAAGCTGGGGAGAGTTGATCGCTGACAGGAAAAGATCGATAATGTGATCAGAGACAAGCTAGTAAAATAAAGTCTGAAGGAACAGACTGAACTGTTCCGGTGGTCTCATTTATTAAAAAGAGAAAAGGAACAAAGTAGTTTGCAAGGCATGAAAATTGGCTCTGCTGGTCATGGGAGAAATCAACTGGCATGCGGGAGCACATGTAAAAAATTATTTCACATGGTGTCAACCCAGCGGCGTATTAACGCCTAGGCTGACAAGGCCTAGGCCTAGGATGGCAAATTTGCAGGGACGGCAAATTTATAATAGCAGCCAGAGGCTGCTTCCCCCCGGTGCCGGTTCGCGCCCTCCACTCCTGGCCCCTCCCCCAAATCCCCACCCTGGCCCCGCCTCCTCTCCTGAGCGCACCACGTTCCACCCTCTTCCCCTCTCCTTCGTGAAGCTGTTTTGCGCACAAGCACTGGCAGGGAGCGGGGAAAAGCAGGACTCGGTGGCGCGCTCAGGGGAGGAGGCGGAGGCGGAGCAGAGGTGAGCTGTGGCGGGGGGGCCGGGAGCTGCTGCGGGGGGCAATTATTTCAGGGCCTAGGGGCGGCAAAATCATTAATCCGCCACTGTGCCAACCCATAGAGAGGTGCCAAGATGACAGAGAGGATCATAGCTTGTGCATCTGAGCTCTTCCCCAGAGGCCCACAGCACAACATTCTGCAGCCTAGTCTGGTCCACCCCTGCCATGAACTTCCTCTGGCTAGACCCCTTTCACTGGATTCCTCTTAAGTGAGGCAAAGGAAACAGTTTCTGGGAAAACCAATGGAAGATAGTGGGTCAAGAGCCTGGTGTATGGGTGCAGGTTTACTGAACTGCATGGCACAAATTCAAATCTGATACAGTCTGTCTGAATGTGGCATAAATGAGTGTAGCTCCATTGACTTCCGTGAAGCTGCACCAGCTAACACCAAGTCTGAATGTGCTCCCTAATTCTTAACAGGGCCCTTCTGGTAACCAAAGAATCCCTGAGTCACCTTCTCTCTTCACAGTGAAAGTCCCTTTTCTCACTTCTTCCTTAACAAGGGTATGTGACAGAACACAGTTGCTATGTAGGGAATGATAGCACACAGCTGGAAAAAGCAGTGAAATAAGGAAACTCTTCAATCAGCAGGGCTTTATCTCTACAATATTATTCAAATAATCAATAATGCTCTCTGGTTACACCCCATTGATTGAGCAGGGACTTGTTACACCCCTTTTTGGTATCTGTGCACTGTGTTTTTAGCCTTGAGATCTTCTTTAGCCAAAGTATATCTGGAACGAGGAAAGGTTCAGCCTGAACTTCATTTCTTTGTCTCGCTAAGGATATGTCTACATTGCAATCAGAGGTGTGACTGCACCTTGCATAGCTACCAGGCTGCACAACCCCACCCAGGGCCCTGGTAGATACTCAAGAGGCTAGCCCATGCTGCCTCAGTTTCACTTTTATTGTTACTGAAGCTAGCTAGACAAAACTAGCTGGGGTATGTCTCCATGTGCTGCCGTCACACCTCTGATGGGCAGTGTAGACGTACTTCGATGGACTCTGGGTTGGTGGATGCTTTCAGCTTGCCAAAAAGAAGAAGAAAATTAGAGGCTGAATGCTTCACTGCTGCTATCCAGCTCCTAAATAAACATTTGCAACCTCAGAAAATAATTGTTGTTTCATAGCAAGATGTTAGGTGCCACCCTGGTGTAATAGGACATGCTACATTGCTGCAATGAGCCCTAAATTCACATCATTTCACAGTATCTTCTAACATAATATGCCCCAAACAATCAAGGCAGAACCAGGAGATCTACCAGATCCTGACCAATGAGCTGACATCCTTGTACCACATCTGTTTATACATTTTCCTAATGGTGCTTCAATTTATCCCATTAGCAGTTAACAGATAACCAACGCCCAACTTAAATACCAATATTTGCTCTTTCCAGTGGAATCCTACATGGCAGCTTAACTATGAACCAATTTCCTTTTACTCCTTTGCCTGAAGAGATCTCGCTGAGTTTTGCAGCCCACTGGAGAGCCTACACACACCAACTTCAGGCTTACAGAGCAGAGACATGCTTACATATTCTCCCCTGCAGCCTTCTATTGGCTTGTGCATCTTTGCACAGCTCGCTAGAGATGGGAGTTTGTTCTGGGAGATGATGGATATGTTTAAAACTGTCACATTTTCTAATAGCTTGAAGGGTCATAAACCACACTATGGGGATGATTTGCTCCATGTAGACAGCAAAGGGAAACAACCAAAGAATAACTTAACCACCCTCTTCCCCCCACCAACAAACTTATGTAATAATGCAGGCTCTGGACTGGCTTTATGATTCATGGTACTCCAAGCTGCAGGAGCGGAATTAAATGGTGAGCTGCATTCCGTGGTAGCCCCAATTAATGAAGAAGAAATCAGTCAGAGACCTGAGTTATTGTCTGCACAGGCCCTGTGAAATGCACAACCCCAGCATTGCTTGCACCTCAGTCAGGTTCTCAAAGGAATAATCAGGCCGTTACACACTAGCTCTCTCTTATTCTACATTTGATACATCATTTGCATAGCAGCAAGCCAAAGAGCTTGATAACAAGCTCCCAAAACAGCAAGCTGGGGGAGCTTTGAACCACTCATGCTGCAGGATGGGGCTTTCCTGTGAAAAATCAGTTGTGTTGCTCTGAACACTGTTATTCACCTCTTTCTGCTTCAGTAAAACTCATGTCTGATGGTCACAGTAGAGATCAGAGCACCTCACACACTGGGTAACAGTAAATGACTCAGCAAGTGAGGAGTTTTCTGGAGAGATTCCAGAATGATTCAGCTGTGCCTAAATGTGGCATGACTAGATAAATACAGGCTCTTCAACTTCTCAGCCTTACCCTGAAAAGGAGAAATAAAAAGAGCAAAGAAGATGACAGATCTGCAGGGTGTGCAAGCTGGGGAAGGCAAACAATAAAGATGTGGTAGAACGGCTTGGAGAAAACGACCAGAGATACCACAGAAAAGAATAATGAAAGTGTGAGCCCTTGTGAAGGGCCCTGGATTGTCTCTCACGGAAAAGAGGAGTGATTTGAAATACTACTTGATTTTGGGACTAGATTCTGATACCCTTATTAATGTTCCATCATGCCTTGCTCTGCAAATAGTCCCACTGGTCAATGGAGCTACTTGGAGGAAGGTGCCATCAGCATGAACTAAAGGTATTAGGATCTGTTCCTCCCCCCCCCCCCCCCCCATTTAACACAGGCCACAAAAAGTACCTGGCTTAGGGATAGTCAAAAATTATCGGTTGAAAAAAAATTGGGTTTTCAGTGAAACAAATATTTTCCTTCAAAATTTTGGCTTTTTCATCAGAAATCTGAAAACAGAAAGCTTGGCCGGTTTTGGCAGTTTGGGATTGAAAATGTTCACGTTTTGCCAAACACAAACAAAGAAAAATGCAGTTTGACAGTTTTCAGTTTTTTGATGCAAAGTCAAAACATTTTAAAGAAACTCAGCCCCCATCCATTTTCCTGCCAGCTCGCCTGTGAATTCTGGGGCTCCCGGAAACCCTTCCTAAGCAGTGACCCAAGTCTCCAAGGCATAGTTCTCCTTGTGACTTAATTTGGTTGAGCCATTGCTCCTGGAAATAACTCAAAATTTTTTTTCCTAGTAAAAGGTTTTAGTGGCACTATGGAGAACTGAGAGGTAGAGCACACGAGTCTCTGGGAATTGCAAAAAGAATCTAACTCTGAGATGTCGGGAGCCAGAAGTCTCGAGGAATTAAAGTGATGTAATGTTTGAAAAAACTCACCATAAAGTAAAACCCGTAAATAAGATATACTGAATTTGGATTTCTAATATTTTTCAGCAATGGAGATCCAGTACTGTGAAGAGCAGTCTCTAGAAAATGCAGTTTTATATGCCTGGTTTGGATTTAAACTCTTTGGACTAGATTCTTTACCCCCTCCCTAAGCGCTTTTCAGATACAGGAGACGGGGCAGCTGAAGGGAGCAGGCCATGGCTCCTTGATCATGCCTTCACCACCACAGAATAAGCTAGGGCTGGTGAGGAGCAGCTCTAAGTTATACCACCTGCAAAAGGTCCCTCAGTAACCATATGCAAGTGGACCATATTCCAGGTCAAGCAGCGCTGCAATGTGCTATGCTTCTGCCTCGCATTTCCCTTTCCTCCCTCCCTCTACACCAGCATTGGGAGTGGGGCTGATGCAGGAGACTGGCCAGTCTACATCTACTTTGTGCCATTTGAGTGGTGCAAAGAGAACTTAGTGAGGCAAAGAATCTGACCCTTTAATTACAACACAAAAGATCTTTGATCTATAAGGTACATTTGCCTGAATAGCTGCCAGCCATACAAAAGAAATGCTGCACTAGCTAGCTTCCTTTGACTGATGAACATACCTTGTGAAGGTAAGGCCTAGATCATCAGTACATATTCATGCGTATTTACAGTACCAAAGGCACATTATGTTTTATAGATCTATGGGCTCATTCTCCCTGCACTATGAAGGGTTTTCTCACCACCACTGCTGCTCATCTTTCACTTCACTATTTGCTGTCCCCAGCCTTCAGCCAAGGTATTAACCCATTAACCAATCTATCTAACCTGATCGATAGAGGGCAGAAGATGAAGAACATGTCAGCCCTGCAACAAGCTGGAGTGTGTCCTCATCAGTCGATGGAGCTACATGGATTTACACCTGCTGAAAATCTGGCCTACCATGTCATATATGCCAGTGAGGACATGACAATGTCTAGCTTTGTGCATGCACTCACATACCAGGTAATCAGTGATCTAAATGACATAAACTAGACTGCTTCTCTTTTATCACCCCATCTATCTTGTCTTTTTCATAGCCTGGGATCCACCAGCCAGAACCCACTGCAATCAACTAGACTGACACATAATTATGGGAGTGAAATGGCTTTGAAAAATCAGCAATTATTTTGTTTATTTTCATTTCATCTCACTATTGTCCCAGGACATGCCTATACTTTAAAAAGGCAGAAAGTGACTTAAAAGTGAGTCAATAAATTAAACTGCCCTGAAGTGAAGCTGGTTGGGTTTGCTATGCTGCACCTCAGTCCTAAGGTTCAGCATACAGGCCATTTCTGACACTTTTCATTGGCATATCAAGCATCAGCATTTCATCTTTCATGCCCAGTGTTGGGGAACATGAAGCACTCAACATGCTGTTTACGCAGAGGCGTTCTAACTCATCTGCAGCCCTGAAGACACAGTTATGGGGCTGGGAAGCAGGGCATAGGAGGGGTTCAGAATCTGCTTGGGTTAAAGCTGTCTGGCAAGATCATTATTTGTTTTTAACAAGGCAAAGAGCCATCATGAAAAAATCCTGCCCATGTGCTTTTTAATATGGATGTACCTCACACAGCAAACTCAGCCCCAGGTGTATCCGAGCTGTAAGAACAAACAGATTATGTTCCTGATTAACAGTTCGTTTTTTTTTCTTTAATTAAAGATGTACTTCGCAAACTCCTGGCACCTCAGAGTCCATCTAGGAAAGGGCAAGAAAGCAAGTATGATCCCTATGCTCACATCTAGCCTCTGTTCCTGCCCTCAGGGATGCGTATATGGCTTTGTGCATTTGCAAGAAGACTGTTAGAGCATCACAGTGAATGTCAATTGGTTTCGGCTGTCATGTCATTTCCATTTGTGCCCACTGCTGTAGGGAGCACTTCTAGGAACATGATGTACTGAATCCTGTTGGGAGCAAACTGCAAAGCACATGCAGTAGATTGTAATTGTTCTTTCTTTACTCCAAAATACTTGGGAGGTGCTTAGTGTGATGGGTGTTATATAAGCACCTAGCTAGATCTAGCGATTGGTGCATAGATGCAAGGAAGCTCTAAACTCATCCAGATAGATAGACAGACAGATGCAAGTAAGCTTTACTTCTACTCTCCAACCCCCAAAAGCCCTCCCAAAATCATGGTCTCCCGCTCTTACCACCCCAGCTCTGAAATAAGCCCTTTGGAGCTGCTGCAGATGCAGAGTGAGAGAGATGAACCAGGAATGGGGTTACTTTAGCTGAAATAGTTCAAAGCAATTGTGCCTTTTGGGAAAGTTAATGGAAGTCACTGGGGCAAACTGTGCTTCCCCCATTCTCCCAGGTGCCAAGGGTGAGTTATTTGGGCTTCTGAGTTCTGACTTTCTCTTGGACGAGGCAATCCTGTTTTTAAGCAGTGAGCCAAAAATTATGAATTCGGGGCGTGTAGCGCCTTTAGGACTTCCTCTGAGATGTCTGTTATTCAGAGCCTGATCCAAAACCCATGAAAATCAGTGGCAGGCTTTCCCTTGAGTTCAATGAGCTTCTGATCAGGTCCTGCATTAGTGGCAGGGAACATGTCTCCCGGACATTCTCCCTCAGAGGCAGCATGGGACAGAGGCAGCATTCTTACTCCTGGAATGGGAGAGGGGCTAGTCATCATTACACACATACCACTGAGGATCAAATCCCCTCACCACTCTGCATGTTTATTCCTTTGCAGTTGCGGTGCTTGGGCATCCCACACAACGCCAGTCAACTCTGAGCCATGGGCTATGATAGGACTCAGATCGTTGCCGATACCTTCAAAGCCTCATATCCCTGTTTAAAAGAAACCTGAGCTTCAAAATAAACAGGACTTACTTATTCTCCTAAAATCTTGATGTTTAATGAAAGGCAAGTTGATCTTTGGAGGCATAATGTGGGACAGGAACTCCCCCACGCACACTGTGCAGAAGGTAAACAATAGCTCGTGTGCCTCCTCATTTGGTGATGTCAGTTACTGAAGTGTTTTTAACCTGATTGGGTTACTATTGAAATGGTGGTGATGTAACAAACGCCACAATGTTGTGACTTAACAACAGAATCCAACAGTGGGGGAGTGGGGGATGGAAGTTGTTCCAAGAGTGAGAGAGTGAGTCCTTCTTTGGTTTGGTAATTCACAAACAGCCCCTGTACCAAATCTGCGGTCACCTAGGACTTCCCAGTTGTCACCGTGGAACATTATATCATGGTCATTTGAAAATTCTCAAAGCAGAACCCAGCTCCTTGCGTTTCTAAAGCTCACACTGCTTTAGAATCCCTGTTATATCAGAGACACCACTGAGCAGCTCTGATTTCACCCAGCAGAGGGCAGTAATCCACATATACTCTAAAACCATTAGTAAGTTATATTCTGGGGAAAGTACAAACCTATGAAAAGTAACTTGGCTTATTTAACGATATATATTTAAGTTTTGCTGAGTGTGCGAGTCCCTCTACAACTTCAAATTGTTACATACCTAAGAAACTCTGGGAGGAGAACTCAGATGTTTTACCCGTGAGGAAAAGGAAAACAGTTCAAAGAGAATGAATGCTAACACCTTTTCCTTAAAGTCATTTTTGGCGAACTGCTTTCAAAAGAATTTATCATTTCTTTGGAACTCTTAAATAATTCATCTAAGGAGTATCCACGTGCATGTATATACTACAGATTCTCTGTAATTACACATATGCAGTGCTAACTAGTAAAGGAGGCTAAGGATCATTAATCAGACAAGGTGGCTGTTCCAGTCTATCTACCCTAAGTACCCATATGGCTAGGGTTGCCAATTTTGGTTGGACATATTCCTGGAGTTTTCTTTCCATGACATAATCTTTAATTAAAGATTAATCTTTAATTCCTGGAGACTCCAGGCCAAGCCTGGAGAGTTGGCAACCCTACATATGGCCCCCATCATGACCTGAGCACCTCACAGTCATTAGTGTATTTATCCTCACAACAGGAAAGTGCTATTATCCCCATTTTACATATAGAGAACAGAGGTACAAAGAGGTTAAGTGACGTGCCCAAGGTCATATAAGCAGTCTGTGGCAGAGCAAGGACTAGAACCCGCGTCCTAGGCTACTTCCCTAACTACTGGACCATCCTTCTACTGGCCCTGCACAATATTGCTTTGTTTTTGCTTGTTTTATTTTAATGCCATCATTCATCTTCCCTCCTGTTCTTCCATCCATCCTGAATTCCCTCCTCCAGACATAAATCTGCAATATCTGTAGGACTGCAAGAGTCTCTTCAGGTGATTTATTGTCTTTGCCACACTCACCTTCATTAGTAATTCAAACCATGTGATTTTGGTATGTGCAAATTTAGGTCCCAATTCAGCACATGCCTAATTTTAAGTATGTGAGTGGTCCCACTGACTTCAATGAGATTACTCACATTTTTAAAGCTTGGCATGTGCTCAAATGCCTTGCTGAATTGGGGCTTTAGTGCTGCTGAACTGGGGATTTAGTGCTACTGAAAGGTTCTGACGGTCACTTCCAGAGACTGAAGTCCTCTGCTATAGCAGAGAGCCAGCTCCGCTGTACTTAAGATTGAGCATCACGATCTGTTTAACGGTCACCTATTCCAAGGGCTCTAAAACCCACAGGGTTATTTGGATTATCCTGAAATTTGCTGTGTCTTATGTGGGTGTAGTGTAGGATTGGTGGTCTAAAAGTTAGGATAATTTGAGCAAGAAGTTCCTGAGATACAACCCGCCCCCGCCCATCCCCCAAAAAACCCAGCATTATGCAAAATCACCTGGTTCTTATGAAGTTTTTTTGCATACCCTTCAGGCTCAACCTATGGCTGTAATCGTCCCCTGACTGATTTCTTTTGCATCACCTAGAACTATTACCTCTTGGGATTAGTCTCCCGCCCCAGTCAATCTACAGCCTCCACTGAGACTGCCCCAAAGGGCAGCAGTCATGGTGGTTGCTTTTGCAATGTAGATACTTGTCCCCTGAACCATTAACTTCCCCAAAAACCAGGGGAGTTTGGATGCAGGGTGTTAGTCTGAGCCCATCTCCATTTTAGTTCCAATTGCTGGCTGGCAACTTGAGAAGAGTTTGGCAGCCTGCCCTGCTATCAACAGCTGTTGGATAAACTGGAGTGGAAGTATCATCACAGCGTGTGCTTCCCCGATGGGAATCACTACCAAGTCTTTGAGACCCATGCCAAAAGCTTTGGTGGGAAGGCAGACAGAGAGGGCTTTCCCTACACCCTCACCGCACAATATGGTTACAGCAATACTGTAAGCCTTAGAATAGCAAATTAAAAGTCAGAGCAGGCATAGCACTTGCATTCGTATCTCAACTGTTCTTGTTTATTAGTATTTTGGGTGCTAGTTGAAATTTTTTTTTTTTATGTTTTAATGGGCTTTTGCTTTAAAGCCAGCACACTGTATATGTAAAATAAATGCAATAAAACCCAGTTAGTGTCTTTACTTTATGCCTGAATCTATTACTTCTTCCTTAGGAGCAAACACACTTGAAGATGAAACTTAACACAACAGTTTCCCTTTCACGGTCACTTGCACAAAATTCCAATGCTGCTTTGAAAATCCTCTGCAACCGAACCCCAGCCCCACCCAGAAAACAGATGCCTACTGCTTGGAAATGCTGGTGCTGCAGATATTGGGACAGTCAATGGGAGTTCTTTGCACAGGGGATGCAAGTTCAGGCTTTTCTATTGGTAAAATCTAATAGCGTTTTAATTTAAGACCCAGCAAAACAGCCACAACAGAATTTGAAAATTTAAGCATTTTCATTTAAAAACATGAGACACTTCGTAGTCCATCCCTCACTCCTCAAAAATAGGACCAAATGTTTGAACCTGTGTTCAAGAGCTCATCTCCAAGATCAAATAAAGCTGGTCACCAAATTGATAGCTCTGGAAAGCATTGTCCTCTTTTAGATCGAAAAACGGCGTAAAAGGCCTCGCATTGCAAGCCAAGCTAGAAGGTTCAATCCTTCAAAATATTCACCTGGTTCAGCTTCTCTGGCTCTACCACCACCAGCACAGCATTTCTGCTAGTGTCCAGAACTAACTTTTCAATTCTATGGACCTGATCCAAAGCCCATTGAAGTCATCAAAAAGTCTCCCATTAACAACAAAGGGCTCTGGATCAGGATTGTAGAGCCTGGTTCAGCCTTCCTCCACTGCCCACCTTACTCTTCCTTTGCAGATAATCCCACTGATTTCATCATTGCAATTCCCCACAGATTTATAAGATTTATATGCCTCGCCGTATTTAGGTGTGCTGCTTGGATTGCTGCTTACCACGTGGATCACAATCATCTCATGTGCTCCACCCCATCTGTTTGTTGCATCCAACTCTAATCTGTTTTAGGCTTCGACTGGAAACTCTTTGGGGCACAGACTATCTCTGCTGTATGTTCATACAGTGCCTAGAACAATGGGGCTGGGCCTTCTAGACATGACCTCAACACAAATAATAAAAATATTGATTGGACCTGCTAATACTTGCACTTGATTTGGATCTGGGCTGAGATTCTGTGTTATGCCTGGAAGCACGTTGCATCCTTCCTGATCCTGGGCAGCTGTGGAGCCCCAAGCATCACTAAGACAGCCTTGGGGTCCTGACTAAGTTATGGCAGCATCCCAGGCCTTCCCTACAGGCTGCAGCATTGTCTGGGATCTCCACTTTCTTGTGGGCTGTGGCCCAGCCCCAAACACATACACCCCACCGCCCCTACCATGTCTCCAACACTGGGGCTTGGAATCAGGGATTTTAGGGCCCCTTTATGCTGTTCTAGCCTTTTTTTTTTTTACATGGTACAAAGTGGCGGGAGTGAGGGTCAGGATGTCACTCCCATTGCACACAACTAATTCTGTGGCTGTGCACCCCATTTTACTTTTAATTTCCCAGCATTCACTCATACATCTCCTGCAAAAGGTTTAGAAAACTTAGACTATGTCTACACTGTGCACCTTACAATGGCGCAGCTGTGCCGCTGCAGCCTCACCATTGTAAGGTGCACTATGTGGCTGCTCTTTAGCCCCAGGAGAGAGCTTGCCCGGCCACAAAATAAAACCACTGAGGGGCGCGGCTCCCGACGACAAAGCGCTGTCCACACCGGCGCTTTTAGGCGCTAAAACTTTTGCCCCTAATAGAAAGACCTTACAGGTCCTCTCCTCGTAAATCAGTCATGAAAAAAGTGGAGAGGCTACTGTTCATTTTGTACTGTTGAATAAAATCATCTGAATGGCTCAGATGAAAGATGAATGTTGAGATGCCAGTTACGTTGTTATAGTATAAATCATGGGCATGATGTTATAAGGTGCCAAATGCTTCATGAAAAGAGCTGATCACACTCAACCTCCTACTGAAGTTGTGGCACATAGGATCCAGGCTCTGATTCAGGAAAGTATCCCTGTTCAAGGGAGCACACAGCCACACACACGTTTAAGTCCTATTGAAGCATGTGTGTAAGTCCTTGCCTGAATCTGGGCTCTACATCTGTCCACGTAAATGGATACACAAACTTTGCAGGTGTTTTCAAAAATGTAGCCCAAAATGTACAGTATTAAATTCCCCCAAAGTAATATTCAAATAACATTAAGGCTGAGCCTTAAGCCCCAGCAGGAAGAAATTCAAAGCTGCATTTTCAATGAGTGGAGGGCCCAGTGTGTATGCCCAAAAATGGAAGTACAGTGCATCCCTACATTTGCACTCACATTTCAGCCATAGCCCGTGCAATGCTGCGAGTGCATGCACAAGAAGATATTTAGCATAGCCATTTGCACACACACACTAGTGTTACAAGTGCATATATATTTGCATTAATTACATGCTTAAGTGTAGACATGCAATTCTGCATACATCAGGGCCTCTGCCTACTGAAAATCTGTATAGTATATGAGATTGTCAGTTGTTTATAGCCCTTACTGTAGTAAAGGATTGCAGGGATAGTTACAGAAAAAGCCACAGCTATAAATGTATACAAATGCCCAATACATGAAATTTCCACCCAAATCAAGTTTTCTGGCTGAGTCATTAAATGCCACAAAACATGTATTCATAACAGCTGACTCAGCCTTAGCTACTGTTGTAGTGGTACAAACAAGCCCTCACTCTAACTGCTACTGCACATGGAAAATAATTGGCAGGCACATAAATGCTGTAGCTGAATGTGAAAACTGTTATTACTTACCATACATTTAGATGGGCAGTGATGGTACTGTGCTGCATATGTATGGACTAAATATAACTCAACAGCTAATAAACTGCCACACAGGTATAAATTGGATCAACAACTTATAAATAAAACTGGCATTTTAGCTGTTGCGGAGGTTTCTGTGCTGTGGTCACTTTCTTACATTGATTTTGCTAGGTTATATCTCACTCCACTATTCTCAGATCTGTGCCCCTGAATTTCTGCTTTCTGCTTTTCATTTATTTTCCTGAAAAGTTCCTGCTCTCTTTCATGTTCCATTTTAAACCACGTTCCACCTACAATACATGCTGTTATTTCTGAGCTGTCACTCTTACCTATGACTCATTTTTGCATGTTTTGTCATTCCTAATATTGCAGTTTCTAGACATGGCTGAGAACTATGGCAGGTGAGAAGATCTACAGGAGAGAAGATAAAAACATCTTCCATTTCTTGGTGAGATAAATTACAGGCTGTGACATTTTCAACAGTCCATATGGAGGTGATCAAACTGCCTCTAAAGGACATACAATGCTTTGCTACAGGGAATGCAATATGCACACATAAGTCACATCATTTCCTCTATTTCATGGCATTTCTGCCTGAATTGAATTGTATTTTTTATAATGTTGTGACTTTCTCAGACCGGCAGAGCACAGAGTGGAGTTGAATCACTTAGTTTCTGGAGACAATGCTGTATACGATACCTTCCCCACCCCACATTGCTATCCTCTTAACTCTGATTGATGCCAGTAGATTAACTGTTTAATCATTGCAGATGAGTTTTAGCACTGACATATAAATTGGCCCATAATAGCAGAAGATCCTTTTGATTCATGTACACTTACCTTAAAAATATTGACAGTGTAATCTGCAAAACTCATTCTCTCACTCCAAAGAGTTGGAGAGCCATAATGTCAAATGTCGATACCTTAGGCCAGTGGTTTTCAACCTGTGGTCTGCAGACCCCCAGGGGTCCACAGACTATGTCTAAGGGGACCGCGAAAGATTGTTGTTACCATAGAACAGTGGCTTTCAACTTACGGTCCATGGATCCCTGGGGGTCCACAGACCATGTCTAAGATTTCCAAAGGGGTCCGCACCTCCGTTTGAAATTTGTTTAGGGATCCGCAAATGAAGAAAGGTTGAAAACCACTGCCTTAGGCAAACAGCTTACACAAGTCGATAAGAGAAATGTTTTGTATGTATGTTTTTGTGCTTTTTATTTTAGTTAAGGGGCCTCAGATCCATGCCTCATCTATCTCCAGTTCATTAAGTCATATTGAAACGTAAATTATTTAATTTTGTTCATCTACAGATTGATATGGCAATCACAGGATGCAATGAAGCCACATACTTGCTCAAATCAAGAATTGTAGCTCTCTAATTATTCTCATTGTAGTCACTGTGCTAATAAAAGGCAAACTCTAATGAGGACCATTTGAACTTCACTTTGCCTCATTTGTTTTTAATTATTATGTACCTCCTATTTTTGACATTTCTTGGAACTGTTTCAGCATTAAATGCAGGCAAAGATGTAGCTATCACTTTGAAATTGTACATATGCTAGCAGTTTCATTGCATCCCAGCCCACAAGGGGGTCACTATAATCCCTCAGGGTGGACATGCCACTACATGGCATATGCTAAAGTTGGGACTGCTTGTAGCTCAAGAGTGCCAGCTGATCCTGTTCTGAATTTAACATTTCTATTACAGTTAATGGGAACTCTGAGTGGTCAGCACCTCTGGAAGTCAAGCAATGTGTTCATCACCCCTCTTTGTCCATAGGGAAGTGTAAAGGTTCATCTTCTGCTAAGTCAGGGGCTAGGTCAGTTAACTGACACCAATACCAAATTAACATCTATCACACAAGGGTTTATATAGGCATGTGCGTATTTTCCCTACCCAAGTACATCCAGAGAGGTGAACAGTCTCTTCTCAGACATCATGATTCTCAGAAGTTCCACAAGGAAACAGTACTTCTGGGACTAACTAAGAAATATGACACAAGAGTGGAGTTCATAATGCTGCCAGTAGGAGACTCCTGATCCACTAAAGTCAATGACCAAAGCCCATTCACTTCAGTGGCCAGGATTTCACCCAGCCTTTGGAGTTGGTAAGGCTGGGAATGATGCAAAAGAGATAGTGGCTCTAGGGTGACCAGATGCCACGATTTTATAGGGATAGTCCTGATATTTAGGGCTTTGTCTTATACAAGTGCCCAGTGATGAGCTGCCAAAATCTTAACAACAGGTTCCCTCCTCACCCCACGAGGGGGTCGTTGCCCAGCCCCGCTCCCCGGGACTCCTGCCCCATCCAACCCCACCGCGTTCCTTGACACCCCCCACCCAGGACCCCTGCCTCATCCACCCCCTCCCTGTCCCTGACTGCCCCCAGAACCGGGCAGGAGGGTCTCGTGGGCCACCGTAGTGGCCCACCCCACCCTTAAGAGCCAGAGGCACCTGCCGGGGGGCAAGGTGGGGAGTCGCGGCGGTGCTTACCTGGGGCAGCTCCCAGGAAGCATCCAGCAGGTCCCTCTGGTTCCTAGGGGCGGGGGAGCATAGCTGGGGGGGCAGGGGGAGTGGCCACTCCCCCACTGATCACATCAAAAGTGGCGCCGACTCCCTGGGTGCTCTGGGGCTGGAGCGCCCAAGGGGAAAATTTGGTGGTTGCAGAGCACCCACCGGCAGCTCCCCGCCCGGCCCCTGCTCACCTCACCTCCGCTCTGCCTCCGCCCCTGAACGCACCACCCCATTCTGCTTCTCCGAGGCCCCCCCCCCGTCCGACCCCTGGCTTCCCATGAATCAGCTGTTGGGCGGGAAGCCTGGGAGGGCTGAGAAGCAGGCCGCAGCTTCCCACTCAGGCCCAGGGAGGCGGAGGTGAGCTGGGGCAGGGAACGGTTCCCGTGCGCACCTCCCCACCCCCCGCCCCAGGTTACCTCGGCCTCCCTGGGCCTGAGCGGGAAGCCGCAGCCTGCTTCTCAGCCCCCCGGCTTCTCGCACAAACAGCTGATTCGCAGGAAGCCTGTGGGGGGTGGAGAAGCAGAGCAGGGAGGCGCGTTCAGGGGAGGAGGTGGAGGCAGAGTGGAGGTGAGCTGGGGAGCTGCCGGTGGGTGCTCTGCACCCACCAAATTTTCCCCTTGGGTGCTTCAGGGCTGGAGCACCCATGGAGTCGGCGCCTAAGGCGTCACTTTTGGTCAGTTCAATTTAGAAGCCCTTTTAGAACCGGTTCTCCCTCGCAGAACAACCGGTTCTAAAAGGGCTTCTAAATTTAACAGCCGGTTCTAGCGAACTGGTGCGAACCGGCTCCAGCTCACCACTGCAGGCGCCTATCATCCCCCATCTCTGTCCTGATTTTTCACACTTGCTATCTGGTGGCTCCTAAGTGGCTCCCACTGGTTTGCTAATCAGTTTCGTTTCTGTGGCAGACCCATCACTATTCAGTTAAGTCAGCAAGCCTCACATCTGCCTACTTGATTCACTGATGTGCTGTGCCACAATGTCATAGAGTTTCAGGCCAGAGGTGCTCCCCGGGTGATCTAGTCTGACTGCCCGTATATCACAGGCTGCCAACACCACCCAGCACCCGCAAACTAAACCCAACAACCAAAATTAGCCCAAAGTCAGACTACAACTATTTGAAAAATGTGTATGTCAAAGCTTGGGCTCAGTTAACCCTGCTGTCCTTTTCACGATTAAAATGAGGATTTGGAGTGACACCCAAGTGCATCAACGATTTTCCTGTTTGTTGGCAGGCTATATTCAATGGGTTCTTCTTTCTTAAGCATTGCACAAAGCCATTTCAATCCCATTAAGGTAAATGCCAAGCTTCCCAGACTGGCAGATTGTTGTCAGAGACATCTAGGTCACGAGATGAAAAGTATAAATAAGTTTCTCAGCTGCAGAGAATATCTTTGGGCAAGGAATGCAGAGGTACAGCTTTAGATAAAGCGAAATGCATCATTTCTAAGTATAAGTAACTCAATTATTAAAAGATCATAGTTTTCACTCTCAACACTATGAATAAAAGATCTGAACCTTTCAGAGAAATAGGTCAATAACCGGTACAGGTGAGGCTTTGATATTTGTATGAAACAGCTATTTCCATGAATTCGTCCCAAAAGACTGACTTTAGGCAATGGCTAAAAGCAGCTGGCCTCTTCATACTATTGTGTGGCATATTGCATGAGACAATGCTCTTAAGGCTGCTTCATTCCTCAAACCATGGACGCTTAGGAGGGCTCCTTTTGACCATAACTTACTCTTTTTTTTCTTGTAAATGCCACTGATTAAAATTGTATCAATCATCTTTGTGAGTTGGCCATCTATCTTTGCTTTTATATTGTGCTTAACACCATTCCTTAGGGAAATCTAAGCTCATCAGATCCATACTAAGTAGCCAGATTCAGGCAATTCTTGGACTGGAGACCTCAGTGCTTCAGGGAGTGGTGCTAGTAATTCAGCGGACAGCATTCATGCTGCTAGAAATGTCATCTTTTGGATGATATGTAAAAGTGATGTACATGGGGTCAGTACAGATCCAATGGCAAAATTCCAACTTGAGCAATTACATTTTGCCTATAAATATTTCCAGTGGAAAAATTAATCTGCTCTCCTTTCACCGAAACGATCATCTGATGTAGTGTTTCTGGTGCACACTGGCTGCTTCTTGCCACCTCAGACATGGATGGGTACCAGTGGATTCTGGCAGGGGCACAATGGAAAGATGCTAGAAAGGTTAACCAAAAAAAGTTAAGTTGAAAAATGGGGTTTTAACAATAATGCCATTTTTCATGGGAAACGGTGTTGTTGACATTTGTACTTTTTATGAAATTTTGGGGAAAAATCCAATTTTTAAAAAAATATTGTGACATTTCTTTTTCAAAATAGTTGGAAAAATCCTTCTCACTCATGCTTTTTTACTTTTCCCCCGAGTAAATATTGAGAGAAAGTGATCGGATGCATACTATGGAAAGTGTAGAAGATCTTTTTATACACACAAAGCATGAAAAAACCCAAGTATGCATCCGATGAAGTGAGCTGTAGCTCACGAAAGCTTATGCTCAAATAAATTGGTTAGTCTCTAAGGTGCCACAAGTACTCCTTTTCTTTTTGCGAATACAGACTAACTCGGCTGTTACTCTGAAACCTGTCACTTTAGGAAGCAATGACTTAATGTTAGGAGTCTAAATTCAGTTCTGATGAGTTCCAGGTTCTCTCACCCCCCCCTCCCAAAAACCACACACACAAACTCACTATCCTGCTGGTAATAGCTCATCCAAAGTGACCATTCTCCCTACAACGTGCATGATAATCAATAATAAACTTGGAGAGTGGTCAGTTTGGATGAGCTATTACCAGCAGGAGAGTGAGTTTGTGTGTGTATGGGGGTGGGGGGGATGTGAGAAAACCTGGATTTGTGCTGGAAATGGCCCACCTTGATTATCATGCACATTGTAGGGAGAATGGTCACTTTGGATGAGCTATTACCAGCAGGATAGTGAGTTTGTGTGTGTGGTTTTTGGGAGGGGGGTGAGGGGGTGAGAGAACCTGGATTTGTGCAGGAAATGGCCCAACTTGATTATCATGCACATTGTGTAAAGAGTTGTCACTTTGGATGGGCTATCACCAGCAGGAGAGTGAATTTGTGTGGGGGGGTGGAGGGTGAGAAAACCTGGATTTGTGCTGGAAATGGCCCAACCTGATGATCACTTTAGATAAGCTATTACCAGCAGGACAGTGGGGTGGGAGGAGGTATTGTTTCATATTCTCTGTGTATATATAAAGTCTGCTGCAGTTTCCACGGTATGCATCCGATGAAGTGAGCTGTAGCTCACGAAAGCTCACGCTCAAATAAATTGGTTAGTCTCTAAGGTGCCACAAGTACTCCTTTTCTTTTTATTTGAAAAGCAGCTTCTCTAGCAGCTAGTCTCCCTCCATCAGCCGTTGTCCTTTATTTCCACTTTATACTCCATATGCTCTCCTCACAGACATCTTTGCATTTCCATTTCTTTCTTCCCATCTGCCCTGCATTGGCAGCAATTTAAATAACCACTGCTGATATTGGTCACATTTAGCAGAAAGAGCTGAGCATAATTGGCAATATATTTGCCCACAATTTCATTACCCAAGAGGAATACCGCTCTTCTGTTACATCAACCTGTGCACACAGGACCATCATTTCCCTTCCCTTTTTCAATTTAAATCCACTTTGAAACTTTCCATATCATATTATACCAGATAGTCTCTTTGTGCCATTTAAAAATGACAGGAGGAAATTGTGTGTAGCAGTCTAATGGCCTAAATTTTGGTATTTATCAAAATGATAGTGCTGTCATAAATCAGGGTGGAAAACTCAATGTTTCTGCTATTATGATTATCCGGAAGAATTTGCTATTGCTGGGTCACATCCTCCTGCAACTTTCTGAAATCCCAGGTGTGTAAGGATTCTTCTGTTCACATTAGCGAAGAAGAACCTCAGAGCCTTCTGAATAAGTAATTATTGGGTCTTTGTGTTAGCCCCCTTTTAAAAGTTATTTTCCTGCTCATGATCAAATGCTTAATCCCTTCTTGGGACACAGGCAGAAGAGGTGTTTCTGTCATATTCTTACTGGTGTCATAGCAGGAGGGTGAAAGGGTTTCAATCTTCTCTGCTTCTCTCCCACTCGTCCTGTCTGCTTGAAGGGGGAAAGAGAGAGACTGGTAGATGTGCTCTGTTTGTGCAACATTACCTCTGCACCCTTGCCTGTGTTAAGCAGTGAAAGGAGTTCTCTTGTGACTTGGCACTGGCATTCTTCCTCTAACCATTTAACCATCAATGACATATTAATACAGTATAAGTCTTACCACTGGAAAGCCCAGGTCCTACCAATTTAAACGTTTAAACATTCCTTAGACATGAGTCCCTCCAGCCCTTTTAACACATGAACTCCTCTGAACGCCTTGAAATTTCTCGACACATTGCTGGTACTGAGGTCCAGTACTCAACAGAGCGAAGGACCATCACTTTCCTGGTTTGTTACATGACAACTATGTGTGTTCAGCTCAAAACCACGTTGGCTCCCCCTCCCCTCCCCCGCCGCCTTACATTTCAAGCTCACCTCTCACTGAGCATGCTATCTGCTAGCTCCCCAGTGTCTCTTTCTCTATCACTACTTCCTAGGATTTACCCTAGTGACTGTTATGCCAGCCCAGGATCACTAGAACACAGCATGCTCCAGCCACACCCACTTCCATCCCAGCACATTCTCTTCACTGGGAGGCTGGTGAACTATCCCCCCAGCCAGCACTGTCAGCCCTATGCTGACAGCGATTCCCCTAGCCACTCCTTTAGAGGAGTTTTAAGGCCCCATTGTGCCACAGGACCAGCATGGGAAACAACTTAGTTAGTTAATGTGCAACAGGATCAAGCCATAGGATTGGAGCAAACAGCAGGTGTCAATGGGGGGTGAGTTAATAAACTAACCTGTTCTACTTCAAGCCCTTCATTCGGAACAGCTTTACATCTTGAGCCAAAGCAAGCACTGAGAAGATGCTACGTCTTGGTTTCTGTATCATCGTACAAACTGATTAGCAGGTAGCATGATTAGCATGATTAGCTAAGCATGATTAGCAGGTAGCTTCTGCCCTGCACGGTCCCAGGACTGAGCTATCAGGATGGGTGAAGATCGAGATTGAGGTGCCTTGGGGTAGAACTGAAAGGGAAGCTGTTACTGTGTCTGATGGCAGTCCAGTGCTGTAAACAGACACGTTGCAAATTCTGGAAAAGCAACAAGTCAGCAAGAATAAAGTCAGCAAGAATAGAGAGTCATTATATTTCCACATCTACTAAAGAAATAAAATTGTGTAGATTCAAATTTGTGTAGATTCAGGCAGTGACCATGAGTTGGTTGAGTTCAGGATCCTGACACAGGGAAGAAAGGTAAGCAGCACAATACGGACCCTGGACTTCAGGAAAGCAGACTTCGACTCCCTCAGGGAACGGATGGCCAGGATCCCCTGGGGGACTAACTTGAAGGGGAAAGGAGTCCAGGAGAGCTGGCTGTATTTCAAGGAATCCCTGTTGAGGTCACAGGGACAAACCATCCCAATGAGTCGAAAGAATAGTAAATATGGCAGGCGACCAGCTTGGCTTAATGGTGAAATCTTAGCGGATCTTAAACATAAAAAAGAAGCTTACAAGAAGTGGAAGGTTGGACATATGACCAGGGAAGAGTATAAAAATATTGCTCGGGCATGTAGGAATGTTATCAGGAGGGCCAAATCGCACCTGGAGCTGCAGCTAGCCAGAGATGTCAAGAGTAACAAGAAGGGTTTCTTCAGGTATGTTGGCAACAAGAAGAAAGCCAAGGAATGTGTGGGCCCCTTACTGAATGAGGGAGGCAAACTAGTGACAGAGGATGTGGAAAAAGCTAATGTACTCAATGCTTTTTTTGCCTCTGTTTTCACTAACAAGGTCAGCTCCCAGACTGCTACGCTGGGCATCACAAAATGGGGAAGAGATGGACAGCCCTCTGTGGAGATAGAGGTGGTTAGGGACTATTTAGAAAAGCTGGACGTGCACAAGTCCATGGGGCCGGACGAGTTGCATCCGAGAGTGCTGAAGGAACTGGCGGCTGTGATTGCAGAGCCATTGGCCATTATCTTTGAAAACTCGTGGCGAACTGGGGAAGTCCCGGATGACTGGAAAAAGGCTAATGTAGTGCCAATCTTTAAAAAAGGGAAGAAGGAGGATCCTGGGAACTACAGGCCAGTCAGCCTCACTTCAGTCCCTGGAAAAATCATGGAGCAGGTCCTCAAAGAATCAATCCTGAAGCACTTGCATGAGAGGAAAGTGATCAGGAACAGCCAGCATGGATTCACCAAGGGAAGGTCATGCCTGACTAATCTAATCGCCTTCTATGATGAGATTACTGGTTCTGTGGATGAAGGGAAAGCAGTGGATGTATTGTTTCTTGACTTTAGCAAAGCTTTTGACACGGTCTCCCACAGTATTCTTGTCAGCAAGTTAAGGAAGTATGGGCTGGATGAATGCACTACAAGGTGGGTAGAAAGCTGGCTAGATTGTCAGGCTCAACGGGTAGTTATCAATGGCTCCATGTCTAGTTGGCAGCCGGTATCAAGTGGAGTGCCCCAAGGGTCGGTCCTGGGGCCGGTTTTGTTCAATATCTTCATAAATGATCTGGAGGATGGTGTGGATTGCACTCTCAGCAAATTTGCGGATGATACTAAACTGGGAGGAGTGGTAGATACGCTGGAGGGGAGGGATAGGATACAGAAGGACCTAAACAAATTGGAGGATTGGGCCAAAAGAAATCTGATGAGGTTCAATAAGGATAAGTGCAGGGTCCTGCACTTAGGACGGAAGAACCCAATGCACAGCTACAGACTAGGGACCGAATGGCTAGGCAGCAGTTCTGCGGAAAAGGACCTAGGGGTGACAGTGGACGAGAAGCTGGATATGAGTCAGCAGTGTGCCCTTGTTGCCAAGAAGGCCAATGGCATTTTGGGATGTATAAGTAGGGGCATAGCGAGCAGATCGAGGGATGTGATCGTTCCCCTCTATTCGACATTGGTGAGGCCTCATCTGGAGTACTGTGTCCAGTTTTGGGCCCCACACTTCAAGAAGGATGTGGATAAATTGGAGAGAGTCCAGCGAAGGGCAACAAAAATGATTAGGGGTCTGGAACACATGAGTTATGAGGAGAGGCTGAGGGAGCTGGGATTGTTTAGCCTGCAGAAGAGAAGAATGAGGGGGGATTTGATAGCTGCTTTCAACTACCTGAAAGGGGGTTCCAAAGAGGATGGCTCTAGACTGTTCTCAATGGTAGCAGATGACAGAACGAGGAGTAATGGTCTCAAGTTGCAGTGGGGGAGGTTTAGATTGGATATTAGGAAAAACTTTTTCACTAAGAGGGTGGTGAAACACTGGAATGCGTTACCTAGGGAGGTGGTAGAATCTCCTTCCTTAGAGGTTTTTAAGGTCAGGCTTGACAAAGCCCTGGCTGGGATGATTTAACTGGGAATTGGTCCTGCTTCGAGCAGGGGGTTGGACTAGATGACCTGCTGGGGTCCCTTCCAACCCTTATATTCTATGATTCTATGATTCTATGATTTGTAAATATTAAAGCAGCTTATTGCTGGAGGACACCAAACCCCTGGGGTGCCACTAGTGTGCCACAACTTGGAGGCAAGCACAGAAGGTGCTTCCGCAGTTAGGCCTTGTAGGCACTAGCCTGGGTGGGTCCCAATAGCCAAATGGACACATGGCTAAATAAAAGGGTATTTTACTCGGGCCGGCAGGGACAGGGAAAGGTTGCAGATACCGTAGTTTACACAGGCTTAAACAATTCAAAGTGAGCAATGGAAGTTCTTGTTGGGTCCCTGGGGCAGGCCAATGGAGAGTCTGGGCTCTTCAGGCCTAGTGCCAAGGGTGCCTTCTCCAGTCCAGTCTCTATTCAAGCAAAAAGAGGTTTCTAAGCCAGACTCAGTTCTCACTGAGGCCCTGTGCACTGGCTCCCTGCCCAGCACTGCTGCTCCACTATAAACCCACACAGACCTGCACCCAGCTGTAAGGTCCAGCAGCCACAACCTGTTCAACATGTGGCTCTGCATATGGTTCCTGGAGAATTTTTCTGTGTGTGCATCCAGCTTCTGTACAGCTCCTTGGTAGCCATGTGGCTGCCACTTCCAAATAGAGCTGGGCCACTCCCTGGTTCAGACCTTCCCCCTTAACTAGCCAGGAGAAAGGGGGTGTGCCGTGGGGAGGGATTGATGGGAGTTGTAGTCCCTTGCTTAGCAGATCCCTCACACATTTTTAATTATAGTCAATGGATTTTGGTGATAGAAGGATAGTGGTGGCATGCTGCCCAGGGTTAGCAAGGGGCAAAGATGGCGTTATTCAGAGATTCATCTCAGGTTCCATGAGCTCTCAAAGCTTCTCAGTCTTATCCAGAGTGCTTCCTTTTCAGTCCTTTTTCCAAGTACTTCAAAACTTTCTAGCTCTTCCCTAATTCTGTTATAAGCCCTTTTCTCCCCCAGGACCATGGAATAACCTTTGGTTCTCTCTTTATCTGTAACCTGTCAGTCACATACTGCAATACTATCCCGTCTGTTAGCTATTTCTTCCTTTGGAGCCTTTTACATCTTTCTTTCCTGATCCACCACCTCTGCCAACCTTGGGAAATTAAGCCCAGTAGAACAGGCAGTTTTTCCTCTGGCTTACATATGCTGCTAATTCATGTGTTGCAAGTTCAGGAGGTATGAATTATGGAGTATATGAAATTTTAATTTAACTAGGATGATGGTTAGGAAGGAAAGTGCTGGGGTCTAGTGGGAGATCATGGGACAGGAGCCAGAGTTTATATGAACAGGCATGAATTGGACAGATAGAACTTGTAGCCTACTGAAGGATTTGAAAGGAGGGCGGGGTAGGGGGTCAAAGGCCTCTTGGAGGGTTTGTGAAGGAGCGCCTCTACCATTTTGGGAACCAAAGAAAGACAGGACGAAGGGGGAGATCCTTATTTAGCTGAACATGATCCAAATTTAGCTGAACATGAAAAATTTTGGTGTTCATTTTAGGTGAATTGTGTGAAGGCTCAGAATGGTCCTTTTCCCTTCTGGCCAGGTTCATCTTACACTCACTGAGCCACCACTTAACATTATAGATAGAACACAATCTGATCTGAAATAGGGCCTCAAAGACTTTGAAAAGCAGCATGTGCTTCTGATCACTCTAATTTGGACACAGAATATTCCATTTGAATTCATTTATGCTGTGTATTCAAATGGAAAAAACATTGGAATGCCTGCATTGGTCATGACCCAGCAAACACCTTTGCTCACTCACTAGACAAATTACTTTCAGGCAGTTTGGCATCCCTCGAAATAGGATTTTTTTCTTGATTTATTGATAGCTCCCAAGCAGGAAACATTAATCAGGAAATTAGACAATCAAGTGGCCCCTGAGAGATGTGAGAAAAACAACAAAACAAACTTATTGTGATTTCAAAGTCACTCTTTATTTAAGGTGCCAATGGCAATTGAAATATACCAAGGATTTTTTTAAAAAAACATCTCTTCCCACCATCCCCTGGGATCAGCATCTACCCACCCAGGAACAATGTGACCACAGGCTAATAGCAGGAACCTCAGTGCAGGACAGTCCCAGATAAATAACGGTGCAAGAAAATTTATACCAGGCAGACTCAGTAATGCTTGGCACAAATCACATTTGCTTTTACTTCAGTTTCATGACTCAGAATTTCCAATTAAAATAATTTACAACAATAAATGTTAGAACACCAAGTGCATACGAGACAGAGGTGAAACGAAGAAGTAGCTGAGAGATGTAGAATATGCCTTTTATACAGTAGAACCTCAAAGATACGAACACCAGCGTTCCGGATTTACCAGTCAACTGGACACCCTCTAGAACTGGAAGTAACCAGGCAGCAGTGGAGACACACACACACACAAAAGCAAATACTTCACTGCCTCGGGCCTTTAGCCCCAGTGCTCAGTGCTTTGGGGGGGGTGCGGGGGGGTTAGATCTGCAGCCACAGGGTGAGGAGGATCAGGGCTCCAGGCAGGGCAGGTCAGGGGGCTTTAGATCTGCAGGGAGTAGGGAGTACTGGCTCAGGACTTCAGCCCCACGGCTCCTTTGGTGCTGGGACTCAGGTCTTTAGCTACAAGGGGAATGCTAGTTTCAGCCCCAGCACTCCCCCCATAGCTAAAGCCCGAGCCCTGGTGACCCCCACCACCACTGCTGAAACCAGGAACAGAGCCGGTGCCCCCACATCCCCAGGGCAGAAGCTGGGGCTGAAGCCCCTAGCCCCAGCGCTCCCCCCCAGATTTAAAGCCCTGAGTCCTGGTGCTCCAGAGGGTCAGAAGCCCTGACACCCCCCGCATCCGGCATCCTGACACCCCCACCCTGCGGCTTCAGCCCCAACCCCCCTTCCCTCCCCAGTGGCTGAAGTCTGTAAGGTCTTGTTCAGTGTTACAGACATTTCCGAGTTACGAGCAACCAAGGTGTGTGTAACTCTGAGGTTCTACTATCATGTCATCACCAAATTGAAGAGACCAGAGTAAGATCAGGATTTTAAAAATCCATTGTGAGCGTTTAGGACCTAGGAATCCTAGCAGCCCAGGAACAGATAGTGACACCTGCGTGATATGCCAGGTACAATCCAGACTAATGCACAGCTGTGTCTCTTTGGCCCTCTAACCTGGGGTCCCCCTTACACTAGTTTGCTGCTGTAGCCTCCAGTCTGGACTGCTCACAAACAGCATCCAGCATGGAAGTCACTCCCAGTTATGTCTGTGTGTGTGCTACAGCCACACCTTGGCTCTTACCAGCCTTAAAGATTACCACAGAGTGACCCCTAACTCACACTAAGTCTTCAGCCACGTCTACACTAGAGTTAAGTCAACGTAAGTTACGCTGACAATTATAAACTGCTATAATTACATCGCTTGTGCTTGTACACACAACAGTTGGCGCTCTAGCACTGATGGAGAGAGAGAGCAGTGCACCCTGGGTAGCTATCCCCACTGTGCAAATCTCCACCTTATCCCGCTAGGAGTTGTGGGAATGGATCGCAGTGCATGATCACCACCCCCAAAATGCAATTTTCTCCATTCTATAATTCCAAGGGCTTCCGACTGCATTTCACGCCATTTTTTTCAACTGCCCCTGTAAACTTTGTGCCCATCATCTTTGCCTGAAAGCTATTGCACTGCTCACCAGTCTTGTGAAAAGCATTATAAACACAATGCAGCTGTTCATGAGCTGCAAGTCCATGCTGCTTGCCCTGCTGTGTGCCATGGAAAGAAAAGAATCCATGGGAGTTTTGCCCATGTTGCCAAAAAACAAAATGTAATTATGAACAAGACACAGCTACATAACTGACCTCACCCTGAGTTCTGCTAAGCACCTTCCTATCTAAAGTCACTGACAATTCTTCAGATGCCCCAGTCGAAATTAGGCCACATGGTCATACACAGAAATTGAGGGTGCTCAACACCTGGCTGGATACACGCAGCACTTTATAAGATTAGGTCTTTAGTTCCAACCCCAAAGGTTCAAGAATCCCAAATCATATCATGCCAAAAATCATGAGACCTTTTTTAAAAAGATGACAGTCTTTTCTGTTCTGTCTTTTGAGTTTTAAATTCCACCTGACCACCCCAAGAGAGAGAGGATTAGTGTTCCAATTTTCCCAAATTCACTGGATAAGGTGATTGTAGCTCCTGCTGAAGAAGTCGTCACCCCGACATCTGCACATCCCCTACCCAGTAATTAATTTTGGCCCTACATCTGCCTGGTCCCATCACTACCCCCAGCTTCACCTCTGCTCCTTCTGCAGCTCCCTGGGATTGTATCAAACCGAAGATGGTGCCATTAACACCTGGAAGTCCCCTAGATTTCCAAGGAGACCTCACAGAAAAAATGTCATTAAGACAAGCAACTGCAATTTGGAATTTCTTACCCCACAACAACTGCAGATCAAGCACCTAGAGTACAATGTTTGTCCATGCAGCAACCCCAGCAGCACTGCAGGTATCTGATGCTTTTACATGGGAGGAGGAGGAAGAAGATAAAGTACTTGGCCTTATGGATACATCTGGGAGGTACTGTAAGAAAAATGTTTCCTATAAGAGAAAGTTCTTCTAAATCAGGTCACAATCCACAATCAGTATCCTCTGCCTCTTATTGAGGAATTGCTAGATTGCATGTGAACTACCAGGAGAGCAAAGAACCAATTCTTGGCCACAATGCTGCCTCTAACTCAGTAATTTTTTCAATGTTGCAGTTCACCAAGATCTGATCCCCATCATTTGGTCCAATTCAAAGGAGGACCCCCTTGGATTCACCTATACCAACACAATGGAGTAACGTATTTCAACAGATGCATGTATGTTCCTCCAGGGTGCCCCCAGCTCAAGGTACTACATCTTTGTCATGACACCACACTGGCAGGACACTTCAGTCACAGTAAGACCTCCCACACATCCTCCTGCTTCTTCTACATGAGGTCCAAAATTTTAGCCTACAGGATTCATGAAAGCTGTGCGTCCATAGAAGGTGTCCATTTGACACCCCTGAGAGCGACATCACAGAAAATCTACAATAAGGGCGGCAGCACTGGTGGCGTCCTTCCCTCCCCAGCTCCCTAATGCCCTTCAATTCTGACCCAGAAGGCCCTCTTCTAAAGAGGGGTAGGAGGGCAATTCTGCCTTTATTTCTATTCAGCCCTTGGCCCCTCATCTGAGACCACCCATAAAGTAATTACAAGGGAGGTGAGGCAATATCTTTTATTGGACTTCTGTTGATGGAAGGTCCATGCTTTCAAGCTTCACAAAGCTTCTTTAGGTCTGGGGAAGGAAATCCAGGTGTCTGAGATAAATACAAGTTGGGACAGACTGTTAAGCATAAGGGGTTAACACATGTTTTGGGAGACCCCTAAAAATGAAATGGACAATTGCAGGTTAGATTGTTAAGCATAAGAAACTCAATCATGTTGTAGGAGACCACTTAAAACGAAGTGGGCAATTAAGGGTTAGCAGGCACTGGTGTGTGTTACAAATTGTTGTAATGAGTCATAAAACTAGGGTGTCTGTTGGTTCTCGGGTTTTTAGTATCTAGCAGAGTTATGCGTTGCCTTTTGAAGGTGTTGTGCAGCTTTCATTTGAGGATGAGTATTGAGAGATCAGATATGGAGTGATACCTGTTCACCCACAGCTAAAATGGTGGTTTTTGTTTTTTATCAATATTGTATGTGAATTTATTCATGACCACAGTGATTGTCTGGTGTCACCCACATAGTTGTTGTTGGGACATTTGATGCATTGGATGAGGAACACCACATGTTGTGTTAGACATATGTCAGTCACATGGATCTTGAAAGGTGTATTGTGGTGGGTATTGATCATTATAGCAGTGGAGATATATCTGCAGGTTTTGCATCTGTTGTTCTGGTAGTATCTGGTGTTGCTTTGAGTTGGTGTGTACTGGTCTGAGGGGAACTTGTTTCTGATGGTGAGCTTGGTGAGGTTGGGGAGTTGTTTGAAGGCCAGAAGAGTAGGTTCAGGAAAGATGTCTTTCAGGATGGGGTCCCCATCAAGTATGGGTTGTGATTGTTTGATGGTACCCCATATGGGTTCCAGTGTGGGGTGGCAGGTAACAATGAGGGGTGTGAGGACCAGGGGTTTTTTTCCTACATTTGAGCAGGTTCTCCTGGGATATTTGGATGTCCCTTTGCATGATGTGATCTATTTCTGTGGTGGAGTATCCTTGTTTGGTGAAAGTGGTTTTGAGTGTTTATCCTGGACTTTCTGTTCAGAGCAAAGTCTGTGGTATCTGAGTGCCTGACTGTAGATAACAGATTTCTTGCTATGTTTGGGATCGTTGCTGGATCTGTAGAGGTAAACGTGGGGATACATTGGTTTCTTGTATATATTAATTGTATAAAGTAATTAGCTAGTGCCAATTATGGGGGTTGTAATGTAGACACCTGTAATGTGGACACCTGTCCACTAGGAATTGCAATAAGACCACATGAAAGGGGGTGGACTCACCACTAGTACGCCTCCTCGTGACCAGACATGGCTTAGTGTCTCTCTCCCTGTCTGGATCCCTCTGTCGGCAGCCATTCTAGCCTTCTGGTGGTCCGCCTTTTCCCATTACTCAGGCTTCTGGCCAGGTCTTCCCTTTCTGGGGTAACAGAATGTCCAACAAACCAATGTCCAAGACCTTGTATCAAGTCTTCAGCCTCAACTCTAGGCCCTGTGGTCGACAGTCCCCTTTCTCAGGTCTTTCCATCATCCTTGTCCCCTTCTCTGGCCTCACACCACCATATCAGTGGCTAGTAGGGGAACCCGGGTCATTCTACTACACTGGGTTCTAGTCTATGTACCCTATAATCAGTACTACTTCATCCAGCTCCTTTCTGCTGCCTCCTTGGGCATCTTCCTACTCAGCCTGTCTGAAACCTTCCCCCCACCCCATGATTTCTCTAGGTTCACCCATCTCTCAGAGCTGGGACTCACAGGGCCCTCCCCTAGAATCCCCCAACAAACCCAAACCAAAGGTACAAACTCAACCAACTTCTGCCCACCTTGGGCTTGACCTTTTGTGACTCTTAAATTCCTCCACTAAACATCTCCCAGGACTCCCTCCCTGGAAGCCCAGATCATGTCCTTTTATCAGGGCTTAGCCTGCTTGGGTCCCAGTGGCTGCTTCATCTCTCTCTCCTGGCTGCCTGCCAGACTTCTCTATTCGGGGGAGGATCCCAGGGCCAACTCTTCCTCCTGGGCTACTGCCTTGACCCTTCTGGTGTCTCTACTTTCTCTGGTCCCAAAGAGTGACTGCAGCCCCCCTCTGCTCTGAACCTCCTTTCTTCTTTCCTAGTTCACCTCAGTTAAGCCCAGCTTTCCCTCCAGGTACAGCCAGGTATGATAATTGGCCTCTCAGGTGCACATTAACTCTTCTCGGAGCCTGTGTGGGGTACACACCCTATTACAGGCCTCCAAACTCATATCACATTTAGTATCCTGTAGGTAACTACTGCCCTGTATTTGATCTAGTGGCTTGAAGGCTCTGAATCCTGTTAACACTTCCTTGATCCATCCTGTCCCATTCATAGCCAGTTAATAAGATGACACTATGTTTAGCTGTACTGGTAGTTCCTCATTACTTCTTATGAAAAATAAGGATTACCTATCTATAAATCACTATCTGTGGGTCTTGACGTATAGATGGTATGCACACATATCAACGTTGACCATATTTATTATGTTACTTTATATTAATATTAACAACAACATGGCAGGGCTAGGAATAGAAATCTTTTCTCCTGGGTCCCTGTCTAGTGCAAAAAGTATGTCTTTTAGGCAGGTTTTCATTATGCCTCTAAGTGAAAAAAGTCCTTTATGTATTGCAGAGCTGGTCTAGCCTGCCAGTCAGTGCGTGGAGCCACAGCCATTAGCAAGATCTAGACTACATAGTTATCATAGCTCGTTTAAGTGCTCCGACAGTTCAGGGCCTGATAGGCCCAATGTTTCTCCATTACACAGGAGCCAGACAGTCACCAGCTCCAAGAAAGAGCACACGTACTCAAATATCTTGGCAGGAGCAGGAGTAGTTCAATAAGCAGTTCACAGCAAAACAATCTGAAACCAAGTGTCAGAGCCGCTGACAAACGGCAGGAACATTCTAAAAGCAGCCGACAGGGTCGCACTTGGACCCAGGCCTTTGTTTTGAACAAACATAAACCTGCTGTGGTGAAGGACTCTCAAAGGATGTAACTGCCAGGCTAAAGACCTCATGTTAGCAGGACCAAACCAAAAATTCTTCTGTTGTTTTTCGCATTAAAATGTGCGAAGAAGAGAGAGGTTCAAGCTGCAGAACTGAGTCCCAGATCTGGATCCAATCTTTTGCATACTCTCCCCTTCTGTCCTTAAATTCAGGTTTGTACAGGAGTTTGGGGTCAGGTTTATCTCTGATGCACAGGCTTGAAAGTGCTCATATGAGGGGGAAAAAGTGCTTCCCTGAAAAATCTCTAAATTAGTCACACATAAAAAGCCACATACTGCGTATCTGAGAGATTTCAACTGGCCGCACGCTGATTGCCTTCTGACCCAAAAAACCCACTGGTTCAGGTTGTCTTCAAGTAAACAACAGTGAGTTGATTACAAACCTTTTTACTGTTCTGGAGCCCTTTGAGGCAGTGGCAGCAGGTGTGAGTCAATATCAACAAAGAACAAATATCCTGAATTACTTTGCTGGTTTTTCAAGAGATGAAAGATTTCGCTCTTTCTCAGACACACATTCAGAGCCTGACAGTTATGGAAGGAGATTATTTATGCCATTTGGCTAGATTCTCTCCCTCATGCTCTCTGAGTAAAAGCAACTGAAGCAGCAAACGTGTAACCAAGGAAGCAAACCAAGTAAATAAAATCAGCAGCGATGCATGACATCACCATTGCTGCTGGGTGCTGCAATGTGCCAGCTGGTAATATGACCCTGCCTATGAGATTTATGTATGGAGCACCCTTTTCCCAGTAAGTGTTATTGTGGCATTGGCTCATGTTGATGTGGCACGCACATCAGGGGTTAATGACAAGTAGATCTGAAGCATTTTGTAAACGACACTAGCAATGAAAGTTATCCTTGACCTTCCTCTGAAATTTGGCCCAGTACATTAGTCACATAGAATGGATGGAGAGGGCCTAATGCCGCTTACTAAATCATTTGCTGACGTATCATAAATTCAGAGCTGGAAGAGTAGGATAGAATGAGGGACAAAGAACAAGGACTGGAAAGATGAAAAATGGAGCAGTATGTTGACCAAGGAGGGGTTACCTACCAGTCAGCATCAGGTGCAGATGATATAGGTGGCCAGCTAAAGTGCTGAATTTTAAGGGGCTGACACTATCCCACCCATCTATACCTCTCAGATCAGCGGGGAGAAACAGCCACCATTAGCTACTACATCCACATCTGGTGGATCTAGCCCACTGGCCACCACTCAGGCCAGCTTTTGAGATGTCAGCCCCTCTAAGCATTCCATCTTGCTACAGCATGCTCCCTGTAGTGGTGGGGCAGTTGTCCCTCGACTTCTGGGTCGGAGGGAGGCCACACTGCCTCACTTCGCTGTCAGGGCCTCTGCCTAGTATCAGGGGAGTTAGTGTAGACATTAGCATCCCGACTGGTCTAAGGGGCTGAGCAGCCAACCATCTAGGGCACTCGGACGTTTCAAGCAGGGGCCTCGGGGCCCTTGTGGCAGGGACTTGGACCAACACCGGTGTTAAGTAGCTCCAAGCCCTTCAGCACAGGGCAGAGCAACCCCTGTGGTCAATTAGCTCTGACCTCTGGAGGCAGAGACAGAGCAAACCCAGGAGTCACTCAGCTCCGGTCCCTTGTTGCAGAGACAGAGCAGTCCAGTAGTCAACTTGCTCTGGGCTCTCGTTACAAAGCCAGAGCAAATCCCGTAGTCAATGAACTCTGTGCTCTTGTTGCAGAGCCAGAGCAGACCCAGCAGTCAATTAGTCCTGGGCTCTCGGAGCAGAGCCAGAGAAAACCCAGTGGTTGGGTGTTCTAGCTCCAGCAGACAACCGATGAGCACAGGCCACTGGCCCTGGCAAGGGGAGGCTGCCTCCCCAGGGCCAATCCTACTCCACCAGACCCTGACACAGGGCCCTAACAGTGGCGGAGTGGTCCACCACTGGGTCAGTGGGGATCCCAGCTGCAATCCACTGGCCATGCCTCAGGCAAAGCTGCAGCCAAACTAAAGTCGGCTGCCCCTGGGCCACTTCCTCCCCTCCCCTCGGGGTGTACCTGGAACAGCAGGGCCTCAGTTTCCTCTGGGTAGGTGGCCTGTGGCAGTCCCGGCAGGTCCATGGCAGAAGCGGGCTCCCCGGAGGGCAGGGCATTGCTGGGTTCAGCAGCAGGGTCAGTGGCCGGGAGTGAGCAGGGTCCGTCAGCTTCCCCTGGTGTCTCAGTTCCAATTGGGCAGGAAGCCCCACCCTTTATACTTCCTGTTCCAGTGGTGTGCTTCTGGTGGGAGGGGCAGGCCTGGCTCTGCCCACTTGGGCACGGAGGGTGGTTCCTCCCCCTCTGGGTCGGAAGAAGGCCACACTGCCTCACTACACTCCCCCTTAGGTGTGCTACCTGCCACCATGAACCATACCCAGGGTATCAGAATCTCCCTGTATTCAACATGGTACCAGCACAAGATTGCTACAGTAATAAGATATTTAAATAGATTGATTGAAGTGTCACTGAAGACCATTCACTGCTGATTTAATGCTGAAGCTTGCTTTAGCCTTACAATACTCAAAATGTGTGCAGTTACAGGCTTATAACAAAGTGATTACTGGCCTGTGGAGGAATTAATTCTATCTTAGCAGGTAAATAACCTAAGATATAATGTTCAGATGAGATTGTAACTCTTGTGTCCATCTCTTTCCACAACTGCCTAACTGTTGGACAGTCCCATAACCTGTGCCTCAGGGTTCCTTTGTATTTTTTACAGCACCAACAGAAAACAGGGGCTGAGGCCTTTAGTTTGTGGTGTCCCTGTATTAACCACTGTGGTGTCCACTGAATTAAAATTGCATCATTCCATTGCAGCGCCTGTGAAGCATGTGGTATTTGGAAACATACAAGCTGTAAGTCACTTCCCTTTCTGTACTTTTCACTGTCTGTTTCCGTATAAAAAAATCAATAACAAATTTAATCACACCCACACAATGAGTACAAATTTAATCACACCCACACAATGAAGCCTGGCATCCATTAGGGTCTGTTTTAAATTTCTCTTCTATAAAGTAGTGAATTAAACCCAAAGCCTAGCTCGAAGGACCCCAGACTTTTGTTCAAAATCTGAATTTTACAGCTGGAGCCCATATGCGTTCTCATAACAACGTTACGACTATCCCACAATCATAACTAACGTCATACCTCCTTACGATAAAGCAAAACTTTAAAACTGAAAAATAACTTTACAGTTCCATTCCCCCAAATGGGCTACCACGCATTACACACAGAACAAACCAACCAACCACATATAGAGGGTCATTTCACCCACCTTGGAAATGCTGCTGTGAAACACAGCTGCTGTTTAATAACACACAGCAAGACGCCACTGCAGTTTAAGACAAGAAGTAATGAAGAGCACCGTTGTGGTTTTGCTTGCTGCACAACATTAATATAAGGAAACTACCTGGATGCAGCTGGGTTCAAAATAAGTGTGGTTACTGATCATAGTCGTACATACAAGACCTAGCTACACACATGTTGCTGCTCTGTTCATTCTAGTGCCTTTTGCAATAGAATACCAGGAGTCCCGACTAGAGGGCTCACAAACTATTTAAAGGTATAGTACCAATAAAAACCATATTGGTGTCAAATGAGAGCTCACAAATCACACGTCAAAACCACAGGATCCACGTTTTTAAACCCCATGATTTAAACCTCAACTCTTCTCCCTCATCCAATGAGCAAACTAGAGGGAAGTAGGGGAGGAACCCAGAACAAGAGAGGCTACTGCAGCTGCTGAGCAAGGAGCTCTGCCCAACCTGTGTGTGAGGAACTGGGAGGGGCAAGAACTAAGACTAGGAGGGAGCAATGAAGGAAAGACGATGACTTGGGTTCAGGGGGGAGCAGAATAACTTGGGAAAGCCTGAGAACTGTAGAGGGAGAAGGAGGATTGGATGACTTGACTAACGAACGGAGGTGTGATGGAAGTATGGACTGGGGTTGGGTCAGTGAGAATTGATGGGGAGAGAACTTGATGGACTGAAGGAGAACTGATGGACTGGTGGGGAAATGTACAGTAGGGTGTCTACTTTGGGACATTAAAATCTGCATACAGCTTGGATGTGTCCATTTTATGCTTTTGTTGTACTAATGTAGGTAGGTCTGGACAGAAGACTAAATTCAGGAGATTGAGCTGAAATGGTTACAGTAGCATATTGGCCATTAGTGAGAATATTGCCCAGAGGGCCAGACTTGGATTTTTGAAAGCCTTTATGGTAAGTTATGTTTAGTGTCTATGTCCCTATGCTACCATGCAATACTAGTATACTTCCTGCTCTAGTTCTCTTTATAGCAACAGTAATTTTGATTTATGGTTTTCAATTTTTTCTTTCTTGCTCTTTGGCCATAATCTCTTAGATTCTTGGAAGTGAAAACTCTGCCCATACCAAGTTTGGCCTTTTCAATTGAGCAAGCATTGATTTCTTATTTGAAAGAGAAAATGGAAAGAGTGAAAAAAAAAAACCTTAAAATGATAAAAGTAGCACTTGACTTTGGAGCTGACTAGGCAGTTTTCATAGGCCTTGTGTTTATATGGTTTAAACATTGTGGGAAGTGTAGGGCAGGGCACAATGGAAAATAACGCAGGCCACGTGGTATCTATATTTTGCCGTGTTGTATACCTAGAAGCAGAAGTATCATCAATGGTGATAAGATTAAGGCTATTAAACATTTTTCTCTGACACATCAGGATTTAACGTCTATCCTTAAAATAGTTTGAAACTATTCTGTGTGAATGGGGTTTTTTCTTATTATTATGATGTGTATTCTTCAAAGGACAGTGATGGTTATGGGTCACAGGAGGAAAACGAACAGAGGAGACACCAAGCAGTCATTCGGGAATGCCCAGTGACAAAAAGTAAAAACTACCGTATTTATGGTTGGCTCCAGTTGGTTTCAGTCTCATCTCCAAAATTCTGGGTGCAGTTTCCCCTGTGCCTTTTGACATGCTCAGAAACATAAACAGTGTCCACAAAGTTAGAAGCCAGTTCTGAAAACTTGGCACCTTAAGTCCTGTTCTCACCAGCAACAAACAATATCACATATAGGCCCAATGCTCTAACTGAAGTCCATGACAAAACTCTGAGGGATTTCAATGGCAGCAAGATTGAGCCCATAAGGTGGAAATACTAGGAAATACCTAGATGGAGCTACGACAAGGTGGGTGCATAACTTGTTTGAAAACTATCCCCAGAGAGTAATCAATGGTTCACAGTCAAGCTGGAAGGGCATATCGAGTGGGGTCCAGCAGGGTTCAGTTCTGGGTCCGGTTCTGTTCAGTATCTTCATTAATGATTTAGATAATGGCAACTTATAAAGTTTGCAGACGATACCAAGTCGGGAGGGGTTGCAAGTGCTTTGGAGGATAGGATTAAAATTCAAAATTATCTGAACAAAGTGGAGAAATTGTATGAAGTAAATACGATGAAATTCAATGTGGACAAATGCAAAGTACTCCACTTAAGAAAGAACAATCAGTTGCACGCATACAAAATAGGAAATGACTGCCTAGGAAGGAGTACTGCGGAAAGGGATCTGAGGGTCATAGTGGATCACAAGTTAACTATGAGTCAACGGTATAACACTGTTGCAAAAAAAGTAAACATCATTCTGGGATGTATTAGCAGGCGTGTTGTAAGCACGACAGGAGAAGTAATTATGATGAGGCCTCATCTGAAGTATTGTGTCCGGTTCTGGGTGCCACATTTCAGGAAAGATGTAGACAAAGTGGAGAGAGCCCAGAGAAGAGCAACCAAAAATGATTAAAGGTCTAGAAAACATGACCAATGAGGGAAGACTAAAAAATTGGATATGTTAGTCTGGAGAAGAGAAGACTGAGAGGGGACATGATAACAGTTTTCAAGCACAAAAAAATGTTCTTATAGGAAGGAGGAGAAAAATTATTCTCCTTAACCTCTGAGGATAGGACAAGAAGCAATAGGCTTAAATTGCAGCAAGGGCAGTTTAGGTTGGACATTAGCAAAAACTTGCTAGCCATCAGGGTGGTTAAGCACTGGAATAAAATTGGTTAATTACTGGAATAAAATAGGGAGATTGTGGAATCTCTATCATTGGAGATTTTTAAGAGCAGGTTAGACAAACACCTGTCAGATATAGTCTAGATCAGTGGTTCTCAAACTTTTGTACTGGTGACCCCTTTCACATAGGAAGCCTCTGAGTGAACCCCCTTCCCTCCCCCCCACTTATAAATTAAAAACACTTTTAAATATATTTAATACCATTATAAATGCTAGAGGCAAAACAGGATTTTGGGTGGAGGCTGACAGCTCCTGACCCCCAGTTTGAGAACCCCTGATCTAGATAATACTTAGACCTGGCGTGAGTGCAGGGGACTGGACTAGATGACCTCTCGAGGTCCCTTCCAGTCCTACAATTCTATGAATAAGCAGTCAAGACTTAACTCCTCCAATGCGATCAGAAATTGAAGACATGGCCATAGATCGTTGGAAAAGTAGTTTTCCCTTGATTTGCAGTTAGGTCTCAGCTAGTCCTTCTCCATTGCTAGATATTAATGATCTTTATACAGGTAACATAAAGGATGAGAAATATACAATTTTTAATTAATTTGATAGGATTATACTAATTTTATTGATAAGATCAATTAATAAAGCTCATTAATGCCCGAAATAAAATAAGGGGAACAACCTGGAATTTCCAAGGTCGTTGTCATGCTAGGTTCAGCTGCAGCTTGAGGATTCCAAGCAATTTAAAAACAACCCTTTTTCAAATTTTCCCTTGGTGCCTAATGTTTATTTCAGATAACTATAGCCAACACTGTCTTCTAATTCCCTTCTGGGGTTAATCTCACAGAGGACACCAACAGAGGCTAATCTTGAAAAAAGTTATGACGTCTAAACCAAATGATTGACGTTATTCCCCAGAACTCTTTTCTCCTTTTTCCCAGGGATGCTGGCAGAGAAAGTACCACCTCTATGGACTTCCTGGTGCAGGAGAAAGGCTTACGAGCTGGAGACCTGTAGGGGAGGGTCATTGTGGGCTGGAGGGAACAGAAGGGCCAAGTGGGGATGATCAGGAGCAGCTCAAGGTGGAAGAAAGAGGAGTCACTAATGTATCCCCTGCATTCTCCTGCTAACAGATCTCTGGTTCTCCAGCAGAGAGTCCTATTTTGCCCATGATAGGAGGTGCGCTGCTGTGGGCTTCTCCTCATGCAGCTCCTCAGATTATTTTTAAGGCAGGTACTATTTCTGCACAGTTTTTGTACGCAAACACTTGAAAATCCCTTTTGTATCACTTTCAAATCAAATATTTAGCTTCAGCATAGCAGTGGAATTTCTGCCCTGGACACAGCACACGCACAGCATAGCGATGTTCTCTTTGCAATTCACAGCCAGTAGTGGGTATCCCGACTGACAGGGCTGCACTCTGATAAGCAGCCATGATTTCTTTAGGTACTGTAAACAGAGGGGGTTTTATGAGACGCCAGGTGTCTTCCTAGAAATTAGAGAGGGAAGCCAGAAGCACAGATCAAAGGTAATACAAAGAAGAATGTCTATCAAGAGTAGAACTAATACTCTGATTTTCTGCCCCTGTCCAGGGCTGAAGACTTTAGTGTCGGTAAAATGAAAGCTGCCTAGGCAGTGTACTGAAATCTAATTACCATCATTGTCCTCTTGAAGGCTGAGTGGTTCAGGTCTCTAGAGCTACACAAAAGTTTGGATCAAAAAGCTATGGCCGGCTGTCTAGTATAACGTAAACAGTGTGAAACAGGTTTATCCTGTATCACTATAAAATAGGGGTGGGAGGGGAGATAAATGGGGCTGTGGACTAGCCGCACCATGTAAGGCTCAGAGCTCAACTCTTTCACTTCTGAGGTTGGGAGAGACTCGGCTCATTACAGAGGCTGTGGTCTCAGCCCCCCTACCCTCCCCGGGGGGAAAGGATACACTCATGTCTTTGTTTAGTGGCCCTCCCCCAGAGATGTCTGCAGCCAGCTTGCTTTTTCTGAAGCTAAAGGTCACTGCAACAGTCAAATTTGATGAGCTCCAGTGGGAAATGGGAAGAAAAAACCAGGGGAAACCCAAACGAATAATCATAGAAAAGAAGGGACAGTTTGGTGACCAGAGATAACATTCAAAAATAGCAATACTCAAGTATTAGTGCCTGAATTACCTTGTGAGTGAAATTCAGCATTCTAGCCATCTACTGCTAATACTGGCCTAAAGGCTTGGGGCCTTCAGTGCTAAACAAGAACAGTCTAAACACATATTCCTTTGGCAGAATGTTGATGGTTATTTCAAAGCTTCTTAACTAGCCTTTCACTTCTCAATTATTCATGTAAAATCAGTCTGTTATCAGTAGCGACTGGCATTTATCACCTGAAAGGTCATAGCGTGCCTATTGTATGTGAAGTGTGTTTTGTGGTTTCAGTCCTATTCTCAATTGATAGATGTCAGCACCACAACTCGCACTAATCAGCCCCCATACTGGAAATCTCAACAGAGAGTTCAAGGACAGGAGGTACATGGAATTGTACTTGTATGGAAGATTAAATTACCATAGAGTTCAGAGTGGTAGCCGTGTTAGTCTGTAGGAGCAAAAACAACGAGGAGTCCTTGTGGCACTTTAGAGACTAATAAATGTATTTGGGCATAAGCTTTCGTGGGCTATAACCCACTTCATCAGATGCATGGAGTGAAAAATACAGTAGCAGGTATAAATACACAGTGCATGAAAAGATGGGAGTTGCCTTACCAAGTGGGAAGTCAGTCTAACGAGACAATTCAATTAACAGAAGGATACCAAGGGAGGAAAAATCACTTTTATAGTGGTCATGAGAGTAGCCCATTTCAAACAGTTGACAAGAAGGTGTGAGTAACAGTAAGGGGAAATTAGGAGGGGGAAATTAGGTTTTGTAATGACCCAACCACTCCTAGTCTTTATTCAGGCCTAATTTGATGGTGTCCAGTTTGCAAATTAATTCCAGTTCTGCAGTTTCACATTGGTGTCTGTTTTAAAAGTTTTTTTGTTGAAGAATTGCCACTTTTAGGTCTGTTATTGAGTAACCAGGTAGATTGAAGTGTTCTCCTACTGGTTTCTGAATGTTATAATTCCTGATGTCAGATTTGTGTCCATTTATTTTTTTGTGTAGAGACTGTCCGGTTTGGCCAATGTACATGGCAGAGGGGCATTGCTGGCACATGATGGCATATATCACATTGGTAGATGTGCAGGTGAATGAGCCACTGATGGTGTGGCTAATGTGGTTAGGTCCAATGATGGTGTCCCTTGATATGTGGACAGAGTTGGCACCGGGGTTTGTTGCAGGGTTTGGTTCCTGGGCTGGTGTTTTTGTTGTGTGGTATGTAGTTGTTGGTGAGTATTTGCTTCAGGTTGTGGGGCTGTCTGTAAACAAGGACTGGCCTGTCTCCCAAGGTCTGTGAGTGAGGGATCATCCTTCAGGATAGGTTGTAGATCCTTGATGATGCGCTGGAGAGGTTTTAGTTGGGGGCTATAGGTGACGGCTAGTGGCGTTATGTTATTTTCTTTGTTGGGCCTGTCCTGTAGTAGGTGACTTCTGGGTACTCTTCTGGCTCTGTCAATCCGTTTCTTCACTTCACCTGGTGAGTATTGTAGTTTTAAGAACGCTTGATAGAGATCCTATAGGTGTTTGTCTCTGTCTGAGGGATCGGAGCAAATGCGGTTGTATCTTACAGCTTGGCTGTAGACGATGGATCGTGTGGTGTGGTCTGGAGGAAAGCTGGAGGCATGTAGGTAACTATAGCGGTCAGTAGGTTTCCGGTATAGGGTGGTGTTTATGTGACCATCGCTTATCAGCACTGTAGTGTCTAGGAATTGGATCTCTTGTGTGGACTGGTCCAGGCTGAGGTTGATGATGGGGTGGAAATTGTTGAAATCCTGGTGGAAATTACCATAGTGTCTCTCGTGACTGCGGGTAGTTTCTCTTGGATGGGGTTTGGGCCCATTTGCCAGACACAGAAGGTAACATTTCAGTCTCACTCTCCAGTCTCACTCTTGTTGATCCAGCATCTTTCACCAGCACAACATTTGTTCTTTTGTTAGTGCATGTTTTCTGCTGCTATTGGAGTTGGGCTTGTGGCCTGTGCAGGCAGTTCTTCACAGGGCTGGGGAAAGAAGGCGAGCCTTGCTTAGCAGAAACCATCTTAGGACATGGGATTTCTAGACTGTGATAAAGATGGAAAAAGAAGAAACCAATGAGCATCCCCTTCTGATTTGCAGAAAGCCCAGGACCACACAGCAAAGGTCACACCTGGACATCAAACACCATGGAGCTGAAGGACGTTCAGCTCTGGGTGCTTGGTTTGGGCTAGTGTAGTTATAAGTAGAAAATCTTTCTGGATAAAGAGAAGATAAACAGTGAGACTGAGCTGTCCTCTTGCCTCTACAGTGGCTTCTCTCTACCAGCTTTGACAGGTTTTTTTCATAGGTTCCAAGGCCAGAAGGGACCATTGTGGTCATCCAGTGACTGAGTCGAGAGGTGAACATCTTGCTACTGCCCATGCTGCATCTCTTCTCTGGATAGGAGACTTCTGTATCCAAGGCTGTCAATACAGCACATTTTGCAGACAGTACATTCACTTCACATTTATTTTTAAATAGTATTCCTGTGGTAATTGTCCTTTTGGTCATGTTGTAATATTCTTAATTGAAGGAGACGGATGATGTCAGTTGTGGTATAAATCCATGTTGGAAGAGAACAGTGTGAGGGACCTCTACATCTTTGGCTTGGCTTTTGGCAGACATATTGTTTGCAGAACACAATTTCTTTAATGTTCAAATGGTGTTCTCTTAATGCTCTTTGCCTTCAGTACGCTGGATGTAATTTACAAGCTGTCAAACTGCAAAGCCTGTTTTTGACTGTTACTATAATATTACTGGACTATTAATGCCTGTTAGCCCTTGAAATCTAATAAAACTCATTTTCAATGCATTCTTTGGAATGTCTATATCTCTGGCAAATAGCTATTTAAAATAGAAAGTCTTATCCCAATAAAGATGTAACTGTGGATGCAGTTACTCTATCTGGAGGCCAGATGGAGCCACAAAAATCCAAATGGGCAAGACAAAATTAGTTAATTTGTGCCTGAGAGTCCGGGCTAGTAGCTAATAGGAATTTTTATAAAGCCCAGACTTTGTAAAAGGCCTCATGCTGTGATTTAAACGATGGTGCTTCCAGTTCTGCTTAGGAAAAAAAATTGCTAGCATTTTGCAAAAAAACAGATTGGGGCTTACAATTTATCTCCAGCGGGATCTAGCTCAAAACAGTCGTATGTAGCTTGTATTCAGCATTAAGTAATGCATATGGCTTTTCATATCTTAACAAGCAAGTTCTGATAGAGGACTATATATTCATCTTACATCACAAAGTTATGAGACTCCCATTTTAGCAAGCTGACTAGTGGTGAGTGTGTGTGGTGGTCTGGGGTTCTCTTAAACATACCGTGCCTGTTTGGAACACTGAACTGGCGTTCTAGGTTACCTACGATCAAACATCAGTATTCCCTCAAGTAGCAACATATTTGCTGAAGATAAAAAAAAAAAAAAAAAAAAAAACCCAATCTTTAGAAAGCAGAAAACAAAGGAAGAGTTTTACTGCCTACGTGAGAAAAGTCTGAACAGAAAGGAAAGGAGCCACTAACAGATGGAGGGGCAGCCTCTAGCCAAAGTGGGGAGTTCCTGAAGTTCTATAGCAGGAGAGATCATCCTGCCGGGATGATGAAAGCCATCCTTAGGGCCAAGTAAAACAAATGGCTTTTTGGGGCACCATTAATGAAAGGGACAGTGCTGATGTAAATTCTCCACTCTCTGACACCAAGTATAGGGACCATAGGTGCCCACTCCATAGGCACTCTGGGCTCAAGCGCCCACGGAAAAAAAAATAGGGAGTGCTCAGCACCCATCAGCCACAGCTGTTTGGCAACCACACTGAACAGCTGATCTGTGGCGCCGCCAAACAGTTGTTTGGCAGCCGGGGGAGGGCAGAGAGCAGTGAACAACGGGTGGGTGGAGGTGGGGGCAGGAAGAGGCAGAGCAGGGGCAGGGCCTCGGGGGAGGGGGCAGAGCAGGGCGGGAAGAGGCAGAGCGAAGGCAGGGACTTAGGGCAAGAAGTGGAGTGGGGGCGGACCTTGGGGTGGGGGGAGTGCATATCCAGGGGAAAATAAGTCTGCATCTACGATAGAGCTACAGATCGATCAAATAATGGAGAATGCAGCAATAAGAGAAACAGGCAGCATGGCCCAGTAATAGAGCATCTTGTTTTCCACTCAGGTCATATGATTAAGAAGGGAAAGTGGTATAAAAACCTGCACCCTGTCTACATGGCAATGTCCACCGTTGGCAGCCCTGCTGGAACAGCACCAGTGCTGAAAATTATTTACAAATGTTCCTAGCATAGGCAAAGCTCTAAAAAGGAATAAAAGAGTTTTTTAAAAGAAGAAAGGCCATTAGGACACTCTAGAAAAAATTACATAAATATAGTGGGCAGATACTCTTACCTTGGTACTTGCAATATTTTTTGTACTTCCCTGTGCTTACTGCAAATGGCTATGGTTGTCTAAGAGAACTGGCAGGCTTTCAAGTGTGCTCACTGTATTAGCAGGTTTTATGCAGTTCACTCATCTGACACATTGAAATAGTATCAATCTCTAGTACATCTATTTCAGGATTATTTTGAAGAATGGTATACAAATTTAAGATTATCCCACACTGTAGATCTGTTCAACCAGATCTCGTCACTGAGTTCTTTTACTTTAACATGTGTTTTCATTCTTAAAGTCCTCTGTTGATTTGGAATGTCATCATTTGATGGATCTTTTTCTTTCTACCATGTATTTGTACAAAGGATTCGTTGGAATGCAACAAGCTGAAGAATTTGGCAAACACACACAAATTTAAAAAAACAATGCACCCTAGGGCCTAACTCAACATCACAAACACGTATTTATAACATAAACACTTATATTACATCCTTGTATATGTCAAGGTAGTATTTTTCCCCAGTAGTTTTGGATGATTAATAATGGATGTTTTCAGACATCTAGCCATACCATTGAGAAAGATTTTTAGATTGTTAAAATAAGCATTGCACAATAGTTAATGTTTTCACAACTAAAACATACCGTCCAAATAGCCCTAACATTATCATGCATGGATTGCTGTTGTTCATTCACTTCTGTTATGCATAGATATATTTTGTGATTAGAACCTGGATAGTTGATTGTCCACAGCAGTAATTAGAAACGAGGCTTTACAGACAAAAACTTATGGTGGACATTCCCGCCCCTCAATCTTTGTACATTTTTGTCTTACTTGGTAGTGTCGGCACTGGGACACATGTGAAGCAACAGTGCCAAGCATGGCCAGGAAAGATGACAAACCATAACATTGTTTCGTTACATTTCTTCTTTCTGGCTGTGATTTTTAAAATAAGTGAGTAACTGTGGTGCATGTGATGAGAACATGGAAGGCATAAAGTGAGTGAGTCAGATTCTTGGAAACTATTTCCTACAGCATCTCTAGAAACACACTGAAATAAAACGGTTACTCACTTTCTCATAATGGTTGTTCTTCGAGATGTGTTGTTCATGTCCATTCCAAGCAGGCGTGTGCGCGCCGTGTGCATGCCAGCCGGAAGATTTTTTCCCCTAGCAGCGTCCTGGGTGCCCCCTGGAGTGCCACCTTCATGGCATCTAGTATAGGGGCCTGCCGACCCTCCACCCCCTCAGTTCCTTCTTGCCGACTATTCCGACAGAGGGGTAGGAGGGTGGGTATTGGCATGGACATGAACAACACATCTTGAAGAACAACAGTTATGAGAAAGTGACTAACCATTTTTTCTTCTTCGAGTGATTGTTCATGTCCATTCCAAGCAGGTGATTCACAAGCTAGAGCTCGGGAGGCAGGGTCGGAATTATCCACAGAAAAGAGCACGGCTTGCCCAAAAGCTGCATCATCCCTGGACTGTTGTATAAATTACATAGTGAGATGTAAATGTATGTATCGAGGACCACATGGCTGCCCTGCAAATCTTCTGAACAGGGACTTGTGCCAAGAATGCTGCAGAGGAGGCCTGGGCCCTGGTAGAGTGGGCGGTGATCTGCGGAGCGGGCTCCTTTGCCAGGGTGTAGCATTCCCTAATGCAGGACGCTATCCATGACGATATACATTGACAGGATACAGGGAGGCACTTCATTCTGTCCGCCATGGCTACAAAGAGTTGGACAGACTTCCAGAACGACTTAGTTCTCTCTATGTAGAAGGCTAAGGCCCTACGCACGTTCAGTGAGTGTAGCCTGTGTTCCCTATCGGAGGAGTGCGGCTTGGGATAAAACACTGGGAGGAAGATGTCCTGGGTCATGTGAAAATGGGAGAGAACCTTCGGGAGAAAAGCCGGATGCGGCCTGAGCTGGACCTTATCCTTATGAAAAACTATGTAAGGGGGCTCAGACGTGAGGGTCCTGAGCTCCGAGACCTATTGAGCCGAGGTAATTGCCACGAGGAACATGACCTTGAACAAAAGATATAACAAGGAGCAGGTGGCCAGAGGTTCGAATGGTGGGCCTGTAAGCCTGAAGAGGACTAAATTGAGGTCCCAGGCACGGACAGGCTGAAGTGTGTGTGGGAAGAGCCTGTCCAAACCCTTGAGAAAACAACTGACTAAAGGGTTTGCAAAGACCAAGAGACCATCTGCACCCAGATGAAAGGTGGAGATAGTGGCTTAGTGGATCCTTATTGATGACTGGGACAGATCTTGATGTTTTAGGTGAAGGAGGTAGTCCAGTATAAATGGCATGGGGGCAAGGAGCGGCGACGGACTGTGTTGCTTCGTCCAGATGGAGAACCTTTTCCACTTGGCCAGGTAAGCAGCCCTGGTGGAGGGCTTTCTACTACCCAGGAGGACTTGTCTGACCTGGTCCGAACAAAACAGCTCTGCGGCACTTAGCCATGGAGCATCCAGACTGTAAGGTGGAGTGATTCTAGATTCAGGTTCCGGAGATGGCCCTGGTCCTGCGTGATCAGGTCGGGGACTAGCGGTAAGGTGAGTGGGGCCGCTATGGACATTTCCAGGAGCGAGGTGAACCAGTGCTGACGCGGCCACGCCGACGCTATTAGTATGACTTGGTCCCAGTACCTGAGGATCTTGAGGAGCACCCTGTGGACTAGCAGGATGGGTGTGAAAGCATATAGCAGGCGGTCCTCCCAAGAGAGAAGGAAGGCGTCCCTGATGGACCCCAAGCCGTGGCTCCCAAGGAAGCAAAATGTCTGACATTTCCTGTTGCCCAGAGTGGTGAACAGGTCTATCTGGGAAGAGCCCCAGAACCAGAAGATTGAGCTCACCACGTCTGGCGGAAGGGACCACTTGTGGCCATTGAAGGTCCGGCTGAGGCTGTCCACCAGAGTGTTTTGCACCCCTGGGAGGGTGAAGCCTGCAGGTGGATTGAGTGCTTTATGCAGAAGTCCCACAGCGCAAGGGCTTCTCGGCACAGGGGAGAGGAGCGTGCACCCTCCTGTTTGTTGATATAAAACAACGCCGAGGTATTGTCTGTGAGGATTGAAACACATCTGCCCATTATGTGCGTTTTGAAAGGGTAGCATGCCAGACACACTGCCCTCAGCTTTTTGACATTGATGTGAAGAATCATAGAATCATAGAATATCAGGGTTGGAAGGGACCCCAGAAGGTCATCTAGTCCAACCCCCTGCTCAAAGCAGGACCAATTCCCAGTTAAATCATCCCAGCCAGGGCTTTGTCAAGCCTGACCTTAAAAACCTCTAAGGAAGGAGATTCTACCACCTCCCTAGGTAACGCATTCCAGTGTTTCACCACCCTCTTAGTGAAAAAGTTTTTCCTAATATCCAATCTAAACCTCCCCCACTGCAACTTGAGACCATTACTCCTCGTTCTGTCATCTGCTACCATTGAGAACAGTCTAGAGCCATCCTCTTTGGAACCCCCTTTCAGGTAGTTGAAAGCAGCTATCAAATCCCCCCTCATTCTTCTCTTCTGCAGGCTAAACAATCCCAGCTCCCTCAGCCTCTCCTCATAAGTCATGTGTTCTAGACCCCTAATCATTTTTGTTGCCCTTCGCTGGACTCTCTCCAATTTATCCACATCCTTCTTGTAGTGTGGGGCCCAAAACTGGACACAGTACTCCAGATGAGGCCTCACCAATGTCGAATAGAGGGGAACGATCACGTCCCTCGATCTGCGCGCTATGCCCCTACTTATACATCCCAAAATGCCATTGGCCTTCTTGGCAACAAGGGCTCACTGCTGACTCATATCCAGCTTCTCGTCCACTGTCACCCCTAGGTCCTTTTCCGCAGAACTGCTGCCTAGCCATTCAGTCCCTAGTCTGTAGCGGTGCATTGGATTCTTCCATCCTAAGTGCAGGACCCTGCACTTATCCTTATTGAACCTCATCAGATTTCTTTTGGCCCAATCCTCCAATTTGTCTAGGTCTTTCTGTATCCTATCCCTCCCCTTCAGCGTATCTACCACTCCTCCCAGTTTAGTATCATCCGCAAATTTGCTGAGAGTGCAATCCACACCATCCTCCAGATCATTTATGAAGATATTGAACAAAACCGGACTTGAGGTCCATCAAGAGCGAGGTCCATTGGAGACCAGAGGCCTTGGGTCTTGAGGTCCCCTAGGTGAGCCCCCCAACCCAGATCCGAGGTGCCTGTCACCAAGGACAGCGAGGGCTGAGGGTTGGCAAAAGGCACCCCTGTGCAAACCATTCGAGGGTCAAGCCACCATAGGAGGGAGTCCAGTACCAGGCTGGGCAGGGTTACGATCCTGTCCTACACATCTCTGGCTGGTCGGTACACCGATGCCAGCCAAGACTGGAGTGGGCGCAGCCTGAGCCTGGCATGCTGCAACACGTACATGCATGAGGCCATGTCCCCCAGCAACTTTAAACAGTTTCTTGCCAACATTATGGGGAACCGTCTGAGGCTCTGTATGATGTCCTGAAGTGAGCGAAACCTGGCTGCCGGGAGGTACGCCCTGGCTTGGGTAGAGTCCAGGACCATGCCTATAAACTCTATCCTCTGCACCTGGGACAGAGTAGACTTTTCCTCATTCAGGAGGAGACCTAAGTCAAGGAAGGTCCTCCTTATAAATTCGACCTGAGCCTCCACCTGGGCTCTCAAGCGACCCTTGATCAGCCAGTCATCGAGGTATGGAAAAACCTGTATCTGGCACTTGCGCAGAAACATCGCAATGACTGCCATGCATTTTGTGAATACTCGGGGGCAGTCGACAGTCCGAACAGGAGGATGGCAAACTGGTAGTGGCCTCTGTTCACTAAGAATCTGAGGTAGCGTCTGTGATGTGGGACTATTGCGATATGAAAATACGTGTCCTTCAAGTCGAGGGCGGCATACCAGTCTCCTGGATCCAGTGAGGGGATAATGGAGGTTAGTGAGACCATGCGAAACTTGAGTTTCTTTACATACTTGTTGAGCTGTCGCAGGTCCAGTATGGGTCTGAGGGCCCCCCCCTTGACCTTCGGTATTAGGAAATACTGGGAGTAGAAACCCTTGCCCCTTAGCTCCTGAGGAACCTCCTCAACTGCCCCTACCAAGAGGAGGGACTGCACCTCTTGAATTAGAAGTTGCTCATGAGAGGGATCCCTGAAGAGGGACAGGGAAGGGGGTTGCGGGGGGGGGGGGGTTGGGATGTTACAGAATTGGATGGAATATCCCCTCTCTATCGTGCGGAGCACCCATTGGTCTGAAGTAATTCAGGACCAGGCACGGTAGAAAAGGGATAGATGGGATGAGAAAGTAAGATGGGAAGGATCCAAAGGTCATACTGGCAAGCCGTCCTCAACCGTACCCTCAAAAGGGTGATCTAGAACCCGGTGGGGCCCTGGGCTGGCCAGAGCTTTGTCCAGAGGGTGGGTGTTGCCTCCTCCGAGTGCTCCTGTTTCGCATACATGGAGCATCCTGGTGGTTTTGGGGTTGATAAGGATGAGGGGCCGGCTGAGGCCTAAAATGCCTGCGCTGGGTAGCAGGCGTATGAAGCCCCAGCGAACGATGGGTAGTCTTCGAGCCCTTCAAGCTGTGAAGTCTCTTATCTGTCTTTTCAGAGAAAGAGCTACACCTTCAAGGGAAGGTCTTGAATGGTCTGCTGGACCTCATGGGGGAGACCAGAGACATGTAGCCAGGAGCCTCTTCTCATGACCACCACTGTGGCCAAAGTGCGGGAGGTTGCGCGGGCAGTGCCGGAGATGGAGACCGATGGGCCATCTTGGTTGGCTTACCTCTGGAGTGAAACAGAGGGCATGCGGTCACCGGCGAATTGTCCCTCCTTTGGGGGGAGGACGGCACCAAGAGGCACATCAGGTCCGTTGCCACCTCTAACGCCTCTGGCATTGACGGTGGCTGTATGTCCACCAGATGGTCTGGGGACCGAGGAGGGTTCGGGCTCGACTGGACCCTGGCCAGGGCAGGAGTCGACAAAACCCTGGGCAGAAGCAAGGCAGAGGCGGTCTGTCCCAAGCCACTCGTGGACGCCCCTTAAGTTTCGAGGGGGTGAGTGGTTCCTCATCGGCCTTTTCCTTTTTTACTGGCACCGGAGATGGAGAGCGGTGCCGAACTGAGGCCGACACCCTATGGCCCGAGCCACAGCCGTGCTGGTGGGCTTTACAGTCTTTTGCCGGGCCCGTTCTGCGCGCCGTTGGTGCCGGCGCACTACTCACCGAAGAGGACATGCTCGGTGCCAGGTCATCGGGTCCTGCGTCGGATTGCGGTCTCAATGCCGTCTCCAAGAGCAGGAGTTTTAGAGTCTGTCCTTAAGGGTTCTTGGGCGGAAACCCTTGCAAATGCAGCACTTGTCCTTTTGGTGAGTCTCACCAAGGCACCACAAGCAAGACGAATGAGGATCACTCTTGGGCATAAATTTTCCACAGAACTCAGAGTTTAAACCCTGGAGACCTGGGCATACCCCTGAAGGGGAAAACGAACCATCTAACAAACCACTACTAACTATATGAGAAAACTATAACTATAGAGAACAACTATGAACTCTGTGCACTAGGAACAAAAGACACTGCTTAGGCGCTTGCTGTAGGCAGTGAGCAAAGTTCCAGCTAGCCATCATGGGCAGTAAGAAGGAACTGAGGGGGGCTGGAGGGTCAGCAGGCCCCTATACTAGGCACCATGAAGGCATCACTCCAGGGGGCACCCAGGCCGACCCTACAGACGCTGCTGGGGGGAATCTCCTGGCTGGCGTGCACGCGGCGTGCACACACCTGCTTAGAATGGACATGAACACTCACTCGAAGAAGACGCTCCATTTCCGAAATAATGAAGAGATCACGTGTGCCTTTTACAAGAGCAGGCAGTGAGTGTCCCTTCCGGGGGAGGAGGAACGATACAGTGGTTGAAGCACAGGAGTAGGAATTGAGCGACCTGGATTCTATGCCATGGTCTACAACAGATTTGTGACATTGAGCAAATCACTCGAGCTGCTGATACCTTTACTTATGGTAGGTATTACCTGATGCTACAAATATTGTCCCTGATGTCATGAACTAAGGGTATCATGAGTAAGGCTATCAAAATACAGCCCTTAGTCTTTCTGTGTATCTTCAGCATCTGTAAGATCGACTCATAGGATTTACCTTTCAGAGGTATTGTGCGGTTTAGTTCATTAAAGCTCTTGAGATCATCAAATGTAAGGCCCTACTGAAGCACAAATTATGATGTTCTCTAGCATGTCACACAAGTGAAAGATGGTTTGCTTCTCTAACCTAAATCTAACAAGGTATTGTGAAGCCCTCAGATGTCAGAATGAAACATGAATTCACAACATTTCGAATGATCCCTAGCTTTTTTCCCTTCCCCTTTCACCTGCCTCAGTGAAACCAATGATACACACAGTAATAATTCTGAACTCCTGTCACAATTGAAAGAATTTTTTCTTCCAGAAAATTTGTCCAAACTTGCAAGCAGAATATTAAATCATTTAAGAAACCCATGGGCTTGTGAATAGCACAAGAATAAAGCAAAGCCACAGGGTGTTAGTTTCTCCCACTAGGAATATTTGAGCTTTAATATTTTTCTCAGTAATGAACTCAGCGTGTACAGAACAATTATTGCCAAGCCATTAACACATTTGAGTCACGACAAAATTTATCGTTTGCTTAACAAAAAATGGTATCAGATACAGAAATGTTTAGAGAAATGCATTTCAAAACAGCCCATGTTTTTTTCTTATGGGCAGGCCAGATTATGATAAAATCTATTTCAGGCTGTACATGGAGGATTTATTTTTGTTTGAATGTTTACTTGAATTATTTGCCTGTCTCTAAGCAGTAAACAGTGGCAGGGCCGGATTAACTTTTTGTGGGCCCGGCGCCAAACATATATGTGGGCCCCCATGGGGCAAGGTGCAGGGGGACAGGATGGTCAGTCTCCAGAGTGAAGGGCGGGCTGGGGGCAATGAGGCACAGTGCGGTGGGAGCAGCCCTGCTCTGCGCAGCCCAGCAGGAGGGCACTGTTTACGAACCTACAGCTGCCAGATGCACACTGGCCTGCCCAGCCCTGTAATGCCAGCATGCCCCTTCCCCTTGAGGGCGGGCCCGCACCTCACCACCCCCTGCCCAGCGCCCCACCCTTATGCCCAGCGCCCCCTCGCCCAGAGACCTCCACCACAGATCTCTATGCCCAGCCCTCACCCCTCCCAGAGACCTCCCCCGTTGGCCTCCCACCACACCCTGCACACCACACTGCTCGTCTCCCGCCCATAGACCTCCCCACTGCCCACCACCTTCCTCACAGTCCCACCATCACAGCTGCACCCCATATTCCTGGGGGGATTCTGCACCAAAAAATTAAAAATTCTGAGCACAATATTTTAAAATTCTTTAAATTTTATTTGTCAATAAATAAATGCAGCGGCTCCAACATGGCAGTGGGGAGCACAGGCCACTGGTTGCATGGCGGTGGGAGATCACCCTGCAGCCTCCCCCCACCCCACCCCGGGACAGGGACTCAGCAGTGAGGCTGCACCCGACCCTGACACAGCGCAAGGACCAGGCCTGCCCCAAAAACATCCTGGGGCCCTGCCCCCCTGGGCCAGGCTCCCTGCCCTTGTGCCAGGTGCACCAGGTTTGGGTGAGCAGGAGCAGCTGGCAGCAGGATCCAAGTATAGAGGGACTTAGTGTGGGGGGATCCAGGTGGGGGTAAGAGAGTTCTCTGTGGGGCAGTCTGGGTGTGGGCGGCTCAGTGGGGGATCTGGATGCACAGAAGCTCATTGGGGATTCCAGATGCGGGGCAACGGGACTCTGCAGGGGATCCAGGTGAAGGTGTTTGGGGATCAGCAGGGGGGGTCTAGGTGCAGGGGAGGTGGGGTTCATTTGGGTGGGGGGGTCCAGGTGCAGGTGATTGGGGTTCAGTGGGGAGGGTGTCTGGGGGGGCTCATCGGGGTGGCACAGATGCAGGGGAGGTGGAGCTTGTCAGGGTGAGGTTTCAATGGGCCTGGTTAACAGGGGAGCCCCAGCTTCTGCCAAGGGGATGCCACATGCTGGGCTCTGGCTTCCCCCCTACCCCCGCATCCCTCATCCCCTTCTCTTCCCCATCCCATGCCCCTTCCCCACCGCTCCATCTCCTTCCCAGGCTTGGGGGGCAACCGCCCCCCAGCACTCATCGGCAGAGTGGAGCGGGTTGGGGCTGGGTCGCTCCATTTCCTGCTGCATGGTGAATGCAGGGCGCGCCCGACCCCGCTGTAGTCCCGCAGGATGCTTAGCTCAGGGAAGGGAGCTTGGGTGGGGGGAAGAGGTGGAGTGGAGGCAGGGCTGGGGCGGAGCAGGGGTGGGAAGAGGCGGGGTGAGGGCAGAGGAGGGGCATGGGAAAGAGGCAGGGCAGGGGCAGAGCCGGGTGGGGGCAGGTTTCCTGGCCAGCTCAGCCAGCCGGGGAATCGGGATGGCCGGGGACCCTTCTGGTTGTGGGCCCGGCGCCATGGTAAACCTGGTACCGAACAATGGTGGACATTCTTGGTGCAACATTGACAAATAGGAACTCGACTGGGTATGGTAAATCACATAGAGGTTTCTAAAGGATGAGGCACCACTCTTCCTTCAATCAAAGTGCAAGGCTGCTGAGATCTCATTGAGGACCTGGGATGATTCCCAAAGTGGAGGAAGAAACTCTCTCTCCTTCCTGGAATGTGCAGAATGGTACAGCAACTGTGGAGAACTATTTAATCAAAGAAAGCCAGTGGAAACCAGCTGGAGGACATGCACCATCATAACACACACATTTATTTCATAAAATAGCAGAAATAAATGAAATGCCAGTACCAAATGGAAGCTAGCTACCATGGTTGGTGTTTGGATACCCCTATGTTGGGTACAAGATAGGCCGATGAAGATGGTAACTCTCTCAATAAGGAACTCTCCTGTGAATGCTCCTCTTAAGCAGAAGCTGCAAAAGCCACCAAAGTGGCCTGTAAAAGGATCCACCCCTTCCAAATTCCTTCATGCTCCAGTGAGGAAGCAGCAGAGTGAAGGAAGGAAGTCCAGAACCTGCAGCTTCCCAAAGTACCCAGTGGGAGTTACCAAGTGTTCTGAGCCCAGAAGCCACACACACCCCCTCCCCACATTACATGTTCTTCAAGGAGCAGGGTGGTAGTGTGAACATTTCAGGAATTCATCCTCCATATGTCCCATAGATTTTTGAACATTGTATCCCAAACATTGTATCCCATCTCTTTTGTTGTGCTTCACTGTTAGATGCCGGGGTATGAAAGCCACGTGACTCAGAAACTACATAAAGGAGGCTAAATAATTCTCATTTCAGGTAGGAACAGCAACTTGCTCCTCACAATAAACGCTGACTCAGTGGGCAGGGGAGTGGTATGCCTCAGCAGAGAGAATTTGTAGAGCAGCTACCTGATCAAATATTCAGGAAGCACCACAGATTGAATCAGATGATCCCCACAAACAGCAGTCAACAGAGACATGCCGCAGCGTGGTACCTCTCCTTTTACTGTACTTTTTTACAAACCTATGATAATTCTGCTGTGCCCTGCTAAAACAGTCTGACCAGTGGTCAAGTCCCATATGTAGGGATCAGTGAACTTACCAATGAAAGGAAAATGAAAACAAGGATCTTTTCTGCTGATTTCTGTTCTCCAAGACAGGCAGCTTATCCTTTTGAGAGTACGGATATGAGAATCGTCTCAAAGCTGGTTCTACCATTCAGGAGCACATTATGTTCCATGCTTTATTAGTCCTCCAGGCCAGGAAATGCCTGTCCCCATAGAGACACAATACTAATCGTAGACTCTTGGAAATAGCTCCTTCTAGAGGAAGTTAGTGGGCAGCGCACCAGATACAAGGCTGTCCCCTGACTGTCTAGCTTCCTCATTTGAATAATGAGAGGGGGTCTAAACTTTGCATAAGGATCAATGGAAATGTCTGTCTCACAGGAGGGAAATGGCAGGTAGGAAAAAATTTATTTAACCTGATACCACAAGGCATCTTTAAAAATTGCTGTCTGCAGCTACTCACCTCCCTCATTTATTTAATTCCTATTGTCTGCAATATAAACCTAATTACAGAGACGATCAATTCAGCCTGGTGTAAATTAAGAACAACGGATTGCACTGCAAAGTTTTAGGAATGTCCCCAAAGCGTATCATGGTGCCGCTGACATTACCTGTGGATTTCAATTGGTTCCATTTGGTTTTTTTTTAATTACTAATTTTCTTGTTGTGAGCCTCACCATCTCCTATTGAGAACACTAAAGTACAGAAAGCCTTGTATAATTCAGTTTTAATTAGGGCGGTCGATTAATTGCAGTTAACTCACACGATTAGCTCAAAAAAATTAAGCGTGATTAAAAAATTAATTCTCCTTTCATTGGCAGTTTTAATCACACTGTTAAACAATAGAATACCAATTGAAATTTATGAAATATTTTTATTTTTTTCTACATTTCAAATATATTGATTTCAATTACAACACAGAATACAAAATGTACAGTGCTCACTTTATTTTTATTACAAATATTTGCACTGTAAAATGATAAACAAAAGAAATAGTATTTTTCAATTCACCTCAGACAAGTACTGTAGTACAATCTCTGTCATGAAAGTGCAGCTTACAAATGTAGATTTTTTTTGTTACATAACTGCACTCAAAAACAAAACAATGTAAAACTTCAGAGCGTACAAGTCCACTCAGTCCTACTTCTTGTTCAGTCAATTGCTAAGACAAACAAGTTTGTTTACATTTACAGGAGATACTGCTGCCCTCTTCTTATTTACGATGTCACCTGAAAGTGAGAACAGGCGTTCACATGGCAATTTTGTAGCCAGCATTGCAAGGTATTTATGTGCCAGATATGCTAAACATTCGTATTCCCCTTCATGCTTCGGTCACCATTCCAGAGGACATGCTTCCATGCTGATGACGCTCGTTAAAAAAATGTGTTAATTAAATTTGTGACTGAACTTCTTGGGGGAGAATTGTGTTTCTCCTGCTTTGTTTTACTTGCATTCTGCTATATTTTTTATGGTATAGCAGTCTCGGATGATGACCCAGCACATATTCGTTTTAAGAACACCTTCACCGCAGATTTGACAAAACGCAAGGAAGGCTCCAATGTGAGATTTCTAAAGACAGCTACAGCACTCAACCCAAAGTTTACGAATCTGAAGTGCCTTCCAAAATCTGAGAGGGATGAGGTGTGGAGCTTGCTTTCAGAAGTCTTAAAAGAGCAACAAGCAACACTCCAATGTGGAAACTACAGAACCCGAACCACCAAAACGAAAATCAGCCTTCTGCTGGCGGCATCTGACTCAGATGATGAAAATGAACATGTGTCGGTACATGTTTTTTGGATCGTTATCAAGCAAAACTCGTCATCAGGATGGACACACGTCCTCTGGAATGGTGGTTGAAGCACGAAGGGACCTATGAATCTTTGGCACATCTGACATGTAAATACCTTGTGACGCTGGCTACAGCAGTGCCACGTGAATGCCTGTTCTCACTTTCAGTTAACATTATAAACAAGAAGCAGGCAGTATTATCTCCTGCAAGTTAAATAAACTTTTTGTCTGAGCTATTGGCTGAACAAGAGTAGGACTGAGTGGATTCATATATTTTATATTGTTGTATTTTTGAATGCAGTTATTTTTTGTACATAATTCTACATTTGTAAATTCAGCTTTCATGATAAAGAGATTGCACTACAGTACTTGTGAACTGAAAAATACTATTTCTTTTTTGTTTTTTACAATGCAAATATTTGTAATAAAAGTAAACAAAGTGAGCATTGTACACTTTGTGTTGTGTTGTAATTGAAATCAATATATTTGAACATGTAAAGAAAATCCAAAAATATTTAAATAAATGATATTCTATTATTGTTTAGCAGCGCAATTAATAGTGTGATTAATTGAGATTAATTTTTAATCACTTGACAGCCTCGTTTTAATTTACTGAAAGCCGATAGTTGAAATGGACTCAAGGATTTTTTTTCTGATTGCTGCTGTCTATTTGGACAAACTGAATGATGGAACCTTCAGCTCAGACTTTGGTATCCAAAATCAACTGCCAGTTCATCCACTGAAAATAAATAACATTCCAAAGTGATTTCTTGTTTTGTCTCTACCTAAATGCACACTCACTTCAAACTGCCAGTTCTTCCTGGAATCAGGCTACAATTTGAATAGGTTTGGGGTTTTTTGGAGTGCAGTGCTCTAAACATTGCTCTTGGAATACAAGAATGATCTTAAGTTGGAGGGAAATGTGAGACATGTTCATCCAGGTCTCGCTACATTATTAACAGCATTTTATAACCCCTTTTATTCATTGTCAAATCTCCTAATTGAAAACACAATTGAAATGACGAGCCAGTGCACTTTTCCAAATTCCTCTTTCAAAAGTTAGTCATAACTGGACTATAAAAGGTAGACACTTTAAGCACATGTGGAAATATAGAAATATAGAAATATTTCCATGGGGAAATATAGAAATAAGATCCGTGGGTCCATCTAGTTCAGTATCCTGTCTCCAACAGTGGCCTGTACCAGACCTTTTAGCTGGATCTTTTTCATTTAACTGAAGCGGCTGGTCCTGATTTCAGATATATAATCACAAATTCCTGCATAGTTTACAGGAACAGTTACCACACTCGTGTGAATATTTATCTTGAAAGATGCCGAGTGATGCATATCCTCATATCTGAAATCAAGCTCAAATCCTACATTTGTTTCAGGCTGTTGTTTTGCTCAGTTATCACCGTGCAGTCTAATAGGAAAGCTTTTAAAGTAACCATGTATTTTTCACATCCCATGGGTAATTTCTTTCTTTCATTTCTAGACATTTCAGGTTAATTCTGATCTCTGTTACCCATGTGTAAACCCAGGGTACCTCCATTGACTTCGGTGGTGTTCTTCTGGAAATATGCTGGGGTAACTGGCAGCCAATTCTAGCCATGAGGATAAACTGCAAAATATTCTTCAAAACAAATGTGAATTCATTTTCAGTGGTAGTGGACCCAAATAAAATAAAAAACAGACCCATCCATGCCTAAGGCTTTGTGACAGTAGTGATCAAAGATCTCAGTTTTTCAGCTTGGGTCCATCTCTAACAACAGTTTTGCAATGCAGCATGGGCCAGTGGATAAAGCTCTGGACTAGGACTCTGGAGATTTGGATTCAACTTCCAGCTCTGCTGCTGACCTGCTGTGTGACTTTGGGCAACTCACTTCAGAGCTGTGTTTTCCTTCCTACCTTTTTTCTTGTCCATTTAGACAGTAAGTTCTCCAGGGCAGGGACTTTTTCTATTCGTTTGTAGAATGCCAAGCACAATTGGGCCCTGATCTCAGCTGGGACCGATAAGTACCAATATCATAATAATTAATAAAAATAATGGAGATGAGAATATTTCTTTAAAATGTGCATTGTTGTAGTTAATTGCACCTCATTTTACATTTACAAATCTAAACACAGAAGCTACAGTATTACAAATGCATGGATAATCTACAATTTATAATCTGTATGTGTCCATGGTGTACTATTTGGAAGGCCTATAAGTCATTTAGAAGTGGGAAGGATTTGGTTTCAAACTTACTTGTAGCTCTCTGAAGACAATATTGAAGACAACTACAGCAATCATACCTACAGTATGTAATTTAACTCTAATGATGGACAGAACTTCTCTATCACAGAATGTTGCCTATGGGACATTTGCAAATTCTAACTCATATGAAAAAGACTATAAAAGAATAGACATACTCTGTAACAGCAATTCATTTGAAAGATAAAATATACCAACAATCAGTAATATGCATATTTACTTTCAGCAAATTATATTTGCTTACAGAGGTCTCCCTTTTAAAAAAAAATTGCACTAACAATCCAGAAGAAAACAAATTATAACTTGCATGCAATTTTGTAAGAGCAGCCAAGTACAATATAAGATAGCTTTGGAAAAGTGTTTTGTGTTGTTTTTTCCCTGAAATCCCACAAAACAATGGACCATCAGAGCAGTGGGACTGCCTTCCTATAGATTACACAAGAGGCAAAAAATTCCCACAGGAAATTAGGTTAAAAAAACCACGGACAAATAACGTACAGCTCAGATCAGTGAACCAGTGACGATCTCTCACCAAAGACACAGACAAGCAATATACCAGCATTTAAAAAATAAAATACGTGTAAGTCAACCAAACAGAATATTTGATTCATATTTAACATTGTTGAAATCGAAAACAATTCCGTGTTCAATACTGATTATTCTTGATGCTGTAGATGGCCCTCGTCATACACAGTCACATAGGGCCAGCATTTGGGAAATGGCATACAAGCTAGGTGCACTTGCAAAATTGTTATTTCCCTCATCGTAGCATATAACAGGAATTTTATTGTATTGTCTGCTCTTAGAATGGGCAACCCCACAGTGGGAAATGTCCAGTTTTTAATGTCAACTGTAAGTAGGACAACTGTGTAAAGGTGGTGGGGGCGGATAAGGGGCAGGGAACCAGAAATTGTATCCTCAACTCTAATCTCCTATATCCAGCATGCTGGAGAGTGCCAGCTGTTCTTGCAGAACACAGGGAGAGTACCAGATGAGGCCCGCTAATTCCCTAGCATGGACTTTTAGCCTAGTGAAGCCATGCTGTACTCATGCCTACTGCCAATGCCCCAGCCAGGCTCACTTCCTAATTCTGCATTCCACTGACAGCTGCTGCAGAGTTCCCTTTAGTCTGCTCTGCACTGCCTGCCACAACCAAGCACAGCTGAAACACCATCTTTCCGTGCTTTGGGCCCATTATTGGGCCCACACAATATTTATCCCATTTTTGATAGCGCTACAAATTTATTATGGATAAACGCAAGAGTCACTAACTACAGTCTGTTTTCCAATGAAAACTATGCCATCAAGTATCAATAGACACTTAGTAATATCACACAAACCCAGCCTAAACACAAATCTCATCGCTTTAATACATGCCTGAAAATAAGGTCCAATCCGTGGTTGATGCAGTGCCCCCGTTTCTATTTACTCCAGTCTGACAATTAATTATTAAAAAACACATGTGGAGGAAGAACATTGTAAATAGACATTTTTGACTTATACCCACTATATAAGTAAGGATAATTTTATGCTATTCTGAAAAAAAATAATTGTGGAAATATGTATTCAGTTTGAGTGGGGACGATATACCAAGACTTAGTTTAAATGAGGTCTTTTGTGTATGAAATGCATGCAAAATGTCATAGAAATTCTGATTTTCTTGTTACATACAGTACAGGCTTACTTTATAAAACCTCAGATATTAACCACACCTTGTTGCCTTTCTCCTGTACTAAGAAAGATGTTCACTGTGACTATCAAAATCACATTAATATTTAACCACAATTTGGGCTAACTTTTCGTGATTGCATTGTAAATAATACATCAGCCATTGCTAATTATGTTGTATTTGCAAGGCAACTGTTCTAATATTCATATCACTTTGTAAACTGGAACCATTCAGTGGAACTCTTTGGAGGAACAGGTACCTTAGTTGAAGAAGCATTTTGATAGTCTTCTAATTGCAAAACATAATAGGGTTTGGTTTGGTTTTCAAATAATATGTACAGCAGGAGCCATTACAAACTCAACATTTTCAATGATTGTGGTATCTGCTATTTTAAATATAGGGAGATACCATGCTTGCTTCATGTTCCAGAGATGATGTGAATGCTTAGTGTAAACATACTAATTCCAGGTCACCTGTATTTACATTTTCAAAAATGTGCATTTACATTTTAAGGAGATACACATTTCATACGGCATGACAGATTACCACTTTTAGTTCAGTTGTAACATATAGGGGGACTTATTCTATGGCTTTAACATACATGGTATTTTAGGAGTTGTGAGATAAAATGACATCCAGGAAGGTTATAAATCAGGGCAAGGATTATGCATCCAGTAAGGTGCAACCTGCAGTGATGATAACAAGATGTTAGAGAATTGCACAGCAAGACAGTCAATTTTTAACAGGTGAGAGGGAAACCAATAGGTATGCCTCTCCTTGAAGTCGTAACAGATATATCTAAAAATGGATTGATATTAACTATAGCACTTAGGTAGTAGGAAAGCAGAAAAACAGTCGACAGTAGATATTAGGGGGATATGCATAGGTGACAATTATGTGTGAAAATATTATGTTAGAAAACAAAATACAGTATCTTTTCTAATCCTATCTTTCTAATGCAGATGTATTCATCTCTGATGTTCCTGCTGATAACATTTTCCATAGGATGGCATGTAAGAGCCTTGTTTGCTTTCCAAAGCAGCTCCATAATGGACCTTAGCTGCTATGAGTCTGTCATTACCCAGATGCCAAAATTGGGCATGGTGGCCTTCTGCGCTACATTTCGACTTGCTGGGGCAAATGTGTTATGTTAGACTGAGCTGTCACATGCTTGTTTCCTGGGTGGGTCATCACATCATAAGGATAAACCCACGTTCTAAACAGCATGCCTCCTTGTGATTTAAACATGCCCTTTTTGGCTTTGTATTCCTCCCTCTCACTCACTCAATCTCTGAATTTCTGTGCATTTTACACCACCTCAAACCTCTCCAGTGAAGGTGTCTCGGAAGGGGGTGGATGCCTTTTGTACCCTCACCGTAACTTAGGCCCACCGCTGCTAACTCTCACCAGTTTAGAATCTGGGCTAGTGAAATCCCAAATGACGGGGGAAATAATATTCTGTACATTGTTAAGAAATAATGTCTAGTTATTTACATATGTTTCAAGCAAACTATAGCAGAAGTACTTTGCCAGTGTATTCACAGTAAATAAGACACACTTATGCATCCAATCAGTCACAAGTAACTATATGATAAGCATCAAATAAATAAGTTTCAACAGTCTAGGTATATGTCACCATATGTATTCTGATTTTTACAGTAGTTATGTTAGTTATAGTATAATCAGACTGTAGAGAATGGGTCTCACACTTAGTCAAAACTCTAAAGATGAAAATAATAGCTTCAGTAATCTTGAGTTGAGAGACTCTGCATCTCTAACATATAAGGTACATATAGAGAGAGATCCTCAAAGTGCATTAGGTACTACAAATTTGATTAGCAGCAAAGCATTGGTTTCATTTACTTATTTATTTTCTGTTAAACAGTAAATGTGTGTGTATATTACACTGTATACATATTTTACATATATGTATCTATACAATATATGCATGTCTATATATATGGTATACACACACACACAACACATGTACATATATACACCCACATTCTAATATTGTATTCAAAGTTGCAATTTAAAAAATGACAATTATTCTCAGAAGCTGTGCAAGTTGTAAATACTATTAATGTGCTATACCAGCATTTGAAATTGCTACTATCCAAATGGCTACATTTAAATATTTAATAATTGAATCAATTTCTAATTCTGGTGCAGTGAACCTAAAGATATTTCCTGCCTGGTGCTCTTTTTGATTTCTTTCTCTTGCTATAAAAAATAGCCTGGCTATGAGCCTTAAAATATAGTTCCAGCAAACCTGAGTATTCAACAATTCTTTAAAAAAATAAAATAAAAAAATAGAACATATTCACTCATTGTCAGGAATTATGTTTTTCTCCTAATGCACACACTTTGAAGCATTTTCCCAAATAGTATGTACAGAACTCCCCCCATACAGTGCAAGAAGTTTATGCTGTAAAACAGAGCTGCCACAAAAGTATCATACTGAAGTTCATCAGTCGCGAGGTCTTTTGAAAGCTGTCTCCCCTTTGTTTCAGCATTGGAATCCCTTCCCATCAATATACTTTGAGCAAAGCTTATTATCCCTTTGGTGATCACACAATATTAGCTGAAGTAAGGGCAGTTGACTTCATCAGAAAAAAACCCAGTCTGTTCAGATTTGCAGGTGCTCATCTTTTGGTTGGATGGTTCTTTGTTCCCCACGGATAGTAGAGGTACCTGCAAAGATAAAGTGGTAGTAAGTGTTCATTGGCCCTAGAAAATCTTTACTACTCGTGTTCACCAACATCAGAATGGATATCTGTGCTATCAGCAGGCAAGTTACTATGATAGATACATTTCAGAGTAACAGCCGTGTTAGTCTGTATTCGCAAAAAGAAAAGGAGTACTTGTGGCACCTTAGAGACTAACCAATTTATTTGAACATAAGCTTTCGTGAAAGCTTATGCTCAAATAAATTGGTTAGTCTCTAAGGTGCCACAAATACTCCTTTTCTTTTTATGATAGATACAGACTAACACGGCTGCTACTCTGAAACCTATGATAGAAATGTGATATATAAGCAGGGTAAGAAAAGGAAGCTTGGATACCTTTCTAACTGCTATGTTCTACTCAATCATAAATTACTAGGCTTGATGCAGGAATTACTGGGTGAAATTATATAGCCTGCTATTCAGAGTGCCAGACTAGATGTTTGTAATGAACCCTTCTGGACTTAAAATCTATGGGCTTCACTATACACGGCACAGAAACAGTGTGGTGGTAGGGTCTGAGAGGGAGCCAGTCACAGCTCTCTGATTCCCAGGTCCTGGCATAAGTTAAAGCAGCAAGGGGACAGCGTTAGCTTACACTGCTGGGTTAAAAGGCCCTCAACGACTTCCTGGCAGTGGAGAACCAGTCACAGCAAAGTCTTGCTCCTCTACACCCCTCTCTTTTCCCAATAAGCCCCAGACAAGCTAGGCATGAGAGAGAGCATGGGAGATGGTGGAACCGCCTCTGTCAGCTTTATGTTAGTGGAGATTCACCCATTAAATAATCAAAGTAGTCTCGTATTATATTACACTGTCCTGCAGAAGCATGCACCAAGCTTTTACTCTCATAAACTGTGTAGTTAGAAAGTAAAAACAAGAATTTTTTTTTCCTTCACAAACCTCATCACCTTCTGCTTCAAGTGCAAGGAGCACTTCCTCAACCTCGTTTTTTTCTAACACACACATATCAGCATATACAGTAAAAACACACCTCAAAACAAAGTGCTAACAAAACAAAGCACTAAACTGTGCACACAATTCTCCCCCCGGGAAGAGGATGGGTGAGAGAAGAAACATGGTGTTAGTCATGCTGCTTAGTGCACTACTGGAAAGTACTCCGATATTAGGGTGGTGTGGGTGGTATAAGAATTACACACAAATAACTATATTAAGGTTGCAAAGGCAAATACTCTAAAGTTAGGAAATGCCATTAAGGTAATCATCGATTCATAGAACCATGGGCTAGAAGGGACTGCAAGGGTCATCTAGTCTAACAACCTGCCAAGATGCAGGATTTGTTTTGCCTAACCCATCCACAACAGATGACGAGCCAGCCTCTTTTTGAAAACCTCCAGTGAAGGAGCTTTCATTACATCCCTAGGCAGGTTTCAGAGTAACAGCCGTGTTAGTCTGTATTCACAACAAGAAAAGGAGTACTTGTGGCACCTTAGAGACTAACCAATTTATTTGAGCATAAGCTTTCGTGAGCTACAGCTCACTTCATCGGATGCATTCCCAATGAAGTGAGCTGTAGCTCACGAAAGCTTATGCTCAAATAAATTGGTTAGTCTCTAAGGTGCCACAAGTATCCCTAGGCAGTCTGTTCCATTATTCTACTGTTCTTACAGTTAGGAAGTTTTTCCTGAGATTGAATCTAAATGGGCTATGCTGCAGTTTGAACCTATTGCCTCTTGTCATGCCCTCTGTGACAAAAGAGAACAATCTTTATCCATCTTTTTTTGGCAGCCTTTCAAGTATTTGAAGATTTTAAGTATTTAATGATGGATGGTGGGGAAGCCAGGCCAAATCTGAGCGAGTTGCAGCACCACACAGGTTTGGTCGGTCTGCTCCCATCCACCCTAGGCGGAATCTGCCACCCTACAAAGCTTCCCATAGCTGGAGCAGCACCCGTAGTTGCTCATTAAGTGAGCACTGTCATTTTGAGTGCTACCCAGCTTCCAGTTCTAGTCTCCTCGCCCACCAAGTCCCAGTCTCCTCCAACCCCAACTCACAGTTTTCCTCTCCCCCCCAGTCCCAGTCTTCCTAGCCTCAGGCTCCTTGTCCCAATCTACTCCCCTCCCTCATCCCCCAGGTCCAGGGGCAGCGAGTTATATACGCTCCTGGTGCCCGGGCTCCGGCAATATTCAGGGCCCGGGGCTGGGCTCCACCAATGTTTGGGGCCGGGTCTCTCCCCCAGCCCCTCCTGCCGCCTCCCCGCACCTCCCCCGACTGTTCCCCGGCCCCATTTGCTGTCCCCACTCACCGCCCCGGCCCGGGAGCCTGCAGCTCACGCTGACTCTGCTCTGCTGGCTCCCCGCATCAACTGCTGCCACAGCATCCTAGTGCCACCCAACCACTAGTGGCAGGGCAGGCTGCCCTGACCCTGCCCTTCCGCCCAAGCCCTGAGCCTCTCCAATGCCCCAAACCCCTCAACCCAGCCCCAGACAGAGCCCTCATCCCCCCCCCACCCTAATCCTCTGTCCCAGCCCTGAGCCCCTCCCAAACCCCTCACCCCCTGCCAAAGCCCTCATCCCCCCGCACCCCAATCCTCTGCCCCAGCCCTAAATCCCCTCCCACACCCCAAACCTCTCATCCTCAGCCCCACAGCCCTCACCCCTGCACCCCCTCCTATCCCCAAACTCCCGCCCAGAGCCTGCACCCCTCCCCCTTCCCACGCACCCCCTCCTTCCCCCAAACTTCCTCCCAGAGCCTGCACCCCCTCACCCCTCCTACACCCCCACCCCAGCCCAGAGCCTGCACACCTCGCCCCCTCCTGCACCCCCTCCCCCAGCCCAGAACCTACACCCAAACTCCGTCCCAGAGCCTGCACCCCTCATCCCCTCCTGCACCCCCACCCCAGAGCCTGCACCCAACACCCAAACTCCATCCCAGAGCCTTAGGCAGGTAGGGGAAGGAGTTTGGAGGGGGCGGGTTCTGGGCACCACCAAAATTTCTACAAACCTGCCACCCCTGCCCAGGTCCATCTCTTGTCCCTTCTACATATCAATCAGGCAGCTTCCTCCTCCACATTGCCTGAGACAGCCTTCCTGCTTCAGTTCCTCTGGTTCCTGAACCCAGACCCAGTACAGCCCAGAGCTGGTGCACGGGGTGGCAGTGACGTTCAGGTTTGATCCGGCTGCCCCTCCGTCATGATGACAGAGGGGTGACTGGGCCAAATTTGAGTGAGTGGTACTCTGACCAGATTGCAATGCCACTCACTGAAATTTGGCCCAGCTCTCCTCCCATCATAACAGATGGGAGGCCAGGCCAATGCTGAGTGGCTCTATGCCCATGCACCAGGTCGCAATGCCAGGAGGAGGGAACCAGTCCTGCAGGAGAGGAGCTACAAGAGCCGCTGTTGTGGGGTGACTACCTTTGTTTTATTTCAATTTATATGTTGTTTTTTATTTCATATTTGCTAAAAACACAATAAGCTACCTGTAACTATTTGACTGGACATTCCCTATGTGTAAAATATTTACAGAAACGAAAAAATGCAGTGAATAAAAGCTGTGAAAAAGAATGATTTATGACAATACATATAGCAATGTATACTGTTGATTAGATGAGTGTCTTCTCACTTGATTATAGTGGGGCTAGAAATGTTCTCTCAGTTACAGAGTACCACTCTTGAAACAGCACTTCTCTACCATAAGAGGACCTCTGACACCACATACAATATAATAATTCATTTGGAGTCTCGGTGAACTACAGCACTCAGCTGAAGACCACTAGAGTCTCTGACCTTCATTTCTGCAGGTTCTGTTCATTTGTAACACACCTATCCACCTTCATATAAATTGAGCTGCTCTAGGATTAAGCCCCTTAACACACTTTATGGAGCTTTACATGAAATAATGAGGCAACAGACTGCAAATATAAAGGAAATATAGTTATTTAAAATCAGATCTTTCAACGTGGATACTGTGTGACCACCTCAATGCTGAAAGTTTGCAGAAGGCATACATTGTCCTTTCTGTAAATGATCTCACAAGTGAAAACAGTCACATACACATCTGACTTATGTGGGTAAGCCGCAACCATACGTGGTGTAACGTTAAATCAGGAGAAAAGAAAGAGAGGGGAAGAGTCATTGGGATGAAACTCATTTTGAAATATTCAGCTAATTTTTTTTTATAAATTTCTGTACAAACAAGTGATATAATTGAAGCACTGAGTATTTCATGGGGATTAATGATAGATGGGCAGGAATTGATTATTCAGGACACAGCTGAGGGTCATTATCCCCAGATGGTCATTAATCCTCAAGAAATGGCCTGCACTGAGGCTGCAATTACTATTATAATGAAAATGAAAAACAAATTACTGTAATAAAAAAAATGTGTGTGGCCATCTTATGGGGTTCAGCTTCTCAGTTTCTAACAATTTAACACCCTACACGTCACCCAATTAGGTGTTGGAATCATTTCTCAGCACTCCACACAGTTTATAATTTTGCATATCTTTTTTCTGTCATTTCCCTGTGTAACACTGAGTGACACCACCATTATTATTACAGATGTGGGGGGGAACGTATAGTGCGGAGCATAAGAACATAAGAATGGCCGCACTAGATCAGACCCAGGGCTGGCCTTACCATCACCTTACCATGAGGTGATGGCTGAGTTTGATGCTATACTCCAGGAGCATCTAAGAAGAGTCACCACCCAAGAAATGTACACACACCACTACCTTGGAAAAACAATTCAAAAGGAGATCATACGGTTACTAGCAACAAAAGTCAAACAGAAGATTGTGGCAGATCTGAAGTCAGCAAGATATTACTCTGTTATTCTGGACTGCACACCTGACATCAGCCATACGGAACAAATGACTTTAATGGTGTATTTTGTAACAACAACAGAACCTAGTGAAAATGTCCCTGCAATGGTGACTGTCAGAGAGCATTTTCTAGAATTTATTGACATTGATGATACTACAGGAGCTGGTATGACAAATGTGCTTCTTAAAAAGCTGGAAGATACGGGAATTGCGATAGCTGACTTGAGAGGTCAGGGCTATGATAATGGTGCCAACGTGAGAGGAAAGAACACAGGAGTGCAGACACGGATCCGAGAGTTAAACCCTCGAGCTTTTTTTGTCCCATGCAGTTCTCATTCATTGAGCTTGGTGGTCAGTGATGCAGCATCAACTTTTAGTGAGGCTGCTGAATTTTTTTTATGTAATTCAAAGCATCTATGTATTTTTCTCTAAATCAACTCATCGATGGCAAATTTTGAAGCAACATCTGGGAACATCCTCTCTGACACTGAAACCACTGAGTGCCACACAACGGCAAAGTTGAGTGGAGGCGATAAAGCCTATCAAATACCGAATTGGGAAGATAGATGATGCCATAGTTGCCATTATGGAGGGTAATGCTATGACAGGAACTGTTTGTGGGAGAACAGTGGCAGAGGTAAATGGAATCACCACAAACATACACAACTGCAAATTTTTGCGTGGCTTAGTGTTGTGGCATGATATACTGTTTGAAATAAATGTTGTAAGCAAGAGACTCCAAGGTGTTGACCTTGATATATCTGGAGCAATGGAACAACTGGACAAAGCAAAGTCATACCTACAGTCTTACCGGTCAGATGAAGGATTTCAAAACATTCTGAAGAGTGCACAGAAGTTGGCAGAGGAACTTCACACTGAAGCTATTTCCCCACCCATTCAAGAATACAAGAGTCACCGAAGAAGAAGACATTTTGATTATGAGGCACGGGATAATCCCATAAGAGACCCCAAACAACAATTCAAAGTCGAATCCTTGAACCAGGTGCTAGATTGTGCAATACAGTCAGTTGAAGAACGTTTCAAGCAGCTCAAGGAAAACAGCAGTACATTTGGGATGTTGTATGATATTCCAAAACTCCTCACTAAACCTGAAGAAGACCTACACCAGCAGGGCAGGGCACTAGAGACAGTGTTGACACATGATGATGCGATACTGATGCAAGTGATTTAGGCGATGAACTGAAAGCCCTTTCAAGATACATTTAAGATGCTTCAGAGGAAGTGAACAGAACAGGGCATTTCACTGAGTGGTCCACCCCTTGTCATCCAGTCCCAGCTTCTTGCAGGCAGAAAGTTAGGGTAGAGGTGCTAAGGGAGCAGAAAATATACATAACATAGAAAAAAGCTGAAAAGAAAAGGATTTTCCAGAAGAAATGTGTTCCTGGAAGAACTGGGGACCTGTATTATTGTGCTGTATGCAGTCAAACTGTAGATTTTGCATTCGCTATCAAACACAGGATACATCCACAAAGCAGCTGGGAGCATGTAGACAGCAGTGTGGCCACAGCACCACGGGTTGCAGCTTGGGCTAAGCCACCCAAGTACAAACCTGCACATATTAATACAGAACTTTGAGTAATAACTCATTTAAACTACAATACAGAAATGTATTTTCTGCACCCCTCAGAAGCAGTACAAAGGCTTGGGGAAGTCAGGGGTAACAGAGAAGCTGAGGGAGAGGGAATTAATTGCTGGGAAGGATCCTGGGAGTGAACCTGCAGGGTTGTTGGGTGTGGGGGAAGAAGCATGGAAATTTTTTTGGGGGGTGATTTTTAGGGAGTTGGGGAGCCTCCTCCATGCATATCCTGGCTGACCCCTAGCCTCTCCCATTCAGTAAGGCACATCCGCCCTGTCCCTGTGTGTCCCTGGAACACCAATCACCCATGTATCCCTGCACCCCCATTCTGCCACCCTCTCCCCCACTGTCCCCATGTGTCCCTGCATCCCTCTGCCCCCATGTGTCTCAGCACCCCCATTCAGTTCCACCCCCCCCCCGTCATCATGTGGCCCTAAACCCCCACACCGATTCAGCACCTGGCTCAATGCTATCACCTCACTAGCTCCAGTGCCCTGCCCCAGTCTGTCCCCCCACTATCCCTTCTGAACCCCAGTCTATGTGATCCTCCAGCAGCTCTGTGTGCCGTACTCTGTCCCTCCCCCACATATCCTGTGCCTTCTCACCCAGCCCCATGGGCAGGGCACTGTGAGGAAGAAAGCCTTTGCACCCTCCCTCTCCGTGGCTGGCTGCTCCAGCCCAGAGTTGGCTGCCCTCTCTTCTGGCACCACAGCAGCCCCTGGTGGTCAAAAGATATAACTGCAGCGCCTCCCCAGCAGAATGAATTTTCTGCAGAGGGAAAAAAATCTGCGGGGGGACATGAATTCTGCACGTGTACAGTGGCACAGAATTCCCCTAGGAGTAAGTACTGTCAATTCCAAGTGTTCAAATATCATGAGTCAGGCCCCAGAAATGAAAAAAGATTGGCTTACAAATCATGAGATTACATTTGGCAATCTTTTTTAGCCTCTAGAGTTCATGTTTTCAGGCTTTTTTCCTGAACAACGAAGGCTGGAAACTTATTTTTTAAAAAAGAGGGAGAAAAGCTGTGGTTCTCACATAATCACTCATCCCCAGGAGCTAGGACTTTATAAGAAAACAAATATTGCCAGACTTGTGATGAGAACTGGCAGCATGACAGGCACCTGTGCTGCACTACTGGAAGGATGAAGTAAGCTCAGCGCAACAGCTGGAGCATTTCAGCTCCAAAATTCCATGGAAGAAAGTTGCACAGACTCTGACCACTCCATCTCCTCCCAGAAGCAACAGCTTTAAGTGGTTCCATGCCATAAGCCCTGCAGGTCCTACAACACTCCTGCTGCTCACTTTAGAAACTCCAGAGCTAGATCTAGAACACAGCATTTTAAACAGCCAGGAGAGTTAAAAGTAGAAGGAAGGTTCAGCAGATTGCTAGAAGAAAAATGCACACAGACTCCTGCTAGTGTTCTATGATTAATAACTTTTTTCAAAGCCTTGTTATTTATGAACTATTGCCTAAGAAAAGGAGATAATTGAGGATTGCAAGGAGTCACATGATATGCTGGATTAGTGTTGGAAAGGTTGTAGTTATTCCTGAGACAGTCCACAGTGTATGTAGAAGTAGGAGGAGATCAAGACTCCCTTAGGCAAGGCAAGGCTGATGGGATGCAGCTGTGAGGTCTGCAGTCCCATTTATGGTTAGTACAATAAGGCCAAATAACGGTGGACACTGACAAGCAGCACGGATTGCAGTTTGAGGAGGGTGATTTGTCCTTTCAGTCAGCTTGAACTGTTTGGAGATTTAGAGATACAGTAAAACCTAATGATGTCTGTCTGCTGGCTACATGAATCATCCTGTACGGGATAGCTATCAAAATTGCACTGTTTGGGTACCAAGACAGTGAGTGCGGAGAAACAAATGTGCAGGATTCAGAGGGCTCAAAATAGAATTGAGCAGAGCATAGTGTAGGAAACATGGTCATTTGTCAGGAAATGCAGATGGCAGACTTTGAAGGTAAATGCATTTTCTGAAAGACAGGGAGAAATATGTGGGCTACTTGGTAGTGGTGAAGGGGACTGGGGAAGGAAGGGTATTGTAGTGGCAAGGGAGCCAAGCATAACTATGCAAGACAGCAGATAAGAGGATGTATGTTGAAGAGTAACTCCTGGAATAACAGCAAGAGAATGTACTGTAGGCAGTGACATTTCAAAAATCTAACCATGTGTACTGTCTAAATACACATTCTCTAAGAGTAAGAAATAGTTAAACTTCAAATTCAAATAATACACTTCCAACAAATGAGTGTGAAAGGGTCCCATTCCACACCCTCCCAAAAAATGTATTTAACTATGGGGGTCAATTCCCGTTTTGCCACATGCTGCCCTAGGATCAGGCCAGGAAGCACAGTCTGACTCAGAGTCAATTTGACTTCCAGTTCCCCTTTGCTCCAGGGGGACTACCCTGGGACAGCTGTCCCCCACTGTGTGGAGAAGGTGGAGCCAAGACTCCATGCATTCCCTGCCCACATACATTGGGGGGGGTGTAATGACCTAGCAGTGGTTGCTCTTCCTTCGGCGCTCCTACCAACAGCACAAGCAGACAGCGTAGGGAAGTAAGACAGTGATTTATGCCCCATTGTTCCCCTGCATGGCTGTGTAGGAAGAGTCACAATCTCTCCCATAATGTGGGATTTCCAGACATTTAGAAAAACATTTTAAAACGTAGATACCAAAGAACAAGATACGTTAGGGAATCCACAACACACATGGGACCAGAGCTGAGAAATAGGTATCGGAACTAGAAGACTGCGAATATGAACCATTTTGGAGCTGATGGTGTAATGTGCATTAATACCCAATTCCTATGCAATATGCTGACATACACACATACTTTGCAGCAATGCTAACATCTATGTATAGTTCCACTAAGCAACAGATTCTTTTTTATACTAATGTGTGTAAAAGACTCCTGCCCACATGCACCGAACACCTGCCTAGTTATATTTAGTCTTTGTACGATGTTTTGTGCCAGTCAGTAAGCATGAGGAAAATGCCTATAAAACTGTGGTACATTTATATAATAGCCTTGTTAGACCTATGCAAATACCACTGAAACATCAGGAGCTGCAGGTGCTTCTCACCTCTGAAAATGAGGCCACTTTTATTTAAGGCCCCTAAGCATGCATTTAGGAGCTTTAATTTTAGGTCCCCACATTTGAAAATGTTGGTCATTGGCAACAGAAGCAGACTGCTGGGGAAGACCAAGGAAAGAAGCAAAGATGAACCACTTCTTCAACAGGGGAAACATGAATTATTAAAAATCTGCTGAAGGTGCTTTAGGACTAGATGGGTAAACAGAACTAGAAATACCAGGCTTGTGTTATTCTATATTCCATGAAGTATCTCCACACATAACCCTCTTTATGTAATGTGTGTGTGTGTGTGTGTGTCAGAGAGAGAGAGAGAGACTGCTGCCTGCAGTTTCAAACACATCTTCATTTCACTTCCTCCTGCTCTTTTTTGTTAGCACCTACATTTCTTCCTTTTTGTACTGCATCCAAACATTATACTGACTATGCTAGGTTCAGTCTTGTAGCCGTAGGGGTTTATGACAAAATAAACTCCCATTAAAATGAATGGGATAGAGGTGCCTTTTGTTTCAACTGAGTTTTCACATGGAATAATGAGAGGAAATTGCTACCAAGCAAACACCATTCTTCTCTGTTAGCAAAGAATACAGCAGCGGTGGCTGATCTAGAAGACTGGCTAAAATGTCCTAAATCAGTTCTATCCAGTCCAGGTCTATATGCCATAACATTATGTGTTACATTAAAACTGAAAGAGAAAGCTACAATTAGGAAATAAAAGATAATGTATCATTGGCTTACCACATCATAATTTAATGTTTCCTTTTGAAACTGAACTTTGAAACTCACCTGTTAGAAGTGAAATTGTAATAACCACTTTCCTCCAGAACCTCTTCAATCACAGACTACAGATTAAAGCAAATTCGGGTTAGTAAAAAATATATATCCTGGTTAGAAGTAAGAAAACATTGTTCATGAAGAACGTGAAAAGCTGACCTGCATCTGTTCATATGTCATTCCTTCCTCCATGTCAAAACTACCAGGAAAGCCTATAAGGCAAATATCAGGCAATGTTAAATCACTGAATTTTTGGCTTACATGTGCCTCATCAGCGTTTCTTAGCAATCACAGCATAGCCAGAATGATAACAGAACAGTTTATTAACAAGAGAAATAGCTAATCTTGATCTTCATCTGTTTTTGCTGCATTGACCACAGTGATCATGGCAACTGGTGGGAGGAGGAAATTCTTACAGTATGATGTGATCTTCTGGACATTTGTATGTGGTTGTGATCATAGAGTCATAGAAATGTAAGGCTGGAAGGGGCCTCGACAGGCCATCAGGCCAGCCTTCTGCTCTGAGGCAGGACCAAGTAAACCTAGACCATCCCTCACAGGTGTTTATCCAATCTGTTCTTAAAAACCTCCAGTAATGGGGACTCCACAATCTCCCTTGGAAGTCTATTTCAGAGCTTAACAGGAATAGTCTAGATAATTAGATCTGCCAAGAGTCCCTTCCAGTTCTATGATTCTATCCTTATAGTTAGAAAGTTTTTCCTAATATCTAACCTAAATCTCCCTTGCTTCAGATTAAGACCATTACTTCTTGTCCTATCTTCAGTGGACATGGAGAACAATTGATCCCCATCCTCTTTATAACAGCCCTTAACATATTTGAAGACTGTTATCAGGTCCCCCCTCAATCTTTTGTCCCAAGACTAAATATGCCCAGTTTTTTCACCTTTCCTCATAGACCAGGCTTTCTAAACCTTTTATCATTTTTGTTGCTCTCTTCTGAACTCTCTCCAATTCGTCCACATCTTTCCTAAAGTGTGCCATCCAGAATTGGACATAGTACTCCAGCTGAGGCCTCACTAGTGCTGAGTAGAGCTGGACAGTTACCTCCTACACTCTTGTTAATACACCCCAGAATATTAGCCTTTTTTGCAACTGTGTTCTCATATTCCATTTGTGATCCACTATAACCCCAGGTCTTTTTTAGCAGTACCACTGCCTAGCCAGTTATTACCCATTTTGTAGTTGTGCATTTGATTTTTCTTTCCTAAGTGTAGTACTTTGCACTTGTGTTTATTGGGTGTTGCTAAGGATGGAGCTCATTGTCTGCAGGAGTGTTCAACTTAGGTGCAAACCACATTTGATGATAACTATGTATGAAAAGTATACATGTTTACAAGCCCTTGTATGGAGAGTGCTGGAGCAGATGAACTATGTTTTACTGTTTCCTCTCCAGCTCTCTGAGGCCCCATCCAGAGAGGCAATTAAGTCATGTTAGTGCAACCACTTTAAAACATGGTATAAGAAGAGTTCTTTCTTGCACAGTGTTTAAAATATGGCTTTGCTTAAGACCCAAGTGGAAGATTTTCAAAGACACAAATAAGAGGTACCAAATTCCCACCGCCTTTCAATGGCAGTTAGGCACCTAACTGCAATTTGTCTCTTTGAAAAAATCCTCCCCCAAACTCAAGAACATATTCTTTTAAATGCTTATGTCTGGTTCACAATCACAAAGTATTCTGTCTTTTAAATCAGTTGCGCAAATACGACTTAATTGTCAGTAAAGACAGTAACTGATAACAAAGAGTTAATTTCTCTTTACTGAAAGCTTCCATCTCAATACCATGTATCCAACTTGAAAAGTGTATTTCAGATCATGGGTTTTTGTTTGCTTTCCTTACCTGTTCTATCATCTGGGGCCAATATATTTCCCCCTGAGGAGTGAAGTAACAAATGGCAATCTGCTATAAAAAAGTTGGGCTCAATCAGTTCAGGAGAACCCTGAAGCAGCTGGAAAAAAGCAAAAACCATATTAAAACTACATTTTTTACACCAAAAACTTCCATCACAGAACATAAGTAGTTTTTCACTCTCCTAAAATCCAGAGTTAGAGGAGAAAAGGGCTTTCAATACATTTGAAATGAATAAAGAACTGGTCAATTCTGTCATGAATGCTCTACTTTCTTCCCTTCAGAGGTATTTATCAAACACTGAAGGCAGCCAAACTGCACTCAGTATAAGCCTCACAGCTATGTGGTACATGTGAAAGAAATATTAAAGTGCAAATTTGTATGAAAACAAAAAAGAAAAAATGTGTTCTCAAAACTAGGGGAGAAATAGTCAATAGTTTGAGACTTTCAAAGTTTGGTACGTAAAGTTAAGTTCCTAAATTCATATTTAAATTGCCTGATTTTCTATCAGTGGGCTCTCATCACTTTTGATTTCAACTGACTGCTGTGAACATATGAAAATTGAGAATGAAATCATTTTGGGGTGTCTACATAGGGATGTAGGATCCAGTATCATTTTGACATTACAATGTCATCTTTGTAGATAAATAAGAAAGAAATGTCTGTCCCCATACTCTACAGTATCTCCAGCATAATCAACACTCTTCTCATTTTAATGCTGTAGAATCACACTGGTTAGACACAGACAAAACCTATTATGGGAGGTCCTGTACTCCACCCTCACCTCTGGCAATGCAGGAATCTTTCTAACAGTCTGTTCTTCTAATCCAATCACCTGCTCACACTAATTTTAGATGTTTCAGGCAATAGGCCTTCCACCATTTCCCACTGAAAATGATTGTACAATATAACAATATCATTGTCCGGGAGGGTCTTCCAGGGCTCATCCTAAACTTTTCTCTACTTAATTGCATCCCATTAACTTCTAGTTTTACTACAAACTACTCTTCACGTTGGTGGCCCTGGGCTGAGATTCTGAAATTTGCCACCCAACTCCCACTGACTTTCAAATATTTAGCTTTTACTTCTTCCTCATCCATCAATCCTCCCAGCCCCCTGAACGTTTTTCATTGTTCTATTAACTGCTTCCAACTTGCCTGCATTTTTCTGGTAGGGAGATATTCGGAACTGAATTCAGTCTTCCAAATACAGTCTCCCCACAGAAAGGGATTATCACCTTCTTGTACCACAATGCTTCTGTGTACATGGCCCAGAATCACAGAGGCTGAATCTATATCTGACCAGAAAAAATATACTTTAATGCTTGCAAGTCTTCAGTAATTTTCAAGTTGTGACACTGAATTATTGCTAACAGACTAGTCAACAATTAGGACGAATAATTTGGTTTCAAGAGCATTGGGCAGTTTCAGTGCTTTCTAAGAATTCATGCTTTGAGTAGAAAGAGGTTGTTCCAAAATACCAAAATGTTGGTAATGATAACATAACAGGAGTTGACATAATCAGCTCTATTAGCCTTTAACACAAAAAGTTAGCCCTTCCCCCCCCAGTTTAAACACAGTTGCAATTTGATCCTAGGACAAGAAAAGGAAAGGTTAAATGATAAAAAAAAATGCAACCCTGTTTGTTCTATATTGTGAAACATTTCTTGGTAAATAATTAATAAAATATTATGCTAACAGAGGCCCATTTTTGAGACTATTGAGCGAGGGAGGCATTTGCATTTTAAAAAAAAATAACAAGCATTAATTTTCCTTTCAGCATTATGCCTTGAACTGAAAAAAAATTCTATTTCATATTTATAAGATAAAGATATGAGAATCATCATATTATGTTATAAAATAAATTTCAGAAAACGTCTATGTGACTGTTTTGATCTTCTGCTGTTTTATTTTAAATCGCTCCCTGCTACTATCCTGATCTGATCCATGAAAGGAAAAACAAGTTCTCTGATCTCTGAGGAGGTGGATTTTATGTTTTGTTTATTAGCAGCTGGCTGGATCTTTCCATTTACAATGTGTGTGCCTCTGATCAAAGACAAAATCTAAAACCAATCTGTACCACTGCTTATCTAGACCTTCAGACTTATCAACTAAAAGGTGGCTAAAGCATTTGCCTAAACATTTTCCACAAAAATTGGAAACAACTTCAAATTAATCAAAGTTTTTGTGATACTAACTAAAAATCGTTTACTGGAATCAGAGTGTGGGGATAATGCCAAAAATTTAATTATTTGAAAACATAAGTAAGTTTTTGTTGAATCAGACACTTATTTTTCATGACTAAACTAGAAGATGAACATGAAGAACATTTCAGAGCATCTTAATTAACCTTTATAAAATTCTTCTCCCCCTCCCCTTGATTAATTCATATAGCATAATTCAAATAGAAAAGAGATGAAGACCACAATGGATGGTATGTCTCACAATACTGCACCTTTTTAACTTCCAATTTCAAGTTACAAGGATTGCTCTGTTGGCTGAAGAGAGATTTCTTGAATCTCTCAATAACTCTTCTTTTCAAGTGGCAATGCAAAGCTGGAGGAAGCTATAGGGACAGAGAAACAGCTGTTATCACTGCTCAATTTTGACTCTTCTACAGACCACATTTCCTACAGTGTTATTTTTGAAAATGGTAGTTACACTGTATATATAGACACTGATATTAAATAGCCCAAGTAATAATCTACTGTATTGAATCTGAAACAATGCATATTGTAATAATGTTCTTTTGTTCACCCACCCTGTTAGAAGGTGTTGAAACCTGAAGAGATGGTAACTGGGCCCAGCTCACTCTGACAGGTGTAGCTTGTTATATTGATTGTGGATATAGAGGGGGTAGGACTGGCCCCACTGGTCAAAGTAATCTAACATCTGGGACTAGGTAGTCTTAAGGGAGGAACCCTAGGAAGAACAGATCCTGAGGAGAAGGCTTGGGCTGGATTTTGTGTTGGTTATCTTGAATTACCAGGATTGAAATCAGTGGAACTATATATGAGGATAAGGGCTTGATACAATGCAAAATAAAGTGAATGGGAATCTTCCCCTTGATTTCAATGGGCTTTGCTTAAGGCTGTAATACACTACTCAATATGACAAAGTGTGGCTGAATCTGGCCCTTCTATTGTAAGCTTTCCAGGACAGGAACTTTATATTTTACTTGTCTGTAAAGCATCCAGAAAGGTTTTGACTTTATACCAATACAGGAAAATTTTCCATCTATGTTCTTGTGCATCAAAATCCATTCCCCTCTTTTTCTCTGTTTAACAAAGAAAAACATGCAGCATATTGCAGGTGGTGAAATAGGTCTCTTATAGGAGAACCCTCTGAACTCTCTTCTTTATGAAAGATGAAATCTTTTGTGTTTGAATTTTTAAATCACCTTTCCGCTCTAAAAATAAATGTAAAGTCCCAATTGTTAGTCAGGCCCTATTGTCAGGGCAGCTTTTTACTTATAGAATCATACAATATAAGGGTTGGAAGGGACCTCAGGAGGTCATCTAGTCCAACCCCCTGCTCAAAGCAGGACCAATCCCCAACTAAATCATCCCAGCCAGGGCTTTGTCAAGCCTGACCGTAAAAACTTCTAAGGAAGGAGATTCCACCACCTCCCTAGGTAACGCATTCCAGTGTTTCACCACCCTCCTAGTAAAAAAGTTTTTCCTAATATCCAACCTAAACCTCCCCCCCTGCAACTTGAGACCATTACTCCTCGTTCTGTCATCTGCTACCACTGAGAACAGTCTAGATCCATCCTCTCTGGAACCCCCTTTCAGGTAGTTGAAAGCAGCTATCAAATCCGCAGACTAAACAATCCCAGTTCCCTCAGCCTCTCCTCATAAGTCATGTGTTCCAGTCCCCTAATAAATTTTATTGCCCTCCGCTGGACATTTTCCAATTTTTCCACATCCTTCTTGTAGTGTGGGGCCCAAAACTGGACACAGTACTCCAGATGAGGCCTCAACAATGTCGAATAGGGGGGAACGTTCACGTCTCTCGATCTGCTGGCAGTGCCCCTACTTATACAGCCCAAAATGCCATTGGCCTTCTTGGCAACAAGGGCACACTGTTGACTCATATCCAGCTTCTCATCCACTGTAACCCCTAGGTCCTTTTCTGCAGAACTGCTGCCTAGCCATTCAGTCCCTAGTCTGTAGCGGTGCATGGGATTCTTCCATCCTAAGTGCAGGACTCTGCACTTGTCCTTGTTGAACCTCATCAGATTTCTTTTGACCCAATCCTCTAATTTGTCTAGGGCCCTCTATATCCTATCCCTACCCTCCAGCGTATCTACCTCTCCTCCCAGTTTAGTGTCATCTGCAAACTTGCTGAGGGTGCAATCCATACCATCCTCCAGATCATTAATGAAGATATTGAACAAAACCGGCCCCAGGACCAACCCTTGGGGCACTCCTCTTGATACCGGCTTCCAACTAGACATGGAGCCATTGATCACTACCCATTGAGCCCGGCAATCTAGCCAGCTTTCTATCCACCTTATAGTCCATTCATCCAGCCCATACTTCTTTAACTTACTGGCAAGAATACTGTGGGAGACAGTGTCAAAAGCTTTGCTAAGGTCAAGGAACAACACGTCCGCTGCTTTTCCCTCATCCACAGAGCCAGTTATCTCATCATAGAAGGCAATTAGATTAGTCAGGCATGACTTGCCCTTGGTGAATCCATGCTGACTGTTCCTGATCACTTTCCTCTCCTCTAAGTGCTTCAGAATTGATTCCTTGAGGACCTGCTCCATGATTTTTCCAGGGACTGAGGTGAGGTTGACTGGCCTGTAGTTCCCAGGATCCTCCTTCTTCCCTTTTTTAAGATGGGCACTACAGTAGCCTTTTTCCAGTCGTCCGGGACCTCCCCCGATCGCCATGAGTTTTCAAAGATAATGGCCAATGGCTCTGCAATCACATCCGCCAACTCCTTTAGCAGTCTCGGATGCAGCGCATCCGGCCCCATGGACTTGTGCTCATCCAGTTTTTCTAAATAGTCCTGAACCACTTCTTTCTCCACAGAGGGCTGGTCAACTCCTCCCCATGCTGTGCTGCCCAGTGCAGTAGTCTGGAAGCTGACCTTGTTCATGAAGACAGAGGCAAAAAAAGCATTGAGTACATTAGCTTTTTCCACATCCTCTGTCACTAGGTTGCCTCCCTCATTCAGTAAGGGGCCCACGCTTTCCTTGACTTTCTTCTTGTTGCTAACATACCTGAAGAAACCCTTCTTGTTACTCTTAACATCTCTTGCTAGCTGCAACTCCAGCTGCGATTTGGCCTTCCTGATTTCACTCCTGCATGCCCAAGCAATATTTTTATACTCTTCCCTGGTCATTTGTCCAATCTTCCACTTCTTGTAAGCTTCTTTTTTGTGTTTAAGATCAGCAAGGATTTCACTGTTAAGCCAGGTGTTATGTCACCTGCCATATTTACTATTCTTTCTATACATCGGGATGGTTTGTCCCTGTAACCTCAATAAGGATTCTTTAAAACACAGCCAGCTCTCCTGGACTCCTTTCCCCCTCATGTTATTCTCCCAGGGGATCCTGCCCATCAGTTCCCTGAGGTTGTCAAAGTCTGCTTTTCTGAAGTCCAGGGTCCGTATTCTGCTGCTTTCCTTTCTTCCTTGTGTCAGGATCCTGAACTCGACCATTTCATGGTCACTGCCTCCAAGGTTCCCATCCACTTTTGCTTCCCCTACTAATTCTTCTCGGTTTGTGAGCAGTAGATCAAGAAGAGCTCTGCCCCTAGTTGGTTCCTCCAGCACTTGCACCAGGAAATTGTCCCCTACACTTTCCAAAAACTACTTATATCGGTCATCATTCCAATATGGAGGATGTAGTCATCCTATAACACACATTACACTTTGGGCTTGATTCTCCACTGCCTGGTACTTTGCATAATCATTTACCCCTGTGCACAGAGGGTGTAAAACTACCTTTCTGATTTGGTAGCACTTGACACAATCACAGTGCACTGGTGCAAATAGCTACACAGGGTATAACTCAGTGGAGAATCAGGATCCTTGTGTTCAAATGGTCTGGACCAGGATTATATTCATAGATGTGATTTAACCCATGTTACCCTTCATAAATTTATATGAACAAATGCCATTTATAACTAAATGGAAACTTTTTGACACATGAAAGGTTTGACCACTATTCAGACCATCTCCACATATCTTGCTATAAAGTCTACTTGGTGTTTTTTGTTTGTTTGTTTTTTGTATTTTTCTGGGAATAACTGTGGTTATTACACTAGTATAAATCCAGAACAATTATACTGACTTTAATGGAGTTATTCCTGATGTACACAGGCCAAATTGAGATCAGGACCTGTGGGCTTCATCAGAACCAGTTACATCCAGAGATATGCTGCTTTCTTTTCACGTAGACAATGTCTTTCATATGTTGTATTGTAAACCCTTAAGAACTTTCAGCCAATCAGATGATGAATGTTTCTAATCCTATCAGTAAACAGAAGCACGTGATACCGTGTGAATTAATACCTAATACCTGCATATGTTGGGGGCATTGTGAGGTACAGGGGTTTAGGGAACTGCAACTGAAATTAACCAGAGTTGTCTCAGCAGCTGCTGTCTGATTCCAGATTCTGTTTCCATGAAATCGGATGTTAGATCAGTGAAAATAAGGCCAAGGTTTTACATAATGGTTTTTAAAAAACTTATTCTTACATTATTTTTCAGAGATCAGACCAAAACCTGTTTCCTTGGAAACTGGATTGGAGAGACTGCTGGCAGCCAAGAACCAGCAATAAGAACTCTCTCCCTTGTAAACCTCAGCTTCTAGTTGTCAGCTGAGATCTGCAATTGAGCATTTTAAAAGCCAGCTACATGTTTAAAGTCTGTTCTTCCTCAGATCTGTAAAAAAATAAACAAATAATTGGAACTCTCAAGGGATCTGGTTACAAGGCATGGAGCCTTTCATCCATAGGTCACCATTTCAAATCTAGCCCAAATTGAAAGCGTTGTTGCTGCTGAGAGATACTGGGGACTGCTTGGATTACAAAGCATTTTGAGACTGGGTGTGAATGTACCCTTCACTTCCGATAGCTGTAACAAACACTTAGGGTGGCACACCTAAACCAAGACCTGTCTGGCCAGAAACTAGCACTATGTGGGTGGGAGGGTTTCATGGGGTATTGTGACCACAGTGGGGGGGTATGTCAGGAGAAGGCAGAACAAATAAAAACATCGGAGAGACTGAGGCTTTGTCTACCCCAGATTTTTGTTGGAAAAACTTTTGTCAGTCAGGGGTATGAAAAAACACCCCGACCAACAGAAGTTTCACGGACAAAAGCACCAATGTGGACAGCACTATGTCGGGGGCAGACGCTCTCCCACCAACATAGCTACAGCTGCTGGTTGGGGGTGGTTCAATTATACTGGCAGGAGAGCTCTCTTCCGCCGGCATGGAACGGCTACATGGGAGACCTTATAGCAGTACAGCTTGCCGCTCTAAAGTCTGTAGTGTAGACAAAGCTTGAGACTATGGCTATACTACCGTTATGTCGGCAACACGTACATCGCTCAGGGCTGTGAATATTCCACCCCTCTGAGCAACATAAGCACTAGTGTGCACAGTGTTATGCCGGTGGGAGAGCGTCTCGTTGGGGTGGATTACGTCGACAGGAGAGCACTTTCCCATGGGCACAGAGCAGCTACACAAGTGATCTTACAGCAGCGCAGTTGCATGGGTACAGTTGTGCCACTGTAAACTCTCTAGTTTAGACATAGCCTGAGAAACAGACTGACAGCCGGAAAGGCATTTCAAAGCATGGTGTCTGATTCCGGCAGCAACCTGGGGTGTGGTTTTTGGGTCAGGGGTGCAGATTGAAAAGAGTATTCTTGGTCCTGTGAGCAAAAGAAGCTGTTTCCTGCTATTTGGTTCCCTCTGTGTTCACAGACACAGGATGTTTATACATTTTCTATAAATAAACAAAACTGCATCAAAGAAATACCTATCACCGAGTTGTACTTCCAACTAGAATATCCCCAGCGCCCCAAACTCTGACTAGCCACGTGGGTAGAACAGAGGCAACAGTATCAACATTTTTACTGTCTGTTCAGTGGACTGCGTGAAGTGAGCCTGGTGGCTGCTGCCCATTCTTAGTTATCAGGTGTCCATGCTATGATAACCACAAATGGTTTTAATTAATGTCTCTGAGGGCCATCTGAGAAGAGAGGCTGGGATTGAATGGGTGTGGAGCCTGAAATACTTGCTTATCTCTCCAGGTGGGCCCTCCAACACACAACTAAGGCACACTGATAGGGCAGGGCAGGGTAGGGAAGATTGCACAGACAGAGGATTTGCCACACTGGCATTAAATTCAATCATTTCATTTTCTTTTAAATTAAAGAGAAGTTTCTTTTCTTTCGCCTAGGGGATTCACTTCCAGCATTTTTCACCTTTGACAGGTATAATAATTTCAAGGATGTAAAATAGGTTAACGAGTCCTATTATGTGTGATATACAAATTCAGTTTGGCTGTTCTACTTTAAAAGAAAATTGAACCAACTTTGCTCAGCAATCTGAAAGCTCCAGTGGTAATAAGCACGTCTTGCCAAGTATAAACTGTGAATTTTGGAGGGTAAATTGGCATTCATTTAAAATTAGTAATTGTGACCTCTACTACTGAGTTGAAGCCATGCTGCTGGAGAATGAAATCATTTGTTATACTAACAGTTGGAGAGTACAGTCTAAGAGATTTATCCTAGTTACAGTTTTGCTTTAGTACCAGTTTGAAATCAGAGCTGCTACTCCTTTAAATATTAAACATTGAATTTCTTCAATTAGCATTAAGTCAGAATAGAAACTGTATTTAAATTCAAAATATTTAAGCTAACTAATGCATTCAGCAATTGAAGTACTGTGTTAGAAATAACAGGAAACTGTTAAAAATGACTAAACGAATAAAAGAGTTTCATGAAATCTTTGTGTCAGTGTTTTATATTAAGTCATTTGAAATACAATACTCATATTACTGGCATGTCAGAATGTTATTAAAATAAGTTTCTGTATAAAATCCATTTTAATGAGGTGAGCCAATGGCATTTCTTAATATGACTCACTTATTACCATCCTTCATATACTAATATTCAAGGTTAGTTTTTATTTTAAAAAATAATATTTTTTAAAAATATCATGCCATCTGTAAAAATGTCAAGTTCTGTTGTTTTTAAAGAATAGCAACTAAAATAGCAACACTGTAGTACAATCATTTTGACATCAACAAGCAAACAAGAGGATGGAGTGTTCTGAAGGAGCAGAAATGCATACCTGAGTGATGTAGATTATTTTGTGCAGCTGAATTAGAATCTGCTGAATAGGGTCACTGATCTGGCGCACCTTCCTTTGTGACACAGCAATTCCTGCAGATGCTGCAGATGATAATGCTACAATCAGGAGGAGAGCCCATTTTGTTGTTTTTCCAGGACATATCACTAGTGTGTGCAGATTATTTTTTAAAATTATTGTTTCTATATGGAATCTAGACAAAAATAGTCCTTTGCCTTTTAATCTCTGACTTTTTCCCCAATAATGTCCAAGTCTGAGATCAGTTCTAATATTACAAAAGGATAAAAAGGTTAAACTAAAAACCTTACAAGTTAGATCGCCTTATTAATCATAAATTCAAAAGGTAAAATCACTTTCTCTGCTTCATTCAAACTAAAATAGATTATTTGGGAGAGAAGAGGCATAAATATATTTTGCTACTCATAAAAGCCTTTTCAATTTTATGTGTAGGGTTACCGAACAATATAATAAACATGATCCTCTGATTTTAATTGTGGTAAACTATCATTTATTTTGCACACAGATTAACACATGCTCCTTTGCTTTCAAATATTTTATTACTATTAACAAGTATCTCTTTTACCTTAGAGATTATAATATGTTTTATGAAGATAGTATGGAAGTATTATTTTCACAAAATAGTTTTACTCCCACTTATTGTACCATAAGTTCCTTGTTAACTTTTCTTTCCAATATCTAGCCGCATCAGCTTTTGAGAACACCTCAATGAGAATGTGAGACAATGGATTGCCTCATGTTTTCTGTTCGTTGCCTAACTCAATGAAAATGGTAGTTATTTGTCAGAATTCCCTGTTCCTGCCAGATACCATTTTGGCTGACAGACCCCAAAAAAAAAAAAAAAAAAATTCAGGACAGGCTATGGAGGAACTTGTTAAAGGCCTTCTAAATATCATCATAGTAAGCATATTACTGAATAATTGGCATATATCATGCATAATGGAAAAGGCCATAGATGCTAATCAAAATGCAATGCTGTAAATGAAGCCCATCATTCCACTCCCCTATCCTCTGCCCACAGAAGTGTTAATGCAATGTTATAATTGAGATTTCAAATCTATAGTCCCCATGGCAAGTGTATCTCAGCGTCCTAGCACATAAGCAGAATTATGTATTATATGGTGTTAGTGTTGTTGCTCTACATATTCTGTATGTATACATATACACACATACAATTTGTCTGTATGTACACTGTGGCAAATTGCCAGTACGATTATGATGTGTCCCACACTTCCTCTTCTTGGGGTGGTTCAGGGCACAGTTTCCTGCTCCTGAACTAGGGTATCTACTGTCCCACTAGTAACCCGGAGAGGGAGGGACCCGGGCCCGACCTCTACTCCAGGTCCCAGCCCAGGGCCCCTAGGGATAGTGGTAAACCATTTGAACTAGTGCTTCCTTCCCCTGGGCTACTTTGCTTTCCTGCTTTCAGCTTGTGGGGCTTCCTGCCCTCTCTCTCTGCACAAGTCAGGTGTCTCTTTACCTAGGGTCTTGGTCTTCTAGCCAGCCATGGCACTTCTCCAAACTCTCCTCTACTTCAACTCCTTCAAACTGCTCTCTGCTCCAACTCCAAACCAACTCCTTCCCCTGGCTGATTGAAGCAGGGGGCTTTTATCAGGTGACTAGCTTCAGGTGCTCTAATTGGCTTCAGGTGCTTTTAATTAATCTATAGGGCAGCAGCTGTGAGCCAGAAACTAGAGAGGGGAGCCCCTGAAGCCAGCTAAAAGGGCTCCCTTCTTTGGCACCCTTGTGGAGAAGGAGGTTTTGAAACAGGCTAGACAACGTCAAAGGAATCAAGGCCTGGAAAGCACAGCAAAAAAAATCTCAAAAATAATCAATGTAAAAATTAATTTTTGTTGAATTTTACATCTCAGTATTTTAAACTATGAGCCAGATTTGAGTGTGTGTGTGTGTGGTGCCAAGAGATCGATATTTCTTGCTTTTCTAAGATTGATGTTGTGTGAAATTCCAGTTGTTGCTATAAAATTGGTTCCATTCGTGCCATGGAGTACAAGTGGCTCTGATAATAATGACTTGCACTAGCAGGTAACTGAGTCCTTTGTGTGGTGGCCCTAGAGATATGGAACTTACTTCCCTTGACATCCACCTCAGCCAATCCCTGCCCCGCTTTTTAAAAAACATTTGAAGACACACCAGGTGTTTCCAGCTGAAATCCCTTTCGGCTCCTGTGTATGACTCCTGTTTAATGACATCATTATGTCTTTTTAGTGTTTTATTTGTTTTTTTTTGTATTGTCTGTTAATTCTGTTTTGTTGTTGTTTTGTTATATATTTTAACTGTGCAGCGATTGATCACCTTGCCATGGGGCACTTTATCAATAAAATTAACATTTTCTGTAGATTTAGTAGCATGAATTTACTCTGTTTCAGTCCATCATGCTACATATACATGAGTGGAGATTCATAGAAGCAGAGCTACCTTCATCTATGAATATGCAGGGATAGTTGGCTATAAAACCTCAAACTTCCAGATGCCAGATTAATTGAATATTGATAAAAAGAAAAGGAGTACTTGTGGCACCTTAGAGACTAACCAATTTATTTGAGCATAAGCTTTCGTGAGCTACAGCTCACTTCATCGGATGCATACTGTGGAAACTGCAGAAGACATTATATACACAGAGACCATGAAACAATACTTCCTCCCACCCCACTCTCCTGCTGGTAATAGCTTATCTAAAGTGATCACTCTCCTTACAATGTGTATGATAATCAAGTTGGGCCATTTCCAGCACAAATCCAGATTTTCTCACCCTCCCCCCACCCCCAAACTCACTCTCCTGATGGTAATAGCCCATCCAAAGTGACCACTCTCTTTACAGTGTGTATGATAATCAAGGTGGGCAATTTCCAGCACAAATCCAGGTTTTCTCACACACCCCCACCCCCATACACACACAAACTCACTCTCCTGCTGGTAATAGCTTGTCCAAAGTGACCACTCTCCTTACAATGTGTATGAAAATCAAGGTGGGCCATTTCCAGCACAAATCCAGGTTCTCACCCCCTCCCCCCCCAAACACACACACACAAACTCACTCTCCTGCTGGTAATAGCTTGTCCAAAGTGACCACTCTCCTTACAATGTGTATGAAAATCAAGGTGGGCCATTTCCAACACAAATCCAGGTTTTCTCACCCCCCCCCCCCAAAACAAACACACACAAACTCACTCTCCTGCTGGTAATAGCTTATCGAAAGTGACCACTCTCCCTACAATGTGCATGATATTCAAGGTGGGCCATTTCCAGCACAAATCCAGGTTTTCTCACACACCCCTACCCCCATACACACACAAACTCACTCTCCTGCTGGTAACAGCCCATCCAAGTGACCACTCTCCCTACAAAGTGCACGATAATCAAGGTGGGCCATTTCCAGCATAAATCCAAGTTTAACCAGAACGTCTTGGGGGGGGGGGGAGTAGGAAAAAACAAGGGGAAATAGGCTACCTTGCATAATGACTTAGCCACTCCCAGTCTCTATTTAAGCCTAAATTAATAGTATCCAATTTGCAAATGAATTCCAATTCAGCAGTGGATTTGTGCTAGAAATGGCCCACCTTGATTATCATACACATTGTAAAGAGAGTGGTCACTTTGGATGGGCTATTACCATCAGGAGAGTGAGTTTGTGTGGGAGGGGGCGGAGGGTGAGAAAACCTGGATTTGTGCTGGAAATGGCCCAACTTGATTATCATACACATTGTAAGGAGAGTGATCACTTTAGATAAGCTATTATCAGCAGGAGAGTGGGGTGGGAGGAGGTATTGATTCAGGATCTCTGTGTATATAATGTCTTCTGCAGTTTCCACAGTATGCATCCGATGAAGTGAGCTGTAGCTCACGAAAGCTTATGCTCAAATAAATTGGTTAGTCTCTAAGGTGCCACAAGTACTCCTTTTCTTTTTGCGAATACAGACTAACACGGCTGTTTCTCTGAAAGCTGTCATTGATAAAAAGGTGAGTACAGGTTATAGAAAACATCAAATGCAAATACGAATTTAATCTCCATGTACACATGTGTGTGATGTACTCATATGAGGCACTGGATTTTTTAAACACCCCCCCCCTTTCCGTTGGTCACATAAGTAACCTTGTTTCAGGATACTGAGTACAGACTTTACACATGAAGAAGTTATTGTTTTATCTGGTTTGTAAAGTATTTCTCTCAATAAAATTTCAGGCTTGGAAAATTTTCTGAGCATAATCATCATTTCATAGAAGTGGAAGTAGACTTTTGCATAAGACAGCTGATAACAAATAATTCATTGTGAAAGTGGTAAGAAAATGGATTGCAGAAGATATCATCCCAGTTTAGAGACCATCTTAAATAAAGATCATGGCCTACATTGTCAGAAGCGAATAGTGATTTAGGGTGTCTCGTTACTTTGGGTTCCCAACCTAAGACATATTAAAAAGGCCTGATATTTAGAAAGCACCAAGCACATACCCTCAGAAAATCATGCCCCTATGTGTTGTTTCCAGTTTCTCACCCTCACTGAGAACAGAGGCACCAATAATCTTTTTTTTTTAAATTTAGCGCTTTGAATTTTAATTTTTCTTTATAACTTCAGTTATAACTTAAGAACACATTATGGGACAAATTTTCAAATACAGGAGGTAATAGGTATGCATACAAAAAAGTACACACACCTGGGGCGTGCACCAGTAACTGCTTCACTGTGTTTGCAAAGGTGGATTTTTACTGATGCACTTGTTGAATCTCTGTTTGATAATCCAGAACTATGTCTAACAGGAAAACTGGAGGAATTGGGGCAAAAAAAAATTCAAAGTAATTTTCTTTAACAAAAGCAATCATTCATAGTTTTAGAATTAAGAATTGTGATGGGACAAGGCCAGATGGCTATAGAAAAGTAGTGGGAGATAGATATATTAGCTCCAGGCTAAACAAATCCCTGGTACCAAGATAAGTGAAATGGCAGCTGCTCCAGGTCAACTAAAACACCTGGGGCCAATTAAGAACTTTCCAGAAGGCTAGGTTGCTTGGGACATCTGAAGCCAATCATGGGCTGGCTGAAACTAGTTAAAAGCCTCCCAGTTAGTCAGGTGGGTGTGCATGTCAGGAGCTGTGGGAGGAAGTTGTGCTGTTGGAGAGACTGAGTAGTACACACCACATCAGGCACAAGGAAGGAGGTCCTGAGGTAAGGGTGAAGTGGAGCTTGAGGAAGTGAGACAACAGAGACTGTGCAAGGAAGGATAACTTCTCCTCACCTCCCTTGCTGGCTTATGATGAAAATGGCTCAGTAGACTGTGACCCTTGTCTCTAGAGAGAGAAGGGTTACAAGGAGGGTCACAGTGAGCCTCTGAAGCTAGCAAAAATCTGCCAGGAAATGTGGGACCCACGGAGGCAAGGACAGAGCTTTGTCACAGAATACAACAACACTTCTTTAAAGGCTTTTACTTATTATGAATAATGTATTAAATTAGTTATTGCTGATTTTATTTAGGCAAGAAAGAAATGTAAAACTGATTGTTAATAACTGAATTATTTACAACAAAGAGAAAGAGGTGAATTTTCCAATTTTATTGCATGAACACATTAACTAGATTTGCATGCTTTCCTTTTAAGCTAGATCATCACTATCTGTTATTCTAGTCAATCTGTAGTGTCGAATCATTCATGAAATACAGCTAGAGGAAGTTATGCATTCATAGTGCTATATTTTTGCCTAGGCAAAATACAGTGGAACCTCAGAGTTATGAACACCTCGGGAATGGAGGTTGTTCATAACTCTGAAATGCTTGTAACTCTGAACAAAACGTTATGGTTGTTCTTTCAAAAGTTTACAACTGAACATTGACTTAATACAGCTTTGGCACCTTACTATGCAGAAGAAAAATGCTGCTTTAACCATCTTAATTTAAATGAACACACACACAAACAGTTTCCTTACCTTATCAAATCTTTTTTTTAAACTTTACCTTTGTTTTTTAGTACTTTACATTTGACAAAATACTGTAGTGTATTTGCTTATTTATTTTTGTCTCTGCTGCTGCCTGATTGCGTACTTCTGGTTCCAAATGAGGTGTGTGGTTGACCAGTCAGTTTGTAACTCTGAGGTTCTACGGTACATTTATTTATATTACAACTGTATTGTACATTTTTTCATTTACAGCTTTGTGAAACCATCCGATAAGAGGATGTGTATAGATTATACTAAAGTATATTGCTTTCAGCATAAAGAGGTACTAACAGGAAATTGGAGCTTATGAATGTATCTCCTCCCAAAGCTACTGTCTTGGATTTTTGAGCTGTGTCATGAATACTCATTAAATCACTTATGGATTGGTATGTATGGTAAGTTTTGCCCCTCTATACATGTACCCAAAGATGACGAGGGCATTTCAAGACACTGCTTGGTAAGAATCTGAAGACAAGCTGGGAGGGGGAGAGTTTGGAACTGTGGAAAAGATCAATGGAGAGAAAGAACCACACTCTTGGAAATCAGGAAGTAACATTCACCCTGAGATAAGACTGAGGAAGAACTGGAATTTGACAGAAGGCAAGCAGGATGATAGAGTAAGAATAACTTAACCAACTTAGAAAAAATAATAATAGTAATGCAAAAAAGCCTAGAGATATCCTAAAACAGACATGATAGCCAAAGGGTGAACAGTGTTATGCCTTCTGCTCAAAAAAAGTCATTACAACATAGACAACTCTAACATTATTCTTGTGATAGTCTATAGGCTGTAATATATTATATATGTATGTCATAGGAATTTGATGTAGTAGCCAAAATTGCCTGGTGCAGTGATACATTTTTTTCTCTTGGTGCCCATATGTAAGTAACTAAATGTTCTTAATATTTTTCCCTCAAGAATAACAGTTAAAAGGCTGTTCACTTGTTTTGAAGCAAAAACATTCATTTGCTTGTCAGCAAGTAATCTCAAACTCTTATGTGATTTGTTCCCTCCCTTCCTCAATGAGATATCAAATACAGATTAGCCACAGGCAGCTTGAGAGGAAATACATTTACAAGCCTTCTTAAATGAACTAGTATTGCTGAGCTATGAACTAAGCAGAGTATACTAAACCCCTGATTTCTGGACTCCACAATGAAAAGTTAACTGTCTTTCATTAATTAAAGAGTACTATACATCTCCTTTTGAACCGTAGTGGCATAATAATTTATTTGTGCTCCATGGAAAAATATTAATTCAAACTTTAAGGATCAGTAGAAGAAATATTGCTGACCAAGCTTTAGACCATTTTAAAAGACTAAAGCACACAACTATATATTATGTCTTCTGCAAACAAAAATTGATTCACAGAAAGTCAGAAGATACAATTGATTTAACACTGGCACGATTCTTATTTTCACATAGGCCTCTCTACACTGTTCTGCCTGCCAGAATAGTATAAAGGGGGTTTAATATACATCAGATTTAATGTTCTATAATTCCTACATGACAAATCAATTTCAACTTCTGACTTTCTAATGTTGCACATTTACAAGTCATACACATTATCACTTCTGGATCTTAAATAAAGAGCTTAGTCATCAGCAGATTGTCAGTATGGATCCATACTCTCAGGAGATTAGATAATAGCAGCAAAATTCTGAGGAAAACTTATTAAATAAGATTATACAACTGCTCTCCCAGATTGGGCATCTGATCTGGAAACCAACTCAAGAGCATAAATACATATATTGAAATCCAGGGAGCAGACATATATCTCTGCAATGCAGGTATTTCTAAGACATGCTTTAGAGTCTACTTTAGACCTATGCCCTAAAACCTAATGGGAGATATCAGTGTTCTCTTTAATTTACCCTGAGGGCAGTTGTGTTGCCTCACAGACCATTATGATTTTGAGACATTCTGGCTGGATACAGGGTGCATTCACAGAGTTTGTATATCTCTAATTACAACACTTTCAGGAAAACAATAGTAACTGTTATAATTGGGCAATAGTTTGTGTTTTGTATTGCATAATTAAAATTCCCAAAACAGACATAATAACCAAAAAGCTATGAAACAACAGTTACTATATGTACATGAAAGAGTTTCTATGAAGAGCAGTATTCCAATTGCTCAAAATAATTCTCTTTCAAATAAAACTGAATTTAGGTGACAATGTACATTATGAAGTATCAGCACTGAAGCACAGAGTATTTAAATCATATCAATGAGAATAAAAAGCATCTGAAACTACAAGACTGCTTCACCAACGATGATATATGTGCAAACATACTGTAACTTAAAAGACTGTATGCAGCACGACCTACTCAGGAGAAATTGTCACTGCATGAAATGGAAATTTGCGCTGGTAAAGGCATGCCAAAATAGAGCCCTGAAGAATTTTCTTGGAATTCATATTTTTAAAGTGTTTCCTTAAGGATCACTCACATACTGTGTTTCTGTCTCATACAGAATTTTGAGCTCTCCTATCATTTGTTTGACTTCAAAATGTTACTGTTGAGTACTACCATGATCTTTTAGGTTGCGAAGAACCACAGCTGGAAGGCCATAAGACTGCCACCCTGTCACTAACGATGCCTCTATTTTCTTAACGTTGGCCCTGAACATGAGCGTAGGTACTTGCAGAAGCAGATCAAGAGGCAGCAAAGCTGAAGAAATAAAAGAGGGAAATACTGTATATGCAACTAAAACAAACTTTAAAAGAACTTGGAAATGGTAAGATTTAATTTCAGTGCACGTCTGGTTGTCATAAACATGTAATTACCTGGCCTTGGTCTTGATCCTAGGCATCCAATATGATCTCTATAAAACAGAAGTAGGTTTAATATTGTCTTGTTTCAAATCATAAAGATTCCAGGGGAAATAAAATGTCCCTTGCTCCCATCACATGCCCCCTCATGATCTCCTACCTCCCATCCCTTTGCCCCAATATTTGGCACAGTCCAGCAGCTTCAGCTACATAACCCAGAATCAACATTTTAAAATAATTTTGAACTCTGCACTGTATACATATGAAAATATCTCTCTGCAAATGACCCTGGCCATAGTCATAGGTAAAGAAAATTAGGGTTGTGAGGGGCACAAGATTAAACAATTGTGATACAGCATGGCCAGAGGGCAGCAGGAGAGTGTTTTTGTTGTTTTTTTTTTAAGCAGAAAAGAATTTTATTTGTGTAACACTTACAAGGAATCACCAAAAAGGATAAAGCAAAACTATGCAACAAAAGCAAACACAAGGTATAACACAGCAGCCTTCAGGAGGGAGACGTGTTCAGGCTAGCCTGGGCCCAGAGCGGGGGGGCTTCCTCGACACTCGTGGTCTTCCACCCTCCTGAGTTACCTGGTGGCCTAGAGCGGGGGGGCTTCCTCGACACTCATGGTCTTCCACCCCCTCGAGGTACCTAGTGCCACGCCCAGTGTCACTGATTATTCCTCTCCTGAGAGTGCCCGACAAGATGGGCACGGCTGCGGGGTGGATGGGGATGTACACCACGTGTGATAGGACCCCTCCTAGGTGACAGTAATGATGGTATCCACAGCGGCAACGGCTGGGGCTGGGGTCTCTCGCTCTTCCCCTCAATGAAAGTGTCAGATGGAGGGAACCGGACGAGGTCACCGAGCAGAGAACCTCGGACAGCACCCACTGCTCCTCGAAGGCGTCAAGGGAGTCGGTGGACGCCGCCCAGAAGAACTCCGCCTGGATACGTGAATGTACTGAGGATCGGAAAACGGCCCTACAATCGCAGGATGCTTCATTAGCCAGCCTCCTCTCTCTTGTTTTATAAATGGCTGTTTTAGCTAGGGCCAGGAGGAGGTTAACCAGGAGATCTCGCGATTTTGTGGGGCCACGGATGGGGAGCGTGTAAATAAAAAGGTGAGGGGAAAAGTGTAGCCAAAAGTGTAATAAAATATTCGTGAGCCGGAAAAGGGGCTGCAGCCTGGCACACTCTAAATATACGTGCGCCAGGGTTTCCCTCATGTTGCAAAAAGGGCAAGTATCCGAGATGGGGGTGAACCGTGTCAAAAACACGCCCGTGCTCACAGCTCCGTGAAGGAGCCGCCAACTAATGTCCCCGACGGCCCTCGGGACCAAGGTGGAATACAGGCTGGCCCACCAGGGTTGCTCACCCTCCAAAGGTGGCAGGAGGTCCCGCCACTTTGTATCGGGGCGGGACACCAGGGTGTGAGCGTGGAGGGTGTGAAGCGTGAGTATGTATAAATATTTCCGTGGCGCGATTTGGAAGCTGACCGGCTGCAGTTCATGCAGCCTGCTCGCAGTGAAAGGGTGAGGGGTTTGTTGGGATCTACGGGGTAGGGGCCCAATTGAAAGATCCGGACGGCCTGGGGTAGAGGGTGGGCGGGGTGCGCCCTCGCGCAGGGCTCGGTTGAGATAAGCCTGAGCAGCGGGCGTCAAGGCGGCCTTCACCTCCTGAAGTACGCGCCGGGGAGTACTAGGTCTGGAGAGCCCCATGTGCCCAGCGAGCGTCAGGGGATCCAGCCAGTCTCCCCGGTCGTAGTCCAGGAGGTCTCCGATTCTCGTGACTTCCGCCAGGACCAAACTCTGGCGCACCGAACGGGACTCCGCTGCTTGCACACGGAGCTGGAGGTTGTGTAGCAGGGGCTCCGCGAGGAGATCTGCTCCCACGGTGGCCGCTACGGACCTGGTAGTTGAAAACAGTTTCCAGGTCCGGAGGAGGTCCTGGTAGAAGACTGGCAGCCCGGAGAGGTCTTGCGGAAAACCTCTCGGACAGAGATAAAAGAGCTGCCGGTCATATCGGAGCCCTTGGAAGCGGCGCAGGAAGGCGTGCGCCAATATGCTCCACGTCGAACTACCTGCACTATAAAGGAGCCTCTGCAGGGCCTGGAGGCGGAAGACACGGACCTGAGTGTACAGACACTTCAGGCCCTGCCCTCCTTCCTTCAGGGGTAGATGAAGAACCCCAACAGGGGCCCAGTGCATTCCTGACCAAAAGAACTCTAGAATTGATGTCCGGAGGTCAGTCAGGAAACCCGGGGCTGGGACCAGGGTGTTGAGCCGGTACCAGAGCGTGGACAGGACTAGTTGGTTAAGCACCAGTGCTCTCCCTTGGAGGGAGAGACATCGGAGTAGCATCGTCCATTTCCGGAGCCGCTCTATCACCCCGCCTTCTAAATTTTGCCAGTTCTCCGGCGGAGAAGGGTGCGTGGCAGAAAGGTAAACGCCTAGGTAGAGCAGTGGACCCGCGCTCCACTGGATGGTCTGAAGTGCGGGTGGGAGAGAACTCACCCGCCGCCAGTTCCCCACTGCCAAGCCAGAGCTCTTGACCCAGTTGACTCGGGCAGAGGAGGCTGCCGAATAGATGGCCTGGCAAGCCTCCACCCACGCCAAGTCACCCGGGTCCTGGACCACGAGGAGCACGTCATCGGCATACGCTGACAGGACCAGCCGCAGCTCCGGCTCCCGCAGCACCAACCCCATCAACCTCCTGCGGAGGAGACAGAGGAAGGGCTCGATCGCCAGAGCGTACAGCTGGCCCGAGAGGGGGCACCCCTGCCGTACTCCTCTCCCGAAGCTGACCGGTTTGGTCAGGGTCCAGTTGAGCCTAAGCAGACACTCCGCGGAAGCGTACAGCACCTGGAGAAAACTCACAAACTGAGGTCCGAAACCAAACGCTTGCAGAGTGCCCAGGAGGTACCCATGGTCCACTCTATCGAACGCCTTCTCCTGATCAAGAGACAGGAGGGCAAATGACAGACCATCTCTACGCCCAAGTTCCAAAAGATCTCGGACTAGAAATAGGTTGTCAAAAATGCTGTGACCTGAGACAGTATAGGTCTGGTCTGGGTGGATCACATCCGCAATCACAGACCCTAGCCGCAGCGAGACTGCTTTCGCTATGATTTTGTAATCCGTGCTAAGGAGCGAGACGGGACGCCAATTTTGTAAATCGCGGAGGTCCCCCTTCTTCGGCAACAAGGCGAGCACCGCTCGCCTGCACGAAAGAGGGAGGACCCCACCCTGCAAAGACTCAGCCCAGACAGTGGCTAGGTCTGGGCCAAGAATGTCCCAGAATGCACAGTAGATCTCCACGGTCAGCCCGTCCATGCCCGGAGATTTATTGGTGGGCATGCGACGGAGGGCTTCCAAGAACTCTGCCAGGGTGAGAGGCAGCTCTAGTCGGTCTCGATCGCCCACGCTGACCATGGGGAGTTCCTCCCAGAGCACCCTGCAAGCGCCAGGATCGGTCGGATCCGGGGAGAAAAGGCTTGTGTAGAAGTCATGGGCCCTCCCACACATCTCCACCGGATCTGTGAGGGGGGCGCCGTCTTCTGCTAGAAGGCAGGTGACGTGTTTCTTGGCCCCCCTCGTTTTCTCCAGGGCGTAGAAGAAACGGGAACCGCGATCCATCTCCCGAAGGAGGCGGATGCAGGATTGAACAAAGGCACCTCGGGCCCGATGGTCCTCGAGAGTCCGGAGCTCCTCCCGCTTCTCCCAGCATGCTCCGCAGAGGAACGGGTCCTCGGGGCTGGCGGCCAGATGCCTCTCCATCTCTAAGACCTCCCTTTCCAACTGCTCTATCGCCGCATTTCTCCGTCGGCTGGTGCCCCAGGTGTAGTCACGGCAGAAGAGCTTGGCGCGCACCTTCCCTAGATCCCACCATCGCCACACCGAGGGAAAGGCACGCCGCTGCTCTCGCCAGGCCAGCCAAAACTCCCGGAAGGACGTCACGAAGCCCTCATCCTCCAACAGGCTGTTGTTAAAGTGCCAATAGGCCGGTCCCGGCCTCTCTGCACGGAGGGAGGCTGTTATGGTGGCTAGATGATGGTCGGAGAATGGGGCCGGCCAAATGTTGGAGGAGTGGGCCTGTGAAAGATGGAAACAGGATAAATAAATATGGTCCAACCAAGAGTGGTGTGACCGATGGGCCTCCACCCGGACAAAAGTGAACGTAGAAGTGTCATCTGGGTGGTGGTTATGCCAGACGTCTACTAGGGAGTGATGTTTGACTATTTCTCGGAGAATGTTCGCAGCGGCCAGGCTCAGCTCGGCCCCTGAGCGGTCCTGTTCCTCGAGGGTGGTGTTAAAGTCCCCTCCCAGGACTAAGCACTCGTGAGAATCTAGGGTGCCGAGGAAGTCGGACACCCGCTGATAGAATTGCAGCCGCTTCGGGCTCGTTGTCAGGGCATAGATGTTAACGAGGTTGACCACGAGCCCCTCCATATGGACTCGGAGATGCAGCAGGTGGCCCAGCACGGCCTAAGTGACCCCTAGCACCTCGGGCCGTAGGTTGGGGAAGAACAGGGTCGCCACTCCAGCTTGTCGAATCGTGAAGTGGCTGAAGTAGACCCCATCCCCCCACTCCAGCCGCCAGGTGTCCTCGGCGGTCGGATCCGTATGGGTCTCCTGCAGGAAAACCACAGAGTACCCCCCTTCCCGAAGGTAAGAGAGCACCTGGGACCTGCGGAGAGCCATCCTACAGCCCCTGGTGTTCAAAGTTGCAATAATGAGGGGCGTCATGCGGAGGGCTGGGGGGTGGGGGTTCCTTGTTGGCGGGGGTGTTCACAGCCCCCGGCGGGTCATGCAACAATCCGTGACCCATCCCGTAAGTGAGTAAATCGTCACGGAAGCTGCTGGCCCGCCCGTAGGCCGCGGCACCGTGCCTTCCTTTCCCTTTACCCTCCTTTATAAGGGCCCTTGTGGGCTGGAGGATGTGATCAAAGTCCCCCCATAGCTGGAGAGCTAGCTGTGCCCTGTTGCGGGAGCCACCGATGTCTTCTAAAAACTGTCGCAATGCTTTTCGCAGCTCATGGTGGGGGGGTTGCGATTTCCGGGTTATTCCCTGGTGGGGCTCTTGGTGCAGCCTCGTGGTCCGCTGAGGCAGGCAGGCAGGGTGCAGACCACTGACGGGGCATCTGACAGGCTAAAGTTATTAGGTCCGTCTCAAGCCTTGGGGTAGAAGAGGATGGCGGAGGGAAAATTGCAGCTCCTAATGGGTCACAGCAGGAAAATGCGAAGACTGCTCCTTGGGGGGGATCCGCAAAAAACGGGAAAGAATAACCCCAGGGGCGGCAATAGCATTACAGGAGGAGGTGGATTGGGCAGGGACAGGGATGGGGGTGGGGGCGGGGGCAGAGGCGAGGCTCTGGGCTTCGGGAGGCAAGCAGCTGAGAGGTGGTGCCTCCCGAACAGATTCGAGGGTTAAGGGGGTGCTCCCACTGATGCTAGGCGCAGGCTCTGTGGTGGATTTGGCAGCCATGGCTTCAGGTGGTGGACCACCTTCTGCAGGGTGCTCGCCCGGGAAGGCGGTTAGGGGGAGGGAGCATGGGGAAAGGGGGACTGGGGTAAGGCTGCCCAGATCGAGGCCAGCCGGCAGTAGGTCATTCTCTCCCTGGGCGACCGGGGTCAAACCTAGGGCCTCGATCTCCTCATACATGGAGGAAAGGTCATCTTCTGCCACCCCGGGGGACTCCGCTCTGGCGCCCGCTACGACAGTCACTTCGGGGTTCGTGGGGGGTTCGGATGATATTCGGGCAGAAGGGGCTTCCTCAGGGGTCTCGGAGGGGAGATTCTACCTTCCAGTGCTATTTTGTCTTCCCCTCCTGACACCGGTGGATGGATCTCTCTCGTGGGCACAGCGGAAGGCTCAGTGTCAGTGCCTCCCTTCCTGGTCTTCCGGGGGGCCTCCGCATTGGACGGGTGCAGCGGAGCTCGAGCCTTCCGCTTGCCTCGCTTTCCCTGGACTAGGGTCCAGCCCTCCATAGCATCGTCTGGGGGCTGGTTAGCAGGGGTCGTGTCGGGGGGCAGAGGCGATGGTTCAGAGGCTCGGGGGGGTAACGGTGAGACAACATGGGGGGGCGGTTCTCCTTGGGGTGGGCTCTCTCCTATGCCCAGTAATATCTTTGCTGCACCCTCCTCCATAGGCTCTGCTGGATTGTTAACAGCAAGGGCGGGGCTCCCTCGCTCGTCTGGGCGTTGTAGGGGAGGTGTCTCTTGGGCCCGGGCAGGAGCAGCGGTGGATCGAGCAGGAGGAGAGGTGGTTTCAGATGTCGGGCGGCCAGGGGCGCCGGCAATGACGGAGCCGATGTCCTGCCGGGTCTTGGGGGTCTCGGGTGCCCCTCCCCGCCGGGCCAAGGGGCAGTCTCTTCGGACATGCCCTGCTGATCGGCAGAGGTAGCACCGGGCCTCTCCTGTGGAATAGTAGACCTGATAGCGGGTTCCCTGGTAGGGGACTAGGAAGGACCCCTCGAGCGCCTCTTCATCACGTGCCGGCGGCGGCGGTAGAAGCTGCACTTGCCGGCGAAATGAAAGGACGTGATGGAGGGTGGGGTCCTTGCAGCCCAACGGGAGAGGGCTGATGACAGAAACGGGTTTCCCCAGGGTGGAGAGAGCGGGTAACAGGGCGGCATTGGGTAGAAAAGGAGGGACAGAGGTCACAACTAGGCAGACGCCCAGGACTTCTAGCGGCTCCAGGGGGACAAACACCCCCCCCCCCCCCCACCGCCAGGCCCTTCTCCACTGCCTCCTGGGCGGCAGCCTCCGATGCTAAGAAAAAGACGACCTTCCCGTACATTTTGGAGGCCACCACAATAGCCGTGGGTCCTACCACTCTCGCCAACGCCTGCACGTATGTCTCCACGTGGGGCGAGGCGGGCACCAGGAGGCAACGGACTCCGTGCTTCCTGGTCATGGTGGGAAAGGGGCCCCGGCCGCTATTGATGGTAGCGGAGGCGGTGGGTGGGCGAGAGGATGAGGCGGCAGGCGGGGGGGGGGGGCTGCCACCGCCTGGGCATACGCCCTGGGGGCCGGGGGAGGGATGCAATCCGGGAGTGGGGGGGGGAACGCGGACCCACGCGCGTTTATCCGAAGAGTCTCGTTTGGTCAGCTCTTGTGTCTGGTCCGGATGATGGAATTCAAAGCAAGCAGTTGAGGCTAGAGGCAGATGGCAGGTTGCCAGCAGGGACGGATGGCAGGGGGCCGTGACGGTTGTAATAGTGTTGGGGGGGCACCGATGGATCGGGGGGCAGCTTCGTGCAACACCCCCTGTGCCCCTACAAACGCAGTTAAGACACAGTCAAACTCCCCCCACACGAGAGTACAGTTCAAAAGTTACTCAGTCTTACTGCCCCCTCCACGATGATTTGTAGCTTCCCCGGGCGATGTCTCTGTCAGCTCTCTTCTCTCCCGGTCTTTGTGGAGCATTCCAAAAATGCCAAGCAAAGATAAGAAGAAGATTAATTACGGATCTACAAACGAACAGCAAAACGTTTGGGTTTGGGGGCGTCCACTCTCCTCCTCCGGGGAGCGGGTCGGCCGTCCTCCCCCCCTCCTGCGGGGGTTGCAGCTGAAGCAATAGCAGCGTCCGAGGGCAGGCGTGGGGGGCTGGCAGGCAAGCTGGCAGCCGACCAGCACTCGAACGGCAGCAAAAAAAACCAGCAAAAAAAAAACAAAACGAAGAAAAAGAAAAAGCGTCTGGCCCGGTCAGGCGGGGGAACTGAAGCAGGGGCAAAAAGCAAGGAAAGCCCAGGCCAGAGGGCAGCAGGAGAGTGTTAGAAGGGAGCCTTCTTCCCTGTAGAGGGAAGAAAGTTTGCTCTAAATTAATTAAAGCACCTGAAGCCAGTCACATGATAAAAACCCACTGCTTCAATCAGACAAGAGGAGAAGTTGGAGCAGAGAGGATTGGCTTTGGAGCAGAGAGCAGAGTGGATTGGCGTTGGAGCGGAGAGCAGTTTGGAGGACTTGAAACAGAGTGGATTGGTGTTGGGGCAGAGAGCAGTTTGGAGAGAAGCAGAGGAGAGTTTGGAAAAGTGCTGCAGTGGGCTAAGAAGACTAAGACCCTAGGTAAAGGGACACCTGGTTTGTGCAGAGGGAGGGCAGGAAGCCCCACAAGCTGAAAGGCAGAAGACGGAAGTAGCCCAGGGGAAGGAACTTCTACTAGTTCTAGTAGTTTACCATTATCCCTAGGGCCCCTGGGCTGGGACCCGGAGTAGAGGGCTGACCTGGGTCCCTCCCTTTCCACTCCCCTCCTCTAGGACACTAGTGGGGCAGTTAATACCCCAGTTCAGGGGCAAGAAATGGTGCCCTGAAACACCCCCCACCCCAAGAAGAGAAAGCATGAGACCCACCATAGTAGTGCCGGCAATTTGCCACACAATGTTAAAAGAAACAACATATTGCACCTGCCTCTGTAAGGTGCATGCACCACTGTGCAGAGCTTTTCTCTGATCTGGTCCAAAACAAAAAAAGACCCACAAAACCACAAACAGAGGTTGACTTGCTTCAGCAGGGTAAAAAAACAACAATCCTTAATTTACAAAGTTTCTGGCAAGTAGTAGACAGGACTGACAACCAAAATCATGAGTCAGGTTCCAAAATAATCATGAGACTGGTTTAAAAAGCATGAGTGTTTTTATACAATAATACATTTAAGGTTCTATTTATTTGCCTTCAACATACAGCAAAGGAGTGTTAGATCCAGATCTTCAGTGTATAAAACCTTCCCTAATCCACTAAACTATCGAAACCTTTTTCCTCAGTATAGGTCAACACACTTTATAAAGGCGGGTAAGTATTATTAGCCCCACTTTACCCATGGTGACTATAAGGAACAGAAAATTTGCATTGATGGCTTTCTTCTCTAGTGGATAAAAGGTATTAGCTGATCTGAATCTACTCCAGGTTCTAACAAAGACTTTGTATGTGATCTTGAGCAAATTGCATAACCTCAGTTATTCCATTGTAAAAGGGTGGTAACAATGTTGGCCTAAGAATGGTGTGATGCCTCACTAAAAAGGACTGTGAAGGTCTATGTACTATTAAGGTCGGTTAACAAAGATGGGGGAATAGTATTCAAGACCTCTTGGTACCCCTCCTGGTGCTCATTCCTCCCTAGACCAAGAAGGCATTTATATGTTGAAAGCAACCGGAGAATCTATTTAACCAGATCATGGATTTCCCAAAATACTTATCTAATTTTGTAAAGAAGCACTAGCTAGTTTAGAGTAGTTCAAAGGACAAGACATTTGTGTGCACAGTTAAATACATACATGCATATTTTTCCCACCAAAAATATGCTTTGTTCAAAATATTTTGCAGAAATAAAAAAATGTATTTTTCTACCAGCTCTAGTTAGCACTGACATAAAGGTGTCCAGTCATAAAACTGCACTTGTTTAACTAAATCAATTTAATGTCATACCTTTCGTTAAACTGGTGCAACTTCTGTGCATAGACAATCCATAACAGTATGTTGACAGAGTTTTTACCTCAAGTTAATTGATCCTCAATTAGCTTGAGGTAATTAAAACATTTGCAGACACTCCACAAACGTTTCATCCAGGACAACTAGGAAAAATTATTTGTGGAATATCCACACTGGAATTCAAAATAACGATCACCAAATCTGATTTTTGAAACCTAAAATTGTACATACCTTGTCTGAGGTTGTCTTTCAGAAGCACTGAAACTTCGTTTAATTATACCTGAAACAAATGCACAACGGCTATATTCTCTGTAGTGAAAGAATCTTATAGAAATATAGTCAATTTCCCAGCAGGTATATTGTGCCAAAATCTTAAACCCCACCATCCCTTAAGAACTAAATCTAAACTTCAAAATTGCAAGCATTGTACAAAGAGTCAGTGATCTTGAATAACACATTTAAGTGCTGAGTCCCCTTGTGATGCACCAAGGATCTGCCTGCATCATAACCAAGATCTCACTACCACAAAGATTGATGTATATGTTGGATCACTCACTTGCTTAAAACTAAGCATGTACGAAAGTCTTTGCAAGACTGGGGCCTTAATGTATCTTTTTCCCTGCAGAAAGAGTATTATTTTTCAGAGATAAAATTTTGAGTTTTCATGGCACAATATAAAATATCATAAACATATATTTAATGCTCTATATAATTCTAGAAATGTCTTAGTACACAACAGCAGAAAATAAATACAAAACTTAAAAATTGCCACTAATTTTTAGCTTTTTACTTTGGGCCAAATTCTCTCACTCTTGTGTATGTGAACAGTACCTTACTTCTCAAATAGTCCCACTGATTTAAAGACATAGCAGCTAAGCTGCAATGAAGTTAACTGACTTGCTCACAATTATGCAGTGAATCAGTAGGAGAGCTAGAACAGAACCCAGTGTATCTGTTCTCTAACCACTGGACCGAGCAGTCTCCTAATCAATGCTAGGACATTCATTCATATAGTTCCCCAATGCATTGGGGGGGGATCCTTCATAATCTTTACTATTTATTCACTTATAAGCCATGACAGAAAAGATTTCTGTACAACTGTTCTATTGATGATAACTTACCTACTGCTCCGCAAACCATTTTAATTCTAACTGTGTTTAGACCACTGCCTCTTGCCCCCATTTTGTGTGGGAAGGCAGAATATGTCTGTACATTCAGAACAAAGAAATATTTCATCCTATCAAAGGCCATCTTAATAGCAGAAACTAAGCAGGTCTTCACCATTTTTCCTTTGCATATTCATAGTATATTCTACCCTTGTCTGTGGTACCTCTCTTTCCACTATTGGTAGTAACAATGAAAGTATTATCGTCGCCTGGGAACAGCAGTGTTTAATTACTCAGAATTGGACAACACTGTACTAAAACGTATTGTGCCAGATCTGACACTAGTTTTCCCACCATTGCCAGTGCTGGTGGAGCTGCATCAGTATGAGAGCAAAAATCTGAGATTTCAGAAAAGGCCCATCCTTCAAATCTGAATAAACTTCCAAGTGACTTGAATCCTTTTCCATGAGGCTCAAGCACATGTCAAGACGTGAGGCCTTGTCTACACTGCCACTTTACAGCGCTGAAACTTTCTCACTCAGGGGTGTGGGAAAAAACCAGCCCTCTGAGCGATGCAAGCTTCAGCACTGAAGTGCAGGGTAGACAGTGCACCAGCACTGGTAGCTACTCCCCTCGTGAGGGTGGGTTTTTTTTACAGTGCTGGGAGAGCTCTCTCCGGGCGCTGGTGCTGCAACTACACAGCCACGTTCCTGCACTGCCGCAGCAGTGCTTTAATGTTACTCGTGAAGACATACCCTCAAAATGTGCTACATTATAGTCTCTACAGTTTTCTTCCCTTTTCAAGATTCCCTGGCAATAATGAAAAGATCGTGAAGGAGATTGTCCTCTATCATGTGGAGCTCAGTTTAAGATAAATTATAAAAGAAACCATTCATCTTTTATTTAGGTCAGAGCTGACGATAAAAAAGTCATACCTCTCTCTTGTTTTCCCTGTTACTGTTGTACAGCAAAACAGGTACACCTACTGCATGGCACTTGGCTCAAAGAATAGGTAAACGATGCAACTACAAATGGGCTAGATTCTCTTCGATGAGTCAAGAAATAAAATATAGAATATTTTGGCTGCAAATGGATTTAATAGTGAGATTTAAGACAGAGAAGAGAGTTTCCACAGAACGAATCAACATCCCCTGGGCCCTGATTTTGATTTAGGCCTTTGGGCACTACTGACGTACAAATAACATCAACAGGAGAGCCATGAAACTCAGTATCACGTGATGTTTACAGGACATTTTGACGATCGTTATATCATGGCTCCTGATTAGGGAGTTTAGAGTGCTCACTGTCTCAAACACATCCTTGTGAAATGTAAAAACTTTGAGTGGGGCTCTTTGGAGTTGCAAATGGCTCCCTTTTTGTTTATGGAAGCAAATACAATAATATCAATCCAAGGGTGGTAGTGTAGTTTTAATTGACACTGGGATCACATAGCTTGGGTAAGGATTTTGGATAATAGCTTCAAGACATGGTTGTAACAGAGTATAATGGGTTTGAGGAATATAGAAGAACAAATAAGCTCCTAGAGCAGTATCAGACACCATTTGGCTAGAGACCTCGTTTTGAACACAGAGCTGCTTGATGGAGTTCTGAAAGAGCAGTGTTAACTCAGAGGAGTCAGCTGCCCCTTCTCAAGAACGTACATACTTCTAAATTATACTATATATACAGACTCCTATCCCTGTGTCAAATACATTGTCTCCCAAACAGGAAATAGCTTCCTTCCATAGTCAAACCAGAAGCTGACTCATCATATTTGACCTGCCAATCTTGTGACTTATGAATATACTGTTGCATGATATTTCACACCAAAGAGCCTGTCTCTATACACTCATAAGTACCTGGCATACATGTAATAGAGACAGTTCCTGAATCACATACCAAGATTGGGGAAATACTTTTTAGTACCAAAGAAACAGAAGTAGTGATGCAGGTCACTAAACAATAGCTATTATCCAGTGGCCCTGTTGTGGTTAACAATAATAATTTGAATTAGTGTACCACATAAAGTCCTCAGCCGAGACTGGGGTCCCTTTGTGATAGACACTGTATAAACGCACAGTAAGTGTTTATACAGTGATTAGCACAAGGAGGCACCTCACATTTAGGCACAACAATAATACAAATAAATAAATACTACTAATAATAATACTAGCAGTAACAGATTGTAAGCTCTCCAGAGGAGGAACTGTCTCAAACAGACAAGCCAGACAAAGGATGAGAGAGGAAACAAGCACAAACAGGTGAAGGACTTGCCCAAGGTTACACAGCAGGAATGGAACTCAGATTCCCTGATAAGGCCATACTTTCTCTTTCCCATAGAAGTCTCCTTGGATTTTGTAGCCCCTAGGGCAAGCTTGGCTTTATTATATTTACTGCCTTGCCTTCATTATACTCAGCAGTAATGCAAGGAATCTACAGGCCTGTATCCTGTAACACATTGGCTTCAGCAGTTAGCATAAGCCTTGAGGCCTATGAACTTTGACACAGATAAATGACCTAATGGTCACCCCTAAGTTTTGCGGAACAGAGTGTGAGGGGGAATTTTGCCCATAATGACTTCAGCCAATACCAGCTTTTGGATAGAATGCCTGCAAATGTCTGAACACAGGAGTGCCATGGCAACAAGTTGAAGTACTTGAAAATAAGTTGAGATCATTAATAAACTAATCTATAGGAGAATGACCCCTAACATTAGTAGCATGAGGAAATACAAATAAGGAAGAGGGCAGAACCCCCTACTGAATATGCATTAGACATAGTGGTATCCGTGTAACATTTTATAAAAGCTGTATCCCAGCTGGGGGGGGGTGGGGGAGGGAGGGAGGGAGAGATGTAGCCCTTGGGAGGTGCCAGAATGATTGCAACTGGTAATGATAAGGAAGATAATGGCTAACAATTTAAGTTCATCTGCAAGTGATGGTGAGAGCATATGAATGTTCAGATGTACATTTATTATCTCTGTCCACCTTACTGGTTAGAGTGTTTGTGACTGTGCTAAATGTATTAATAAATTTATTGTAAATACAGAAGAGTTCCTATAGTGTGAGCGTTGCAACTGTGCACATTGGAGTGTGCACAACTATACTGTAATTTTAGTAATACTGGGCCTGATCTTGGGTCAAGAATCTGTCAACCCTCAAAGTAATAACTGGGAATTCTTAAGTAATCAAAATAATTTATACATAATCTGTAGATCAGGCTACAGTTTGAATGGGGACAATGGTGTTGTGTGGGGAAAATATGGTTTAGTCCAAATGGCTTGTAAATTGAGGGCACGTCTCCACAGGGATGCTCGGAGAAGTTAAGGAGAATCAGCTAAAAGTGAAAAGTCAATGGGCATAAATTAAAGTGTGTTAACCCCACCTCCACCCGTGTTGAAGCTCTTAATCAGAAGTAAAGTGGTCTTACTTGTTTGCTATATATTAATCCTCCTTGGAGGAGGATTAAGCCACAGGTAACTAAGGCTACTTTACTCCTGAAACAGAACATCCACCTGGGTGGGGGGTAATGTGCTTTAATTTATGCACGTTGACTTCTGACCTTTAGTTGATTTGTTTTAACTTCCCTAGTGTCCCCAGGTAGACAAGCCATGAGTGTTGAGACACATTTCTTAGGGCCTGTCCACATTTGAAATACTACAGCAGCACAGCTGCAGCTGCTGTAACACTTCAGTGTAGACTCTACCTATACCGATGGAAGGGGTTATCTTGTCGGTGTAGGTAATCCACTTTCCCAAGAGGCAGTAGAGCTAGAGTAATGGAAGAATTTTTCCATCAACCTAGCACTGTCTACACCAGGGGTTAGGTCAGTATAGCTACATCTTTTACGGGTATGGATTTGTCTACAGTGTAGACCAGCTGTTAGTTTATGGTAGTCTGAAGGCAAAATAAATAAATACCATCCAGAGACTAGATTCACAGAAGAATGTAGGTACCTAACTACCACTTTACATGCCTAAACCCCAGAATCAGGCTCCACTGGGTTTCACAGAAGTCTAGTAAGTGTGCCCCTGAACCTGCTAGTGCCTAAACTAGTTTGGCATCTAAATTTTTGCAGTAAATGTTCCATAGGCACCTATGTTTCTGCTTCTGGGTATCTGCTGCTGCCCCACCCAAGGGGTCCAGAGCCTAAGTCCCAGAGTGATTCATGAACCATGGAAAATAAGAGTTGCTCTGCCAAACTTGCCTGCAGGATCCAATCTGAAAAGCCTACTCAGAGTTCACCTACTGGATTGGGCCCCTATAAATGAGCTTGCACAAAATGGTTGGAGCTGGGAAGAGGACTCCCTCATAACTTTTAGGGGAAGTGTCTAGGCCAGATCCTTTGATCTTTACCAGTCCCTCTACTATGAAAATTTCTATTAATTCTGTGAGGTCTTTTAAGAAAATCAGTGGGGTACCAGGAAAGTTACTATGATTGCCATCTTTAATTGGAGACTTAATTCAAAGGAATATTTAAGGATTTAGTTTCAGGACTCACATGAACATCGGTAAAAGTCATATAAATAAATTCTAGTGCACAGTTTTTAAAATTTTCCCCTTGCAGTAGTCTGACCATCTTCTTGCCTCTGCTTACAACATGTAATATTAAGTGAAGATATTGTGACAAGGAGAGAAGGCTATAAAAAATAGGGAGAGAGAATGTTTTGCTTTGCTTTGCTTTTCTGTCTGGTAGTGTCTTTAAAAAAATGCCTCCTAAAACTAACTGGACTGAAAGGAAAATTAAATCAGCGCTCATATAAGAATCATTGGTGTGCCTGAGGGAGGGGAAAACAATAACAGTATTTGTTTTTTTTAAATGCTTTTTCTAACATCTTCTCAGTAGCAAGGTCAAATTAACCAAATTATATATAACAGTTTTTATAAGCTTTTTAAAAGTTATTTTAGTTGATCCTGGGCAGTAGCTGCAATTTCAGCAACTACATCCTGCATAGGCATTGACTCCATGGGTGCTGAATGTGCCCACTACCAGCCTCTGGCAAACGGAGGCTAGGGATACCATCCCTGTCCATTGTGGTTAATAGTCATTGATGGACCTATCCTCCATGAATTTATCTAGTTCTTTTTTAACCCTGCTATAGTCTTGGCCTATACTGAATCAACTGCACACATATTGTACTATAAAAGTGTTTCTTGTAAGGTATCATACGTAAACTGGTGACATGCTGGTCAGGAACACCATGATGTGTGTATGGACTGTGTATAAAGTTATGTATATGTGCCAGATATATATTCTTAAAATGTGTTTTGGAGGCAGTGCATAAATCAAGCCTGACACAGATAATGGAATATGGATTGACCATGAAAGAATATTAACATATAAGGTAAACAATCAAGCTACAAGTGGTGGAGGAAACAGTGTACTAAGCACACTGGAGGACAGAGTCTGTACCCTAGGGAATCTACCTGGCTCTCAAGGCATAGACAATGGATTTGGGGAAATATAAGGAGAGTAAAAAGGCATTCTAGTTGTTCATCACTTTGGTAACAAAAAGGACAACACCCTCTGATTCTCTGAACATTGGATCCTCCTACCAGGAAGGGATGGGGATGCTGTAAGCGAGAAAGCCATTTAAGAAGACACAATTTGCTAGAATTACGTTTTAGGCCTATAAAGCATGTTATTTTATTTGCTTGTAACCATTTTCTGTTTCTGTTCTCTTTGCTTAGTATCACATAAATCTCTGTTCTTTATTAATAATCTTAAGACAATTAAATGGATTCGTTCCTATATGAACTGTGACCAAAAGACACAATATCCCCACTGCAATAGACACACAGGGAAGATCATAAATAATTAACTACGCTCTTGTCTAACCTACAAAATATCTTTCAAGGAAACTATTTTTTTAAAATGATTTTAACAACAATTTCATATAGCACTATTTTGTCTGCAACAGAAAAGCTTCAAAACAGATTCCAATGAGAAACTGCTGATCTTGAATTAATATGCAAACTAGATACCATTAACTTGGGTTTGAATAGAGACTGGGAGTGGCTGGGTCAGAACACATATTGAATCTATTTCCCCATGTTAAGTATCCTCATAGCGTTCCAGCTGCTGGGGTTACTTTCATCCAATTATCCCCTCCACTATATCTCTATTGAGTTAATTGGCACCCTCAATCAATTGAGGGTGGAGATTTGTGTGACAGGATACTAAGTCAACTCCTGACTCAGTACACCCAGTAAGATCAGATACAAGTCATTGTCAAGAAGCATGAACAATTACGACAGCATATGAGGTTTTTTGCATAGGGCAAACTTGAAGTTGTTAAGGGAATCGGTCTTGTGAAGTTAAAAATGACTGCACTACAAGCTCAGTCCCCTTCTTCTTATAACTGTTAAATACAGTTCTACCTTTACAGATTTTTTTTTAAAAAGGGCATAAAGTATATAATTAAACATATCACAATATCTCCTGGCCCATAATCGGGCCAAATACTTCTGTATTATACCTTATCCTGCACACCAGTTTCTGTCCCATAGAACATTTTGGCACAGAATGCCTTTTTGCAAAAGATCAGGAAGTTTCAAATAGGGAGGAGAGGGGGAATCCTGCAGAGAAAGAGAGTGAGTGATGTCTAGAATTCCTGGGTGCTGTTATTCACTTGTAAAGCAGGGGTGCATGCTGAAAAAACATATTCATAGGAATGATACACCATATCACAATCATTAGAGCTGGATGGGAAAGAGTTTTACCTGTTGTGTGAAAAATTCCCCTTCCCAAATCAGGCAAAAAGTCAAAATCTCAAAAATGTTCACAAAAACAAAATTCTGGGAGAAAATAACTGGCTTGGATCAATTTAAATATTTTGTTTCAATTTTGACCATGTCCTATTTTTTAAAATAAATATATAGAGAGAGAGAGAAACAAAAAGTCATTTTGATCCAGAAAAAACAAAAACCAGAGTTTTTCATTTAGAAAATGTCAAAGCAAAATGTTTCAACAATTTCAAAACTGTTTTGAAAACTTTTTTTCAAGTTGAAAAATTCATCAAAACCAACCCTTTTCCAAGAAAAGTTTCAGTTTAGATGTTGCATTTTCTGTTGAAAAATATGTTGTCAAAAATTCCTTACAGCTCTAATAAAGATGCTACAAATATCAGGGAACTTTAAAAATTTTTAAAAACGAATATTTTTCATAAAGTTGTCTTTTATTTTTCCTAGAAGAAAAGAACTTTTGACAACTTTTTATACCCAACACTGAAAATATTCAGCATTAAGTAGAAACCACAGCCTGGTGATCTAAAATCTGTGATTTATGTAATTATTTTTCTTAAATGTAACCCAGCAGTGGTTTTGTACCAGTTACAAACTTTCTTGGTGGGGAAATGTGACAAATTCTGGAATTTCTAACTAAAATTAATGGGTGTAAGAGGAACTGATGGATTCTTTCCCCTTTAGGCACTTCAGTGGATGAGCTGAAACTTGGCAAAGAGCTATTTAGCCATTAGTAAATGAAGATGCTTTGTTAGTGTGCAAATCACAGCCCAAGAAAAATGAATGACAAGCAATTTAGATTCACTGATTCATAGATATTTAGGTCAGAAGGGACCATTATGATCATCTAGTCTGATGATCCTGCACAATGCAGGCCACAGAATTTCACCCACCACTCCTGCAAAAAACCTCACACCTATATCTGTGTTATTGAAGTCCTCAAATCGTAAAGACTTCAAGGAGCAGAGAATCCTCCAGCAAGTGACCCATGCCCCATGCTACAGAGGAAGGCGAAAAACCTCCAGGGCCTCTTCCAATCTGCCCTGCAGGAAAATTCCTTCCCGACCCCAAATATGGCGATCAACTAAACCCTGAGCATATGGGCAAGATTCATCAGCCAGATACTACAGAAAATTCTTTCCTGGGTAACTTGGATCCCACCCCATCTAATATCCCATCACAGGCCATTGGGCCTATTTACCATGAATATTTAATTACCAAAACCATGTTATCCCATCATACCATCTCCTCCACAAACTTATCGAGTTTAATCTTAAAGCCAGATAGGTCTTTTGCCCCCACTGCTTCCCTTGGAAGGCAATTCCAAAACTTCACTCCTCTGATGGTTAGAAATTTATTTATTACACAACTAATGACATTTTTGGGATGGGATGCCACTTATAGGCCAGAACTGATAATAAATGATGAGTCATTTGAAAGAGCTGTACAAATAACAACTTCAAATATAGGCTGCTACCTTCTCCAAAAATTATTAAGGGACTTTAAAGAGCATTATCCAGTTATTCTGTGTTTTCCCCCTCTACTGGCTAGACACTTAAATCAACAAGAAGACATATCAGTCAGTACGTGTGACGGAAGAAGGAAAATCATCTAGTAATTAGCACTGCATTGTAACAACCTTACCAAAACAGCAACATTCTGAATGGTTCTTGAAGTTTGGAATAAAACCCCACAAAAAATCTTCAGTCAACTGCATTTCTTCCACCTTTCGAACTTCTTAAACAGGTGGTCAGGAATTTTCTATCTGAATGATATTTTGATGGTACATGCAGTTTCCACAAAATTAAAATATTCTGCAGGAAACTTGAGATTTTACCCAAATAATTTGATTTTCTGTTCGGAAAACCAAAACAAAATGTCGTTTTTGGAAGGTTTAACCAAAACTGAAATATTTTGGTTTGCTGAACAAACCTGAAATGTTTAATTTTGAGTCAGTTTAACACAAAACTGCATTTCCCTATGGTGGGAAATTGTCTCATGGGAATGGTAGTTTGGATGACTCATGGCCTCATTCTCTCCTATGGACTGAATTGCCTGGCCAAACTGCATCTCCCAATGTAACACAGTCTCCCCTCTGACTGAGCAGAATGGTATATGGGAATCATTTGTTTGCGGGTGCATCATGGAAGATGTAGTCCAGCAAGTTGGCCCAGCCCATAGGAGAGAAAAGGGTTATCAGCTGTAACTCCTATGAGGCAATGCGCTGCCATAGGGAAACACAGTTTAATGTTGAATTGAACTGAAACGAAATAATTTGAGTCAGTTCAACAAACCAAAATGAAAAAAAAATGGTAAATATTGAAATATTTTGTTAAGATCAGAAATGACAAAACAAAATAGTTTGACATTTCTGAAGCAAAACTATTTGGAACTTTTCACTCCATGAAAAAAAAATTGTTTCAGTTTTTCATCCTGATTCAGGACAAAAACAGATGCTGAAATATTCAAATTCTCTGTGAGATGGAATTTCTGATTTTGGCTCAGTAGAGTTATTCAGCTTTTCAATACCATGATCCCCTTTTCCACACCAAGATGCCTGTAGGATCTCTTTCCATTTAACCAGGGCAAGGGGGTGGCAACCTTCTGACACCTGCTTCTGACCCACAGATTAAGAGCCCATTTAGTAATAAAATTGCTAAAAATCCAGGAAATCCCCAGTAAGCCAGCATTTACATGCACACCAAACTAAACTCCACCTGTCTTTCAACCATAATAACCAAGCATGGGCACACAGATGACTACACTGTGTAGTAAACTCCCTTTTAATTCCAACATCTAACCACACTGCATAATCTGATTCCATACAATCACACTCAAATGCATATCCAGACTGTATCTCTCTCCACTCCCTCTGTTTATCTAACATAGGCCACCTTTTTATTCTTTCACATAATCTCACCATTGTTGATGCAAGAGCCTCCTCCTCTGCAGCTCCATATGGAGCAGCCTTCTTCTACCTCTCTATCTCATCAGCTCTCTTATTTTTCAAATCTGAAAACTTATCTTTTCTCCTTTGCCTAAACAGCATCTCAATTTCTCTATCCATCTGCTTTTTAAAAGTGATTAGTATATTGGGATAATCTCATAAGAAAGATGCTATACAAAATAAAACAGCATTATATTGCAGTGAAAAAATGGCAACACTAGGGAACGTTTCTCTTAGTTTTCTTTTACTGGGGGCCTTTGCTCTTCCAACAGATGGAGAAGTTGCAATTAATCAGAAAGTCCCCAAATATTTCAGAACAACTCAGATGTCTTACTGTTAGAAATCAGTGTATTGCTTTGTGTGCAAAGAAACTCACCAAATGCAGACTCTTTCAAAGGACTTGAACTGGAGCTGCTGGAATTATCTGATATGTCCAGCTCATCATCTAATTCAGAGAAGACATCTGTGCATAAAAACAAAAGCAGAAAGGAAGCTTTTAACTAAGCTCTGAGCACAGTGCTATCATTCCTGGTGTTTCTTCTGCTATTGACTACCTTTCTCAGAGTTTTCTAAAGTGTAGTTGTCATCTGATAGGATTTCATCACATGTTCTGTCTTCATCTTTTCCACATGTTGGATGAAAGTTTTCGGTTGGAATATCAGTGCTTTCTGAAAATTCACTTTTGAAACTGGCTGCTCCGTTGCTGCTGCTGCTGAGGCTCGACTTCTCAGAATGCTCCTGACAATGAAGAACAAAGAGGAGAACTAGTGAAGGAAATATTACCAATTTTCCTTTTCACAACAATGTCCGAGGCTCATTATAAAATCTGATATTAAAAAGCCATAATTCATTAAAAAAAATTATAGTTCTTACTCGGCTGCTTGTCCTGCTCTCTCATTCTACCAGTGATTCTGCATTTATGGAAGAGCCCTTTACTTAACTGAAATGATTTTTACTTTTCATATAAAAGATGTCCTAGAAATTCTATTTCAACTCCAAAAATAGGTTGCAAAGAGTACTGACAAAGTTCTTTTTCACCATGTGTGTTCTCTACAACTAAAAGGGAAACAATATGAAAATATGAACAAATATTGGATTTAAAGATAGAAATATTGAACAAAGACATAGACAGGTCCCACAGACAACCAAGATGAGAGATTTAACCTCTTTCAGCTTGGACAATTAAAAGCAGACAGGTTTCCTGACATCATAAAGTATAAGGCAATCAAGTTTAGTTAAAAAAATAAAAACTAAAGTAAGCTTGATGTATATGCGTCAGAGACCTCATGAAGTGGAACCAACCTGATGCTGGCTATTATTGGTGACATAAAGCTAAGAAAATCAAAAACTGGCATACAAATTATCCTGCTGTTGTAAGTGTCTCCTGTATGTGCTGAATCTGTCCATAATAAGGAGGTCTTTAATGAATATAAAATGCTCCAACCACCACTCTGTTTATAGCTTTTCAGGACACGGTAAAGCTCTCTGATCCCTCTTATGCCTCTATTTTAATGAGACATGTTTTGAAGGCAGACCAGTTTATATTATTTATCTCCTATTCCCTTTTATCATACAACACTCCAACAGGATAATGTAAAACAAAGGATGAATTTACTTACAAACAATAGTTATTATACGTAAAAATAGGAACAATATATAAAAAGAACATAAAACAGATCATTAATTTTATTATTATTATTTATTTGTATTATTGTACTTTAATATTCAGTAATTTCAGGGGACAATAAAGTTTCTCCCAAACAGTCTGCATTTACGAAGGGTGCTCTGTTAGGTACTTAATCTTCTGGATATTAACTGATTCTCAGACCTTCTCCATACACCTCCCGTAAGGTGACTGTCATCTCACTGTGGCTTAGCAAAATGAATATAATTCCAACTCCTCCACTCCTTTGAAGGTCACTTAGTCAAACTCCTAAATACTGACTGTAGTGCTAACTGCCCAACAGTTTAAGCCAATTATTCCCTCCATTCTCTCCCCCATTCCCAATTCTACAACTCAACCCAGAAGACTAAATAAATGAATCCTCAGGAATTTTCACGGCAACACCTAACAGGAAGGATAAGTTTATGGCTCAGTACTGGACTAGGATTTAGGAAATTCTGTCAAAGGCTTCACAAGGGATCTAATGTATTTCACAATTTTCTGTTCCTCAATTTTTCCATCTGTAAAACGGGGATAGCAATACTTCCCTGCCTCAAAGTGTGTAGAGGATACATTTATTAATGCAGATGAGGTACTCATATACCAGACTGCTGACTACAATAGTAAAACTTATTATTATATAAAAAGGTACTATTTTTGGAATGTTTTAGGACTGTAGATTCCAGCGTTACCACATTACAATAAGGTAGTAACATGGAAAACTTAATTTTCAGTGTGCACCTGAAGATAAAATTGTAGCAATCTAAAAATTAATCCTAAAAGCAACATCATTTTTATCAATCTCTTACTAGCTCAGCTTAATGGTGTTAATTCCCCTTGCTTTTTGTTTCTGGACTACCCCAGAAGGGGAGACATTTTAAGTGAACTGGCTGAAGGGCTAAATCACAGGAAGAGGCAGGTCATTGCAGAGGTGGAGCAGCTGTTGGCAGGAGCCACCCAGCAGGGGGAGACATGCTACACCATGCCCAGCCACAAGGAGGTGCCAGTGGTGAGTCAACCCCTTCACAACGGTTGGAGAATGCAGGCATCCTTCCCATCCCTGGAGAGCAGGGGGACTGACTGACCCAGACAGGCAAATACCCTAGACTTAAAGGAATGGGTTGATAGGACAGACCACATGAACATAGAGTGTCTTCTCAAATGGATGACTGAAAACCAGCAGCAGCAACTCCTGCAGCAAATAGCTGCCCACCAGCATCAGCTGGTCTGGGTCTTATGGGCAGAACAGCAGGAACAGCAGCAAAGGCTGTTCCAATAAGTAATGGCCCTGATGGAGTCTTCGGGTCTCCACACGGTTCCCCCTCCAGTGGCTGTAACCCAGGCCAAGTGGCCCCACCTGTGGCAGTAAAACTCACAAAGACAGACCCTGGGGACAACCCAGAGGCTTTCTTGGTAATGTCTGAGTAAGTGGCAGAAGGCAACCCAGTGCCACCTGATCGTGGGCCACCCTGTTCTCACCTTACCTGACAGGAGCTGGTATGCCACGAGGCCAGCACCTGCATACCAGGGACTGGACACAGTCTCTGCCCAAGACTACGGCTGGGTGAAAGTGGCTATACTTGACTATCTTGACATCCGAAACAGGCTCTGTGGGTAGAAATCATGAACTACTTCCAGCCAGAAATACTTCCAGGGAGCTGGGTAGAAATACTTTCAGGGAGCTGGAAATTAAGAGACCCACCCAGAAAGGCCACCTAACAAGGAAGCAATGTTGCCCCTACTGCCTTACAGGCACCAGTGGTTAGTCAACCCCTTCACACCCCTCATGAGGGTCCAGGTGAATTGTGTCCCTTTTTCTCAGGGGTTCAGCCCTCCTTATACTGAGTTCCTGTCTTTGCCCAGCTCTTCTCAAAACTTCCTGCCAGATTTCTAATGCAGGCTTCTTCCTCAATCCCTTTCCCCTACCCCTTCCTGGTCTCCTCCATGCCAGAGAGACTCACAACTGGTCCTACTATTTCCATGACTTCTCTGAGAATGAGGAAAGCAGACCTTTATATAACCAGCATGTTGTGTCAGCAGCCCACTGTTTTCATGATTGTTGGACTGCAAGTCTCAGAATCCTTTTATTTTCCATTGTAAAGCATAAGTCTTAATTGTGCAGGACAAATGACTTCTGTGCACGATTCGATGCATTTCTTAAGAGCAGTTGAAGTCTGTATTTTAGCAAAATGCTATAATCCCAGCCACCAAGTGCAGTGATTTCAGATCTGGGTGTAAGATCTGTCTGAGACAGAAGATCTGAGAGAATTAGAAGTTGATATGTAGATTTTTTTTCATTGTGCTCTGAAGGCCCAAGAATCAGATTTTCAATGTCCTGCCTTGCCTGAACTTTCTGATGGCCCTTGATAAGAGGAGGGAAGGCATAATAGAAAATCTTGCTCCAATCTTCCCCATCTTGAGCAAAAGCCCTTTCTTATTTTTAAGTATGTAAGCTAAATAAATTGTGTCTCACCTCTTACTGTTCTTTAAAAAACTATTGCTATACATGAACCATACTTCTGCTTCCTTTCCAAGTGTTCTGTGGAGTTAACCTGTTGAGTGCACTCCCTATTCCTATTCCTCTCTATAATCACCACCTTCCCGACATTGGTGTATCAGTGCAATATTTGACACACACACACAAACACTCTCTCCCCATCCATGTACTTATATGGCCCTCATCACCAAGGATATGAGCACTATCAGAAGATTGTATCTTCCACTTTCAAAGGGGTGGACTCTGTATATAATAAATCTCTTCCATTGCTAACTTCTAGGAACCTATGATTATGAAAAACAAAAAACCTTATACTGTTAAATTTCTTTCTGACCTGTTCGCAACACAAACTTTCAGAAATGATTGAACGTTTTAAAAAAAGTAATAAAAAGAAAGTTATTGCTCTTTGACTTGGGTCTTTTTTGCCACATTTCAGCTCAAAGTGTTTTTATATTATATAATATAAAATATTGTAAAATATTATAAATATTAAATACATTTATAGAAATATAAAACCCTAAAATAAAAGGACGGTGGGTTGAGCGTAGAGGGTTATAATTATCACTCTTAATTGCAGAGCAGTGATGATACCACTATAATAAATGGCATAAAAACACTTGAACACATTAATGAACTGCAACTAAACGAAATTAATTAATACACTTGTCCTTGTCTTTCTAATGTCCTTGATATGTTGATCATATATTTTCACAGCTGACAATTTAGAAAATAAATCATACAAGAAATGGCTAATTTACCACGTTCAGCAACTCTTGAAAAAATAATACCACCAAAACATTTTTCACAACAGATGTATCTTATTCTCCCAAATCCTGCAAAAGTTTACTGATTATACTATACTATAATTAAGCAAACAACCTCTTCCAGGTTTTTTTAATCACACAAAAACGAGCTTCCAGTTCTTAAACTGTATTTCAAATATGTGCTAATTAAATGCCAACATGGAGCAGCGTCAGGATGAGATCAATAGAGCAAAAGAGGAAGAAGATAACAGTTCATGGAGGGCTAGATTTTCAAGACAAATAATGGTCCTTGGTCATTTTAAAATAAAAAACAATTGTGTACATCAGTGCAGATGTAAGATGCCTCCATGAAACTGTAATCACAACAAGTATAAGGTTTGCATATTTGAAATTAAAGTCAAGATTGTATTATGCTCACTGTAACATTAATAACCTGTTGCATTCTGAATGATTTGAAAACAAACATATTATTTCCTTCAACTAGTAAGAGACCGGCCTAAACTTACACACACAATTCTTTTAAAAGAAAAATACTGTTAGGAATGAACTAGTATCTGATTGGCTGAAGTTGTATTTAATTTAACCCTCACCAATGAATAATACTCAAATCCATCAAGTAAAAGATACATCTAGCCACAAATGAAGAGGAAATTAAAAATAAACATTAAACTAATCCAATTCTTATTTGTGTTCTGGAGCTGACAAGAGTAAAAATAACAAACTCATAACTGTTTTGCTAACTAAATTTTTCCCTTGTAATGCAGATGATACTTGGAAACAAATGCAAGGTTATCAGAAGTAGGGCCACCATCCTTAGCTGTGGCTAGGGAGTGCAGAGCTCAGTTTAGAGATGATAGAAGATTGCAAGGCAAAAGTGGAATTAAGTCACTTTGAACGCCCCCGATTCTGAGCTGGTTATGTGACTGTCCAGTTTTATTGTGTAAGTTACAGCTGCTCTTCATGACACTAGCTGCCAATAGCTTCAGGGGGCAGTCACAACCACCAGGGATTACTGGGGCACCGAAAAGCCCAGGCCATTCTCCTTCCCACTGGCCATGCCACTTGCCATTCATTGGGAGGAAAAGTGTAGGAGCTGCTTCTATATCACTGCAGGATTCCAGCCAACTGCACTGACTGTAGAGCTGCTTTGTGTTGCTGAAACAGTGCAAAGCGATCCCAATGCATTTCAGGAAGGGAGCTCTAATATTCAGGTTACGCAGAGATATTTGAACCTATCCAAAACGGCATAATATTTGAACTTGTCAAGTTAAAAATAGAGTTTATTCATGTAAAAATAAACAGAAGTTCAGCTCCCAATGGAATAGTGATATAAAAGATAAGCACCAAAATGCCCAAATCACAACTGCAGAATGGGACAAAAGTGACAATCCTTCCAAGAAGGCACTGAAAATTGGGAACGCTGAAGGAATATCTACTTATTCAGGTTATTGGGAAATACAAAAAGCTTCAAGTCTGTATTTTTTTCAACTGCCTGTCTATGACTACAAAGGGGGCCTCGTTAAGATGAAAAGGGCACACCAGACTCCTCGCCCCCGCAATCAAAGCATGTAAAAGACCTCACTCAATACTTCTCTCTACATAATTTTAGACAGCAATTGAAGTAGAACTGATCAAAAAATTTTTAAAGACGAAAATGTCTTTGAAATGTTTTCAGGAATATGTAGCTTTTGATGAAATTTTCTATGGGAAAAAGTCATTTTCATTTTTTGTTTAATAAAAACATTTAATTTCAGTGTCAATGTTTCATTTCAATCAGGTAAAAATGTAGCATTTTGACTTGTTTTATTTCATTTTGATTTTTATAATTTAATTTTAATATTATAGCTTATATTTTACTTCTGTGTATAATATGCAATATTTTGTATTATGTTTTGACATTTTCAAAATGAAACTATTTTACCTAATCAAAACAAAATGTTTTGACATTAATAAAATAAAAGGTTTGGAATGCTTCCAAATCAATTTTTTTTTTTTTTTTTTTTTGGAATTTCTACTCAGAGAAATTCTGAAATTTCAACTTCTCATTCTGATTCAGAATGTAAAGAAATTTTTAAATGTTGGAATTTCCTGCAGAACTTTCAGCCAAATGTCAAATTTAGCCTGAATTGGTTTTTGAATTTTGATATTTTAATTGGAAAAAACTGGCAGTTAGAGAAATTACATCCCATTTTTATGCCCCAACCAGGGTATGTGAATATGTTTGCTTCCTCAGAACTTCTAAGCATTACAGCTAAGGTAGCCAACTCTTGAGATCATATGTAATCATGAAAAGATAACGGATGCTGACTATGTAATCCAATAGGTATTTCTACAGTAATTGAATAAAAGTAACTTACTTTAAATGTATTGTACAGATTCTATTAAATGTTAGATGCGTGACATACAAAGGCCAAGTTTTTAAAACATGGGTGTCCAAAGTTAAACTTCCCAGCACCAAAGAAAGCCGCATGGCCTGCTCCACAAGGTGCCACTTGATGCACAAAGCTCTTGACACCTACATTCTCATCTTAGTTGACTTACAGATGGAGCATCTTTCCATAATGTGCCCTTCTTTTCTAGGTACAATAAACTCCGAGTGTGTGGAGGTTAGTATTAAGGATAGCTACCCTACACAATGGGCAGTGTTTAAAACCTGACAAGGGCAGCCCACCAGGCTAAATCCTACTTAACTAACAACTACCTAAAACCTAAAGGTACTTGCTATAGCTAACAATAAATAGCTCACTATATACAACAAAATCATAGAAATACTGATAGAAAAGTATGAGGTGAGACACAACATAGAATGTTCTGACTCAAGCTGTGGATGGTGAGAAGGAACTGAGGGAGTTGGCATGGCACCGCCTTTAAATAGCCACAGGCAGGGCTATGGGACCAGACAGCAAAAGCATTGTTCCTAGGGATACTTCTAGGCAAAGCTTTCTGGCTTCAGTGTTCTGGGAACGCACAAACCTGAGTGGTATACGTCTGCAACCACTCAAAGAGGCAGCTCAGATTCTGAAGCACAATTCTATGGCAATGGGGTGAATTACTCTACATATAATGTATGTTGCTACAGTCACATACTTCACAATGGAACTTTCAGCCCAGGGCAGTGTTTAAGGGCCATAATGTCAAAGAACCCCACATGCCACAAGACAATTGAAGGGCAGCGAGATTACAACCTCTCCCATGCAACCCCTACAAAGTATCAATTTTCTAAAACGAAAATGGCAACAAATTCCTCTTTTGAGCTTCTCCCTAGCCAAGACAGGAAATCCATGCAGCAGCTTCTGCATCCTGTGTGTTGAACACAAATAGGATCAGGATCCTCAGGAAGATGGGGAAATCATTTGCAGGAGCTTCTTACTAAGCAGCATTATAGACCCTGGCCATGGACTGAGGCCTGAAGGTCCTCCAGATTGGTCATCTGGGCAAAAGGCAAGCATACATGGCAGTAAGGCTCCTAGGTACCCCTTAGTATCACAGAACCAGAACCAGGATTTAACACTAAGAAAATTTGTATTTTATATGCTAGTTTTGTTAAAGTAAAGCACAGTGAACTCAAGTTATTACAGTTGTTAGGAGAATGTTTAAATATAAATTGCTTGGTTTCATACTATTGCATATTTGCTTGGTTTTATACTGTTGCATAATGTATGTGTATACAAGTAAATACATTTTTAGTTTTTAACCTACAGTAAGATTTTTTTAAATTGCCTATTTAAATACCATCTTCCAAAACCTGGCAAGCACTTTCTTGAGCTCTTCCACAGCTGTGCATGACAACATTGATGTTATCCTTTTAGTGCATGAGACAGGAAGTAAAACTGACCACCCAAAGATACTGAAAATGACTATAAACAAAGTGAGCTTTCATATGTGGAAAGTAAGCAAACTGGGGGGATATTTTCCCCAATACCTTCTTTCAGTTATAATAATCACAATTGACTTTTAACCATAGCACAAAAATTGCACACCAATGTGATGTGTGTTGGTGTCCCTTTAAATTGAAAAGAAAATCTGAATTGGAATAATTTAATAAAGATTGTTTTATGGGAGTGGGAGGTTTGGAAAATTAAGGCAAAACTAGGCAATGCTAAAATAAGTTACTTGTTCCATGAAATATTATACTGATCTGTGATGAAGACAAGGAAGCATCTTTAAGAAATCCACTGACTGGGGACTGGGAGCTACTGTCAATCTTTTTCTATGAGACAGAGGATTTTCAGTGAGAGATATAAGGGTGGCCTCAAATAACAGAAGTGTTAAAAAGTGCCCTCTTCAGAGAGATGTGATTACTGACTCTACCAGTATAGCTGTACAAATTACCATAACTTTACTTTTTTCTTGAGTTTATAATAATTTATACTATGAGTTTTTACTGTGGAAAACTTTTTTCTGTCATTTTTTTCAGTAAATTCTCCAAGAATACATATGAGCTGACCTTCATTAAGTAAAACACTGAAATCCTTGACTAAGCTCACAGAACACAAGCTCACAAAACAAAGCTTGAAGCAAAATGAAAGAACTGCAAAAGATGTTTCTGAAGAACTATATCAGATAGCAAGACAAGCTTAGCAAACACGTTATCAGCTCACTGCTCTTTATCTACCAACCTGTAATTAAAAATTAAATATGTGTAGGTGCCATCGTTTGTGAATCATGCACAGAATTATTCCATTGCAGCCAAGTGTACATTTTGCTATTCACTAACCATTTTAAAATGTGCATACATAATTAAATGTTAGAAGATTCTATTAAAAATGCAAGAGCCAGTATATTTCAGTCTGATTCATGCCATTTTCAATATTGGATTAAGGTAGTTTGTAAGATATTGTAACTGTTACTTGTATTTGTGTGCACATGGGAAAATTAATAAATATTAAGTTTAAAATAAATTTTAAAATCTACATGGATTTCAACTTTAATTTTATAAAACAATAGGCCCTTTAATTGAGAAATGCATATATTTTATTAGTCCACAAAATGTCCAGGCAGAGCACAGTGTTAAAGAAAAAACACAATGCTAAGTCATTTACTTACGTGAGATAAGATGGCAAGCTGCTGGTGACATGTCACTGCATTCCTATTAGCCTCCATGAAATATCTCTGGGTACGTCTCCTCTCGCGCTCTAGCTTCTTCTCCAAAGCAAACTGGGAGGTGGACAAGCCATCTAAATACTTCATCATCACATCAGATATCATTGAACTGACTCCTACTATGTCTGGACGAGTCTCTGCATCAGGAGTCAAGCACCTATTGAAAGATCCATTACCTAATGAAAAATCTATTCATAACACCACAGTTTTATTTACCTGTTTCTGGATATCTGCTTAATATCACTAACACATATTCACTGGTAATTATCAGTGGTCACCTTGGGCAGCAGCTAGGATAAAACTGAAATCTAGTAGGTCAACAGCTTGAAATTCCAAAAATGAATAAAAACCAAACAAACAAGTGCATACAGTGTTTGACTGGTACAGAGCACTTCGGTACAAAGTGAGAACATCTGCTAACTAGTTTATACAAAGATAATTGTGAAAGTCTTTGTAATGGTAAATTTTAAGCAGTGTTCTCACATTCAGTATTGACTCATATACTGCAGTTAAGTGTCGGGCAGCATTATACGTTAATAATATATGACAAGGTCAACATCTGATTCGAAAGAAGAGGGGCAGAGCAGAGGACAATTGACAGCAGCCGAGGATCTACCCCCAAAGTTCTTTCAACCAGCTGAGTTCAGGTATGTGTGTACATGAATCAAACACACTTCTTGAAGGGAAAAATTCAGAAAATGATTTTGTTATTCCTAAAAGAGTGCTATTTTAATAAACATATCCTACATTTATAGTAATACCTTATAAGATGTTTTATACAGTACTTGAGAAAACAAGTCTATTTAAATCTCTCTCTGTGCCAATTGTTCAAGATCTTTATGGTGTATGTCATTTTGTTCCTCCCTGGCTTTACTCAAACTTTTGTATTCTTTTCCTTTTAACAGATGCAGGCTTGTTTTCTGTTTTAAAAAATGGCAATCAAAGGGAAGTTTATTTTCTTCACTTCAATCCACTGAAATTTGTGAGAAGAAAAGGAGTACTTGTGGCACCTTAGAGACTAACCAATTTATTTGAGCATGAGCTTTCGTGAGCTACAGCTCACTTCATCAGATGTTTACCGTGGAAACTGCAGCAGACTTTATATACACACAGAGAATATGAAACAATACCTCCTCCCACCCCACTGTCCTGCTGGTAATAGCTTATCTAAAGTGATCAACAGGTGGGCCATTTCCAGCACAAATCCAGGTTTTCTCACCCTCCACCCCCCCACACAAATTCACTCTCCTGCTGGTGCTAGCCCATCCAAAGTGACAACTCTTTACATAGTCAAGTCGGGCTATTTCCTGCATAGATCCAGGTTTTCTCACATCCCCCCCACCCCCATACACACACAAACTCACTCTCCTGCTGCTAATAGCTCATCTAAACTGACCACTCTCCAAGTTTAAATCCAAGTTAAACCAGAACATCTGGGGGGGGGAGGGCGGTAGGAAAAAACAAGAGGAAACAGGCTACCTTGCATAATGACTTAGCCACTCCCAGTCTCTATTTAAGCCTAAATTAATAGTATCCAATTTGCAAATGAATTCCAATTCAGCAGTTTCTCGCTGGAGTCTGGATTTGAAGTTTTTTTGTTTTAAGATAGCGACCTTCATGTCTGTGATTGCGTGACCAGAGAGATTGAAGTGTTCTCCGACTGGTTTATGAATGTTAGAATTCTTGACATCTGATTTGTGTCCATTTATTCTTTTACGTAGAGACTGTCCAGTTTGACCAATGTACATGGCAGAGGGGCATTGCTGGCACATGATGGCATATATCACACTGGTGGATGTGCAGGTGAACGAGCCTCTGATAGTGTGGCTGATGTTATTAGGCCCTGTGATGGTGTCCCCTGAATAGATATGTGGGCACAATTGGCAACGGGCTTTGTTGCAAGGATAAGGATTTGTGAGAATTTCCAAGAATCATGTGAGCTGGAAAGGACCTCTAGTGGGTCATTAATCCATTTCCCCTGAATCATGGCAGAACTGATTTATTTACTACTGAATATCTAAGAGATGGATATTTAACCATGAATATAATCATGACTGTGATTTCACAACTTTCTCTGGCAACAAGTTCTTATATTTACAAATTTTTCCTGAAATATTGAACATAAATTACCAGTTGCAACATAAAGCCATTGTTTCTTTGCTCCTCATTGGCTGAAAAACTGATACCTGGCTTATTTATAGCATCCCTATTATGGGCAGGTATCGCATCTCAATCACCTGGAGTGAACATGTCCAGCTCTCTTAACTTTTACCCATGGATCTTATTTTCCATATCTTATTTTTGCTGTTTTCCTTGAACTCTTTTCATTTTGTCTAAATCTCTTTGAAAGTATGAACCAGAAACTGAACATAATACTTCAATTGATCAATACTAAGGAATGCAGAATATTTATCTGGTTTATCTTATGCTTGCCACAACTGTTAATATCACCCAAATAGAATATTTGTGCTAGTGACACCTTATTCCCAGCTTCTTTCATATAATTATCTGTTACATCTATTACAACTTATTAGAATGTGGATAAAGTGATGAAAAGTTCAGTTATACTGATAATTATATGGGATTATCAGTGAACAGGTTACAGTAGTCACTGTGTGTATAGTTATAAAAGGTAACTGAATAGTGGGCCCTCAACCAATCAGATACTTTAAAAATTGTAAAAGGAAGTATTATTATGTATTTATGAATAAGAGGGAGGAAGAAAGACACAGAGGGACAGATCCTCAGCACTGTGAAAAAGGATAGCTCCCTTGAAGTCACCATGAGGATCTGATCCAGTCAGAAAGAGACAGAATGAATACATGATTACGGCACGATGAGGCATGAAGGTATTATCAGGACACATTTGAGATGACGGCATAATTGTTAAGTGGTGAGAAGTAAGTGAGTAATGCAATTCATTCCAAATGAGTGCCAGTAACACAGAATGTGCCACATATGCTACAAAACCCCATACCTATTTTAGAAATGTTATTGTTTTTTGACTTCTTTCACTTGTATAGCCAGGCTTCCTTAGTTACTGTGAAACTAACTGTTCACGGATCAGGAGGGAGCCATAAAACCTTTTGAAAACAACCAAAAATATGTTTTTTATGCCTAAAAGTGGCATGACTTGAAAGTAATTTATGTCAGGACTGTTTCAAGCTTGAGGTTGAATCCTACTGGAAAGCTGGGATTCTAACCTTTCCAATACATCAATAGGCTTGGAAAGATTAGATTTTTATTGGTAAATGTTGGTAGATATCAATTTCACTATACACACAGAAACTGCCAAAAAATACTTCCATTGATAATAATCTAAATGTACAGACAGGCAAAGTAAGAAAAGTGCTGCTTGAGAACTCAGAGTTTGATTTAGGGCTATTTACTAGCTATGTTTTGACATGTGATGTTGACAATTTGTGTTTTAACAGTTATAAATCTTTAGCTCTTTGAATGTCAACATCTCCTGTCATTATATCATTATTGTCTGACCCTTATTGCCTGACCCCGCCATAATTTTCCACAACTGTGAAAATGTAAATCAATAAAAATCTAAAACGCCACTTAAAAATAAACATCAATAGTATCTGTCAAAATTATAAAAAAAATAAAAATTGAATTCTGCTAAGCCTAGACATAAGCTAGAATTTCTCACTGTTCAGGGCCATGAGAGAACAGGAATTCTCTATATAGAAATGATGCTGATATAGGACCCAAGTCTTCCTTTTGTGGGGTTAGTTTGACTTTTTTGGAGGCAGAATCCCACATTTGAGGAAGAAAGCAGAAGCATTTTTGTTTCAGGTTGATTTTTTGTAAAGGGAGGTAGAGGGAGCTGAAGCTACTCAGAAGTGCACAAACTAAAACTGTGTACTTCTTGCCTTGCCCATTATCACCAGTCATAGTGGACCACAAGCTAAATATGAGTCAACAGTGTAACACTGTGGCAAAAAGAGTAAACATCATTCTGAGATGTATTAGCAAGAGTGTTGTAAGCAACAAGAAGTAATTCTTCTGCTCTACTCTCACTGATTAGGCCTCAGCTGGAGTATTATGTCCAGTTCTGGGTGCCACATTTTGGGAAAGATGTGGATGAACTGGAGAGAGTCCAGAGAAGAGCAACAAAAATTATTAAAGTTCTAGAAAACATGACCTTCCATGAGGGAAGATTGAAAAAAATTGGTTTGTTTAGTCTGGAGAAGAGAAGACTGAGAGGGGACATGATAACAGTTTTCAAGTACATAAAAGGTTGTTATAAGGAGGGAGAAAAATTGTTCTATTTAACCTCTGAGGCCAGGACAAGAAGGAATGGGATTAAATTGCAGCAAGGGAGGTTTAGGTTGGACATTAGGAAAAACTTCTTAACTGTCAGGGTAGTTAAGCACTGGAATAAATTGTCTAGGGAGGTTGTGGAATCTCCATCATTGGAGATTTTTAAAGAGCAGGTTAGACAAACACCTGTTAGGGATGGTCTTAGAATACTTTGCCCTGTCTTGAGTGCAGGCAACTGAACTAGAAGACCTCTCGAGGTCCCTTCCAATCCTACAATTCTACGTTTTTATAAACCTAGACCATTTCTTCTCTCCAAAAAACTTGTCTCCTGAGTGCTTACTTCATGTCAGAGTAATGCCAAGATGAGAGAGCAAATCAAATTCCTTGCTTCATTTCCAATAATAAAGGACAGAGCCTTCAGCATCTGGAAGTCTAAAATTAATTCACATCTGATCATTCATACACACTCCGAATCCCCAAATTATATAAAACATAGAGAGAGAAAAAGAAAAACAAGGGATACAACAGAGGTAACTCTGAGCTATATATTTATGCTTACAAACTGTACATTCATCAATGCTTCTCATTACATGAAGATAAATACAAGAGAAACATCCTGAATTTAAAAAATTTCTAAAGAAACTCCTGTATCAATAGAAACAAATTAACATTCTATTATAATTTGCAGGATATGGAAACATGCAATATCTTAAAAAGAGGCACTGGGAGACTCATTTTATTGCACAACTCAACTTATCAGGCACTTTTTAATGATAAAGAAGGAAACATGCAACCAATAAACCATTTACAAGAGGAACCATTATTACAAGGCTAGACATGCTGATGATAGTGGCATGTCTTATATGTATTATTAGCAGTGTGAGCACATCTCTCCTTTTTCCTTTAACCCTGAAGCCTTTCTACATTCAGAGACAAAAGCTGAAGATTATTAAAGTCAGTACATTGTTACATTGCCATCTGTATTAATGAAAATGTACAAAACAAAGCACCTTTCTGGAAAGATTGAGAAATAAAACGACATGAGTAATTACCTTTTAATAAAAAGAACAGGAGTACTTGTGGCACCTTAAAGACTAACAAATTCATTAGAGCATAAGCTTTCGTGGGCTACAGCCCACTTCATCAGATGCATAGAATGGAACATATAGTAAGAAGAGATATATATACATACAGAGAAGATGGAAGTTGCCATACAAACTGTAAGAGGCTAATTAATTAAGATGAGCTATTATCAGCAGGAGAAAAAACTTTTGTAGTGATAATCAAGATGGCCCATTTAGACAGTTGACAAGAAGGTGTGAGGATATAAGTATCCTGTTTCTCATTGGAGTCCGTTTTTGAAGCTTTTCTGTTGCTGAGTTTGAATTAATATACAAACTAGATACCATTAACTTGGGTTTGAACAGAGACTGGGAGTGGCTGGGTCATTACACATATTGACTCTATTTCCCTATGTTAAGTATCCTCACACCTTCTTGTCAACTGTCTAAATGGGCCATCTTGATTATCACTGCAAAAGTTTTTTTCTCTTGCTGATAATAGCTCATCTTAATTAATTAGCCTCTCACAGTTTGTATGGCAATGTCCACCTTCTCTGTATGTGTATATATATCTCTTCTTACTATATGTTCCATTCTATGCATCCAATGAAGTGGGCTGTAGCCCATGAAAGCGTATGCTCTAATAAATTTGTTAGTCTCTAATGTGCCACAAGTACTCCTGTTCTTTTTGCGGATACAGACTAACACAGCGGCTACTCTGAAACCTACCTTTTAATAGTAACTGACAATTTTTCAGAGTAGACTCCTTCTGGCACTGGTTCATACATAGCCTCTACTATCTGCAAAATAAATAGTTGAGAGTGAAGAAAATAAAGATATTCCATTATACATATGGAAGTCTGTGTGATTAATGTTTTTCCTTGGAACAACATGACAGACATTGCATCACCAGTATATGTGCATAAAGAAACTTTGGAGCATATCTTCTAATGCAGAACTTGTTATCAGATAAACAGATTAATATAATATTAGGTAACTGTAGGCTAAAGAGCTACAGCATTTAAGTCAGGGTGAAATTTACACAAAAATTGAAATATCTTTTATCTATGATAATGTTCTAGACTGCTAGTAGTGCACACCCTATTGTAAATCCAACCCTATAGTACCATCAGAAACCTTTAGAATCGAAAGATCCTACCATCAAATGATAGGGTAAAAATGTATTGGTAATTAAACTGTAAGATGATTCCGTGTGTAAATTCTAGTGGTTACAATGGCAACATTGCAATACACACCCAGATTTTACTTCTACTCATTCACACTTTTGTAGTGCAAAGTAGCTTGTCTTCTGCAATCGTATATTTGAACCCTGGGAGCCCCAGAAGGTGCATGCAAAAATAACTGCAGTTTGATCTAGCAAACCTGCGTACTTTAGTTGCCAAGGAGAGCATGTTGGTGCTGTAAAAAGGTGGCTTCAGAGTTGCCATCTGATAAAGGATGCACCCCGCAGCCCAGACATCAGCCTTCTCGCCATATGGTTCACTCTTTACAACTTCAGGACTAAATAAAAATAAATACAATTTAATACTCACTGAAGGTAGGAGAAAAGATCAGGTGTAGAAAATACTGAGTTATTGATATCAATATGTAAACACAGAAAACAAAAGCAATCAGTTACCATTTCTTTAAAAGCTAATGCCACTTTAAGTTTGTGATGCAATAGTACTCGTGCATCAAGAAATGTCATCACTTTATCTAATGATACCTGGTTATAATTCCACAATCTTACAGAAATACAACATACCAGAGCTCACGGAATAATGCAAACTAAACTAAACTAAAAATCTATTAGTTTGAATTTTAAATAGATCTGATTTACTAAGTTCTTACTCCTCTAAGGTGGTCACTTTTCACAATCAAGTTTTACTGGCAAACATTGCAGAAAGCAACTTTCAGGTTACACGTGGGAGTATTTGTGGAAACAGGATTTAAATTTTGCACAAGCAGGCACTTATTCATTCCAGGAGTGCTTGCTTTTCATCCAGCTGGGAATCAATACCATACAACTTAACTGACTAATTATATTAAAGCCACACAGTTCAAATTTTGAATATTCACAATAATTAAAAAAATCAAAGATATTTGTTAATAAATTTGAATAATGAATGCTTTTGGAGAAATCCCTGTTTGTTGATATTAATCAAGCAAAAATAGGTTAAATCTGAATAAATTATTTGTTGCTAGTTATTCACTGTGCTCCACAATGAATTTTGATAGATCAGATAATTACTTGCAAATGGAAGCATTTACTTGCTCATTGCCTAAACACTGTAGGTACAAGTGTAACTGATAGCTATTTCATTTCTGTAACATTTCTGCTCATGACACTAGTGGTGTAAAGGTTTGTTCAGTTGTCCCTTCATAATAACTGTTGGTTTAATGGATTAAACTAAACTACGTTGCTTGTGTGATATATGAAGTACCAGTGTTATTAACACATGCATTGTCAAATGCTGTGCTGCTCCAATATTTGAATTACATGTCTACTGTGACAAAACTACTGTAGTAGAACTTCTTAGTTACGAACACAGAGTTATGAACTGACCAGTCAACCAGACACCTCATTTGGAACTGGAAGTACACAACCAGGCAGCAGCAGAGACCAAAAAAAAAGCAAATAAAGTACAGTATTGTGTTAAACAAAGTACTAAAAAAATAAAGGGAAAATTTAAAAAAAGATTTGACAAGGTAAGGAAACTGTTTCTGTGCTTGTTTCATTTACATTAAGATGGTTAAAGCAGCATTTTTCTTCTGCATAGTAAAGTTTCAAAGCTGTATTAAACCAATGTTCAGTTGTAAACTTCTGAAATAACAATAATATTTTGTTCAGAGATATGAACATTTCAGAGTTATGAACAACCTCCATTCCTGAGATGGTTGTAATTCTGAGGTTTTACTGTACTACATTAGGAACATGACAGTATGTGATTTTGCTACTCTTGTGATAAAACAATACCTTTGTTCTCTCTTGTTTAGACTTCAGTAATGCGCTTTTTCTGATATTGCTGCTTGCACAATTAACAGACTAAAACTGATAAAAAATAGTTCTGCTACTAAGATTCTATTTACAGTAGATGGAGGAAGTAGATAATTTCAGTTTTGGCTCATTTAAACCGGTTGCTATTCCAGGTGCTGTCTCAGTTGAATTTTGGACTATGCTCTTGCTGTGATGTGGTCACAATTTACGCCAATCAAGGTAATCTGATTCTGGGCTTCATATCTCATCATTAACTAACTGTCAAATTACGTGGTAGGTTCTTTCATTTAGCACCTTTTCTCTGCAAACCAGAGATGTCAAGGATGCTTCCATTCTTTCATTCTTAAAATCAGCCTGAACTCACTTGTTTTTCCCTTTGTTTTCAGCTAATAATGTAGAACTTGGAACTGCCGACTGTAAGATTAAGTTACTGACATCTTTAGTAAAATGCCTTGAGATATTTTGGCACGAAAAGGCACTGTGTAAGTTGAAGTTATTGTTGCAAGTCAAGATGAAGTTAAATGCTAGAAGGCATGCTGGTATGTATAAAATAAAAGAAACAAGATTGGTTTTCAAATGAAGTGAAAAGGGGTACCTTAATAATGTAACCACAACAACAGGAAACTGGACTTGTGGGCATGCAGTGGGGAAGTGAGTAGGGTTGATTGGTTATTAGTTTTCTGATCAAATTGATTAGCGAAGGTACAAATTTGTGGGTGAGGGTTAGCTGGCAACTTTCTTTCAACTGTTGCCATCTCTGCATAATCACGGACCAAAAAACAGTGTTAGAACATAACACTCTTTTTTTATAAATGGCTTTTAGTTATTCCTCACTGTGACTTTCAATTCATTATGAGGCTTTTGGTAAATGGTCATTCTGTGCATTAACTTGGATCTGTTCACAGAGACAAACATGAATCTGGCAACATAATTGGACAGTGAGCTTCTTGAAGGAAAAAACCTTGCCTTACTCTGCTTATACAATGCTAAGCACGTTGTTGGCACCCAATAAAAATAAACCTATTGTATGAGTGCTACAATCTTCCATTATAGTGGAAAAGAGATACTAGGTTATAAATTATTTTTTTAAATGCCTAGCTTATATTAGAAAAAACAGAGTTGCCAGTTCTCACATTTTTATCACAATTATCACCAGATTTAGTGTTTTATTTTAAAGCCCCAGCTCCTGGAATCACAGGAGTACATGAGAATTTCAGCTTGCATTTAAAAAAAAAAGTTTCTAGCTTTTGTGACTCCTAAAAACACAAACCAGAAGGCAAATAAAACGAACAGCCAAAATATTTGAGATCTCATGGGTTTTAAGTCAATCTTATGATTTTTTCAGGCCTGACTCATGGTTTTTAAAAAGCTGCTCAAACTGAATTTTAAACATCTGATTTACTTTGCACAGTTTACATTCTTTATATTTTGTATATCACCTTGTTGCTCAGACAACTTTCTGTGCCTCCTTCTGGCTTAAATAACCTGCTTGGACCAATTGCTGGAGCCAGGTGCTCCTCGGATCAGGGTGGTGCCTTGGCTGATGCTGTAGTCCTACTAACTCCTCAACCCACCAGGTTTTATCAGACACTGGGTGGAGGCCAGGATGCGGTGGCTGTGTGGGAAGTCATAGCGCTGGGTTTGAGACCCAGGACATCATATAATACACTTATTGAAGCAACTAGCTGCAAGCTCCAGTCCTACAGCCCCATGGGCTGAAGCTAAAAATGTCCTGGATGTCTCTGGAAATCACGGATACCGTGACATAAACGTAACCTTACTCATGACTAGTAGACAGATTGTTTGGAAGTTTTGAAGACTGCTGAAGGTTCTACCACTATCAACTTTGACCAAAGACACACTAGAATTTGAAAAGTGAAAACCAAGTGATCTTCTACAACAGCTATGCTCCACTGAACACTGGAATATCAAGCATTAACCTAATGTGGAAGATGGAGCTTTCTCAATAACTACCCTACCAATCCAAAACTCACTCCCAAAAAATATTAGGATGACCAGAATATCAGCATCTTTAGAGTAAACTGCCAAACTCACTTCTTAGACTTAAGTCTTCCCACAACAAAACTACAAAAAACAAAAGAAAAACTCCAACCAAACCCTAAGCTCTGCTGATTGGAGGAATGAGAGATATGTATGTGCAAAATTCATGATTAACTCAAGATGAAATTCATTCTTGTGCATCACTTAAAACCCTCAAAATAAGTCAGGAATTTAAGTGTTGCATAGGCCTTATGCAGTCTCTGTACTGGGGTGAATTTCACCCTCAGGCACCACAGTGATGCATGCTATATAAGAACCTAGACAGATAGATTAGAAATCTTACTACAGGTTTCTTTCTTGTTTTGGGCAAAATTTCAGATTGGCTCCAGTAATCTGGCAAGCTATGAGCGCAGTAAACCAAAGTCCTGGGCAATGGAAAATAAGGAGCAGCATCTAGTGAACAAAAGAAAGACAAAAGATGGACACAATTTTTCTTAAAATGTTTAAATTTTTATTTTGCTTTGACTGAGCTCTGTGCTCAGCTATGAACCATTGTCATTGTTCTGTGATCACTTGGACACTGCTCAATCCATTGAATTTTTGCCTGTTTTCTAAATTCTGAACCAGCACCATAGGCAGTCCACAGGGACAGTGGGACCAATTTCATTTCCTGTTTTCAGGAGAAGCTGGCTGGAGACGAAGGGGGGAAACCCTTTCAATCTTGAACCATACCAACAAAAAGAGTTAATTCATCTCCCAGTTGACTCTTTTTCAATATAGAGATGAGTAGAAGCCATGAAGTTCATTTCTGGACACAAGCATTCTCAAAGTCTGAGGGGATTCTGATGTGCTGTTCCAGTTTGGGCTCCATCTCTAATTTTATATGAGCCAGATGGCCCCATTTGTATTCAAATGACCAATCCCTGAACTTTACTAAGCTGTTGTGATGTTTATTGAGTGGATGGAGAGCAATATTAAGAGAAACAGCTAGTTTACATTCAGTTTTCTGTTTGACTCTCAGAAGGGAAAAACACACGAAACAATGAAAATACATCTTTTTGCCATTAGCACCGTCCCACAGAAGGAAAAGGAAAAACAGAAAAGCAGTTGCAGCATCATATTTTTCTTGTTATAGTATAACTGTAAGCTACAAATACCCAGATGGAATTACAGCTTCATAATGACTATTAAAAGCCATGAAGGAGAAGGAACGGGACCCACAAAACTGACAGGTTAAATAAAGAGGCACTGTGAACCTTGATGACAGCCCTTTCCATTTCTCACCCCACAAGCTTTTTGGGGATACTCTCTCTACCCTAGCTGGAGCTGAAATAGGATTATCAATCAGTAATTGGAACCTTTGCTCTTACAGTTTTTTATTTTAAAATTGATCACCAAGAAATCCAATACTTTAATTAATTTCAAACTTCTCATGTGATTGTGGTTTTTTGGTAAAGTGCGTGTGTGTGTTCTTCTTATTGCTTCTTAAAACAGAACACTTACAGACACACCATACCTCAAGAGTCTATAAAAAATTAATTACCTCACTTCCAAGAGACTGTATACACCATATGTGGGACAGGCGGGGGAGAGCACTATTATTACCTTTAGTTTGCAACTTTACAATGTAATAAATCCTTTGCCACCATGAGGGAGGTGTAATTCTAAAATTGACTAAATCATTTGATACAGGTAGCTCCTATTATCATGGTTTCCATCAAAACTCCAAAGGGTGTATTCTCCACATTTTCATTTTCTACACCGTGCATTCCCTTCCCAGAAAGCTTCTTTCCACACATTTAACTTAGTCTATGGACAGCAACAATTATTTGAGATCAAATTTTAGCAGGCCTCCAATCAATGTAGGACTCACATTGAGACTATTTGACATTTACTCCCCTCAACATTTTATTAATATCTTGGGGGGGAACCCTGTTTCCTATGCAAATTATGCACGTTTACATTTTGCAAATGAGTAAAACTGAACAGTGTGCAAAACCAAAAGGTTAAAGGATCTCCTGACTCTTCTTGATGGGCACTGAGCATCTCCCTCTGTGTAAAAGAAGATCCCACCACTAACAGGCTACATTTTTACAGTTCACAGCTACACAGCAACCAATCAACAACAATTTAGAGGAAGTACAATCTTCACCTGACATCATTTAACACATATGGATTGTCCATCACAATCATAAACAGGTGCCCTCAAAAATGACAGGGTTTTTGTGAGAGATTTTTCATGGTTGCGGTTGTGGTTTTTTTTTTTGAAGTGTTACACTATACAATTATGGAATAAATAATTACAGAAACACCAATTTAAACTTTGACAGGTTTCAGAGGAACAGCCGTGTTAGTCTGTATTCGCAAAAAGAAAAGGAGTACTTGTGGCACCTTAGAGACTAACCAATTTATTTGAGCATGAGCTTTCGTGAGCCACAGCTCACTTCATCTGATGAAGTGAGCTGTGGCTCACGAAAGCTCATGCTCAAATAAATTGGTTAGTCTCTAAGGTGCCACAAGTACTCCTTTTCTTTTTAATTTAAACTTTGAAATCTATTTTTGTTTCATTTGACTGAGAAAATAAAATATGTAAATGTAATATTAAATTGTTCTTACTGACAAATGATGTGACAAATAACTAATTGATATTAAACACCAATATTTACATATGCCAAAATATCAACTTCGAAAAATAATTTATAGGTTTAAAGTGGTATTAGAAAGTGTCCCAGGAGCTGAGAAAATGTCCCAGTAATTTATTTTTAATTGATTATTTCACAATATATTTCAACAACACAATTTTTAACACGAATTAATTGGTGTGGGTTTTTTGTTTGTTTTACTGCTATTACTGTTTACTTTTATTGCTCTAAAGAACCCAAAGCCTCTGCACACTTTTTTGAAAGAATTGTTATAGATGTTGGTCTCCATTTAGGGTATGTGTGCAGACCAGAGCATATAGCACTCCTTCCAATCCTTCACTTGAGGAGTCATCCCTGTAGGGCTGTCCCTGCTAGCAGACTTAGAACAGACTTTAGACTGGTCTATATTATAGTACGGGCCAACATGACCTCCAGTGGTCCCAGGCTGGGAGAACAGAAAGGTTGCTTAGAGGCACTTTTACCCTTCCTCTCCTCCGCTGCACTGAGTATGAGGTCAGCCTAGCTGAGAATCTTTCCCCCTGCCAATGTATTCTTCGTACAGAACAAAGAGGCTGAATCCTTGTTTTAAGTGAAAAATCTCAATGAAACCCTAACTATGGTGGTGCAGTCATTTTGCAAGCCTGTGCTACTTTGTTCAGTTGCCTCTTCAAGATTACCAAAGCTTTCCATTAAGAAAGAAATTATTCCTCATCAGCTCCGACAAACAGGAGAGGTTAGAATTGCAGCTCCAGTGCCAAAGTGGTGCCCTTCTTTTAATTTATATCAAGCTAGGGAGTTTGCACTAGCATGGTGTAACCACAGATATTCGTTGAAGGTTTCTGGACATATCACAAGGGTGAACACAGAATAGACGTGGGATTGAAACAACTGTGGGTATCTCTATACCAGTGGTTCTTAACCTTTACTGCAGCTTGCACCCCTTTGGTTCTCAAAATATGTTCTCGCACCCCTTATCAAAAATCATTGAAGTAGGTCAGTTCTTTAAACCAAGATATACTTTTGTTTGTATAATACAGTAATCATTAAAAAATGTATAATGTTAATAAATACATAGGTTTGAGGAAACAAAGTAGTTATACTTACCTGCCTGTCTTAATTTGTGTTTTCAATGATTTACCTTCTAAAAAAATCTGGCATGTCTCGCAACCCCAGAAAGGGCATCTCGCACCCATAGGGGGTGCATGCACCCCAGGTTAAGAACCACTGCTGTATACTTTGAGTTGGGGGTGTCCCCAGCTTGAGTGGACATACTTGAGTTAGCTCCTATCGAGCTAGTGCACTAAAAATAGAGTGCAGCCATGACAACACAAATGGGAGGGGCTAGCTGGCTTGAATTTGTACCTAGTGTCTCTGCTGGGCACACTTGGGGAAGGTAGCCCCTCCTGCTGCTTGCATTGCTGTGGCTATATACTATTTTTAGTGCGTTAGCTAGATCAGAGCTAGCACAGGCATGTCTCCTCAAGCTGAAATTCATACTCACAATTTGAAGTGCAGACATTCCCTGAGAGAAATCTGACAGTCAGCCAAGTTTGAAAATTGGGCACATCTGGGCTCAACAAACAAAAGATTAAAGTCTGTATCTGAGGACATTTTTAGTATTTTCTTTTTTAAAAAATGGTAGAGAGGGGGCAAAACTTTTCAATTACTTAAGAAAAATACAAAACTTACAGGCCATAAAGGATAACTGTCAATAAAAATGAATAATGGAAGAAGATACTCTATTTATAGAATAGGACATTAGATTAGTAAAGATTACTGAAACTGTAAAAGTTGTTTTTACACAGAAAGGCAACAAGCACTTGCTTGGGAACTAAGAAAATATTGAGATAACATTGGGACACGTTTTAAGACTATGGTTTTCTTTGCCCAAAGAAATCTGCAAACCCATCAAATGATTTATTTGAAGAGGACTGTGACACTATGCCCCATATTCTTGACAGAGATATTGTTATGATATGATTATGGCATAACTACGATGTATTTTATACAAGATAGGTCATGTGAGATATCATTAAAAGGTTATGATTTACTAAATATGATTATCCTATTTATATGTGTGTATCATTTTTGTATCTGAAGCTAGGAATATTGACTATAAATCTGTATGACAAATATGATTACACCTCGGGAATGCCCACTAGGCAGAATGCAATCAATCTAGATAGATCATAGAATCATAGAATATCAGGGTTGGAAGGGACCCCTGAAGGTCATCTAGTCCAACCCCCTGCTCGAAGCAGGACCAATACCCAGTTAAATCATCCCAGCCAGGGCTTTGTCAAGCCTGACCTTAAAAACCTCTAAGGAAGGAGATTCTACCACCTCCCTAGGTAACGCATTCCAGTGTTTCACCACCCTCTTAGTGAAAAAGTTTTTCCTAATATCCAATCTAAACCTCCCCCACTGCAACTTGAGACCATTACTCCTCGTTCTGTCATCTGCTACCATTGAGAACAGTCTAGAGCCATCCTCTTTGGAACCCCCTTTCAGGTAGTTGAAAGCAGCTATCAAATCCCCCCTCATTCTTCTCTTCTGCAGGCTAAACAATCCCAGCTCCCTCAGCCTCTCCTCATAAGTCATGTGTTCTAGACCCCTAATCATTTTTGTTGCCCTTCGCTGGACTCTCTCCAATTTATCCACATCCTTCTTGTAGTGTGGGGCCCAAAACTGGACACAGTACTCCAGATGAGGCCTCACCAATGTCGAATAGAGGGGAACGATCACGTCCCTCGATCTGCTCGCTATGCCCCTACTTATACATCCCAAAATGCCATTGGCCTTCTTGGCAACAAGGGCACACTGCTGACTCATATCCAGCTTCTCGTCCACTGTCACCCCTAGGTCCTTTTCCGCAGAACTGCTGCCTAGCCATTCGGTCCCTAGTCTGTAGCGGTGCATTGGATTCTTCCATCCTAAGTGCAGGACCCTGCACTTATCCTTATTGAACCTCATCAGATTTCTTTTGGCCCAATCCTCCAATTTGTCTAGGTCCTTCTGTATCCTATCCCTCCCCTCCAGCGTATCTACCACTCCTCCCAGTTTAGTATCATCCGCAAATTTGATGGCTGGGAAGGGTCATTAGGGAGAACAATAGGTCTTAGAAGCAGCTAATCGCCTACTGGGGAGCCTTCCTGAGGACATTAGAAACAGCCTCTGAGTTATGGCTGCTTTACACAGGGGCATGTGACCAGATCACCTGGTACTGGACTCCATCTTGGAATACCAGTGTTTTTCCACCGACTGGGCATGGGAACCAAGAGGGGAGACAAAGGGTTCCTGCCATATGCAAAGCTATTTAAGGCAGGGAAGTGACATCATCGTGGTTCTTCACTGACTCCACACCCAAGAAGATTGCTGGAAATATCTGAGGAACAAAGACTGGACTTGGGGAGAAGGGCTGAACCCAGGCTAGAGGGATTTCTACCCTGTGAAAGGAATACCTGCAGTTTTAAGCTGCAAGCAAGTGCAGCTTACCTTCAGGAATCTCTGCAAACTGCCTAAAACAACAATTAGGGTGAGAATTTGCTATTCATATCCAATCTCTTTAGTATATTAAGATTTGCTAGGAATCTGCTTTGATCTGTTTGCTATCCCTTATAATCACTTAAAATCTATCTTTTGTAGTTAATAAACTTGTTTTTGTTTTGTCTAAAACCATTGTGTGGAAATCATAACTGGGGGGCAGAAAGCTGTTGCATATCTTCCTCCACATTGAGGGAGGGGGTGAATGTAATGAGCTTAGGCTGTACAGTTCCCAGTGCAGCGCAAAACAGAATAATTTTGGGTTTACCCTCCAAAGTGGGGTGCATGCTTAAGGAAGTGTGAGGTGCCTTAGCTGAGCCTTCCCATGCAGAGCTGATTTCAGCATCTGTGTGTAGCTGTGGCTGGGTATGTCCCTACCTGTATGTGTGCTGAAGGGGGCTTGAGTGCCTATCACAGCAGTACAGTGTAAAGGCAGCCCAGGCTGGTGAGTCAGGCGGGCTCAATGGTACTCCAGTTCCAGGTGGCACCCGGGGGGAACCTGTCACAGGACCCTTTTTAGATGAATGGTAGTGCTAATCATAACTATTAGGATAAAAAGAAAAGGAGTACTTGTGGCACCTTAGAGACTAACCAATTTATTTGAGCATAAGCTATCGTGAGCTACAGCTCACTTCATCGGATGCATACTGTGGAAAGTACAGAAGACGTTTTTATACGCACAAACCATGAAAAAATGGGTGATTATCACTACAAAAGGTTTTCTCTCCCCCCACCCCACTCTCCTGCTGGTAATAGCTTATGTAAAGTGATCACTCTCCTTACAATGTGTATGATAATCAAGGTGGGCCATTTCCAGCACAAATCCAGGGTTTAACAAGAACGTCTGAGGGGGGGGGGGTAGGAAAAAACAAGGGGAAATAGGTTACCTTGCATAATGACTTAGCCACTCCCAGTCTCTATTCAAGCCTAAGTTAATTGTATCCAATTTGCAAATGAATTCCAATTCAGCAGTCTCTCTCTGGAGTCTGGATTTGAAGTTTTTCTGTTGTAATATCGCAACTTTCACGTCTGTAATCGTGTGAGCAGAGAGATTGAAGTGTTCTCCGACTGGTTTATGAATGTTATAATTCTTGACATCTGATTTGTGCCTGGATTTGTGCTGGAAATGGCCCACCTTGATTATCATACACATTGTAAGGAGAGTGATCACTTTAGATAAGCTATTACCAGCAGGAGAGTGGGGTGGGGGGAGAGAAAACCTTTTGTAGTGATAATCACCCATTTTTTCATGGTTTGTGTGTATAAAAACATCTTCTGTACTTTCCACAGTATGCGTCCAATGAAGTGAGCTGTAGCTCATGAAAGCTTATGCTCAAATAAATTGGTTAGTCTCTAAGGTGCCACAAGTACTCCTTTTCTTTTTGCGAATACAGACTAACACGGCTGTTACTCTGAAACCTGTCATTATGCAAGGCACTGCATTTAGCCGTATGGAGTGGAAATCTATCAACTGCATGAAAAAACTTGTACAGATACAGACAGACATCATCTTCCTTTCCAAATGCAAACAGATGAACATCATACCAAAAGGACTGAAGGTAAAAAATCCATTACAATCTACATACCACACAGACTATGCTGACAGCTTGTGTCACACGCTCTCAAAGAAACTGCAGAACCACCTGATCAACATCCTCTACAGCAAACAGGGAAAGATAAAGAATGAGCTCTCAAAAATGGATACTCTCATAAAAAAACAACCTTCCACACAAACTTCCTCGTGGCTGGACTTTACTAAAACTAGACAAGCCATTTACAACACACACTTTGCTTCTCTACAAAAGAAAAAGGACACTAAACTTTCTAAACTACTACATGCCACGAGGGGCCACAGCAATGGGTCCCTCAACCCACCCAGCAATATTGTTAACCTATCCAACTATACTCTTAGCCCAGCAGAAGCAGCTGTCCTATCTCGGGGCCTCTCCTTCTGCCCCTCCACCCCCACGAACATGATACAATTCTGTGGTGACCTAGAATCCTATTTTTGACATCTCCGACTCAAGGAATATTTGCAACACACCTCTGAACAACATACTAATCCACAGAGACCTCCCTACCAACACTACAAAAAGAAGGATTCTAGGTGGACTCCTCCTGAAGGTCGAGACAGCAGACTGGACTTCTACATAGAGTGCTTCCGCCGACGTGCATGGGCTGAAATTGTGGAAAAGCAGTATCACTTGCCCCACAACCTCAGCTGTGCAGAACACAATGCCATCCACAGCCTCAGAAACAAAAACAACTCTGACATCATAATCAAAAAGGGTGACAAACGAGGTGCTGTTGTTATCATGAATAGGTTGGAATATGAACAAGAGGCTGCTCGGCAGCTGTCCAACACCACTTTCTACAAGCCATTACCCTCTGATCCCACTGAGAGTTACCAAAAGAAACTACAGCATTTGTTCAAGAAACTCCCTGAAAAAGCATAAGATCAAATCTGCACAGACACACCCCTGGAACCCCGACCTGGGATATTCTATCTACTATCCAAGATCCATAAACTTGGAAATCCTGGGCACCCCATCATCTCAGGCATTGGCACCCTGACAGCAGGATTGTCTGGCTATGTAGACTCCGTCCTCAGGCCCTACGCTACCAGAACTCCAGCTACCTTCGAGACACCACTGACTTCCTGAGGAAACTACAATCCATCGGTGATCTTCCTGATAACACCATCCTGGCCACTATGGATGTAGAAGCCCTCTACACCAACATTCCACACAAAGATGGACTACAAGCCGTCAAAAACACTATCCCCGATAATGTCACGGCTAACCTGGTGGCTGAACTTTGTGACTTTGTCCTTACCCATAACTATTTTACATTTGGGGACAATGGATACCTTCAAATCAGCGGCACTGCTATGGGTACCCGCATGGCCCCACAGTATACCAACATTTTTATGGCTGACTTAGAAGAACGCTTCCTCAGCTCTCGTCCCCTAACGCCCCTACACTACTTGCGCTATATTGATGACATCATCATCATCTGGACCCATGGAAAAGAAGCCCTTGAGGAATTCCACCATGATTTCAACAATTTCCATCCCACCATCAACCTCAGCCTGGTCCAGTCTACACAAGAGGTCCAATTCCTGGACACTACAGTGCTAATAAATGATGGTCACATAAACACCACCCTATTCCGGAAACCTCCTGGCCGCTATTCCTACCTACATGCCTCCAGCTTTCACCCTGACCACACCACATGATCCATTGTCTACAGCCAAGCTCTGAGATACAACCGCATTTGCTCCAACCCCTCAGACAGAGACAAACACCTACAAGATCTCTATCAAGCATTCTTACAACTACAATACCCACCTGCAGAACTGAAGAAACAGATTGATAGAGCCAGAAGAGTTCCCAGAAGTCACCTACTACAGGACAGACCTAACAAAGAAAATAACAGAACGCCACTAGCCGTCACCTTCAGCCCCCAACTAAAACCCCTCCAACGCATTATCAAGGATCTACAACCTATCCTGAAGGACGACCCAACACTCTCACAAATCTTGGGAGACAGGCCAGTCCTTGCCTACAGACAGCCCCCAACCTGAAGCGAATACTTACCAGCAACCACATACCACACAACAGAACCACTAACCCAGGAACCTATCCTTGCAACAAAGCCCGTTGCCGTCTGTGCCCACATATCTATTCGGGGGATACCATCACAGGGCCTAATAACATCAGCCACACTATCAGAGGCTCGTTCACCTGCACATCTACCAATGTGATATATGCCATCATGTGCCAGCAATGCCCCTCTGCCATGTACATTGGTCAAACTGGACAGTCTCTACGTAAAAGAATAAATGGACACAAATCAGATGTCAAGAATTATAACATTCATAAACCAGTCGGAGAACACTTCAATCTCTCTGGTCACGCGATTACAGACATGAAAGTTGCGATATTACAACAGAAAAACTTCAAATCCAGACTCCAGAGAGAGACTGCTGAACTGTAATTCATTTGCAAATTGGATACAATTAACTTAGGCTTGAATAGAGACTGGGAGTGGCTAAGTCATTATGCAAGGTAACCTATTTCCCCTTGTTTTTTCCTACCCCCCCCCTCAGACGTTCTTGTTAAACCCTGGATTTGTGCTGGAAATGGCCCACCTTGATTATCATACACATTGAAAGGAGAGTGATCACTTTATATAAGCTATTACCAGCAGGAGAGTGGGGTGGGGGGAGAAAAAACCTTTTGTAGTGATAATCACCCATTTTTTCATGGTTTGTGTGTATAAAAACGTCTTCTGTACTTTCCACAGTATGCATCCGATGAAGTGAGCTGTAGCTCATGAAAGCTTATGCTCAAATAAATTGGTTAGTCTCTAAGGTGCCACAAGTACTCCTTTTCCATTTTGCAAATACAGACTAACACGGCTGTTACTCTGAAAACTATTAGGATGTCAGCCATTTATGTACAAAGGCAGCTTCCACTGAAGCAAAATGACTTACAATTTTACTCTTACTTCATAATGACGAATTGTATCTTTTCTTGTCTTTTTTTGAGTGGGCAACCACAGCTAGGTCAATCACAGTTTTATTAAATTAAAGAAGGTAACAAAATGTTTCAGATTAACTTTTGTCAGTGTCTTTTCATAATACAAATGTCACATGGGAAATGTTTAGCATTTCAAATGCCATCATTATCTACAGATCTTTTGGGAAAACTGCAGATGATCATTTTACTATGAGAGGAATTTTCCATTTACAGGCATAGGACAGTACATGCTGGTGAGAACATTACTGTATTTTCACTCCCATATTTGTCCACTGTATTCTTGTTCTATCTGTGTGTATCTCTGGTAGTTGTTAGAGAATACACATGTATTGTACCTTACACATCTACAGCTTTACTGCATATTTATCTAAATTACTTTTACCGCCAGGGAGCTGTAGGTGTTAGGAAAAGTGTCAATAAAGTGAATCTATTCTTTATGAAAGCTCATGGAACAGTTGTAAATAAGCGTTTCATTGAATATGTAATTTTTTAAGGAGCACTTTTTAAAACTAATGGGTAAAGTTTTAATTTGTAATTGATGTTCACCAAAAGTGCTATGCAATATAAACCATATCCAAAAGGTCTAACATTGCTGATAAATGAAAAGGTGAATGTGCTCTAAAAATTTCCAGAAATATCTTAGCAAAGCTCCCAGAATGCTATATCGACCTTTTCACAATCCCCTGTTCCAAGCACCAACTGTGGAGGGCACTATGGGATAGCTGCCAAGAATTCTCAAAATGCACAGGGTCATATGGAGTTGAAAGCATGGAAGATATGAATATGCCAACTAATTTCAAGATGCCTATGCCACAAACAGTGTTGCTAGGTGGATGTACCAACCTGTGCTTGCTTCCATCATGTTAGAACACAGTTTAAATATAATTTAATGGGTACCTGAGAAATAAGGTGTTGGAAAGAATATGGTTCTGGCACAATAATGGACAGTACTAAGTTCAAAAGCTGTAGTTTAGATAGGTCCCAAAGGGACCCTAGAGTCTTAGAGCTAACAGAGCTTTTTATTAAATTAATTAAAATGAGTGTAAAATGTCGACTGAAATGAATGTCTGAAAAGTATTGGGGGAAAATATGTATAGTATAAAGAGACTTAAAAACTTTATAAAATTATCCCCTGGAAAAATATTTATAAAACCAGCCATCATACTGGTTGATTTTTTAACAATTTAGCTAATTCCTTCATCAAAGGAATATTACATTCAACAGAAAGTGTATGTTGTGTGATATCTGTCTCTAATTACGCACCTAAAGTGGACTAGTCTCACAGGAAATATGTACATGTGGTTGTTTAAATACATATATCCCAATTCAAAGATCTATTCAGGATCTCTTGAATTCTGCAGTCAGAAAAGGACTTTAAGAATCTTCAATTATAGTAACACAGCTATCCTGTGGCACCTACAGTATACAAATTTTCAGCAGAATTCACTCATTTTTGCCATAGAGATTGACACTAACACTCTGCAGAAGGCCTGGGGCTTTCGCTGTAACTACTCGTTGTCATTTATAAGTGGACTGCAATTATTAGAGCTTCACAGATTATTAGAAGCCGCAACTTTCAATTGATGGGTTATATAAACTGTAAAAATAAATGTTAGATCATAGTCACAATTTTCTTTCCCCCACTCAGCAGGATACAATTACAAACATTACATTGTGTAATCACATTGAGAGCATTTTACATAAAGATATAATGCATTTAGGATTTGTTCTTTTTATGCATCTTTTTATGCTAATTAGGAAAAAACTTGCTGTGAGTATAGCCTATTATACATTTTGGGGCATACTAAATGCTTTATAAATTGCACTGCATTATTTTTTATTTTTTAATACTTGTTTCAGGAACAATCTAATCAGACTTATAGACTCGAATACAAAAGCTGATTTTTGTAGCAAGCTTCTCCCTGCTTCACTGTCTCATTATTCCTGAAGAATGTCATCAAGTACCACTTTTCACATTATAAAGAAAACGTTAAACTTATCTAATTAAGCTCAAGTTCTCATGTGCATAGTTATCTAAACTGGTTTCATGCCTCTGGATTTTCAGAATTATCATCTGCAGTTCTGACTAATTATAAGAACAAATGCAAGCATCAACACAAGTGTTCCAATATCACATAAAGAGCCTTTGGGAGACAAGAAACAGAAAATGTGCATTAAAATTCTAATTTACACTTATTATTCCTTCAGACACATGTTAGAACACATCTAAGACAACTGCAACAGACAATATACACCAGATGCTAAAATTTGAAGTGGAAAACTTAATTTCAACGTGACTTCTGCTTAAATATTATATAAAACAATGGTCACTATTTAGTTCAACGATCAGAAGTATGTTTCTTTTTATGCAACAACAAATATTGCAAACTGTCAAGCTGTCAGTTTAAAATGAAATATTAAAGTTAAATTATATTTGTAATTTCTGACAAAGTGCTATCCAAGCTTTTAAAAATATTCTAAGGGTGCTCCTTGAGTGTATTTGAAAGGCACATTTAAGAATTGATTCCTTTTTACCATAAATGTTTTGCAATGAATCAACTGCAATTTTTCATAATAGGCTTTCCTTCTTTTATGGAACAAGACCCCTATCACTTCAAAAGTACCAAAAGTTTTCACTTGTTGAGTCGCATATCTTTCAAAATGAATTTCACACAGATTCTCTGTGCAAATAATGCACCTGCTGAGCCAGTCCACTAAACAACAGATGCTTATATAAAATGGAAACAGAAGATGTGGAAATAACAATATGGTGGAGGGGGAGTATCAACAATAGCAAATCAGGTTATTTATAATTCTATAGTCAAATTGTCTTCTGTTTTAGCATACATGATAAGTTTAAGTAAGTTAAAGATAAGAGGATAAGAGGCCACAAAGTTAACTTTGTTTCCATGCTGAATAATTCTTTCCTTAATTGTAAGAAAAAATTGGCTGCCTTGCTTTTTCTTCCATGAATTCAAATTATCAAAATCCAAAATGTGAGTCACTCACTAAACTCATATTTCTAGAGATTCCTATCTTCATTGCAGATATAGGTGAAGGTGGTCCCAATTATCTCTGATTTTTTAAAGCAGATGGCCACTTACTCACTCTTTTTAAACACAAACTAAGATCCCCAAATCTGCAACAAGGTTCATATGAGGTCATGGGGGGGAGCTCTTCACAGAGCACAGGATCAGGACTTATTTAAAAGTACTGAAAATATAATAAAGAATAAATATTTCAATGAGCATTTTAGTACAATACTTACAGTATAGACTCACATGTTTCATGACATGCCATGACAAAATATGGGAAAGGCAGACAGGTATGTATGACAAATGGGTTTAAGTTGGGACTCAGGGTAGGGCGGATAAGGTTTAGGAGCAGAGTATCAGCTTTGTACCCCACAATCTGACCTCTGAACACAGTAAACATCAAACTTCAGAGTAGGAAGAAATTGTTTTAAACATCCTAATTGGCAAGGGACAAAACTGGATAAATGCCCAAACTGGATTCTCATGTGACCTTATGATGAAGATGGCATTTTTTTTAATCTCTTAGTAGAATTCTTCCTTCTCCAGGGGAATAAATTAGTGACACCATCAACTTTTTGTCAGACATGAAGGGGAGAGACTCTGCTCTGCATGCATATTTATATACAGTAATCAGCCAAAGCAACTACACAGATTTTAATATTTCACTTTTCCACATGATTCTACATCCACCATTTCAATGACCAGGCACCTAGATTTGTATGAAAATATATTTGTTTCATATATATGCGTGACTTTAAATTTAGTAAGATCATTTCAACACAAGTTTTAAATTTCTTTTTTTTTTCAAATGGCAATGGGTACAATTTATATTTTACATGCAAATATGCATTCTGATTTTGAAATAGGCTCAGTTGCTCAAAAATTATACTCCACATGATAAATTTATAATCCAACAAAGCTTAACCAGAATTACTTAGCAAAAAGATCTTTGAAATATTTGCCCTCTAAATAACCATCAGTTGCCTTGAAAATTGTCCTGGTAGAACCTAATAATGCATCCTGTAATGTTAAACATAACTTAAGCATAAAAACTTTGAAAATCCTGATACCACTTCTACTATTAAAATAAAATATGGAGAATATACCTACCTTATATCTCCCTTATATGTATCTGGACCACATGGGAAAGAAAAGGTTACTTTCCATTCTAACTATGGTTCTTCAAGAGTTGGGATGTGACCCCTCACACATCCTCACTACATCCATGGACCTTATTTGGCACCAATTTTTTCCAGTGCTGAAGTCATCCTTGAGTGCTCATCTTTAGAAATTAAGAAGGCTCTGTATATTCACAGGGTTAGATTGCTGATCTGATGTTGGTCTAGACATATTAGGACTCCTTGATGATGAAGGCAAGGAGTATCTGTTGTTGGTGCAGGTTCAGGTTGTGAAGGCCCTACACACTGACCAGCAATCACAGGAAGGAGCTTCCCCCAAGCAGAACAAACAGTAGATACACACATACATCTGAGAACATGGAGCAAGATTAGACACCACTTGATTCTCCCCTTCTTATCCGAGACTTGGAGGCATGGTTGGCAAGCACCAAAAGGTCTGATGACTTTAGGTCCAGAAAAAAAAAAAGTCCAACAACACAAATTACCTGCCAGTTACTATCTAACTAACAAACAGTTTATCTGTAGAAATTAAGGGGCTTTTGTATCAAACACCCCAGAAGTAGCTCCAGACAGAAATAGATGGTCTCTATATCTCTGGTTGTCTGGTTAGGTTAGGGCAATATGGCTTTTTTATAACATTGACAGAGAGGGTACTTGTGTGGCTCCAACAGGCACTGTTTTTCTCTGAAGCTCAGTGGCAACAGAGGACAAAATAAACAAACAGAATGTTAAGTAAATTGGAAACAGCAAGCTGCCAAACAGTCAGCGGGTCCATTGGATGATTGAGGTGATAAAGGAGCACTCAAGGAAGACAAGACAATTGCAAAGAAGCTAAATTAATTCTTTGTATCAGTCCTTCACTGCAGAGATTGTGAAGGAGATTCCCATGCATGAACCATTCTTTTTAGGCGATAAATCTGAGGTACTGTCCCAAACTGAGGTATTGATAGAGGGTGTTTTGGAACAAATAAATAAATTAAACAGTAAGAGAAGGTTACTCACCTTGTGCAGTAACTGAGATTCTTTGAGATGTGGGTCCTGGGGGTATTCCCCCAAGAAGGAACTCAAATATGAAATTGGAGAACTACTAACTGTGATATGTAACTTCTCATGTAAATCAGCCTCTGAACCAGATGACTGGAAGATATCTAATGTAACGCTGATTTTAAAAAAGGCTCCAGGGTGATCCTGGCAATTGCATGCTGGTAATCCTAACTTCAGAACCAGGCAAATTGGTTGAAACTATAGTAAAGAATAGAATTATCAGACACATAAATGAGCATTGTTTGTTGGGGAAGAGTCAACGCTGCTATTGTGAAGAAAAATCATGCCTCACCAGTCTGTTAGAATTCTTTGAGGAGGTCAACAAACATGGATAAGGGTGATCCAGTGCATATAGTGTACTTGGACTTTCAGAAAGTATTTGACAATGCCCCCCATCAAAGGCTCTTAAGTAAAGTAAGCAGTAACGGGATAAGAGGGAAGATCCTCATATAGATCAGTAACTGGTTAAAAGACAGGAAACAAGGGGTAGGAATAAATGGGCAATTTTCAGAATGGAGAGAAGTAAATAGCAGACTCCCCCAAGGATCTGTATTGGGACCACTTCTGTTCAACATATTCATAAATGAACAGGAAAAAGGGATAAACAGTGAGTTGACAAAGTTTGCCGACAATATAAAATTACTCAAGATAGTAAAGTCCAAAGATGATTCAGAAGAGTTACAAAGGGATCTCACAAAACCGGGTGATGGTAGATGAAATTCAATGTTGAGAAATGCAAAGTAATACACATTGGAAAACACAATTCCAACATGCATACAAAATGATGGGGTCTAAATTAGCTGTTACCACTCAAGAAAGAGATCTAAATATCATAATGCTGCTATATAAATCCTTGGTATGCCCATACATTGAATACTGGGTTCAGTTTTGGCTACTCCAACCAAAAAAAGATACATTAGAATTCAAAAAGATACAGAGAAGGGCAACAGAAATGATTCGGTCATGGAACAGTTTCCATATGAGAAAAAATTAAAAAGACTGGGACTGTTTAGCTTGGAAAACAGATGACTAAAGGGCAATATGATAGAAGTCTATGAAAGGAGAGGTATGTTGATGAGGCTTTCCGGGACACTAGATTTGTCCCACCTCCGGTCAGACAGTCCCTGTGTTCTTAAGGAGGATAAAAGGCCCAGAGAAGGAGAGCAGTCAACGGGAACAGAGGGAAACCTTCCCACAGTTGGGACCCTCCTTCCAGATGATGTTGGGGTATCCTCTCACACTGAGGTTACCTCTCCGGGGGAGGGAACTCCAGTCATTAGGAAAAGGCAGGTGTTATTAATGGGAAATTCAATCATTAGAAACATAGATAGCTGAGTTTATGATGACTGTGAGAACCATATGGTGACTTGCCTGCCTGGTGCGAAGGTTGCGGATCTCTCAAGGCATCTAGATAGACTTATGTGTAGTGCTGGGGAGGAGCCGGTGGTCGTGGTACATGTCATAAATATAAAGGGAAGGGTAAACCCCTTTGAAATCTCTCCTGGCCAGGGGAAAGCTCCTCTCACCTGTAAAGGGTTAAGAAGCTAAAGGTAACCTCGCTGGCACCTGACCAAAATGACCAATGAGGAGACAAGATACTTTCAAAAGCTGGGAGGAGGGAGAGAAACAAAGGGTCTGTGTGTCTGTCTATAGTCTGTCTTTGCCGGGGATAGACCAGGAATGGAGTCTTAGAACTTTTAGTAAGAAATCTAGCTAGGTACGTGTTAGATTATGATTTCTTTAAATGGCTGAGAAAAGAACTGTGCTGAATAGAATAACTATTTCTGTCTGTGTATCTTTTTTGTAACTTAAGGTTTTGCCTAGAGGGGTTCTCTATGTTTTTGAATCTAATTACCTTGTAAGGTATCTACCATCCTGATTTCACAGGGGGGATTTCTTTATTTCTATTTACTTCTATTTTTATTAAAAGTCTTCTTGTAAGAAAACTGAATGCTTTTTCATTGTTCTCAGATCCAAGGGTTTGGGTCTGTGGTCACCTATGCAAATTGGTGAGGCTTTTTATCCAACATTTCCCAGGAAAGGGGGGGTGCAAGTGTTGGGAGGATTGTTCATTGTTCTTAAGATCCAAGGGTCTGGGTCTGTAGTCACCTAGGCAAATTGGTGAGGCTTTTTACCAAACCTTGTCCAGGAAGTGGGGTGCAAGGTTTTGGGAAGTATTTTGGGGGGAAAGACGTGTCTAAACAGCTCTTCCCCAGTAACCAGTATTAGTTTGGTGGTGGTAGCGGCCAATCCAAGGACAAAGGGTAGAATATTTTGTACCTTGGGGAAGTTTTGACCTAAGCTGGTAAAGATAAGCTTAGGAGGTTTTTCATGCAGGTCCCCACATCTGTACCCTAGAGTTCAGCGTGGGGGAGGAACCTTGACAGTACCAATGATATAGGGAAGAGTAGGAGAGACGTCCTGGAGGCCAAATTTAGGCTGCTAGGAAAGAGACTGAAAACCAGGACCTCTATAGTGGTATTCTCAGAAATGCTTCCAGTTACACGCGCAGGGCCAGGTAGGCAGCCAGAGCTTCAGAATCTCAATGTGTGGATGAGACAATGGTGTAGAGAGGAGGTGTTTAGATTTATTAGGAACTGGGGAAACTTTTGGGATAGGGGGAGCCTATACAGGAAGGATGGGCTCCACCTAAACCAAAGTGGATCCAGACTGCTGGCACTTAACATTAAAAAGGTTGCAGAGCAGGTTTTAAACTAAGAGATGGGGGAAAGCCGATTGCTGCAGAGGTGCATGTGGATCGGACAGAGACTTCTCTTAGAGGAGAGTCTATTGATAGAGATTCTCTAAGTTTTAGTCAGGAGGAGAGGATGGAAGAGGATAAAGTATGGGCCAGATCCAATGAGAAACATTCACAGAAAGAATCCGACACATCAGAAAAGGGCAGACAAATAAATAGTGACAAGTTTTTAAAGTGCTTATGCACAAATGCTAGAAGTCTAAATAATAAGATGGGTGAACTAGAGTGCCTCGTGTTAAAGGAAGATATTGATATAATAGGCATCACAGAAACCTGGTGGAGTGAGGACAACCAATGGGACACAATCATTCTGGAGTACAAAATATATCTGAAGGACAGAACAGGTCATGCAGTGGGGGGAGGGAGTAGCACTATATGTGAAAGAAAATGTAGAATCAAATGAAATAAAAATCTTAAATGAATCCACATGTTCCATAGAATTTCTATGGATAGTAATTCCATGCTCTAATAAGAATATAACAGTAGCGATCTATAATCGACCACCTGACCAGGATAGTGATAGTGACGATGAAATGCTAAGGGAGATTAGAGAGGCTATCAAAATAAAAAACTCAATAATTGTGGGGGATTTCAATTATCCCCATATTGACTGGGTACATGTCACCTCAGGACAAAATGCAGAGACAAAATTTCTCGATCCTTTAAATGACTGCTTCTTGGAGCAGCTGGTACAGGATCCCACAAGGGGAGAGGCAACTCTTGATCTACTCTTGATGAGTGGAGCACAGGATCTGGTCCAAGAGATAACTATAACAGGACCGCTTGGAAATAGTGACCATAATATAATAACATTTAACATTCCTGTGGTGGGAAGAACACCTCAACAGCCCAATACTGTGGCATTTAATTTTAGCAAGAGGAACTATGCAAAAATGAGGAGGTTACTTAAACAGAAATTAAAAAGTACAATGACTAGAGTGAAATCCCTGCAAGCTGCATGGACACTTTTCAAAGACACCATAATAGAGGCCCAACTTAAATGTATACCCCAAATTAAAAAACACAGAAAAAGAACTAAAAAAGAGCCACCATGGCTTAACAACCATGTAAAAGAAGCAATGAGAGATAAAAAGGCATCTTTTAAGAAGTGGAAGTCAAACCCTAGTGAGGTAAATAGAAAAGAGCATAAACACTGCCAAATTAAATGTAAAAATGTAATAAAAAAAGCCAAAAAGGAGTTTGAAGAACAGCTAGCCAAAAACTCAAAAGGTAATAACAAAATGTTTTTAAAGTACATCAGAAGCAGGAAGCCTGTTAAACAACCAGTGGGACCCTATCATAAATATAAAGGGAAGGGTAAACCCCTTTAAAATCCCTCCTGGCCAGAGGAAAAATCCTCTCACCTGTAAAGGGTTAAGAAGCTAAAGGTAACCTCGCTGGCACCTGACCAAAATGACCAATGAGGAGACAAGATACTTTCAAAAGCTGGGAGGAGGGAGAGAAACAAAGGGTCTGTGTGTCTGTCTATAGTCTGTCTTTGCCGGGGATAGACCAGGAATGGAGTCTTAGAACTTTTAGTAAGAAATCTAGCTAGGTACGTGTTAGATTATGATTTCTTTAAATGGCTGAGAAAAGAACTGTGCTGAATAGAATAACTATTTCTGTCTGTGTATCTTTTTTGTAACTTAAGGTTTTGCCTAGAGGGGTTCTCTATGTTTTTGAATCTAATTACCTTGTAAGGTATCTACCATCCTGATTTTACAGAGGTGATTCCTTTATTTCTATTTACTTCTACTTTTATTAAAAGTCTTCTTGTAAGAAAACTGAATGCTTTTTCATTGTTCTCAAATCGAAGGGTTTGGGTCTGTGGTCACCTATGCAACTTGGTGAGGATTTTTACCAAACCTTTCCCAGAAAGTGGGGTGCAAGGGTTGGGTGGATTTTGGGGGGAAAGACGTGTCCAAACTACGTTTCCCAGTAAACCCAGTTAGAGTTTGGTGGTGGCAGTGGAGGTCCAGGGACAAAGGATAAAATTAATTTGTACCTTGGGGAAGTTTTAACCTAAGCTGGTAAAAGTAAGCTTAGGAGGTTTTCATGCAGGTCCCCACATCTGTACCCTAGAATTCAGAGTGGGGGAGGAACCTTGACAGACCCCTGGACAATCGAGATACAAAAGGAGCACTTAAAGATGATAAAGTCACTCAGAGAAACTAAATGAATTCTTTGCTTCAGTCTTCCCGGCTGAGGATGTTAGGGAGATTCCCAAGCCTGAGCTGTCTTTTGTAGGTGACAAATCTGAGGAATTGTCACATATTGAAGTGACACTGGAGGAGGTTTTCGAATTAATTGAGAAACTTAACAGTAACAAGTCACCGGGACCAGATGGAATTCACCCAAGAGTTCTGAAAGAACACAAATGTGAAATTGCAGAACTATTAACTATGGTTTGTAATCTGTCCTTTAAATTAGCTACTGTACCCAATGACTGGAAAATAGCTAATGTAACGCCAATATTTAAGAAGGGCTCTAGAGGTGATCCTGGCAATTACAGACCGGTAAGTCTAACGTCAGTACTGGGCAAATTAGTTGAAACAATAGTAAAGAATAAAATTGTCAGACACATAGAAGAACACAAATTGTTACACAAAAGTCAACATGGTTTCTGTAAAGGGAGAACATGTCTTACTAATCTATTAGAGGTCTTTGAGGGAGTCAACAACACGTGGAGAAGGAGGATCCAGTGGACATACTGTACTTAGATTTCCAGAAAGCCTTTGACAAGGTCCCTCACCAAAGGATCTTACATAAATTAAGTTGTCATGGGATAAGAGGGAAGATCCTTTCATCGATTGAGAACTGTAACCTGAGCCCTGCCACCCAGGGCTGAAGCCCTCTGGCTTTGGCCCCAGGTGGTGGGGCCTAGACTTCACCTTCAGCCCCAGGCCCCAGCAAGTCTAATGCCACCCCTAGTGACCCCATTAAAATGGGGTCACGACCCACTTTGGGGTCCCAACCCACAGTTTGAGAATCCCTGATCTAAATAATACATTTCTATGTTTGATATTTGCATCCTTCAAATATTGTCAGACTATTATTCTCCCACCTTATTATTATTAAGACAAGCTGTATATATTTAACTCATTTAATCTTTTCTCATAAATCGATCCCTCTAGTTCCTTGTTTTTAATACTCTTCTCTGAACTTTGTCAATTTGTCAGTATCTTTCTGGTAATGTCATGCCCATAATGAAAGACAAAGTTCCAGGTGTGGTTGCATCAGAGATGTAATGAGAAAGACTATTACCTCCCTATTTTGAGATATGCTGGCTTTGTTTATTGTACCTCAAGCTGCATTGGCCTTTTGGCTACCATATCACACTCATGATGAAGTTACCATTCACTTTCACTATTACATTTCATTTGGTATCACAGCTTTGAAGGTTCCTCCCTCCAAGGGAATAGCTGTATTTTCAATTATTTTTCCCCAGGATAAATGTTTTCTTGGTTTAAGTTGAATCTTATTTTATTATACGCTACCCACGTGAAAGGAAGGATGGTCCAATGGGTAGGGTACTAGTACAGGACTTATGAGAATTGGGTTCAATTCCCTGCTCCACTACAACATCCTGCATGATCTTGAGCAAGTCACTTCACCTCTCTGTGCCTGTATTCCACACTTGTAACGTGGGAATAAATAGCACTTCCCCACTTTAGAGGGATGTTGTCAGGATAAATACATTCAAGATACACTCAGATGCTTCACTGCTGGGGGCCAGATAAGTACCTTGGATAGATTTACTTGTATTATTCCTTTACCCTCACTGGTGTTTATGACTAGAGTCAGTTTAGTTTTATTTGAAAGTTTCATTAATGTGCAGTTTACTCTACCATCTGAATCATTACTGAATATATTTTTTTAAAAAGGGATAGGATGTCACAAAGGGCCCAGTAGCACCCCTGTAAGCACATCCCCAAAACGGAATGTTTTGTCATTTACTGTATCACAGTCTGGTCTTCCAGACAGCAGGTTTCAATCCATGTGATAGTATTCGTAGCAAAGGTGATCTGAATTAATTTTGATTGCACTGTTTCCTTAGCTACTGCATCTAAGGTTTCACTAACATCCAAATATGTTTTATTTACCACTTTTTTTCATCCACTTATTTTGTAATTACATTCAAAATAAGAATGAAATCCAATTGGTTTAGTAAGATCCAATATTCATGCAAATTGTTGATGGCTCCCTTTTCTTTCAGATGTTTAGTGATTTTTTTCTATCTACATTTATTCTGTTGTTTCCCTGGGGTTAGAGGTTACATTGAAAAGACAGGATCACTTTTCTTCCTCTTTCACAAGATTAATAATACATGTGTTTTTCCATCAATCTTCCATTAACTTTGTAGTATTATTCTAACAAAAGGATTATCTAAAAACAAAAACAAACAACAAAAAGCTGCTGCTCATAAAACACAAATGGAAAATTAAAGTATAAAGTAGAAGAAGAATTTGCATTTGCAAAGAGCTTCTTCATCCATAAGTTTCAAAGTGCTTTACAAAGACTGGTAAACACTATTACATTTATTTTACAGAGGGGGGTAACAGCAAAGTTAAATAATGTACCCTAAGTCACAGCAAAGCAAGGAATTTTTAGCTTGATTTTTTTCTTTTGTGTGTGTATGTGTTCAGTTCTATTTTTCTGACAGCACTCATGCAAAACTTCTTCTTTTGTTAATCAACATTCAGAAACAATTATTAAACTTTTGGTGCCATTTCAGTCAAACCAGATCAAAAATTAAATCCAAATGGAAATACGATCTACTCCTCTTCATTATTACTCCCTCAGCTAAACAACTGTAGACCCCCTGAGAAAGGCACTTTCTGCGTCATGGTCCAAAATGTGAGGGAGAGCAAGAAAGGCATTTCCTCGAATCATCAGGAATCATAAAAGATGTCTCCTCAAAAGCTGAAAAGGAAAAAATGTTTGATGGTGGCTAAAAGGCAGGAGATGACAGAGCGCATCAACTTGCCAACAGATCAGGAATAGACAGTAATGACAAATGGACATACGGTTAAAACCCCAAAGACGGAGTGTGGCCTTATCACAGGTAGAGCATATCTACCTTTGATGGGTGTTTGAGAGGCCTATTTCTTTGTCAGTTTGGCAACATTTATACAGCTAGCCATACCAATAAAGTGTCACTGAAAGGAACAGGATCTCTACATTCAATCATAACATCAGAACCTATTTCAATTTCTGCTCAGATGTTGTCTTGTCTTTTCATGTGGAGATCTGGTGGTCAGAAGTAGCTGTCAGATCCATGATTAACACATACACATTAAATATTTAACTTATGTTGAGGCCGACTGGTCTATACTTGATTTGCTGTCATCATAAAATCAATATCTTTATGTGTGTGTGTTTGAAACAGAGAGATGGCTAGCATATAGAAAAGGAAAAATCATTTTCCATACCCATTCAGTTTTTATCACCTCTTCTAAGAATGCCCTCAAGAGATACAGATAATAAAGATTCTATCAGTACTAACTTGGGCCAAATTGTTTCTAGTAACTTAGTCTAGTGAAAGGCTCCATAGCTCATTATCAGTCCTCAAAGGCATTCAGTTCCTCGATTTTTAATACATTAAATACAAACACATTAGTTTAATATATTTTGTATTCAAAACATAATATTGCTGGAGATTTGAATTCAAGGACATAACCAATTTAAAGGAATTTAATTAGCATGATTGTTCAAAGAACCAGAATAGAAAAACATAACAATTACAGAACATAATTATATAAGCTCACTCTCTAGACATAGGGTCACATATAAAACAATGTCTGCTGTTGTTTCATGATGCTAAAAAAAAGTGCTTTTACAATTCCCCGAACAAACTGATCCAGTACTTCCTCTCACAAGTCAGACCTGAATACAAACATGCTTAGTACATACAGCGGTATGTTTTTCATATCACCTCAGCTGCTACATATAATCCATATTTAACAAATTTGCATCAGATACAACTTATTTTGACATGTATTAATTTGTTTCTGTACTGGATTCATCCCAGAAGTCCATTGTATTTCAAACTACCCAAAACTATTATCCTACCAATTCAGAAGAAAGCAATTTCTGCCACTCTAAAATGACACTGCTGTATTTCTCTTCCCTCTCTCTCTTTTTCTGCGGGGACTATACTGATGCTGCTATATGCATTGCCAGGATTCGGGTTATATTAAAGTCTTTCACCTTTCTTATAAGTCATCAAAAACAATCCAGTCCTAGTACTCATAGAGTCTTTGGGAGTGCTGTTTAGTGACTTATGTGAAATAACTTGAGGAGCTCATCTAGTTCCTCATGGATAGGTTTCCATATAAAAAAGACGACTATAACAGTTGGCACTAACTGGTTCCTTTGAAGCATCCAGTGCCTTCATCTCCTTGCAAGTCCTACCAACATTCATACGTAATCCCAGGTTGTAAAGAGTTCAATGCCCTTTTAAAAGGGGATTATTATATAACTACACTACTATAACTTCAATATGAGGCTATTGGTCACCAGTTCCTGCCTTCTCTTCTTGATTGAAGACAAGGCAAGGACCATTGCAGCAATGATTTCTGGTGAAGAGCAGAAGAGGAGCTGACAAATGGTGTCCCAGAAGACCACATGCTGGGACACTGCAATAGGAAAGTGGAATTTCACCCTGCTGCCTCTTTCTAAAGATCCAGATGGGAGAGGACCACCAGAGTCCAAACACTGATTTGTGTTTGGGGGTAACAAGGTGAGGAGAGACAGGCATAAAAACCTAGGAACAATCAATATTTTAAAACTAAGGGCAATATCTTTAAAGCTTCAAATGAGTAAACAGAAACTCACAGAGGATGCTCAAATAGGAATTTAAGATGAATTGTTAAAGGTCCAATTGTCAGATCTAGCTCAGCTATGTTTGGGAGAGGAAAGGAAAGGCTGAAGGCAGCCCTACACCATTATACCTCAATGATCCTGGAGCCAACTGGGGGTTTGGTTCTAGGCATAAATTAGAACAGCCTAAGAACTGCTCTCACTTGTGACTGGCTGCAACTGCCCCAAACAGGCTGTTCCAGAAACTGAGGGTTGCTGGAGCCCTATAGCTCTTCAGCAACACCTCCTTTGTCCAGCCATGACCCTACATACCTTCTATAAAAGATGGAAAGAACTGGTGTAGAGCCAGCTATCCATGACACACACACACAGAGCAGCTGTACTGGAGATCAGGATATCAACCTGAATGTTTAATGATGTTTAAAATCAGTCATAGGGACTCACTCCTGGATGCCATTTTAAATTTGGGGGTTTCTGAAGAATGAATCACAATTACCATTACTGCTGCAAAAGGATTCACAAGTCAAAGTGGTACCAGGAACAGAAGTCAACAGCAGCCACAAGCCTCCCATGGTGCCAGAGCCCAAATGTCTACACTGCAATTTTAAAGCCCCACAATCCGAGCTCTAGTCAGCTGACACAGGCCAGCTGCGGATGTTTTATTGCTATGTAAACATACCCGAAAAGGTCCGATACAGGTAGCTAAGCGTATCACAGCGTTAGACTTCAGAACTTACAGTGTGCGGTATTTATAGCCTGCTTATCTGTCATTTACCCACAGTTTCTTTTGTTTATCTCCTGTGTCAAATAAACTTTGCTTTATTTACAATAGTTGTAAGTGGTAATTTACACTAGTCATAATAAGATTTGCTGGAAGTTCCCAAGGGAAGGAAACCAATTTCTGACATTAAGGAAGTCGGATGCATGAGCATCAGGTCACAAGTGAGGGCATAGCAGGGCCTACACCAAAAGGGTATTGCAACAAAGCCAAAATAGGCCAGTGTGGGAATACGGAATGTTTGGAAAGTGCAAAATTCCCACTCCAGTTACTATAAACATATTTCATTAATAAAAAACATAGGGAAATGAGCTAAACAAATCTTAGTAAAAGTTTTCATCAGAAGTCAGATTGCAAAACATGGAATCTCCAATCCAGAAATGATATATCAATATTAGGAAGATGAACAATTCTTTAACTAATTCTTGAAGCTCGCTTTTCTAGCAATACTAGCAGCAATTCCTAATTTAATTGGCAGCCTTGGAAATCAGTCCACAGTACGTCAACTACTACTTGCTGAAAACTGCGTTTGTGCTTTCTGTAATATCTTCTGTAATGTAGAATGACACTAAAACCTGCTCCCTTTTGTTCAAAATACAACAGCTTTTGATAATGGGTATATTTGTGATTTGTGATGTACATCATGAAAGAGAAAAATCTTTTAATACTCTGCATTGCAAGCATTTACTTTTATTAGAGAGATCTGACATGCATCTGATCATCTCAGTTACATATACTCTTCACATTTTGAGTTGAACTTTTTGGACAGGATCCACTCACCATTCCATTAGCTGGAGATATTAAAATGCTAGTCAGTAAGGCAACATAATCTTGTTGAAATTTCGGTAATCGGTTTGGTATTGTAAATTAACATAAAATGGTTCGTAATTTTGATTTGCCCTCAAATATAGATGTCAAAAGAAGAAGCAGCTCATTTGTCAGAGAGAGTGCATTGACTAAGGCAACAAACTTTTATAGCAAAACTGTGAAATTACTGAAAATCATACAGCTAAGAAAACATAAAGGAAGAAATTTCTAATTGGTTTTTTAACCTCTAAGTGTCAAGATATCCTTGTGTGAAATACAATAGAATCCCACCATAGGGACTGACAAGGGTAATCCATGTTTTGATCACAGCCAAAGGGGGATCACTACAACCAGTCTATCAAACAGTGAAATTCCCAAATGCACACATGCAGTGAAGCAAAAATGTCCATCCTGCAATGAGAGAGCAAGTTCTACTAGTATTTTAATGCCAGTCAAGGTAATTAGCTCAAAGTGGTACCCCCACATGCTATACCACTATTTACATGCAACTGAGTGGACAACTAAAAGGTGTGTCATTCTTTCCTATCTTTGGAAGGATCAAAGAACATTTAAAACAACAACAACTTCCAGCTGATCTTACAACCAAATACTGACTGATCAGCACAAATCAAATCCATCAGCACCAACTGGAAATGCCTTTTGGAACTTAACTTTTTTATCTGTATAATGTAACTGATCACTACACGTAACAATCACTAAAACCAAATTCCGTTTTGGAACACATACTGTTCCATTCAAAAACTTTTCGTATTTCAGTCAAAGAAAAATAACCATGGAGAGAGAAGTCATTGTACTTGAAGGTTCTATAATTATTTTATTCTTACCAGGAGTAGAGAATAGTTCCCACAACTGATGTGAGTTTGCTGTTTTCTTGCTTCTGCTTTGCAAGACCAAAGTCAGCTACAATACAGAAAAAAAAGATTTACAAGTAATTAAAATTTTCCTGGGAGAAGCATAGCTCCTTAAATCTTGCCTATTAGGGTGACAATTAATGTACGTTCAAACAGCTGAAAAGTTTTTTCTCTTTTATACTTTGCTGCAATGTACCATACCATCTGCTGATCTTCCACACCTATCTCTGCACTAATTAGTGACACAAATTTTAATCAGATATACCAGATTAAAAAAAATCAGAAAAATATTTCTGGTGACTGCTGATACAAAATGTAATACCAATTCTCATTTTTCAGATTTCCATCAGTGTCTCATTAATTGCTATGAACATGAAATATATATTAAAAATAATCTAATAAAGTATATGTAAAAGCAGCGGTGGATAAATCTCTAAACTAACAGAAAAATAAATTAACAATGGCGGCAATTATTTAGCAACTCTTGCTTTATTCTAAACCGTAGTAAATGATTCAGCAGCAGCTGACGTACAAAATTTTTCAGAAGTCAATGATGAAGAAACTTTAGCCTTATCACATGACAAAAATAGTTGATTTAATGTTATCATATAGTTATGCAAATACCCCTAGCCACTGTGAAATTATCAAGTGTATGTTGTTCATACAATCAAGACACATACATCATTAAGAATCCCTACTTTCTCACCGAAGTTCCACATCATAAACTTGTAATCTCATTCATCAGAAGCTATCGAACTATTGTGATACAACAGCATTTATAAGACTTAACTGATCTTCACTTGAAGCAGGATTGGGTCCTGCCATGTGTAAAGCTGTTAAACTTTAGTGTTACACTTTGCTCTTTTTTCCCCTCTTCTGCGGACAGTGGACCCTGTATGGGAATAACAGCTGCTCTTCCTCATCTCTAGGGCCCTACCAAATTTATGACCATGAAAAACGTGTCGTGGACTGTCAAATCTGGTCTTCCTCTGTGAAATCTGGTCTTTTGTGTGCTTTTACCCTATGCTATACAGATTTCACGGGGGAGACCAACGTTTCTCAAATTGGGGGTCTTGACCCAAAAGGGAGTTGCAGGAGGGTCGCAATGTTATTTTAGGTTTCAGAGTAACAGCCATGTTAATCTGTATTCGCAAAAAGAAAAGGAAGACTTGTGGCACCTTAGAGACTAACCAATTTATTTGAGCATAAGCTTTCGTGAGCTAAAGCTCACTTCATCGGATGCATACTGTGTTATTTTAGGGGGTTTATGGTATTGCCACCCTTACTTCTGTGCTGCCTTCGCAGCTAGGTGGCTGGAGAGCGACGGCTGTTGGCCCCGCCAGCAGCAGTGCAGAAGTAAGGGTGGCAATAACATACGATGCCATCCTTACTTCTGCGGTGCTGCTGGTGGTGGCTCTGCCTTCAGAGCTGGTCACCCGGCCAGCAGCTGCCACTCTCCAGTTGCCCAGCTCTGAAAAAAGTAAGGGTAGCAGTACCACAACCCCCTCTACAATAACCCCCCTTTGCAATTCCTCCCCTCTCCTCCCCCCGCAACTCCTTTTTGGGTCAGGACCCCTACAATTACAACACCATGAAATTTCAGATTTAAATAGCTGAAATCATAAAAATTATGATTTTTAAAATCCTATGACCCTGAAATTGACCAAAATGGACCATGAATTTGGTATGGCCCTACTCATCTCCAAGAAGATGGATCATCCCCACTGGCTGGAGTTTTGGAACCGAAACCACAACTCTTACTCTGAGAATGTAAGTGGGGTTGCTCTGCATTAATTTATGAATGCTACATATTGTACATGATTATCTAGTTGTTGTAAAGGACAGGTACTGGGTAGCTATATTGGGTTATTGGGAGTTAAATACATAGTTAAATACATAGGTTATCTCAATTTACTAGCTGGCTGTTGGTAAAATATCCATGACTATGGGCGCACATAAGCCACTGCCTGACGAACACAGCAAGAGACAAGGCTGAGCAATTGACTGCCTAGATCCCACTTCCACCCAAGAGTTACATAGCTGTCATGCCTGGAACCTAAAGACCAAAAGGACACAGGTTTTCCAAAGTGATGTTCTACACAGGGAAGATCAGTTGTCAGGGGCTGCTGCCCTCTGGAAGAGAGAAAGAGAAACAGACCCTGCAAGACAGTGTGACTAAGTCAGGTCCACTCTCATCAGGGAAACAGTAAGCTAGACATGCATATGGGTTGTTTAGTGGGCTCAAATTATCTTGCTCTCTTCTGTGCAGCTCTGTTCCTACTGTTACAATAAGCAATATTTGGTCACTGTGCACTAACCTCTGGTCACAGCCCTGATCACAGTCAGGCCTGCTGAAAAATCAAGGAATGTAGCCCGAGGACCTACTCCTAGAGTGGGAGAATCATGATACTGTACCTCAAGAGGCGAAGACTGGAAAGCTGTCACCTGGTGGATAGGGTGCACTGGGAAACACAAGAGAGGGGTCTCAGGTGGAGCTAGCCCAGTAACTGTGAGAGCTCACCCACCAACATTTTTGTGTCAACTCTGTTTATGCTATTATAAAAACAAAAATATGTATGATAGTTGGAAATGGTTGGCTTGGGTGAGGTGTCCCAGAACAGGAGAGGCACTCACAGAAATGCATTTATAGGTTAGACAAATTTCTGGTGACTTTTACCCAGTCTGATACTCAGGGCTCTGCCTAGCAGTAGCTTTCTCCCCCGCCCAACCCCCCCCCCTCCCCAGAAGGTCCTTTGATGAGAAATCCAAGGTTTAGGTACTCTTGGATTACTGAGCTGACAATAGAATGTCCAAAGAAGCAAGGACATTGACTCTGTAGTGTGTGGAAAAGATATGTAGCACATGCACCAGGTAGCTGTCTGGCAGATCTCTAAGGTAGGTGACAAATCCCTTTTTTGCCTATAAGGCGGATACTCCTCAAGTAGTTAACCCCAAGAGTGATTAATCCCCATGAGGCAGGAGACTTCTGCAGTGTTGACAGCTTTCTGAATTAACTTCAGTGAAGCCTAGCAAGATGCCCTTTCCCTCCTCTTGAGCCCTTCAAAGAAGATAGGTTCCATGAAGAAAGAATTTTAAGCCCTTATAACATCCAGTGAATTCAGTGCCCTTTGCTTGAAAGAAGGACAGAAGGAAGTGAGATAGATAGCCTGGTTCTAAAAGAATTAATCTATTTTAGCTTTACAAGATAGTACGCATTAGGGTTAGGGCAGTTATTTCTCTTGCTTTGTGGACTGAAGTCACAAGAATTTGGGGACAAATGTCTGCATCACAGACATAATGATCTGTTCCAAATGCTGCTGAGTAAGCCCTACACCGGCAAGCTGTAGTCAAGTCTCCAATTGTTTCTGCCAAAGTCAAGGAGCCAGAGGCAGGATAGAACAGCTAGGCCAGCAAGTGGGAGGCTTTCTGTAGATCACAGGTGGCTATAGTACAAGCTTCCCCCCCAGCATTCATGGCTAAGAGAGGGAGGTCTTGGGGACTCCACTTCACTCATAAGAGGTCATCCTGCAAGGCATCTTGGAAAGAACAGGCTGCAACATGGTCTGGAAGTTCTGCTTTCTATCTTAGCTTCACACAAGGGCCCTATTAGGGAACGGGAAAAGGGTGGTCCACAAAGCCTCCCTTCATTTACTTGGGCACTCCTCAAGACCAACTGGATGAGACAGCAGGGATGCTGGTTAGTCTAGCCACCTGTGTCTCACTCACCACAAAGCCCAGCAGGACCCATACAGGGAGTGGTGATGCTGGCTGATCTGGATATATCCACATTCTTGAAGTCTTGTGCATCCTGCTAGTCCTAAAGACAGCAATGAAGAACCTCAAGGATGGAAAGACCTTGTGGTTGGTCAGAACTTCCTCCCATCAGACAAACTATTTTCCAGTGTCTAATCTCACACAAATCTAGAATCTAGCAAAAACAGACTTGGAAGCCACCTGTTATAAGCAGGATACTGTCAGCTCTCTCAGTCTGACTTCAGGCCAGAGCATGGTACTGAGAAACCATTTGTTGTTGTTGGACAACCTCCTACTGCCTGTAGACAACAAGAAAAGTACATCCATACAGGTCCTTCTGGGCCTCTGTACACTTGATAATGTTGATAATCAAATACTCCTATTCCACTCCCCAGAAGCTATAAGGGCTAAAAATAAACACCCTGAAATGGTACCAATTCTTATTCACATATCAAATCCAGAAGGTTATTATGAGCAAATGTTCCCCCACCTTGAGAACCTTCACTTGCAGAATCCCACAAGGCTTATCCTTTTCTATTAAGAAAGCTAATTAGACCACATGGCCTGAAGTGCAAGCAGATGACAACCATCTTTACATCAACTAAACACAACTTCGCAGCTTTTCAAACCGAAATAGGTACCTGGATGAAGAACTTCAAGGAACTTGTCTCCCCAATAATACATACAACTATCAGGGGCATTTGCTCTCTGATTATTAAATTGGTCTGCACCTTTTGGGTCCTTCTGGATTCCTGAACTGGTACTGAATGCCAAAATAGCTATGGCAACAAAAAATGCCCACTTCTATCTGCGACTGGCTAGAAAATTGTTCCCATCCTATTGGGTAAAGATCCAGCCACAAAGGTCAGCAGACCATTGTTAACTGAGGTAGACCTTCAGTCATGATTCTAGCATTTCATATCTAGGAATGAAACTACATTCCTTAAAAAAGCTCCACACTGCACCCCTCGGCTTAGTGTTCATAGGACCAGGGTTATATCAGCTCAATAATCCACTCTCTGTACTGGATCTCCAATAAATACAGAGTCGACTTCAAAATCTCCTGATATTAAAAGCCCTAAGAAAAAACCTGAGAAATTGCTCTTCCTAAACAATCAGACCATCCAACAGGTACATTCTGCCAGAACAATGGCATTGTCAACCAATAAAGATAGGCTCATGAGTGCAGAGACTGAGACAGAACTTTAACAGGAGCTAGACCTAGACTGTACAACTCACTCCTGCAAGAGATGAGAGTGAGCACAAACCTCCCCACTTTCAGAAGGAAATATACAACTTGTATTTCCAACTTAGCTTTCCTCAATAAATTTTCCATCCACCCACAACACCCATGGACACAAACACAGAAAAGAATTCTATAAACCAACCAAGGTATTGCTCCTTCTGGCTGGGAAGGAGTAAAGAAGTATTCAGATAAAACAAGTGACAGAGGCCATGTAGATAAGCGAAAATAAAGATGACAAGAGGAGATAAGGAACGGAAAGGCCCCAGAGAATCATACTGCACATCTCTATTTCAAATGGAATTCTTTTGAGGAAGTTCTATGGCCTGTGCTACACAAGAGGTCAGATCAGATGACCAGTGGTCCCTTCTGGCCTTAGGATCTATAAATCTCAGTGAAAGACTCTGTAACCACTAGGCCAGGCGGACCAAAGAAGAGGGGAGGCAAGAGTGGAGGCTGGAAAGAATCCTTTAAAGGAGGCAGGGGAAAGCAGAAATGCCTGGATACTGTATCACTCATAATCCTTTTTGTTTCCCTGGGAGTGGGGAGGTCCATGATCCGGGTAATCTTGCCATCCAGATCGGCCACGCATGACTGGATTAAAATGAAGTCTGGTCCCAGTTCTAATGGTGCAGGCCCATGATCTCAGAGCTGTCTTGAAGTACTGGGTAAGAGGAATCTAGGTGGCCCTTCTGGTATACCAAGCAGGGAAAGAGATTGATAGTACAAATGGCAAAATAGCTCCGTATGACTGGGTGCCCAGCCCAGTGCCAACGTCTCACCATTTTCTTACCTCTCATCCTTCCTAGGAAAGAGAAATTATCCTTTTTTTGATCAGCAGCAAGAGAAACAATGTTTAGTTTGCTATGAGGTTGAAGGTAAAATGAAGTGTTGGTGAATGGATTATTCCCATAAAGGCGAAATCCTGGCATTTAAATACAGCCAGTGAAAAGATCTATCTATCTACCTGGTTGAAGAAGAGGAGAAGGAGCAGACTATTTCTGCAAGAGTGGGGCAATCTTATAAAGAGAATATGATTTTGGCAGTACAATAATATTCCAGTTAATCTACAGAACTGTATTTTTAAAAGCATCCTCTTGAAATTTTTCAAATATGTGTGGATTACGTTCAGATTTAACAATTTATTGTGCTGTCATAACATCTGACATCAAGTAAGCTGAAGAGAACAATGTGTGCACTAGTCTTCAGAAGTCAATTTTTGTAGAACACATCTTCCATAGTAATACCCTGTTGATGCTTTGTTCTCTGTGACCTACACCGGTGGCAGCTAATTTAGATAATGGCAGGAAATTTGGCATACTTGTACAAAAACAAAAGTTATTTTAAAGTCTATTCAGAGACAGTAAATAACAACCAGGCATTTAACCATTAGAATGATTTTTATACATTATGAATAGATTTGCAACTTGTCTAATAATGTCTCGTTGATATAGCCATTTCTCTAAGGTATTATTATACTTGACTAATATCATACTTTGTTCCATCTGAACATTTAGCTTCAGTCTCTCTTTTTATTTTATATACATATATGAAATCAAAGAAACTAAGTAATATTTTATTTTTAGAAAATTATAAAAACAGGATTTCATGACATTGGAAGCCAAGCAACATGTAACAGATGACACTCAAACAGCAAGGAAACATTACAATAAAAAATAGACAAGCATAATCTTTTGCAAGCTAGGACACGCTCGTTTGTGTGGGGAAATGATTGTTTTCTGGAAGTTTACATTGTTTTCAGTGCAGCAACATCTAATGATGTTAATAATGTCCAAAATGTAAGATTATTCCAGAAAGAAGCATATCTGATATTGACATTATAGAGAAGCAGTAAGGGGGAAAACTATTATGAGAAAAAGACATGAACAAAAACAAATTCTTACAGAAGAGTATCTTTCATGCTCATAAACCCTAAATAACCCAAGTTCTCATTCTTAGCAATAGAATAGTAGGCTTGTCTAGATTATCTGCAATGGATGAATTTGTATCTTCTTCCTTTTGCTGTTTTTGTTATCTACAGATTGTATCTAGTGAATTGATTCTCTGTGTTAACAATGAGAAAAATTAAGATTCTGATCATTGCATATTTACCACAAAACCATCCCTATGCCTACACATTTATGTACATAATTTATATTTCATAATGCAGTAACCACTGGGGAGATTTTGTAAAATCTACAAAAAGGGTGAAAGACATTGCATATTTCACACACACAAAGTAGGGAGGGGTGAACAGAATATTAAATTTGCCAAATAGTGTGAGCTTCCATCCTATTCAGACGAGAACATTTATTTCACCTATCCCTGAACAATTGCTCCTCTTCCCCTAGATACAGCCAAGATGACAAGACTATGTCTCTTTTCATCTGGTCCCCAGCCGTGACCAGGGAAGATGCTCTTATCTCTGATTCAAAATAGATGTTTTAAAGTGTAGAGTGTTTAAAATGGCAAGATGAAGCAGTAACGAGACCAAGAGCAATATCCCAGTTCCCACTGCTGTAGGATCAGTGTTGGAGGTCAGCAGACCACATTGTTATTGAGAAGTTTATTCACAAGAAGATTAAAGGGGGAGCACGACTAAGATGCAGTACCTTTGCCCTCAGAAAAGCTGAAAGAGGGAAACAGTCCAGCTGGCTCCTTTCCGATTAGCCCAGGAAAACAATGGTAGTAGAAGGCAGAGTAGTTAGATAATAGGTGAAGAAACCACCTTCTGAAGACTCTAGGGAGGCCCGGGGTGGAGGGTGCTCCCACCCACAAAAATTAGAAGGCAGCTCAAGAAGAGGGATGGGGGAGGCAGGGAAGAATAGGACTGTAGAAGTGGAGAGAGTACCAAGGAAACAGGTGCCAGGAGCAGGTGCTTTTTAGATAAGGAGTCTGAATATCATCCAGACAATAGAACTCTGTAAAATCTATTTTATCTGATTAGTTGTGTTATTCACTTATCACAAAGAAACACCCTTGGAAAGGGTTTGTATTTTGGGTTGTTGTTTTTAAAGATACACCTGACAATTAAGCAGAAACCAGTATACCTCTTTAAAAAAAATCCACTGTAATTTATTTAGTACGTTTGAATTTGCATATACAATGTTGATTGATACCAATATCTAGAATTATACTCCTGTAAGAATATGTACCATTGTAAGAATTAATCCTATGTATGTGAATATCACTGTCGTATATTTCAGGTGTATAGTTCCTGATCCTGCAAAGCCTTTTGCAAAGGCTTAACTTTAGTCTTGTGAGTAGTTCCATTAATTTCAGTGGGATTAATGCTATATGGAAAGTTAAACACATTATAAGTTTTTGCAGGATTGGAGCCATATCTGTACATTACACAACTCAATAAGACTTGAACCTGATTGAACCCTTTGAGTGCTGTAGTAATACAAATAATAAATACTGCTCGTATTTGTATTACTATATTTTGACATGAGATATACAACAAACATTTCTGAACAAAACAAGTACATGTACTAATTGATATATTACCAATAGAAGGAAGTTGATTTACGGTGTAAAGAGACATCAGGATGTTGATCCATAATTACATCGCTATATTACCTCTTTGTTATATACCTTTATATGTTTTAGAATATGGAACTCTAAGTGACTCCTCATCTGGAGTACTGTGTCCAGTTTTGGGCCCCACACTACAAGAAGGATGTGGAAAAACTGGAGAGAGTCCAGCGAAGGGCAACAAAAATGATTAGGGGTCTGGAACACATGACTTATGAGGAGAGGCTGAGGAAACTGGGATTGTTTAGTCTGCAGAAGAGAAGAATGAGGGGGGATTTGATAGCTGCTTTCAGCTACCTGAGAGGTGGTTCCAGAGAGGATGGTTCTAGACTATTCTCAGTGGTAGAAGAGGACAGGACAAGGAGTAATGGTCTCAAGTTGCAGTGGGGGAGGTTTAGGTTGGATATTAGGAAAAACTTTTTCACTAGGAAGGTGGTGAAACACTGGAATGCGTTACCTAGGGAGGTGGTAGAATCTCCTTCCTTCGAAGTTTTTAAGGTCAGTCTTGACAAAGCCCTGGCTGGGATGATTTAATTGGGGATTGGCCCTGCTTTGAGCAGGGGGTTGGACTAGATGATCTCCTGAGGTCCCTTCCAACCCTGATATTCTATGATTAAGTGACACTCAACTTCTTTCCATCTTCCATGCCCTGAGGCAGCCCTAGAAGATATGTACTCCCACACTTAGTATTGTAAATTACTTAGTAAAAGTAAAAGGAATTCTTTGGAATCAGAATGAATACATTTTATGATTTTTTATTTCAATCCTACAAAACATTTACCACTAAACACAGTTCTTACTACCAAAAGCAGTACCATTAACTGCTGTGGGAATACTGAAAGCAGTAAGACTTATGCTTGGAAGTAAATATGAGTAAAATTGGGCCCCATAAACAAATAAGAACCTATATCTCCCTTAGGACCTTTCTAGAGAACCCAGACTATTGTGTTTAAATGATTTGGATCATAAAGAAAGAGTAGTTTTAATTAGATTATCCATAAAAGAATATGTTAAAATTAAAGCTTTATTTGTACATTTTAATGACAAGGGCACTTAACTAATATATAGTGCTTTTAGTCTCTACATTGGGATTCTTGAGAATACAACCTAATTCTCCTGACTCCCAGAGCTATCACATTGCCCATCCAACCACCCACCTAAAAATACTGGACACTGATAGCAGTGTTTCCCAAACTCCACACACGATTCATCAGTTTTGTGAAGCTAGTCAATTTTATAGTAGGCATCTGTCAAGGTTCCTTCCCCACTCTGAACTCTAGGGTACAGATGTGGGACCTGCATGAAAGACCCCCTAAAGCTTATTCTTATCAGCTTAGGTTAAAAACTTCCCCAAGGTACAAACTTTGCCTTGTCCTTGAACTGTATGCTGCCACCACCAAGCGTTTTAAACAAAGAACAGAGAAAGAGACCACTTGGAGACGTCTTTCCCCAAAATATCTGCCCAAGCCCTACACCCCCTTTCCTGGGGAAGACTTGATAAGAATCCTCACCAATTTGTACAGGTGAACACAGACCCAAACCCTTGGATCTTAAGAACAATGAAAAATCAATCAGGTTCTTAAAAGAAGAATTTTAATTAAATAAAAGGTAAAAGAATCACCTCTGTAAAATCAGGATGGTAAATACCTTACAGGGTAATCAGATTCAAAACATAGAGAATCCCTCTAGGCAAAACCTTAAGTTACAAAAAGACACAAAAACAGGAATATATATTCCATCCAGCACAGCTTATTTTACCAGCCATTAAACAAAAGGAAATCTAACACATTTCTAGCTAGATTACTTACTAACTTAACAGGAGTTGTAAGGCTGCATTCCTGATCTGTTCCTGGCAAAAGCATCACACAGACAGACAAACCCTTTGTCCCCCCCGCCCTCCAGATTTGAAAGTATCTTGTCCCCTCATTGGTCATTTTGGGTCAGGTGCCAGCAAGGTTATCTTAGCTTCTTAACCCTTTACAGGTGAATGGGTTTTGCCTCTGGCCAGGAGGGATTTTATAGCACTGTATACAGAAAGGTGGTTACCCTTCCCTTTATATTTATGACAGCATCATTGTCCAGACTGAGAGCCAGGATTTGTGGAGAGATCTGTGATGGTGCAATTAAGTGATCAATAATGTTTTAAAACACTAATTTTACAGTGTATCATTAAACAAAAAGGATGGAAGATACCACTCAATACCTTATGGAAGCCTTCTTTAAAATGGACTGGGAGACAGTTCAGTAGCCTTGTATCAAACATAGTGATCCTTACCGCGAGGATTGGTTGTGAGGTCATGTGACTTGCAAGAGTTTAGCATTGTTGTTGTCCTTCTAATTGGGACCCAAAACTATTGACCAACAAGCAATCTGCTGGCATTGGGTTACATGACCATATCTCATAGGATAAGCACCTGTGCAGGATATGGAGCCAAAACACAAGAAATTCTTAATAAAAGTACACCAACAACCAAGCATTTTAAATTACAGAGCTAAAGTTTCACTTTACAGGTCTGGTAATCACACAGACCATTTGAGCTTCATTCTCCTACTTTGACCATAATTATAGCCCATAATTCACAGCTGTCCATCGTGATATGAATTATATCGCAAAAAGAAAAGGAGTACTTGTGGCACCTTAGAGACTAACCAATTTATTTGAGCATAAGCTTTCGTGAGCTACGGCTGTAGCTCACGAAAGCTTATGCTCAAATAAATTGGTTAGTCTCTAAGGTGCCACAAGTACTCCTTTTCTTTTGCGAATACAGACTAACACGGCTGTTACTCTGAAACCATGAATTATATCGTACATTAAAGTGGGAATTGGAAGGCTGGTCTAAGGCTTAACTCTTTGCTGCTACACAAGAAATCTGGGTTTGAATTACAGACAGATCTCTCATATCCCAACTGGCAGGAAATAGGAGTATTGCAGAAGCAGAATATTCAGCCCCTAAGGGCATGTCTACACTGAATCTGGAAGTGAGCCTCCCAGTCTGGATCCAGAAATTTGTGGTAGCGGGGTTAGTGCTAGCTTTCTAAAAATTGCTGTGTAGACAGGCTCTGATGCCTTGAAGTGGAGGGATGGGCTGCAAGCCAATCCATTACATCCAAGCAATGTCTACATAGCTATTTTTAGAGCACTAGCATAAGCACCGCTAGCATAAGACTGTAAACCAGGGCTGGAAGGCTCACTCCCAGATGCAGTGTAGACAGACCCAAGGGTAGACAGGACCCTGCAGCAATCCCCATAGAATCAGTTCTCTTAGAGGCAGCAAATCTGAAGGGCTTTGGAGTGGCTCTGTTACAGGGGCATAAAATAAAAGAAACAGGTCCAGTGTCTCTGTGCCAAAGCAAGTGCTCCCATTGGCCAATTAAGAGGGTGGCAGCACTTGGGGCCTATAAAGGATCAGGAAGGTCTGGTGAGTGTCAGTCTGAAAACTGAAGGAGGTCTCTGGGGAAAACTCTTTTCAGGCCCTTCCTAGAAAGAAAGAGGAATTATCAGGAAGTCTGCTGGCCTTTCTGAGTCAATGCTAGTGCTGAGAGGTTGAAAAGGAATGAGAGCTAGGAGCTACTGGAGGGGCTAGCTGGGTGACCTTTCTGAGCTGAAGAGCCAGTGGTGGGAGGCAGTGGTGGGAAAAGGGCAGACAGCTAGGAACCAGGAGAGGGACTAGCATTCTGACTTTCCTGAGTCAAAGCCAGGCAGTGGTGACCGAATGAAAAGGGCTGAGGGCTAGGGAACCCATGGAGGGGTAAGCTGGTTGTCCTTCCTGAACCATGGAGAGCCAAAGCCAGAGAAGACTGGAGAGGGCTGAAGCCTGAACACAGCAGAGGACGGTGCCTGCTGGCTGTGCTGAAGAGCTGGGGCATGGTCCAGGGGCATGGTGCAGGATGCAAGAGATGTATTGATGTATTCCATGGATTACAGTGTTGGGACTTGTCATGTGCACAGGGCTTTCTTTTGTAATAAATTAATCCCACAAGTGCCATTTGCACTAAGGACTATTTGGACTATTTCTCAGGACTCTGAAGGAGGGAAATGGAGACTGGTGCATATGTCGTGCTGCAGCCTGCTGCTGAAGGGTGCTCCAGGCCAGCTGGCCCTATGAGAGGGTCCCGGGCAGACATGACTCTCAAAGGTCTTTGCATCACTGAACCAGGGCAGGTTGGGAAAGAAGTCCATTGAGAACACAACAGGTACATGGATTTTCATATCCAATGTTAAATACATTTTGCTACTGCTGCTGCATGGAATCGTATGTTTTACCATGTAAGTCAGGGTGGGGAACCTTTTTTCTATCACGGGCCATTGACCCACAGAAAAAATAAATCGTGGGCCACACACAAGTAAAAACCAAGGGTCTGATCCAAAGCCCCCAGCCCCGCCTCTTATGGCCTCGCCCAAAGCCACTGGCCCCAGCCCTGCCCCAGGGTAGCCTCTGCAGCCCCAGAGGAGTGCCGGGAGGGCAGGCAGTGCATGGCCCCAGCCCCCACAGCCTCGGAGTGCTGGGAAGGCAGTCGGCTTGTGGCCGCAGCCTCTCCAGTCCCGGCTGGAGCACAGGGAGACTGGAGGAGCCATACGCTGTGCAGCAGTAAACAATGGGGAGAGCCTGGGCAGGGCCCATACCTGGCTGTTTGGGGAGGCACAGCCTCCCTCAGCCTATGGGACCCACCACCCATGCACAGGCCGGATCAAATTAAGCAACAGGCTGAATCCAGCCCATGGGCCATAGGTTCCCCACCTCTGATATAAGCAGAACAACATATGTGGGTGTATATTGAAATAAGCACCCCAAGGTACAACATGCTACAATGAAAAAAAAGAAAGCATACTCATTTTAAATTCAGAAAACTATTAGCTCTCACTGTCTATATACATACAAAAAAACCTAAGCAGATGAAAACTAGCCAGGGACAATAGCGGTCCAAGGTATGGCTAAAACAGCAGACTGAATAATTTTTATTATTGCAGTGGGGATGCCATGCTATGCCTGCAATTTCAACGTAAACTCTGTTTATGAGAAATTTATAACTCAGACACTCACACTGATCAGGAGTGCATCATTTCAGTGACACTTTTTCACCAATTTAAAATAAAAAGTTTAATCATTTAAAAATTACTATTTTGTAACATTGATATCGTGGCAGCACCCATAGGCCAACCAGGCTGGTTCCCATTATTATGTTTAGTCCTTTGGACATTTGGAGAACTTTCAACAGTTTTGTCTGGACTCTCGGTCCTGTGCTGATTGGCTGCTTGCTCCAACACTCCTGCTACCCCTCACCCTCCCTCACAGTCTCTTCATCTTGACTTCACTCCACACCTGCTCCTGTCCCTCTCACTCCAACTCCCTTCCCTTTCCTTTCTATTTAGCTGATCCCCTATTAAGAAAACCAACTTTCTCTCACCCTCAAACAAACTGTATAACTAATAGGACATTGCTGCCATCTCATTATTCACCGTGCTTGTGCCTAACACACTTTCTCACACCCTGTGCCTGTCCTGTTTATTTGGATTGTTAGCTGTTTGGGCCAGGGACTGTCTACTACTTTGTTTGTACACTGCTTAGCACAGTGGGGCCACACTCTTGGTCAGCCCTTAGACACTACCATAATAATCATATTAACTAATAGAAAATAATAAACAAAGTAAATGACAGTTCCTCCCCAAATTGCTGACAGTCTGAAAGACAATACATGGATGAGACCAACAAGTGGGCCGGGGCAGAAGGTAGAGGAGACAGTGTAACAAAACTAACGGGATATATACAGCTCTTAGTCAATCAGGAGTAGTGATCAGATCTCACTATCTCCCTAGCTATGACCAGATTGCAGTTTTCAGTATGCATTTTAGAAGAGGCCATTTTTGAGGAGCGACTGGTAAGAGGATACGATGGTGCCTTTGCAGTTTTTGATGGGGGGCTGTTTTCTCAGTTGTAAGGGACAGCATGGGAGAAAGTGCAAGAATGCATTTGAGGGAGAAGCTGAGAAAATTATACAGTTTCACTGTGGGAATATTTAAAATGCAGAGGTTCACTGGGCATAGGATGTTTATTTTTATTTCCATCAATTGCAGAAAACTACTGGGCAAAGGGACAGACAATGATATGGTCTAATCGTTCTTGGAATTTAAAAAATAATAAAAAATTGTGGATATAGAGATTGAAAAATTGTACCTATTAGTGCCCCAGGTATCCCCTACTTCAGTAGGCCCCATGGGAGTGACATGAGGGACATTTACAGGAGATCATCTCTGCAGGCGTCTCCTCATCCTCACAGAGATTCTCCCACCTGCAGCCAGTGTCATCATAGAGAGGTTCTCTATGTCTGCCCTAGTTGTGGCTCTCAGCTGGCCATCTCCTTGGCTCACTGACAACACATGTCCACTGGAATTGCACTACAAGAGACTTCCCCTAGCTGCAGCTGCCCCCAGGACTCCTTGGAGGGTTCTGTGGAAAAAATAATACAACATCAGGCTGTATGATCTTTTCTGGGTAAATTCTGCAGTTGGGGTAGCAGAAACAATGAGGTCCCCCTCTCAAAGCATGTTCAATCTTTGCTTCCTCCTCCAGCACAAAATTCTGGTCTTCAGGGGAGGCCCCCATGGTGTCTGGAGGCAGGGAGATGTTACTACTGAGGTAACTGAGCCCCCTTCCATGTGTGTGTCAGATGAATACCAGAACTGTTTAATAGCAGTTTATTGTTGAGGTCGCACAGTGTACTCAATGCAGTTTTAAATCTGTTGGATCTCATGGCCCCAACTATCCTTCAGCTTCATTCTTTTTCATTGATCAAAACCTAATATAGGATTCAAAAAAGAGAGGGAAAGAGGAAGGGTCACTGTAGTTCACAATGACAATATATTTGGAGAACACCAGTTACAGGTGAGTAAACTTTCTCCATTATGCTATTGCCACACAGATTCTCATTGCAGGAAGGATAACTGGGGAGGTGAGGGGAGCACTACAAGTAAAAACATGTTATTTTTGAAGTGTAAGGGGACTGTTGTCCCCTTACTAAAACTCAGTGCGGGTGTTTTGGTTGGCTAGCTCCCAGTACCAAAAGAAAGTGGAAGGGTCCATGGGAAATCGGAACCTTGAGACTGACAGTCCCCAGAAAAAATGGGGAGAGGCCAATGCTCCAGGTCAGCCTGACTGATGGGGGGGAGGGGGAGGCTAATCAGGGGTTTCTTCAGGTATGTTGGCAACAAGAAGAAAGCCAAGGAATGTGTGGGCCCCTTACTGAATGAGGGAGGCAAACTAGTGACAGAGGATGTGGAAAAAGCTAATGTACTCAATGCTTTTTTTGCCTCTGTTTTCACTAACAAGGTCAGCTCCCAGACTGCTACGCTGGGCATCACAAAATGGGGAAGAGATGGCCAGCCCTCTGTGGAGATAGAGGTGGTTAGGGACTTTTTAGAAAAGCTGGACGTGCACAAGTCCATGGGGCCGGACGAGTTGCATCCGAGAGTGCTGAAGGAACTGGCGGCTGTGATTGCAGAGCCATTGGCCATTATCTTTGAAAACTCGTGGCGAACCGGGGAAGTCCCGGATGACTGGAAAAAGGCTAATGTAGTGCCAATCTTTAAAAAAGGGAAGAAGGAGGATCCTGGGAACTACAGGCCAGTCAGCCTCACTTCAGTCCCTGGAAAAATCATGGAGCAGGTCCTCAAAGAATCAATCCTGAAGCACTTGCATGAGAGGAAAGTGATCAGGAACAGCCAGCATGGATTCACCAAGGGAAGGTCATGCCTGACTAATCTAATCGCCTTCTATGATGAGATTACTGGTTCTGTGGATGAAGGGAAAGCAATGGATGTATTGTTTCTTGACTTTAGCAAAGCTTTTGACACGGTCTCCCACAGTATTCTTGTCAGCAAGTTAAGGAAGTATGGGCTGGATGAATGCACTACAAGGTGGGTAGAAAGCTGGCTAGATTGTCGGGCTCAACGGGTAGTGATCAATGGCTCCATGTCTAGTTGGCAGCCGGTATCAAGTGGAGTGCCCCAAGGGTCGGTCCTGGGGCCGGTTTTGTTCAATATCTTCATAAATGATCTGGAGGATGGTGTGGATTGCACTCTCAGCAAATTTGCGGATGATACTAAACTGGGAGGAGTGGTAGATACGCTGGAGGGGAGGGATAGGATACAGAAGGACCTAGACAAATTGGAGGATTGGGCCAAAAGAAATCTGATGAGGTTCAATAAGGATAAGTGCAGGGTCCTGCACTTAGGACGGAAGAACCCAATGCACAGCTACAGACTAGGGACCGAATGGCTAGGCAGCAGTTCTGCGGAAAAGGACCTAGGGGTGACAGTGGACGAGAAGCTGGATAGGAGTCAGCAGTGTGCCCTTGTTGCCAAGAAGGCCAATGGCATTTTGGGATGTATAAGTAGGGGCATAGCGAGCAGATCGAGGGACATGATCGTTCCCCTCTATTCGACATTGGTGAGGCCTCATCTGGAGTACTGTGTCCAGTTTTGGGCCCCACACTTCAAGAAGGATGTGGATAAATTGGAGAGAGTCCAGCGAAGGGCAACAAAAATGATTAGGGGTCTGGAACATATGAGTTATGAGGAGAGGCTGAGGGAGCTGGGATTGTTTAGCCTGCAGAAGAGAAGAATGAGGGGGGATTTGATAGCTGTTTTCAACTACCTGAAAGGGGGTTCCAAAGAGGATGGCTCTAGACTGTTCTCAATGGTAGCAGAAGACAGAACGAGGAGTAATGGTCTCAAGTTACAGTGGGGGAGGTTTAGATTGGATATTAGGAAAAACTTTTTCACTATGAGGGTGGTGAAACACTGGAATGCGTTACCTCGGGAGGTGGTAGAATCTCCTTCCTTAGAGGTTTTTAAGGTCAGGCTTGACAAAGCCCTGGCTGGGATGATTTAACTGGGAATTGGTCCTGCTTTGAGCAGGGGGTTGGACTAGATGACCTTCTGGGGTCCCTTCCAACCCTTATATTCTATGATTCTATGACCCATCTTCCTCCATGTGAGCTGGATTGCCTGGTCAGATAGAGTGGGGCCGAGCTAAGGAAAAAGCAGGGGCTCAAGCTGAGCTGGAGAGCAGAGGTGTGCCGGATCCAGGGGGCCAGAAAAGCAGCCCAGGAAGCAGGTTAGTGCTGGGAGCAGACCTGTGCTGGGAGGAGAGCTGTAGCGACCAGAGGCAGAGGGGCCCAAGAAGCAGCCCAGGGAACTGGAGGCAGAGTAGCAGCAACACTGAGGCAGAGTGGAGCTGGAGCTGGGGCTGGAGCAGTCTGGAGCCGGGTGTGGTGAGCAGCTGGAGAGAGTGAGGGGGACCCTGGGAAGCGGGCCCAGCACAGGGAGATGCCCCCAGCCAAGACGCCTTGCAGGCCAGACTTGGAGGGGGATTGTAACCCCGATGGGGCGGGGGTGACGCTGGAAAGAAGGGTCCTGCCACCTAAAGCCTGAGGGTGTGTGGCCACTGCCAGAGCAAGTGTCCGACCCACAGCATCCCTGCAGCACAGCCAGGGCCTGAGAAGGAGGCCTGGGACTTGTGAGGAACAGACTGAACTTCCCTTACATTCCAAAGATGCTGGTTGTGATATCTCCATGCCACAGAGCGGAGTTATGTGTTTTCCTTTAACTTTCCCATTTTTCCCTTATTTTTTTTAATTGATTTCTGTTTAATAAATTGTATTTGCTTTGAACTGCATGTAATTATCAGTGGGTCAGGGAAGCATCCAGTGCAGATAGAGCACCCCAGAGTGGGGACACCCTAGCCCCTGCCCTAAGTGACCATAACAAGGTTAGGGGTTGAGCCCCCCAGGAATCCTGGGCCCAGCCTTGTTGGGTTTACGAGGACTCTGCCACACTGGAGAGTGGAAGGGGAGCCCCTGAGGTCAGGCAGGCCTCTGGGAAAAGGAAGTGGGAGCGAGGACTCAGATGCTTTTGCTAGCCCACTTCACCAGGGTAGTATATAAACCAGGAAAGTTCCCCACAATAGTGGGAGCATTCCCCTGCTTACAAAACCACTAGAGGATGTACCCATATTATTCATTAATCCAACCGTCACCTCCGTGGCAGCCCATGGGAGAGTTACTCCAGTTTTAGACAAGCATAACTTTCACTTACCTCCCCAGGTTGAGGGTTTGAAAGACAAAAGAACATGGAACTGTTCTTCTCTGGTGTTGCTCTACGACTTGACACCATTGAGCTGTGGTTGAGTTTTGGTTAAATTCATGGAGCAGAACCTTTTCGTTTTATTTATGTTTACATTTATAATATCTAAATATTTCAAATCTGCTGAAGAGTCGGGATTTATGACTTTCCAGGACTTGTGCATGTATTTTCAACTACATCAGGCCCTATGTATCTATCTTTATATGGAGACATTATACTTGGTCAGATAAATAATACACCTCCTCCACAAATACCTATTATGCTGTAGAATATAATTACCAAAACTATAAATAATCCAATCCTTGGTCTGTATGGATTGTATGAGTTACTGCAGGATGCTATGTCAATTCACAGATAGAGAATGTTTTAACTATTGCTAGGAGGAAAGGAATGGAACTCTATTACCATTAAGATTATGAGACAACAATTTCAGTGATATTCAAAAATAATAGAGAAAAGGCCATCATGTCCCCTCCCACCACTGCATATATGTAGTGCAACATATTATTATTTTATACACTAGCTAAAATAACACGGGGTTCAAATATGCAATAACCAATCACAATACAGAGGGTTAAGGACAGAGTTTCAGTAACTCCAATTTTTCTGTCAGAATTCTACTGTTCCTCAAGTACAATTTTGGGTATATGTTTTAAAGTTGCTTTGCATTTTTCTATATAAACAAGTAGGTAGGCTGAAAGACAAAGCAGTAAACTCAAGGCAAGACTGCCTCTCAGTGGTAGTATGCTTTTACACACTATGACTACATATCAATATTTTTGTTAGAAAATATTCTGAATGTGTAGTTTCATAATTCAGAGGTAAAGCACCATTAAATCATCTTCTTTTAAAATGACACAATTATTAGGAATCAATACTTTTTAGTACATTAGATTTAATACCAATCAAGGAACTCTCCTCTGCATATTATTTGACATAACTGACTCCTGCTAGAAAATTACAGTATTCTAATATTACTACATTTTTATCTACTACAGTGGAATGGTTGGTTGGGGGGGGGGTGTTTAAACAAGGGAGGTTGACTTTTGTAGCCAGGTTTACTGTCGCTATTCTCTGTTACTCAGAATCTATATTTAGTTTTGCATCTTAAGCAATAAAAATAATGTAGCAGGCCATTTGCTATTATGAATCTGTATTTAAAAAAAAAATAGAGGACTCTGAAGTGCCTGGTAGGCCAGCTGAATGTTCCACATTGCATTTTAGTTCAGTCAGAGAAGACACTGCATTAAAACCCTGCAGTTCTTTGGAATATTTTTCATGCTCAGAGGCTGCTTTCAAATCCAATCATAAAACCCTACCTGTGACGGGTTTCCTTCTGACCACTTTGGGGAGACTGGAGAGATGCATGCCAGCCATATACAGCACTAGACACAGGACTTGAGACCATTGCTCCTTGTTCTGTCATCTGCCACCACTCAGAACAGCCTAGCTCCATCCTCTTTGGAACCCCCCCTTCAGGTAGTTGAAGGCTGCTATCAAATCCCCCCTTACTCTTCTGCATACTAAATAAGACCAGTTCCCTCAGCCTCTCCTGGTAAGTCACGTGCCCCAGTCCCTTAATCATTTTCCTGGCCCTCTGCTGGACTCTCTCCAATTTGCCCACATCCTTTCTGTAGTGGGTGTGTGTGGGTGCCCAAAACTGGACACAATACTCCAGATGTGGTCTCACCAGGGCTGAATGGAGGGGAATAATCACTTCCCTCGATCTGCTGGCAATGCTCCTACTAATAGAGTCCAATATGCCGTTAGCCTTCTTGGCAACAAGGGCACACTCTTGACTCATATCCACCACCTCCCTAGATAACCCATTCCAGTGCTTCACCACCCTCCTAGTGAAAAAGATTTTCCTAATATCCAACCTAAACTTACTCCACTGCAACTTGAGACCATTACTCCTTGTTCTATCATCTGGTGCCACTGAGAACAGTCTAGATCAATCCTCTTTGGAACCCCCTTTCAGGTAGTTGAAAGCAGCTATCAAATCCCCCCCAATTCTCTTCTTCTGCAGACTAAATAATCCCAGTTCCCTCAGCCTCTCCTCATAAGTCATGTGCTCCAGCCCCCAATCATATTTGTTGCCCTCTGCTGGACTCTTTCCAATTTTTCCACATCCTTCTTGTAATGTGGGGCCCAAAACTGGACACAGAACTCCAGATGAGGCCTCACCAATGCCGAATAGAGGGGAATGATCACGTCCCTCGATCTGCTGGCAAATCTCCTACTTATACAGCCCAAAATGCCGTTAGCCTTTCTTGGCAACAAGGGCACACTGTTGACTCATATCCAGCTTCTCGTCCACCGTAATCCCTAGGCCCTTTTCTGGAGAACTGCTGCCTGGCCACTCGATCCCTAGTCTGTAGCAGTGCATGGGATTCTTCCTTCCTAAGTGCAGGATTCTGCACTTGTCCTTGTTGAACCCCATCAGATTTCTTTTGGCCCATTCCTCTAATTTGTCTACTCTTGAAGTTTGGTGAACAAGGCTGGTGAACAAGGTGAACTGGGCTGAAACCCACTGTGGCCACAGAAATTCCACTTACTAACTGTTACTTTGTCTTTATCCCCCAGCATGATATTGTTTGGAGTGAGATCTCTATGGACAATCCTCTTCTCCTTATGCAAGTAACGAAGAGCTAGACACAGCTTTAAAACAAAAAGACATATAAAGAATTTTAACTGCAACCCAAATAAAATCAGATAAAATTATGTTCACATTTTATGACATTTAGTGCTTTGGCACTATAAGTATTATTTTATAAATTTATTAGTCCAGCATATACAAATGGCTCTACAAATTTCATAAAGAAAGGTTACAAATTAAAATGCAGGTCCTTACTTGTATAAATATATTCCATATTCTATCTTCTGTAAACTGTTGTTGCTTTTCCTTCAAAGAATGAAAGTGTTCTCCCAGCGGTGCCCCTTCTATGAGCTCCATTACTATGTACAGCCTGTCATCTATGCACAACAAAAGGAAATGGCAATCCCAAAAAAATATTACATTCATATATCCAGCATATCCTCAGAAAACATGATCTTAGTCAAAATATACATATATGATTGTTAGTTTATTACTCTGCTTAAATTATCTGTATGTGCAAATATATTTTAATGACTACTCTTGTTCTTGTCATTCAAATGCGTTCTTCAGAATCACATTTGCTGCAACACCTACAAGAAATTAGATCGCTAATAACAACAGCCAGGGAGGACAGCTGCCTATAGTGCATGCATACAAAAAGGGGGAGGGGGATGGAATGAATAATTCACGTATCAGTCACCACCCTGTATCATGATATATCTTTCCCCAGCATCTGAATTTTGTTTTTCAGACTGTAAATTCTTTAGAGCAGGGTGTGTCTTATATGTTTGGACAGGGCCTAGCACATTATGGGTGCTACTGCAATGTAAATCAATGTAAATAATAGCTATTGTTATTAACAGTCTGCTGTAGCCAATATTTAAACCAACACTTAGGTCTAAATCTGTTGGAGCTATAGTGCTATTCTTAAGAGAAAATTAGTTCCTACTGTTCAAGTTGGATAGGATCTTTCCTGGATCTACTAAGTACTTTTATTATGCTATTATTTCTTCATGACAAACAACATGGTTTTTAGTCGCTAAGTTTTTACTTACTTTCCAGGAAGGTTCTGTAATATCGTACAACATTGGGATGAGAAAGCTACAATACGAAAAAAAAATAGACAGTTGGAATTAATGTTAGATTGAGGGCACAATATTGATAACATCAATCTATAAATTGAGCGGAATAGCAATAGTTTTATACAAATATTATAAAAGTTTCCGAAACTTGTATTCCAAAAAATTTCTGGATTTCAGAGGGTTGTAACTAATTCTGTCTGATAAATGTGCCCTTGCCTTATATGGGGCATAGCAGACAGGATTTCCTCCCGCCAGATGGCATAAGGACAGATGCACAGATGGCATAAGGACTCCCTAATTGCAGTCACTCTAGGAGCTGACAGGGTAGGATGAGCCATTGTTGCCCCTTCTCCCAATTTCAAACTTGGAGGGAAGGTATATTCCAAAAAATGGTGTTGAAGATTACTCTCCTTCCCCAGCAAAACCAGGAAGTGGGAGACCAAACAAGATGATTCTGACTTAACCCCTAACAGTGGAAGGAATGGAGCAAAGAAATAGAGGGGCAAAGCTAGTAAGCCTGCACAAAGTCCCCTTTGCTTCAGCAGACAACCCTAAATCCGATTTGCATTCAATATTGTTTTTAATTTAAAAATCACACTTTGAGAACTTGTAAGTCACAGCAGTGACTTTTTCGGACTAAAATCTGACGATTTCAAAGCCATGAAAACTTAATATGGAATAGAAACACTGACCAACTTTTCATTAGACTGTTGCTAACAGATTATTCTTTATTAAAGGAATTTTTTTAAATTGTTGAATACATCAGTTAACAATCTCAGAGTTTCCAAGTAACAATAAGGTCTTGTTTACAGTGCTGCTAATACTGAAATGTTTGCAATGTTTAGAGTGGTGTAGATGGGCCACTGGCATTTTTTATATTGTGTTGATCAGACTAAAACCACCACCAGCAGCTGGCAGCCTATATACAGTAGGGCTCCCAAAAACACAGTTGAGCTGCTTTTACTAATGGTGAGAAATTTTTAGAAAATGTCTCCTAGTGAAGGGTTTATGACACTTACCTGTTCTTTAATGATTGTTAATTCAGAGACAATGTTCTTTACACTGCTGTCTCTGTCTTTTTTGTCCTTTCCAAATGCTGGATTATGTAAATTGACTTCTTTCATTGCTAGTAGATTTTGGACACTATGTTTTCTAACCTACAGGGGAAAAACCGTGTAAAAATTAACAAAAAAGGATGGGGGCAGAAAGGACATTAATCATATAGATGTGGTGAGTTAACTGAGTCTAAATCTTTCTCTTCAATTCAGTTGCATCTGATGAAGTGGGTTTTAGCCCACGAAAGCTTATGCCCAAATATGTTGGTTAGTCTCTAAGGTGCCACAAGGACTCCTCGTTGTTTTTGCTGATACATACTAACATGGCTACCACTCTGAAACCTTAAATTCTAAAGTAACTATTCTTTCTGTAGTTAGTGTGATATCAGCTGAAAAGTGTTGGAGACCAATGATGCAGTTAGCAGTGTCCTGCAGGGTTTGCTTAGATGTTTTAAAGAACTTCATAGATGCTCTGTGTGGGGCTTTGCAGAAACAGTGGTGTGAATCCCTTCAGATTATACAGATTTATCACACTTTCTAGCAGACAGAACTGCTGTCTGTGAAAAGTAGTACAAAGAAAAAAGAGTAGTAATAAAGATCACTGTTGTTCTGAGAAACATATTGGCCATTTTTACAGGCACAAATGTTGTCAGACAGATTCAGAATAAACCTAAAAAATGGTGGAAAAAACAGACAAATGTCAACAGAAAATTGTTGGTTAATATCAAAAAGCAAGTTTACCTTATAAACACTTCCAAAAGCTCCACTGCCAAGATGATCTAAAATCGCGTAATTGCCTATGTATTTTGATGGTGCTTTATTTTGATTAATGCTTTCAATACTTTCAGCAATTTGCTTGAGTTCCTCCTCCTAATGATAATATTTAAAAAATATGCAATTTTGATGATTTACATGTACAGCAAACTGAAAACAATAGTTATTTTTTAACATGATGAAAAAATTGGAAACTTTGTGCTTACCAGTAATGAATTTAGCTTTGATACCAGCTCTTCATAAGCACTGATATTACGAACATAATGTCCAATATCAATGAAGTTCTCAAACAAATCAGTCGGGAAGAGTCTAAAAACATTTAACATTTTTATAAATTTAGGGAGTGTTCATAACAGATTACTCACCGTGAAGACTTTTTTAACTAATGTATTGCTACTCCTTATTTTATAACCTTCTAAATAATTATTATTTTTGACCAGCCATTCAAATGTTCCTAATCACAAATAGTCACCATGTGGGACTACAAGGAACTTCCAAAGGTCCCAGCTGGGATTGGGACATCATTTTGCTGCCCACTGCATAAACACAGATCCTACTCCATTGAAAGGTAGAGATTCACTGAAGTCAATGGAGCTCCCCTTGGATGCAATGGTGTATCTATGCAATTCTGTATAGGTTCTTATATTGCCCCATCACTGTATTATCTCTGCAACTTCCAGTAGAGCATTCAGTGATGTGACTAATACCTGTTTACGTGCAGGATTGGGGCTATAATCCTTTTCCCACGATTTACAATCAAAAAGACACAAAACAGACAAAGGGTAGGGAACGGATTTACAACAAACAAGCCAATTAAAATAGTGAAGAATTGGCAAAGCCTCATTAGTTACATGTTTGGTTGGTGTTTTGTTGTTTCCTTTTTTCAAAAGGAGCTATAGGTAGGGTGAGGAATGGCAGGAATGGAAATCAGGAACTGTAAAGGAGTTGCAAAACGAAGGATGAGGAAATGGCTCAATCACAACTCAAGCCCTAGTAGTACTGTACAATCTTTATAGGCTGGAGCCCTTCCAGGAAAAGGAAAACTGGTCAGGTCAGCTTTATTAAAATAAAAGTAAGATGAAAGGTGTGTGTGTATGTTCATAATTCTATCAGTTTAAGTCTTTTGATAACAAGTGATGGATAGGTAAGAACTACCAAAAGTTACAGCCAATTTGCAGTTTGATTGTCATTCTTATTTCACAGTTAGGCATTTGGTTACACATGAACTTCATATTCTAACCTTCTGTTAAAACTCTGGCAAAACATTTCTAGTAGAGATGGTTATTGGTGGCAGACATTTTTCTTCATGTAGGGTCATATATCCCAGCACCCAGCCCAAGTAAACAGGCTTGATGTAGGATCAGTTCTCAAAAGGGGTGGGTAAAGAAAGAATCCACTCCTCCCCAACTGCTCCATATCTGGTACTGTAGTTCTGAGGTTCCATGTTGCTTCTCATACAGTTACGCTAATCTTCTGGGAAAAGGCTGATGGACCTACACAATGGCAGATGCAACAGTCCTAACTTCACTCTACCTCCAGCTTGCTCCAAAGCTTGCTACATGGAAACACAAGAGCAGCCTCTGTAGGGCTGGATTCTGTTGAGTTCAGTAGAGTTCCTACGAGGCAGGCCCCCTCCACTAACTCTCTAAATCCTGCCTCATACAGCAGTACTGCAAATCGTTCAACTGCAGGCACAGCCAGCCATTTGCAGCTGTGGAGAAGAGTGGAGGATATGCACTCTTAGATTTTGTTTGTTTGTTTTTTCTTGTTCTCTGGAAATCAATTACTACATTTGAAAACTGAGCATGACATTAATTGAGAATTTACCTGAATGATGGTTTGTAAATGCTACAAATGCAGTCCCATGTAGCATTTTATTACCATACCTTTTAAAGAGATGTCTATTTCTTTCCATACTGAAGAGAAACCGCAAGGCTCTGAAAGCATAACACTGGGGTGACAGAAATGCTTCAATTAATAACAAATTATGTACAAATTAAAACGCTGTTCATAAAACAATAAGGACCCTAAACATATTTTTTTAACCTTCATATTTAAGTAACTAAGTAGGCCAGGCTATTAGCATGGTAATCATCCTCAATAAACCAAAATTAAACATTTCTACACTTTAGTCACAAGCCATCTGCTTCAGTGCATGCTGTATTTCCAATGCTGGCAGGCCCTCTTCAAAAAAAACTACGGATCAGCATAGCTACATTAGACACCGAATAATTTTATTTCTGCACTGCTGAAGTCTTTGAGCCACATTCTGCTCGATGATTCCAGTGCAGTCCAATGGAAGTCAATGGGGTTACACTTAGGTAACAGGGAGCAGAATTTGGCCCTTTTTTCTGGAAAATGAAGTGTAGAGCCCTAAAAATGTCAACAGGAGACAAAAACAAAAACAAACCAACAAAAAGCCCTAAGTTTACAAGAATCTGAAGATCAGCCATAAGAATACACTTGATCTAGTTTTCAGAAAATTATCCATATAGCTGAGTTTCTATATAATCACTATTAGAGAAAATAAACATTAAAAAAATAATCATGACAGCCATGGGTGAAATTAGAGTCTCTTAGTTAATACAGAGATTTTTAGGTAACTCATCTTGAGTTCTCTCCAACTATATCCATCTATCCAAGCAATGCAAAAACTAGCTTACCAAACAAAGATGGCTGCAATGTGTAAGCCAAAGGAAAATGAGTTACCAAGACTCTAAAACAGTGGAAACAATAATATAGATCTAAATAATATTCAAACTGTTAGATTACATTCGTGACTAAAAATCCTATTATGGGTCCAATCCAGTGGTCCTTACTCAGACGGTAGGAGTTTTGCTGGAGTAATGACTGCAAAATAATGAAAGAGATAAAAGCTAACCACTATTTTTGAGGGAAGCAGGACATCAGTCACCAATACTGCTAGGAAACAGTCTTCTTTAAAGAGAATTGTTTTTTCTTATTCCAAAATAATTGCCCTTTGAACACAGGATAAACATCCGGTGTTGTCGTTCCAATATTCTTCTGAGACCGGCACAGTCAGAGGGGTCTGTCAGTGTGGAATAACTTTCAGGATTGGAGCCATAGTTATTACTTTGAAGGTTTCCCTTTTTAGTGACTGTGCCTAGTCCCTAATGTAGGAAGGAATCAGGGTTATATGACTGAAACACAGGACTAAAAATTAAGAGATCTGTCCTCTGTTCACAGCTCTCCCACAGACAGTCAGTTACCTCCCTATTCATCTATTTCCTACCTGTAAAATGAGAATACTACTACTTTCCTTCCTCACAGAAATATTCTGAGCTTAACACTTTTATGTCTGTAAAAAGCTTCAGATTTAAGGGCAGCATATTCTTTACATACTGAATGAATGGGGAAATAATGATTGTGATATCATAACTACTCCCCAAATAATGAATTGTGATTCCTAAAGAAATAGAAAGAATGAAGAGACTGATTAGCAAGACAAAGATACTGGGCCAAATTGTAAGAAATAAACCCATGAAATTCATAAAATTCACAAATATCCTAGAAATCAATAATTATGAGAAAGGAACAATAGAAAAGCAGCATGAGATGTTAAACATGGTTTGGATTAAAGATAGATTTCTTATCATTTTCCTGGATGTGGTTTTCTGGGATTTCTGTTAAGTGTATCAGCAATGTCATAATCAAACCTTTGTTACTAATAACTGATGTCACCTTATATTTAAACCATACTACATTCACTCATGATCTATTGTAAAATATAATCTCTTGTAACTTTATGCTGAATTGGAGTTAACAACACACTTGGTAAATTAATCTAATTAAAAATATGTATATATTTGAAGCTACTGTTAAACAGATGCCTAACTGCATTAAATTAGTTTCATAAAAAGATTTTATAAATTTACTCCCTCTTTAATTTCCTTCAAAGGATAATGTTACAAAAAGTTTTAAATTAATTTAAGTATTATAAAAAAAAACTTTAGTGCAGATGATAGGCACTAGCTAACATTTGAGATTGCAGTCTGATCTGTTAATCCATAAAGAGAGCATGCAGCATACATCAGCAGTGCAAGATCCCCAAACCACTTCTCCAGTGTGTCTCAAGCCTGATCTGGAAGGACTACTGTGGTAAAAGGCAATAAGAATGGCCATCTTTCCCTCTCTACTAAGAGTGCCCATTAGGTGACAGTTATGGTGATGATTTTAGTGACATGGACAGCTACTCACTAGAAATCAGAAAGACACCAAACTCATTTCTCAGACGCCACAGAATAGCTGTCAGATAGTTAACAACTACTGTACTGGTCACTACCAACCTGGGTTGACTCTAACCAATAAATTTACATAAAATTTCATAACAAACACAGAAGCCACCGGATCTTTAGCAAACAAAGATTGATCATCCTGCATTTAATTTACTTTACTTTATGTTATGTTTTGCTATGCTTTATTTAACAATCACAGCAAGGTGCTCCACCCCAAAAGAAACGAAGTCAAAAGGCGCGCAGCGTAGCCGCTGTTGTCGGCTCTCCTGCCGACAAAAAGCTTCCACCCCCAATGAGCGGTGGTAGCGTTGTCGGCAGGAGAGCGCTCCTGCTGACAAAGCACTCGTAGCACTGGCGCCTATCATTGACCAAACTTTTGTCGTTCGGGGGCGTGGGGGGTTAACACCTCTGAACGACAAAAGTTTGGTCTTTCACTTGCCAGTGTAGACATAGCCTCAATATCCATGTTCTTCTATGTTAGGTAGGGTACAAGAAGCATAAAGTGTTTTATAGCAGAACACCACGCACAAGGTCATGATTTGACTTTTACTTTCCTGTGGTGAAGGAATCTGCCATTCGTTTCATGTATTTTTTAATAAAGTGGTTAATAAAGTTGCTACTGTATATTAAAATACCAAAAATCATAAGATACATTTCCAAAGACTGTGTAAAGCTTTCAGCGTGAAAGAGAATTACCTGTAATAAATGAGCTTTTACTGCATTCCTTTGTTTGTTTGGTAAAATCAGTTTTGCTATTGTATATATCCCATTTTCCTGGAAAAGAAACATAAAGAAAAGTCATCAATGTAGGTGCTGCTTTAGGACAGAAAGTGCAAACAACATTAAATGTTACTTCATGTAAACAATTCAGAAGTTAATGTCAATTTGAAAAGTTCTTAGCCATCTATTATACACTAAGTTTTAAGGTAGTATCAGTGAAATGTGCATAAGAGCAAAACCATCATTACATTCACTGTAAACTGATCCTGCACTTGAACCTTTGCAGATGGACCCTGAAGCCGTGTTGAGCTGCACTGAAGTCAAAAGGATTGCACCACTGGAGCTGCCATCATCCACTGTGTATTTTGGAACATCATGATCAGAGATTTATGCACCAAAAAAGCCCTGAACTAGAATAAAACCCTGTGTGATCGTTTTGATATATGCAGTGATGAGCTGCCAAAATGTTAACAACGGGTTCCCTCCTTACCCCACAAAGGGGTCGTTGCCCACCCCCGCCCCCCAGGACTCCTGCCACATCCAACCCCCCCGCATTCCTTGACGCCCCCCCCCAGGACCCCTGCCTCATCCACCCCGCTCCCCTGTCCCCTGACTGCCCCCAAAACTGGGCAGGAGGGTCTCATGGGCCACCGTAGTGGGTGCCCACCCCACCCCTAAGAGCCAGAGGCACCTGCCGGGGGGCAAGGTGGGGAGTCCCAGCGGTGCTTACCTGGGGCAGCTCCCAGGAAGCATCCGGCAGGTCCCTCTGGCTCCTAGGGGCGGGGGAGCATAGCTGGGGGGGAGCAGGGGGAGCAGCCTGTCCCCCCACTGATCACATCAAAAGTGGCGCCTTAGGTGCCGACTCCCTGGGTGCTCCGGGGCTGGAGCACCCATGGGGAAAATTGGCAGCTCCCCACCCCGCGCCCGGCCCCAGCTCACCTCCACTCCGCCTCCTCCCCTGAACTCACCGCCCTGCTCTGCTTCTCCGCGCCCCCCGCCCCCCCCGGCTTCCCGCAAATCAGCTGTTCGGCAGGAAGCCGGGGAGGGCTGAGAAGCAGGCCATGGCTTCACACTCAGGCCGAGGGTGGCGGAGGTGAGCTGGGGCAGGGAGCAGTTCCCCTGCGCGCACCCCCCTCCTCGGGTTACCTGCTGCGGTGCAGGCAGCCCTCCTCGTGCCCCCCCGTCCGAGCTCAGCCTGCCCTGGCTTCCCGCGTGAACAGCTGATTCGTGGGAAGTGGGGACGGGGCGGAGAAGCAGAGCAGGGCGGCACGTTCAGGGGAGGAGGCAGAAGTGAGCTGAGGCTGAGAGCTGCCAGTGGGTGCTCTGCACCCACCAAATTTTCCCTTTGGGTGCTCCAGGGCTGGAGCACCTGTAGAGTCGGCCCTTAAGGCACCACTTTTGGCCGGTTCAATTTAGAAGCCCAACCGGTTCTAAAAGGGCTTCTAAATTTAACCACTGGTTCTAGTGAACCGGTGCGAACCGGCTCCAGCTCACCACTGGATATATGTCTATGTCCGAAAATCATGTTGCAGTTCAGTAAAAAAAAAAACTAACAACAAAAAGAGATGTACTGTTTTTAACATTTAATCTGACTTAAATACAAAAACAAAAAAAATAGATTCCACTTAAGAAAACATGAGCTTCAGATAAAAATGGTTCCCTAAACCTATATGGTTTCTATAATTCTAGTGTTTACAGTGGCAGATTAATTTACGGGCCCAGAGAGCTTATATCCAGGGGCCCTGCCCAATTTGGGGCCCCCCGCAGGAGTGCTAAAAGCTGGATAGAAGTGGATGGGCCACCGATGCCAAAACTGTGACCCCACACCCTGCTTCTATTCTTCCCCTGAGGCCCCGATCCCCACTCCTCCTCTTCCCCCTGGGGCCCCACTCCCTGACCAGGCCAGAAGCCAGAGCCGGGCCATGGTAAGAGCCACCATGTGAGCCCTAGGTGCTGCGGGGAGCCCTGAACCCTCCAGCTGCCAGGGGCACACCACCCAGGGCAGGTGGAGAGTCCAGGGCTCATCACAATGGCCCGGACTCCCTGGGCAGCCGTGGCTCTGGCTTCTAGCCTGGCTGGGGGCAGGGCTTTGGAGGGGGGAGGAAGAGCAGGGTGTGGGGTCCCATAGCAATGGGTTGTGGGAGGCCTAAAATCTCTTTGTGCCCAGGGTCCCCATAAATCTTCATCTGCCTCTGAGTGCTTAAGCTATACAAGGAGTTAATTTTTTTCCACTCCTCTTCTTGCCCAGTAGGCACCTAAAGTATTTCAACACCCTGTGCCTATTCTATCTAAGAACTTTCCTTCCCTTTACTCCAGCGGTTCTCAAACTGTGGGTCAGGACCCCAAAGTGGGTTGAAACCCCGTTTTAATGAGGTTGCAAGGGCTGGAGTTAGACTGGCTGGGACACAGGCCTGAAGCCGAAGCCCGAGCCCCACGCCCAGGCCCAAAGCCAAAGCCCAAGCCCAACCCCCCAGGCCTGAAGCCCGAGCCCCACCGCCCGGGCCCAAAGCTGAAGCCCGAGCCCCACCGCCCGGGCCCGAAGCTGAAGCCCGAGCCCCACCGCCCGGTCCCGAAGCTGAAGCCCGAGCCCCACCGCCCGGTCCCGAAGCTGAAGCCCGAGCCCCACCGCCCGGGCCCAAAGCTGAAGCCTGAGCCCCACCACCTGGGCACAAAGCTGAAGCCTGAGCCCCACTACCTAGGGCCAAAGCCCAGCCCCACTGCCCAGTGCTCAGGCTTTGGCTTCAGCTTGGGGTGGCAGGGCTCAGGTTATAAGCTCCATGCTTTGCGATGAAGCTCTTTGGCTTTGGGGCAGCGAGGCTTGGGCAGACTCATGCTTTGGTCTCCCCTCCTGGGGTTGTGAAATAATTTTTGTTGTCAGAAGGGGGTTGCAATGCAATGAAATTTGAGAACCCCTGCTCTACTCCCTTTAGCTATGACTCTGGGTTTAAAATGAATGTACTGATGATTTCACTCATGTATCATTTATGGTCTTGACTTAAAATTTAGTATATAATAGATGGCTATGATTTTTTTATTTGGCGTTAATTACTGAGTTGGAGCATCTTGGGGTGTACATAGGATCCATAAAAGAGTCCACTAATTAAAACCATTTTAGAACCATAAATTCTAGCCAATTAAAATGATGTCACTTGTTAAAATCCACAAGCCCAGCGATGAAATGCCAGAGCGTTCACGAGCCTTAGAATTTATGTTTGTCAGTCAATTCCACGAAAAAAATTTTCTATCCTGAATATGTCAAAAAGAAGGAAACAGATTTATGAGCTGACAGTTGTTAACCAAAAGAAACTCATATCTGAGCAATGCTACCTATACTCTAAAATACAGTAATATTGGCCACATTGCCCAGCCAATTTTTAATGAGCTCCATATAAAACTAATTATATGATAGTGACTAATAAGAGTTAATAAGCCAAATGTCTACAAATAGGCATTTTGCATCTTTGTTCAATACTGGTAACCACACTAGCATCAAAGTAGGGTCCCTTCATAAGGTATTATCCTGCTCCTGAGAGTTTTGCACTTGACTTCAGCAGAAGCAGACCCATAATATTTAAGTGGATGGCATGCACATCAGTGTGCCCTGTCCAGCGCTTTGAGACCTATGGATGAAAAGCACTATATAACATCTAGGCATTGTTATCCCCAAGAAGGTATAGCCTGCCAGTTATGGGCACATCCAAGCTAGTATGTATCCTGAAGTCAGCAACACACACTTGCTGGGGCCATATATTTAGGGTGACGATACCTCCCGTTTTGGCCGGGACAGTCCCTTTTTTAAGCCCTGTCCAGTCTGTCCTGACGTTTTTTTTCTAAAAGGAGGCATTTGTTCCATTTGCCCTTGCCGACTTGATCAGTTGGCAAGTGCAAACAGGACAAATGTCCACTTTTGTCAAAAAAAGTGGGGTGCGGTGTGGAGGGGGCAAGTGGAGATGCCAGCCCCCAGCAGGTTTCCAGCACCCAGGCAACAGCCTCATGCGGGGCGGGGAGGAGGAGGAGGAGGAGGAGGGCTCCAGTGACCAGGCAACAGCATGGGGGGGGGGGCGCCTTGGGTGAGCAGCTGAGGGTGTCCCATTTTCTCCTTGGGAAATATAGTCACCCTACATATACTGTACTACTTTCATAAGGGCAATAAGCTATACATTGTGGCTGCATGCCTTTGGTTGTCCTCCCCTGCAACTGCAGGCCAGGGTGACTTCTAAGCCGGATGTACAGCTGGAAATGCTTTATTCCCACCTCCACATGACTCCCTTGGACAAAATCAGGAATTTGCAAAAGGTGAATGTAATAAAGTGGCTTGCCCTGTGGGCTGGAGAGCCTGAGGCTAAGTCAACCCTGATTACGGAATGAGACCCACCTACGGAGAATTAGGCAATTCCCTATACATAGCAGAAGGTGGCTGCATTAAGAAGGGGAAGCCCAGGGAGCTGCAGCTATGCTGGTGGACGCTTCTGGGCCAAAAAGGCTCCTGCAGGACGTGAGCTTGGTGAATAAAGCTCAGTGTGACTAGGAGGCTGCTGTAGGGGTGGGAAACCTTGCCTGTGTTTGGGACTGGACATCAGAGCCCCAGTGACGGAGACCTTGGAGGACTGGCTGGGAGATCATACCAGGATGGAAGAAGAGCTCTAGGGGTGAAAGACAATGCCAGAGGTTATGGGCCTATTACTGTGAGGTTCTGGGGCCTGTGATGTACAAGAGGTCAGACTAGATGATCATGATGGTCCCGCCTGGCTTTACTGTCTATGAGTTTACAAGAGTTATAAACCACCAGTAAAAATGCACAAGGAGACACAAGTAAATAAACCAGAGATATGAAAGTGATACCAGTGATACACTTAAATGCCTTACCTTAACTGAATAAAGTCTTCCTACCTGTACTACTTGGTGAGCATTAGTGTCATTGAGCACTAGTTCTGTAATTGCAGCACAACACGCTAGAATGAAAAGTCATATATAAATATTCAGGGCCAGATTCACAAAGGTACTTAGGTGCCTAAAGATGCAGATAGGTGCTTCACAGGATTTACAAAAGTACTAAGCAAGTTAGGTGCCTACCTCCCACTGATTTACACTAGGAATATTAAGGAAGCAGTCATAAAAAGTACACCAGAAATATGTTCCAGACAGACTCTGATGTTAAGTGCATGCTATTTCTTTGAGAGGACCGTGATACTGAGACCTACTAAGCAATGTCACCTCAGCACTACTGGGATCTGAGAATGAAACTGAACATCTAAACGAGTTCTAATGTATTATCCTTAGGATAAGCACATTATGAGTAGGCTTGGCAGAACTCAATTTGTATTTAATAATTTTGACAGATATTATCAATGTTTATTTTAAGCATTTTTAAAATTTTTATCAATTTAAATTGTCACAGTTGTGTAAAATTATGGGTTTAAAACATTTTTTCAGTTTTTAGCTATTTACATTTTCATAGCTGCAGGAACCATGGGGGAAGGGTCACAAATGTGGGGGGGAGTCAGACAATTATTTAATGACAGTAGATGTTGAGATTTTAAAAGTTAAACCTTTATAACAGTTAAAACACAAATTGTCAACATGACGTCCAAATATACAACGTATATATCTTTAAATCAAATTCTAATAAGTTCTCAAGCAGCATTTTTCTTACTTTGCTTATCTGTAAATTTTGATTATTATTGATGGAAATATGTGTTGTCAGTTTGTGTACGTATGGTGGAATCGATATTTACCAACATTTCCGGATAAAAATCAAATCCTTTCAAGGCTATTTCTGAGTGATCTGGTACACTGAAGCTGGATATGATGTAAAACTTTAATAACTGAATTAAAATGTTCTTGAGTTAAAGCAGGAGTTTAAAACAGAAACACCAGTTGAGCTCCTGAATACTTCTTCCTTCATTTTGTGATGAAAAATACATTGATATTGCACATCTAAAAAAACGCCACAGCTGATCTGATTCTCCCCCTCTGCAGAGTGAGTGTAAAATGATACCATTCTGATCTGATAACATTGTGCCCCACTTTGCACAGGTATAAATAACTATACAAAGTGCAAAGCTGTGGAATATCAGGCCCCATATACATACCTGCTTGAAGGGAGAAAGTATTTTCTTGTATTTCTTGAGGACTTAAATCTTCTGACAAACAAAGGTGTTGGATTCTCCCTGCTGCATTTGCACTAGATAAACTCCCAATAGAAGAATGATCAGAAACTAGATTTCTATCTCTGGAAAAACAAATCATAGCGTAAAATAAATATTTAATAAATATCTGTGTTAGTCATTTCTGAAATTTGCCTGGATTCCTATTTCTGCCTCTATTCTCTATATCTACATACATTCCACAATGAAAAATTTAAAAAGCACGTACAAATTTCAAATTAGCATCAAAAGCATCAGATATAAACCACACAGTGAATGGGTAAACAGTTTAGCCCCCTTTATAGTTTCAAATAAGACATTGTTGGGAAGACTTTAAACTGTAACCTAAATTTACTAAAGCAAGTACTGATTTAGGGTGCCCAACTACAAATATTTTAATGGGGCCTGATTTTTGGAGGATTTTCTGAAAATTAGGCCCCTTGAAAATAGCTTAACTTGGGCATCCACAAACTCAGGTATCCAAAATCATTAGTCACTGTTGAAAATTTAGGCCCATGGTCTTATCACTAGACTAAAAATTTAAGATACTATACAAAAATTCATAAATCCAAATAACGAAATAGATGTCCCTTTTTACCTGCCTAATCAACATGGAAATTATATGGACACTAACTATATATTTTATCTCTATTTAATTTGTTTAACACAGCAAAGCCATGTTATACTTTTGAAAAGCATAGTATATTTGAAAAAAATACACTTTATAGTCATTAATGTTTGAACTATCCACCTGAATTTCTTGTAATTTCTGCAGTACGCAAGGTCTGCAAATACCGTCAGAAGCAGAGGATGAAAGCTTTTATTACACATTGATATATGGTCAAATGGTTGTGTGATAACCTTAAAATATGAGGCAAATTCATTGACAATTATAATGATACTGAAGACTGAAGACCTACCCCTGTAATATATGAAGGAGTTGCTTGATACCGCCCCAAATACGGATTTCCACACTAGTCTCAGGGTCTTCACAAATCTGTACCAGAATCCAAACTACACTCCACAAAAGCTTGAGATGATCTGAATGGAGCAAACTGAGCAGGACAGGAACTCCTTCATACAGTTTCACTTGCTCTTTGACTTGTGACTCAGCACAGAGGAGGCGTAGCAGCTCTGCGGTCAGCCTAGAAAGAGATCAGCAACAAATTATAACCACACCATACAGTTCACCTGTGTTAAATCACCCAGACAGTTAGTTATTATTGCAATTCCTATTACACTCTTGTTACTTAGTGCTACTGTATATACAAAGATGCCCAAGTAATCTATAATACATTTTCTGTTAAGTTACATTCAATTAAGTGTCATATTTTATTCACCCATTAAAATGGCCCTAAATTTTATTAAATGAAGCCTGTCACATTTCTGGTGTGCAGTAATTCATAACACTAATAAGTTTGTATCACTTTCCTGCACTGTATTATCTGTGTCTGTTCAAACATGTCTGTAAGCCTCTCTGAATTCACTTCAGATGGGGCTCTGAAATCAAAGATGGTGCTATAGGGCACTTAGCATGAAGCAATTCATACTCCAGACCCTGTGACACTGCAGCTAATACAGTATACGCAGCCCATGAATAGGTGGGGACCCATGTCGTAGGGGTCCCTGCAGTTGCAGGGCTGGCAGCACCAGCCCTTTGCATTATTGTGTTAATATTCAACGAAGCTTGACTGTGGTTCCATCGATAATGCTTTCCAGGTGAACTCGTCAACCACTGCTGTTGTTTTTTTGAATTCCTTCTTTGTTTTTAATGGATTACAAGTAGTGGTGGGTGAACTTCAGAAGGTTCATAGGTTATGGTAGAATAACCTATGGTAGAATGTGGATCTTTCTCCACACTTATGATCACAGAATTGGCTGGAAATGTCACAAGAAAAAGTTCTCACAAGATTTCCATTACTTCCTCCCTCCACAATATGGCTAGAGATACCACAAGAAAAGGGTATCTCACTTTGTTTTGGCTCTTCTACTTCCATCTGGAATCACAAAGCGCTGAAGTGTTCAAAAATGAAAACCCATATTTTGAACTTTCAAACTCAGCTAATTTTTCAACTTCAATTACTTCTTCCTTGAATTTGAAACTTAAGACTACTGTAGTCACATAGCAATATTCAGCAGAGAACCTTTTCTGTTATGGTCACACTTTTTTTTTTTTCATAATAAAGTAGTTTTTTTTTTTTAAAGTTAACCAGAACTTTTTTCAAATATGCCAGAAGATTCAGTTTGTTCCTTTTATTTGGTTTCCCTGTCCCTAATTATAAGTTAAATAAGCAATAAAACTTCTGTTTTAAAATGTATGATATTCTTTGGTGACTGGAATGGAATCACATTTGAGAGAGTGTTTTTGTCTTCTTGATGTTTTGTACTTAATACCCAGAGACCACTTTACCACCAGTTTCTTCCAAATATGGACTTATCAGCCCCAATCGTCAAGTCCAACTGAGCTGTGATGACTTTAATGTAGGTGGGAATATCTTTGTGCACCTCTGATCCACAAGACTGTTGGGATCTGAACCAGTCCCAGATATAAACTAAGGCAATCTCAAGGCTGCTGTAATTTATGCCAGGTTATAATGGCCCCCAAGTGAAATACCACAGTCCAGCATGCTCTTGTGGTCTAGTGCCCAGGGAATTCTCAGTTATCCTTTAGGGCAGCTTTACAGTCCATTTATGCTGAATTGTAGGCTAGGATATAACCTATCAATGGGAAGAAAGACAATTAACATGTACTAGATAACCACCAAAGAACATTTTACTGCATCAATATCTGATTTTAAATGCCACAACTTTGAAACTTTACTACTCTAATTAAATAAATGCAGTATGTCTGTATATGAAAATAGATTTTAAAACAGAAAAGTATTTAACATAATTAGTCTATAAATAAGGTCCTACCTTTTAGATAGCAAGTCATATTCATGTAATATCACCAGCAAGTGTTCTACAATGGCGAGCTCACTGATCTTCTCCCTACATTCTGGGCTACAAATGGAAAAATTTTGGATATTTATATAAACTAAAATTATATGAAAAACAAGTGTTATTTCTATTTAACTTCATCATCCATTGCTTTGGCTCGCTGTCTTTCCTTATGGCTCAAGTATTGATGTCATATTGTATATGAAGGTTTAAAAATACAAAAATAAGTTGGTTCCACACTGAAACTGCAAAAGTTTACTCTTATTTTTTTATAATACAGATTGTTTTAGTGAAACATTAACATGGTAAATGAGGAAAAAAGCTGAAATATTTAATATGCTTAGAAAACTAACTTTGAAAAAACTAACTACAAAAGCTGAGGTTTAATTTTTTATTATGCAAATATGTCTTCATATTTTTATTATATTCTATTACTATTTTGCTTATCCCATGTAAGTGTAAATAAAAGTAGTTTATATGAGGAATACTCAATGGAAGCTGCAACTTACAAGTGAATAACTGAATTTACAGGGCATCATAATCACCAAATTCTTTAACTCTAGAAGATTATAATAATCTACACCCTGATTTGAGAAAATATCCATATTCAGAACAACACTTAAATATGTGCTTAAGTCTCACCGACTTTTTGCTTAAAGTTAAGAACTTACTTCTCTCCTGACAGTGCCCTAATTTGAAATAACTGCTTACCCATTATATAGGATGTTCTTCTCAGATAAAATTAAGAATCCTTAAAAATCATTTAAAAGAGAGTATTAAAGAGTACTCAAGTGAGGGAAAATCAGTTTTAAATTACTACAAGGAAAAGAAAAACATTCAAATGTACTAAAAGAAGCAGAGTTAACTGAAAGTGGCCTAATTATTCTGACAAAGATAACAGCAATTTTGGAGAGATGCTGAAGACAATAATGGATTTAAGAAAAGCATAGATTATAAATTCAGCCCTTATCTTCACTAGTAGGGATTTGAATAAGCATTCTTCTGATTTGAGAGTGGATTTTACATTTAAGTGATGTCAACACTAGCACTTATGTTGGCAAAACTTTTGTCGCTAAGGGGTGTGAAAAAACACACCCCTAAGGGACATAAATTTTGCTAGCATAAGCGCTCATATGCACAGCGCTATGTCAGTGGGAGAAGCTCTTCCGCCAACATAGCTACCACCACTTGTTGAGCTGGTTTTATTATGTCAACAGGAAAGCTCTCTTCCTGTCAGCCTAATGCGGCTACATGAATGCTCTTACAGCGGCACAGTTGTATCGGTACAGCTGTGCCACTGTAAGCGTGTAAGTGCAGACATGGCCTAAGTAAACCGGAGAACTTACGTGTTCTTTTGGGGGTGAAAAAAACTGGTCTTTACAGGTGTGATTTGTTCAATGGTATTTGAAAACGAACAACCTTTCAACATCAGGTTAAAGATATTCAGGCAAGATAAACTTATTTCACTCCTAGTGTAAAATTAAATGGAAGACCAAAATATCTATAGATTATTATTCTGATTATCTCGGGGGCGGGGGGAGGGTTAAGAGAGAATGCAAACTAAAATACTTTTCAAATGCCTTCTGTTTTGACAGAAGAGAAGAGAGATTATAGCGAAGTCTCAATGAGGACTTCTCACAATTGATTGTATCAACTTTTTCCTCTTTTCACTTTTGTCTCTCTCTGTGTAAAATCTCTAAAGCATAAAGTTGCTCTCCATGTTTGGAAGTCAATAGACTAATAATGGAGAACATCAACTCCAAGGCCTGCACAGAGACTGCGGGATGGGATTGTATGGCCCCAATCTTGCAAAGTGCTCCAACATGGGTATAGGATCTGTCTTGAAGGATCAGGGGCTATGTGTATTTAAACAACTGGAAAGAGTAAGGTCCTGATCCTGAAAAGGCTTATACATGTACTTTTCAAACTGTGAGCAGTCCCACTGGCTTCAATGTAAAGTTAAACTGTAATGCTGGTAAACCAAGTGCCAGCTCTGACCAACGCTGTAGGCATTAGATATGAACTGACAAACTCATAGCAGCAGAGCAGACCAGTTGACTTATGTGTTAGTGTTGCTCAAAATAGGTATTAGTCTTATAAGACTTTTTAGTGTTTAGACTCTACGGAATATTTGTAAATTGCTGCATGCATTTATCTTATTTGTAATTTCTGTATTCAATGCTATAAAGGAAATATATAAGTTTTGCTTTAGGACTTTGAAAATGTTTGCTCTAAACATATGAAATCAGATGGGAAGAGTGTTTCTCCCGCCCATCCAGAAGAACAATCAAAATTAATTTGGGCTTGAATAAGGACTGGGAATGGCTGGCTCATTACAAAAGCAGCTTTGCCTCTCCTGGAATTGACACCTCCTCATCTATTATTGGGAGTGGACTGCATCCACCCTGACTGAATTGGCCCTGACAACACTGGTTGTCCACTTGTGAGGTAACTCCCTTTCCTTCATGTGTCATTATATAATGCCTGCATCTGTAATTTTCACTCCATGCATCTGAAAAAGTAGTGTTTTACCAATGAAAGCTTATGCCCAAATAAATCTGTTAGGGTATGTCTACACTACGGAATAAGGTCGAATTTATAGAAGTCGTTTTTTTAGAAATCGGTTTTATATATTCGAGTGTGTGTGTCCCCACAGAAAATGCTCTAAGTGCATTAAGTGCATTAACTCGGCGGAGCGCTTCCACAGTACCGAGGCTAGAGTCGACTTCCGGAGCATTGCACTGTGGATAGCTATCCCACAGTTCCCACAGTCTCCGCTGCCCATTGGAATTCTGGGTTGAGATCCCAATGCCTGATGGGGCTAAAACATTGTCGTGGGTGGTTCTGGGTACATATCGTCAGGCCCCCGTTCCCTCCCTCCCTCCGTGAAAGCAAGGGCAGACAATCGTTTCGCGCCTTTTTTCCTGAGTTACCTGTGCAGACGCCATACCACGGCAAGCATGGAGCCCGCTCAGGTAACCGTCACCGTATGTCTCCTGGGTGCTGGCAGACGCGGTACGGCTTTGCTACACAGTAGCAGCAACCCCTTGCCTTCTGGCAGCAGACGGTACAGTACGACTGGTAGCCGTCATCGTCATGTCCGAGGTGCTCCTGGCCACGTCGGCTGGGAGTGCCTGGACAGACATGGGCGCAGGGACTTAATTTGGAGTGACTTGACCAGGTCATTCTCTTTAGTCCTGCAGTCAGTCCTATTGAACCGTCTTATGGTGAGCAGGGAGGCGATACGGATTGCTAGCAGTCGTACTGTACCATCTTCTGCCGGGCAGGCAAGAGATGAGGATGGCTAGCAGTCGTACTGTACCATCTTCTGCCAGGCAGGCAAGAGATGTGGATGGCATGCAGTCCTTCTGCACCGTCTGCTGCCAGCCAAAGATGTAAAAGATAGATGGAGTGGATCAAAACAAGAAATAGACCAGATTTGTTCTGTATTCATTTGCTTCCCCCCCTCTCCCATCTAGGGGACTCATTCTTCAAGGTCACACTGCAGTCACTCACAGAGAAGGTGCAGCGAGGTAAATCTAGCCATGTATCAATCAGAGGCCAGGCTAACCTCCTTGTTCCAATAAGAACAATAACTTAGGTGCACCATTTCTTATTGGAACCCTCCGTGAAGTCCTGCCTGAAATACTCCTTGATGTAAAGACAACCCCTTTGTTGATTTTAGCTCCCTGAAGCCAACCCTGTAAGCCGTGTTGTCAGTCGCCCCTCCCTCCATCAGAGCAACGGCAGACAATCGTTCCGTGCCTTTTTTCTGTGCGGACGCCATAGCAAGGCAAGCATGGAGGCCGTTCAGCTCACTTTGGCAATTAGGAGCACATTAAACACCACATGCATTATCCAGCAGTATATGCAGCACCAGAACCTGGCAAAGCGATACCGGGCGAGGAGGCGACGTCAGTGCGGTCACGTGAGTGATCAGGACATGGACACAGATTTCTCTGAAAGCATGGGCCCTGCCAATGCATGCATCATGGTGCTAATGGGGCAGGTTCATGCTGTGGAACGTCGATTCTGGGCTCAGGAAACAAGCACAGACTGGTGGGACCGCATAGTGTTGCAGGTCTGGGACGATTCCCAGTGGCTGCGAAACTTTCGCATGCGTAAGGGCACTTTCATGGAACTTTGTGACTTGCTTTCCCCTGCCCTGAGGCGCGTGAATACCAAGATGAGAGCAGCCCTCACAGTTGAGAAGCGAGTGGCAATAGCCCTGTGGAAGATTGCAACGCCAGACAGCTACCGGTCAGTTGGGAATCAATTTGGAGTGGGCAAATCTACTGTTGGGGCTGCTGTGATGCAAGTAGCCCACGCAATCAAAGATCTGCTGATATCAAGGGTAGTGACCCTAGGAAATGTGCAGGTCATAGTGGATGGCTTTGCTGCAATGGGATTCCCTAACTGTGGTGGGGCCATAGACGGAACCCATATCCCTATCTTGGCACCGGAGCACCAAGCCGCCGAGTACATAAACCGCAAGGGGTACTTTTCGATAGTGCTGCAAGCTCTGGTGGATCACAAGGGACGTTTCACCAACATCAACGTGGGATGGCCGGGAAAGGTACATGACGCTCGCATCTTCAGGAACTCTGGTCTGTTTCAAAAGCTGCAGGAAGGGACTTTATTCCCAGACCAGAAAATAACTGTTGGGGATGTTGAAATGCCTATATGTATCCTTGGGGACCCAGCCTACCCCTTAATGCCATGGCTCATGAAGCCGTACACAGGCAGCCTGGACAGTAGTCAGGAGCTGTTCAACTACAGGCTGAGCAAGTGCAGAATGGTGGTAGAATGTGCATTTGGATGTTTAAAGGCGCGCTGGCGCAGTTTACTGACTCACTTAGACCTCAGCGAAACCAATATTCCCACTGTTATTACTGCTTGCTGTGTGCTCCACAATATCTGTGAGAGTAAGGGGGAGATGTTTATGGTGGGGTGGGAGGTTCAGGCAAATCGCCTGGCTGCTGGTTACGCGCAGCCAGACACCAGGGCGGTTAGAAGAGCACAGGAGGGCACGGTACGCATCAGAGAAGCTTTGAATCCAGTTTCATGACTGGCCAGGCTACGGTGTGAAAGTTCTGTTTGTTTCTCCTTGATGAAACCCCCCGCCCCTTGGTTCACTCTACTTCCCTGTAAGCTAACCACCCGCCCCTCCTCCCTTCAATCACCGCTTGCAGAGGCAATAAAGTCATTGTTGCTTCACATTCATGCATTCTTTATTCATTCATCACACAAATAGGGGGATGACTACCAAGGTAGCCCAGGAGGGATGGTGGAGGAGGGAAGGAAAATGCCACACAGCACTTTAAAAGTTTACAACTTTAAAATTTATTGAATGACAGCCTTCTTTTTTTTGGGCAATCCTCTGTGGTGGAGTGGCTGGTTGGCCGGAGGCCCCCCCACCGCGTTCTTGGGCGTCTGGGTGTGGAGGCTATGGAACTTGGGGAGGAGGGCGGTTGGTTACAGAGGGGCTGCAGTGGCAGTCTGTGCTCCAGCTGCCTTTGCTGCAGCTCAACCATGCACTGGAGCATACTGGTTTGGTCCTCCAGCAGTCTCAGCATTGAATCCTGCCTCCTCTCATCACGCTGCCGCCACGTTTGAGCTTCAGCCCTCTCTTCAGCCCGCCACTTACTCTCTTCAGCCCGCCACCTCTCCTCCCGGTCATTTTGTGCTTTTCTGCACTCTGACATTATTTGCCTCCACGCATTCGTCTGTGCTCTGTCAGTGTGGGAGAACAGCATGAGCTCGGAGAACATTTCATCACGAGTGCATTTTTTTTTCTTTCTAAGCTTCACTAGCCTCTGGGAAGGAGAAGATCCTGTGATCATTGAAACACATGCAGCTGGTGGAGAAAAAAAAAAAGGGACAGCGGTATTTAAAAAGACACATTTTATAAAACAGTGGCTACACTCTTTCAGGGTAAACCTTGCTGTTAACATTACATACATAGCACATGTGCTTTCGTTACAAGGTTGCATTTTGCCTCCCCACACCGCGTGGCTACCCCCTCAACCTTCCCCCCTCCCTGTGGCTAACAGCGGGGAACATTTCTGTTTAGCCACAGGCAAACAGCCAAGCAGGAATGGGCTCCTCTGAGTGTCCCCTGAAGAAAAGCACTCTATTTCAACCAGGTGACCATGAATTATATCTCACTCTCCTGAGGATAACACAGAGAGATAAAAAACGGATGTTGCTTGAATGCCAGCAAACATACACTGCAATGCTTTGTTCTACAATGACTCTCGAGTACGTGTTACTGGCCTGGAGTGGTAAAGTGTCCTACCATGAAGGATGCAATAAGGCTGCCCTCCCCAGAAACCTTTTGCAAAGACTTTAGGAGTACATCTAGGAGAACCGCGAATGCCAGGGCAAAGTAATCCTTTCACATGCTTGCTTTTAAACCATGTATAGTATTTTGAAAGGTACACTCACCAGAGGTCCCTTCTCCGCCTGCTGGGTCCAGGAGGCAGCCTTGAGTGGGTTCGGGGGGTACTGGCTCCAGGTCCAGGGTAAGAAACAGTTCCTGGCTGTCGGAAAAACCGGTTTCTCCGCTTGCTTGCTATGAGCTATCTACAACCTCATCATCATCATCATCTTCTTCTTCGTCCCCAAAACCTGCTTCCGTATTGCCTCCATCTCCATTGAAGGAGTCAAACAACACGGCTGGGGTAGTGGTGGCTGAACCCCCTAAAATGGCATGCCGCTCATCATAGAAGCGGCACGTTTGGGGCTCTGACCCGGAGCGGCCGTTCGCCTCTCTGGTTTTCTGGTAGGCTTGCCTCAGCTCCTTCAGTTTCACGCGGCACTGCTTCGGGTCCCTGTTATGGCCTCTGTCCTTCATGCCCTGGGAGATTTTGACAAAGGTTTTGGCATTTCGAAAACTGGAACGGAGTTCTGATAGCACGGATTCCTCTCCCCAAACAGCGATCAGATCCCGTACCTCCCGTTCGGTTCATGCTGGAGCTCTTTTGCGATTCTGGGACTCCATCATGGTCACCTCTGCTGATGAGCTCTGCATGGTCACCTGCAGCTTGCCACGCTGGCCAAACAGGAAATGAGATTCAAAAGTTCGTGGTTCTTTTCCTGTCTACCTGGCCAGTGCATCTGAGTTGAGAGTGCTGTCCAGAGCGGTCACAATGGAGCACTCTGGGATAGCTCCCGGAGGCCAATACCATCGAATTGTGTCCACAGTACCCCAAATTCGACCCGGCAACGTCGATTTAAGCGCTAATCCACTTGTCAGGGGTGGAGTAAGGAAATCGATTTTAAGAGCCCTTTAAGTCGAAATAAAGGGCTTCATCGTGTGGACGGGTGCAGGTTTACATCGATTTAATGCTGCTAAATTCGACCTAAAGTCCTAGTGTAGACCAGGGCTTAGACTTTAAGGTGTTACCAGACTCCTTGTCACTACAGCTCTGTCACTCTTAGAATTTAGATTGTAACTCACTTGGGCGTATTTGTTTGCTTACTTTAACCTGTAAATAACTCTCATTTATTTTTCCTAGTTACTAAACCTTTAGATGGTTTATTATGGGATTGGCTACAAGTGTTGCCCTTAGTGTAAAATCTAGGGTACCAATTGCTCTGGGGTAAATGACTGGAAACAACCTGAATATTTCATGTTTTTTTGGCGAAAGTGACCATTCATCACTAAGTCCTGCTTCCATAGGTGACAAGATAGACTGGAGAGTCTAAGGGGACTGTCTGTGACTCCATGGTAAGACTTGTTACAATGATCTAGGAGTTCATATTTGTCATTGGCTTGGTGAAATCTAATTATAGAATTTACCACCTGTTTTGGGTGTATGCCCTGTTTTTGACAATCTACCCTGAGGTAGGCACTCACGGTTGTGAGCCACTCCGGACAGACTAACATAAGCATATGCATACGTCTCTTCAGGACAGAGACTTTAGCTTGTACAGCAACACTTATCCCCCAGTAAATGTCAGCTTCAATATTTTGGCAAGAGCTGAGATTAATTGCAAACAACAATTATTAAAATGAACTTACCTTTCTGCTAAGCTAGTAAGAGCAAGGAGTGCGCCCAACAGCACATTACTGTCTCTGGCTCCTAGCAAATTTACTAAAGTCTGGAAAATTAGAGATTTAAAAAAGATAAATCTATATAAATGATGTGTTTTTCAATTAGGACCCTAAACATCCATATTTGTTCAGTAAAATTTAAATGCCATTAAAATAAATAAATATACAAATCTAACAAAGACACTAAATCAATACAGAATGCATGACTAACCTTAGAGATTTCAAATAAATATATCAGAAAAGCATTTTGGTCTTTTCCATACTTGCCAAGTTTTAAGGAGAGGAATGCGTGTTTCTCCTCCAATAGTCAACACAGTATCTGAAACAACTCAAGCAGGATAAAGCATCCGTCCTACTTAAAGTACTAAGGGTGGCATCTGCTGCTGCAAGACACTGAGAACCCTGAACTTAGGTCCTACCAAGTAAAAAGTTTTTTAGTTTATATTTAAAATAATTATGTTTGTAAGTTTAAGGCCTCACATGTATTCTGTTAATAACTCATATCTTAAAGTGATGTATGTATTTAATATTTTTATAAATGCAGTTGTGGTTTTCTAAAATATAACCAGTTTTCCATTTTTACTTGTTGCAAGCTTGGCCTACTTCATGATCTGCTTTTTTCTCTCCTGAACCATCTGATATAAATAAAATTGCCTTCATTTTGCAGCAGCAAACTTATACCATGAACCTCTAGTTGCACTATTACTGATCTCAACTGTTTCTAATTTTAGACCCAAATCTACAAACAGATCCACTAAATGCACATCCCTGCCATCATGATGAGCCCAAATGAGGTCAATAGTGTTCCACACACGCCTGTGGGAGGGTATGTCTATACTGCAATTAAAAATCCGCAGGTTGCCTGTGCCAGCCAACTCAGGCTTGTGGGGCTTGGGCTAAGGGTCTGTTTAATTGCAGTGTAGATGTTTGGGCTCACGCTGGAGCCCAGGCCCTAGGGCCCTGTGACATGGGAGAGTTCCAGAGTTTGTGCTGCAACCTGAGACATACCCTTAGAGACCCAACTGTAGGATCAAGACTTTTGTTTACAGCAGATATTTCAAGACTATTTAAACCTTAATAATATATAGTTTAACAAAGTAAATTTGATGTTGCCTTTATAGGAACAAGCTTTACCAAAATGTTTAAAGGGCTAAATTAACTCAATGAAATGATCCACAATTTGTGCATACGGCCAACACAAACATCTCAGCAGCTGACATAAAAAGAGACAGTTCAGATGACATAAAGAGAGACCGTTCAGATGATCTTAGCCCAGACTGACAAGTCAAAGAACTGATGTTAGCTTATGTTACAATCATTTGGAAAATGGAGGGAGTTTGATCCCAGCTTGATCAAATTTGGGAAGCATAAATCATTCACACAGGTAGCTGATTGTGATTTAAACCACTTACTTTATGTGCTCCACTGCCTATAACCCATTCTCTTTGATCTTTAACAGCAGAGAGTTTTTGAAAAATATCTGTGAAATGAAGGAAATCACATAAACTGAGTGTCTCAAATTTAAGATTTTTCATTTTGTTAATAGAGTAATAAAATAACAGGTCTAAAACATTGACTTACACTCGGAAATTGCGTATGTTCTTGACATGACAATTTATGTTATTCAATATTTGAATGTACAAAGAAGTGTTAATTTCTTCAGAAGCAATATTACAGATGTACAAGAGTAAGATCTGCTAATGCGCTGTGCTTTCGTCTACTCAAGCACTGTTCTCTTTTGCATGACCATGACTGGAAAGTGTCCAGGAACACCACAATTGCTAAACCATTTGCAAATATTTTAAGCATCCCTAAGTCTGTCATATCAACTTTTCTCCTCATCCATATTAAGGTTATAAGTGCATATGTCAGTTACAACACTCACAAGTCATGTTGACCAATTTGTCTACATTATGCTGCTCTTCTCCATATCCAAGATATCCATTTGCTACTGTTTCCATATACTGTAAGTGGGACAAAATACAACGTTAACATATATATAGTAGAACCTCTATTTTACAAACTAATTGGGGATTGACGAGTTCATATATGGAAAAGTTCATAAAATTTAACATCTCAAAATTACAGTTGGTAGGGTGCATAAGTCACAGTATGCTGCAATCTATCACTTTTTCTTGTCCTTCAAACTACTGCAAAATGATTTGCAATGAACTGAAGGCATCTGAATGTGAAAGGATGCCAACTTGTTCTTCATCAATATTACTTTCATTATGTGATTTTTATTTTTCCATAGAGAAAAATGGTTTCTATAACTGGTCATTTGTAAGATTGGTGTTTGTAAAATGGAGGTTCTACTGTATAGATTTGAAAGTGCTATTCACAAGCATTGCCTTTAGGTGGTGCACCAGATTCACAATAGACTATAAACTGCTACGACTGCAGGACACTACAGCAGTGCTTCTCATCCAGGGGTACATGTACCACTGGCCCTATGGGTAAACACAGATCTTCCAGGGAAAAACACTAGCGAAGTCAGTACAAACTAAAATTTAATACAGACAATGACTTGTTTATACTGTTCTATATACTTATACACTGAAATATAAGTACAATATTTATATTCCAATTGGTTTATTTTATAATTATATGGTAAAAATGAGACACTACGTAATTTTTCAGTGTTGGCGTGCTGTGACACTTTTTTATTTTTATGTCTGATTTTGTAAGCAAGTAGTTTTTAAGTGAAGTGAACCCTGGGGGAACACAAGACAAATCAGACTCCTGAAAGGGGTACAGTAGCCTGGAAAGGTTGAGAGCCACCGCACTACACCATTAGGAAGAGATATTACACTCTCCACAGTTATGGTAGAAACTAGTTTTTTCCATTACAAGTCTGATTATAATAGTCATTGCTAATTAACAATACCTACCTGAGTTAATTGCCGTCTTCCTGTTTACTACTTTATGACGAAAGAGAGCTCAGTCAATGCTCTGGAGATTCTGGACTAGTTTTTAAAATATATTTGTAAATAAACAGACCCATCAGTTACTGAATTGACTGTTCAAATAATCCAGCAATAACCTAACAGGAATTAACTAACCTCCTCTCCAGAATCCCACACCATTATTACCCAGCTCTACCCATCACCCATCTCCTATCTCCTTAGGTGCAAAGGACAAAAGACGGACGGTGTAGCAGGGACATCAGAACAGGACCCCGTTCACTTTTTGCCCCCGCCTCTCCTCTTCTCCCCAAGGCCCTGCCCCCTGGCCAGGCAAGCAGCTGGATCCTGGCCTGGGTAAGAGTGGCCCAGGGAGCCCAGGCAGCTGTGGGTGGCTCTTACTATGGCCTGACTGAGACTCTTCGGCCCCCAAGGACCCACCCCCATGCCAGGCCAGAAGCCGGAATCGGGTCAGAGTCAGAGCCACACAGACAGCTCTGGGGATCTGCGGACCTTCCATCTGTCCTGGGTGGGGGGGCTGGGAGGCAGGGATAGAGGCCAGGGGCTGCTCTTGGGCCCCCTCAACCTCCGCCTCCGGCTTCTGGCTTGGCCAGGGGGCGGGGCCTCAGGGAAGAGGAAGGGCAGGGCCACCGAGTGGACAGGACCTTGTGTCTCCCCGCCACACTTTTAGGAAGAATCCGTCGTCCCTGCTATATAGTACAAGCTGAAGATTAACAAACTTTGGCTGTTATGTACCAAGAAGAGAAGAAAGTTCCAAAGGCACCTTACTATATCAGAGGTGATTATTTGAAAATCTTGACGTATACTTGAAGTATAGTTAAAGTTCTACAGTAAGTTTAGGAACTGCATATTTGAAAACTGTACGACGCACCATACATAATCAAACACTGCAACAGAAGTACTCTTTTATAAGGATAAAATTCACCTCAGTACAGAAGGCCTCACAAAACCCCTGCATCACTTAAACATTAGCCTGGCAGACAGTGGGATCTCTTCAACTTCTCTATACATTGAAGAGGAGGTTCCAAAAACTTGGTGTGGATGGACTATGGCTGATATTCTAGCACCTGTTTTGTTCAGCAAATTCACATGAGGCGAAGCACATCACATCAAGAATATGCAATGATATGTGTAATAATAGTACCACCTAGCTCTTATGTACTGTTTTTCATCAGTAGATCTCAAAGTGCACTACAAAAGGAGGTCATTGTTTAAATTCCCATGACAACTTTGAAAGTTTGAGCCTTACTGTTTAATATTTTTCCAAGACAATTTCAAAGCATGGAAAAACCATTCACCCCTCCAATCCAAAGCCACCCCCCACAGTACACTGCCATACTGAGAACCCCAAAAGTTCAAAAATAGTAAATCAGACCACAAAAAATTATGAGATTGGTCCAAAAAATATGAGTTTTTTTTAATTAAGGATAAAATTTTCCAGAACTCCTATATGACTTAGGAGCCCAAGTCCCCTTTTCACAACAGACCTAAGTACTTAGAAGCCTAACTCTCACTGAAAGTCAGTGGGACTTGGGCTCGTAAGTGCCTATACCACTTTTGAAAACAGGACTTAGGCTCCTAAGTCACGTAGATGGTTTTGAAAATTTTACAATAAATTATGTTTTTTGGTTTGCTGATTCTTGAACTTCCCCAGGCCTCCTCCAATGTATGTGTGACAGGTACAGTGCTGCCAGTTCACAAATTTATCAGTAACATGATTTTGACTCCTGATGTAGGAGATTTCACTAACAGACCCTTCCAACGTCAGTGGTCCCATTGTGCTAACCATTGTACAAACACATAGTAAGAGAGCTACTGCCCAGAAGACACTGAAATCTAGTGCAAAGCACATCATCACATATATGATGTGGGAGCTGGAACTGGAACCCACTAAACTCATCTCATATGGGAGCCACCAAACATCCATTAGATGGGAACAATTTTTAATTCCTGCTGAATTGGACAGGTGTCAAACAAACTAGTGACCTATAAGTGAAAAGCTCTATAATGTATTAGCAGTGCCCCAAGGCATCCAGTCCCTCGTAAATGCTAACGTTACACCACCCAGAATAAGGATTGCTTTCTTGAAAGATAAGTGTATTAAATTAAGTTCTGATTTTTGGAGCAAAATCTCCTACACATTTCTCTCAGACTCACAAACATTCATGAAGTGCCACACTTTATGGTTAATGGGATAGTTCCCATTAATCAAAGCAGAAACACTAAAAATGCACCAATAAAACAGTGTTAACATAACACCTACATTCACTTCTAAATACAATGTTTTGTAATACAAAATCACTCGAACATTGATTCCAGACTGCTTAAACCAATTTTTATATTACATACATATATAGTTCCGAAACACACATCCAATGTGGGTCAGCTGCAGAGAAAGAACTACAGTCTCCAGGTCCATAGCACAAGCTTCTTCCACTTCAGTCACAGGAGTAAATAGTGGGGAGAGCTTATATTATCCTCTGTATGGAACAGCCAGAGAGACTCAACACACACTTACTTGTCCGCTGGGCTGCACAAATATTTGTGAGACAGCAATCAAATGCTAAGCATCAGATTTTTTGCTTCTGTTCCACATTAGAAGAGCGGAATATGGCTTAGTTATTACCGATAGCTTAGTTAAATGTATAGAGCCCTGCAAATACCCATGGACCATGTTTGCGGCTCACGGATGGATGCAGAGCCACATTTTATATCTAGAGCCCTGCAAATCTGTGGATAGCCGCATTATAATCGCAGATATCCACATCCATGGATGCAGATAGCTGCGGATCGGATGTGGATACAAATTTTGTATCCGTGCAGAGCTTTATAAATGTACTAATGCCCATTTGGGTCATCTCCAGCAACTGAACTGGGCAACCTCTGGATCTAACAACATGAGCCACAACACCTGAGCTAACACACCAGACACCCTAGCACAGAAGACACAGCAGAATCATAAATTTCTACATGTGGTCTAGCTAGCCACTGGAGAGTGACACAAAACCTTACTATATTAGTGTGGATTACATAAGCGACTAATTTGGCATGTTCTTTCTAAAAGACTGAGGCTAAGTAGATGAAACATGGCTCTTTTATATTAAATATCCAGGATCTATTCCCAGCTCTGCACCACCCTCTTTTGGGAGTAAGCTAGCTCATTCCAAGCCCCTTGAAGGCACAGGTGGGGTTGTTGGCAACTTGCAATCCTATTTCATGTGGACTAACTGCCAACAGGGGTTATGCTGGGGAAAAATGAATCCGATCATGGTACAGTCTGCAATAGCAGGTGTACTTTTGGGTGCATTTGTGTTTCATTTGGCACATAATGCTATTCAAACATCCCTGAAACTATTCTGTTAGTACAGTGTTGGGTTCCTATGAGCAGCTACAGAGGGGAGGGATAGCTCAGTGGTTTGAGCATTGGCAAGCTAAACCCAGGGTTGTGAGTTCAATCCTTGAGGGGGCCATTTAGGGATCTGGGTCAAAAACTGGGGATTGGTCCTGCTTTGAGCAGGGGGATGGACTTAAATGACCTTCTGAGGTCCCTTCCAACCCTGATATTCTGTACTGCAAACTGTATGATGACTATTTCAGGTAAACTGAGCAATTTTACTTCTGATCTTAGACTGGGGCTTGACATCAGGTTTCCAAAGGTGAAGAACTGAACTATTGTATCACCATTTAGCAGAGACTGCCAGATCCCGTTGTTCAGACTGCCAAAGCGACTTTAAAAGCTTTTAAATCATACAGCAAATAACTACAATGAGGAACACAACAAGAACATATAGTAGAGGAGAGAGCTTGAATTAATGAGAAACTTCATTTTAAGGCTCAGCATTTCTGATATCAATAATTTAGTGACACTCATAGCATACCAGATGTTTCCTGGACAAAGGCATATTTGCATCTAAAATGAGCAAATTTCTCATAATGAGACACAGTCAAGGGTTATGCTACAAACCATGTTGAAATGTGCAGTGCTTTTGTGGTGTGTACCAGTATCTGGTAAGACTATTACCAATCATTGTCTGTTTTAAGAAGAATCTCTGCCATGAGTTTACTCTTTTAGACTGTTGCCTTAAGTAAGATGAGTGCAATTTTCTTTCAAACAACCAGCTAGCTACGCAATTTAAATGTCATAGAATATTGATGAGGCAGCACATAGTAATGATTTCAGAATCCAAAGTTTTAGACAGGTCTCCACATGACTTTTATGAAAGCTATTGGGAGGAAATATGGGGGCTATAAACATATAACCCAAAACAGCATATCCTAGGGTGTCAGTCTTTCACAATCTGTGCTGGAAGTTCACAATCACTTATGATTTCTTCTCTCTAGAAGCAAAATTAACATAGAATGGACCCTCACTAATACCAGTTTACTAATCTGCACACCCATACTTCATACACAAAACCTCTGAGCCTCTACTAACCTCTCAGCAACAACTTAGTAACTGAGTGCTGTAGTGAAATATCATACTGCTAAGATTTCATTTCTAAAAATAATTCACCTTCAGGCAGAGACCAAGTCTGAAATATTCAGCACAGAAGGTGAAAGTTTCAGAAAGCTATGAGCAAGTGAAAACGGGCTAGAATGAAAACTATTATGTAATTTTAACTATAAGCAGTGCAACTGCTGCCCCTATAATACAACACACAGTACATAGCCGCACTGTTGCCATTAGACTAATGGATTTAATGGTGTAAAAAAAATAGCAATAACTTCTGACATTTGGAGATATCTGTATGTGGGCAATTTGATGTGACAGTAAACACCTGAGCAAACTTCACTGTGAACCTTAAGAGCTGAATATTTTAAACCCTGAGCATAAAGGGAATCTAATCGAGAGGAAGGATTCAATACCAACACCAAGATAGCACGAGTGGGACGCACAAGTGTACTCTCAAGTGAGAGCTTTACTCTTTGAAATTGATTTTGTTTAGATTCGGAGAGCCAATGCGGGCACAGTGGGAGCAACAGACATGCACCCATGACCAACAGTCAAACAATTTTAGCTTTTTTACCAGGATTCCATTTTTACTTCCCACAAAATGGAAAATGAAAACTTTTAACATAAGACGCATTACAAAGGCTTTTTGGCTTCCCTGGATCATCAGACTAAATTAATCAACGCTGTATTCCAGAATGCTAGCTTCTGTGTTCCAAACAGTTCTATCATCACATAATATGTGCTACCCTTTTTGTCTGCAAGAATTAAACCTGGACAAATAAAAACTATTTTGTGCAGAACAAAACTAATGTTATGCATTTTGATTTTTTTCAAAATTATATTTCTGTTTATTTTGTCCTTTTCACAACAACTGCCCAGAGACTTTTCTTTTAATTTGCCATGACCAAAGTCACATCCAGCAACATGGAATGCTATGCAAAGGAAGCAACGATATAAAAAAAACCAAAACCTGACAGACTTCATTAATTAAAGCACAGCAATCTGTGAAAAACAGTCCTTTCAGTGTGCTTTTATTTCAAACTAATAGTGTTTCTGTCACTTTTGTTATTCCTTCAGAGAAGTCAGTTGGGGACTTTACACACCCTTCCCTCAAAATCCTAGAACTTATTCTCATGACTGAGCCAAACATGTGTTGACCTTTAATAGTCTTTTTCACTTTAGCAAACTAGCTACTGGCTAATCCAATTAGCTGGAAGAAAATGTCATTGGTGCACCCTACTAAATTACATGTACAGTTGCTTTGGGCATAATGGGTAACCACATGTACTTATCCAGGTGCTAATCGGAGAACAAATTTATTTCTCTCCATGTGCCAACAGAATAACACTTTTACAACACATTTCATTCTTTCCTTTGCAAAAACAAACTATTGTGTAAGATAAGAGACAAAAACAATAAAGAATATTTTACCTGGGCTAGGTTTTCAATCCCACCCAGGTTATGGAGCACTTCCTGAACAAAAATAAAGAAGAAAACTAATTAAGTTTGTCATAACACAGACACTGGGACAAATGAGTACTTTAATATAAATGGCCTATTTTTGGCAGTGCTGAGCTTTCCCAAAGCACAATGGAGTTAATGGAATTTGTGGGTGTTTGGCACCTTCAAAAATCAGGCTGCTTACATTTAATTTTGAACATCTGAAAATTGGGACAATAATGTATGATTAAGCTACAGAATGCATGGAACTGCAGTATGCTGAAGCAAATAGCTTAAGTTTCTAAAGAGGATTAGAGATATGGAACCATAGAAATGTAAGACTGGAAGGGACCTCAAGAAGTCATCAAGTCCAGGCACATTGCACTGTGGCAGGATCAAGTAAACCTAGACTATCCTTCACCAGTGTTTGACCAATCTGTTTAAAAACCTCCAGTGATGGGGATTTCCTAATCTCCTTGGAAGCCTATTCCAGAGCTTACCTCCCTTAGAGTAAGTTTTTCTTAATAGCTAACCTGAATCTCCCTTGCTGGAGATAAGTCCACTACTTCTTGTCCTACCTTCAGTGGACATGAAGAACAATTGATCACAGTCCTCTTTATATCAAAGTCCTTAACGTATTTGAAGACTGTTATCAGATCCACCCTCAGTCTTCTTTTTTCAAGACTAAACATGCCCAGTTTTTTTAAACCTTTTTAACCCATATGAAGAACAATCTATAATCATAACAGGTATGATACTATTAATGGCACCCAGTCATTATATTTCAGAATACCAGATGACCACCAGTGGGAACAGGATGGTATTTCCCCCAATTTTATAGGTTTCTACAAGTAATGCATTTGCATTGTGAGGGTTCTATATGTCTCTCTACAGAGTTGGCCAGTATCAGGAACAGGATTCTTAGACTCGACTGTTCATCTCTTCTGCTATAGCAATTCCTATGTTCTTATTAAGACTTAATGACTACAGATACTGTACAGGAAATATCAGAAGTTGAATAAATGCATTCTGCAAAAGGCACATGTATACAGCAAAATGTTTGTATCAACTGCAACAGTTTTGCAGTTTCAGTACTCTAACTTGGTTAAACTTTCACTACTGGAGTTTTGTTGAATGTTTGTAGTTTACTGTTATGTTTTCATATTACATATATAGTTTATATGTGTTCTGTCTTTCAATAAGAAACGATATTTTGGCAAACCAACCTGATAGCATGGATCCCTCATTAATAATCTCAGACAGATTAGTACTCTCAGGAAATGGATGGATGGGGCTCGATTAACCCACTCCCTGTAGCAGAAACATCAAAAATATCCAGTTATAAACCCGAGACAATAACAAATGCGTAACAGTGAACATACATAATACAGTTTTTCAATTTTGGTCATGAGTCATTATGAGATTAAGAATATTTTAACAAAACAGCATATTTTAATACTACTTGTATTCAAGCACGATAAATACAACTTAGCTGACACAATATGAATTCCCTGTGAACACATTAGATTTCATTAAACTGCACATTACTAACTATCACTTGTTACACCTAATAGACACAATATTCACTCAGGCCCTAATCCAGAAAAGCACATGCTGATCTTTAAGCGCAAGTAGTCCCCCTGATTTCAATAGGGCTGCTTGTGTGCTTAAAGTGAAGCACCTCGACAAAACAGTATGACCAAGTTCCAGGACTGAGTATCACTGAGCTATAACTTTTCAAGATAGGATACAAACAAATGGTTTTCCATTGTCTATGAAAGTTATATATTCTACATTCTTATAAAAAAATCTTTAGACACCCCCCCTCCACACACACACACCTTTTTATAGATAGATACACACTCCATATATATAAGGGGTGAGTATCTATCTATATCTCTCTATAAAGGGATGTGTATCTGTATTTCTCTGGACAAGTTATCCAGAAACAGAATAAGCCTACGTGATATGGCAGTTCTCTTCCCTTGTTATCATTTGCTGTTGGGAATTAAGCCAATGGCTAAAAATATTTTGATAACAATAACGGCTGTGCTGTAATAGATGCAAATAGAACTCCAGCATCAACTTATTTGGGACAGCCTCTTTGCATCCCAGCTCTGTTAAGAGTAGTGGCTCTATCCTAGGTTTTCACACTTGCCTCCCCAGAAAAGTGGTGCTTTGCTTTCAAGGAGAATTGATGGCTTGCACAGAATGCTTTTGCAAGGTGTGTGTGGGGGGGGGGGTTGTGCTTTGTAAATAAAAAATATTATTATATGCTGTAAAATGACCTCTATTCTCTGTTTGGCAATAGTGTGTGGAATAGAAGAGGAGTGCTCTTCAGCATGCCTTAAGAAGTGATTCCTTAAAGTCTCAGTTTTTCAGGAGGCCCAGACCCCTGACAGAATCCATAGGCTTTAAGAGGGCAATCTGTCTCTCATGTTCCCCTGCAGGGGTAGTAATTATCCGATGCAGCCTCTAGAGCAGTGGTTCTTCACCTGGGGTGCACTCATCCCCTGGGGGTGCAAGATGCCCTTTCTGGGGGTGCGAGATAGGCCAGATTTTTTTTGAAGGTAAATCATCGAAAACACAAATTAAGCACAGGCAGGTAAGTACAACTACTTTGTTTCATCAAACCTATGTATCTGTTAACATTATACATTTTTAAATGATTACTGTAATATACAAACAAAATATATATCTAGGTTTAAAGAACTGACCTATTTCAACGATTTTTGAAAAGGGGTGCGAGAACATATTTTGATTTTTGATAAGGGGTGCGAGAACGTATTTTGAAAACCAAAGGGGTGCAGGCTGTAGTAAAGGTTAAGAACCACTGCTCTAGAGGCTTTGACCTTCTGCAATGGCAGTTGTTCTAAAGAGAGGCTGTCAACATACGAGTAGCAATGTACTTACAAAAGAGCATGTAATCCCCTTGTGACTGCACTTGTGTTACTGGTTTCACAGGGCTATTAATATATGCTAGCATTATTAACCTTATCCAGGTCTTTCATTTTCAATACAAGGTACTTACTTCATTATAACATCATCAAAGGGATGGAAAAACAAAAAAAGTCAGAAATAATTAGGTATGTCGCAATGCATAAATAGTGTTTGGAAAGAGATAACATACGGTTTCCTTGAATTATCAGCAAATGAAGTTGTCTCAGAGTTCCTCTACAGGAACACAATGACACATTGCACTGTACCCAAAATAGAAGGGGGCTAAAATTTTCAAAAGTGCCTAAGTGAATTGAGAGTATAAGGCCTGGTCTACACTACGAGTTTATGTTGGATTTAGCAGCTTTAAATCAAATTAACCCTGCACCCGTCCACCCAACGAAGGCATTTTTTTTTTGACATAAAGGGCTCTTAAAACTGATTTCTGTACTCCTCCCCAACGAGGGGATTAGCGCTGAAATCGACATCGCCATTTCAAATTAGGGTTAGCGTGGACGCAATTCGAAGGTATTGGCCTCCGGGAGCTATCCCACAGTGCACTATTGTGACCGCTCTGGACAGTGCTCTGAACTCGGATGCACTGGCCAGGTGTACAGGAAAAGCCCCGGGAACTTTTGAATCTCATTTCCTGATTGGCCAGGCGAGCTCATCAGCACAGGTGACCATGCAGTCCCAGAATCGCAAAAGAGCTCCAGCATGGACCAAACGGGAGGTATTGGATCTGATCGCTGTATGGGGAAAGGAATCCGTGCTATCAGAACTACGTTCCAAAAGACGAAATGCCAAAACATTTCAAAAAATCTCCAAGGCCATGAGGGACAGAGGCTATAGCAGGGACGCAACACAGTGCCGCGTGAAACTTAAGGTGCTCAGACAACTGTACCAGAAAACCAAAGAATCAAATGGACGCTCCGGGACAGAGCCCCAGACATGCCGCTTCTATGCTGAGCTGCATGCAACTCTAAGGGGGGCCGCCACCACTACCCTACCCCTGTCCGTGGACTCCAATGATGGGGTACTCTCCGCCATACCTGAGGATTTTGCAGATAGGGAAGATGAGGTCCTAGGAGGAGGACGAGCTTGAGGAGAGCACACAGCACACCATTCTCCCTGACAGCCAGGATCTTTTTATCACCCTGACTGAAGTACCCTCCCAACCCAACGAAGTCGGAGAAGGGACCTCTGGTGAGTGTACCTTTTTAAATATAATACATGTTATAAAAGCAAGTGTTTTTTAATGATTAAGTAGCCCTGAGGACTTGGGATGCATTCGTGGCCAGTACAGCTACTGGAAAAGTCCATTAGCGTGTTTGGGGATGGAGCGGAAATCCTCCAGGGACATCTCCATGAAGCTCTCCTGGAGGTTCTCTAAAAGCCTTTGCAGAAGGTTTCTGGGGAGAGCAGCCTTACTCCGTCCTCCATGGTAGGACACTTTACCATGCCATGCTAGTAGCAAGTAATCTGGTATCATTGCATGACAAAGACTGGCAGCGTGTGGTCCCGGTGTTTGCTGGCATTCAAGCAACATCCGTTCTTTATCTCACTGTATTATTCTCAGGAGAGCGATATCGTTCATGGTAACCTGGTTGAAATAGGGAAATTTAATTAAGGGGACATTCAGAAGTGGCCGTTCCTACTGGGCTGTTTGCTTGTGGCTGAAAAGAAATCCTCTCTGCAGTTAGCCACGCGGTGGGAGGGGCCATTGGCACTGAGCTGTTCACGTTTGGCTACCAGGGATCTTCCCTGATACCAGCCACGCAGTGGGGTGAGGGGTAAAGCAATCATCCCAAAGAATTGGAGTAGGGATGGGGGGTTAGTTTGCTTTCTGCTGCTGCAGAAAACCGCAGCACTAAACGGAAAAGGAGTACTTGTGGTACCTTAGAGACTAACAAATTTATTTGAGCATAAGCTTTCGTGAGCTACAGCTCACTGAATGGCCAACTCAACGTGCTTTGCTTGGTATGGGAGAGGAGGGCGCTGCTGTTATGAAGTTTGCAGAAGCCAAAAGACTATGGCTTACCATGGCAGCCTCTAAGCTGAATTCTGTTGCCTGGCACTGCGTGTGTGATCTTTAACACCAAAGCTGCAGGCACTCAATATAAGATGCAAAATGCGACCTTGTACCAAAACCACATGTGCTATGTACTGTGAATAGTGTTGCTCACCGTGAAAGAGGATAGCCATTGTTCTGTAAACTGTATTTTTTTAAATACTTCACTCCCTTTTTTTCCTTCAGCAGCTGCAAATGTTTCAAGCCTCCCTCCTCCGTCCCAAAGGCTATCTCAGATAAGGTGGCGAAAAAAACGCAAGCGCAATGAAATGTTCTCTGAGCTCATGCAGTTGTCTGGCACTGACAGAGCTCAGCAGAATGTGTGGAAGGACACAATGGCAGAGTACAGGAAAGTGGCCGATGAACGTGAGGAGAGGTGGCAGCAGGAAGATCAGAGGAGGCATGAGGCAACGCTGGGGCTACTGCGGGATCAAACGGACATGCTCCGGCATCTGGTGGAGGTTCATGAACGGCAGCAGGATCACAGACTGCCGCTGCAGCCCCTGTTTAACTGCCCTCCCTCCTCCCCAAGTTCCATAGCCTCCTCACCCAGATGTCCAAGAACACGGGGTGGGGGGAGGCTCCGGGCACCCAACCACTCCACCCCAGTGGACAGTCCAAGCAACAGAAGGCTGTCATTCAACACGTTTTAAAGCGGCCTTTTCCTTCCATCCTACCCTCCTCCCACCCCCCACCCGGGCTACCTTGTGAGTTATCTCCCTATTTTTATAATCAATTAATAAAGAATATATGTTTTTTAAACGATAGTGACTTCATTTCCTTTGCAAGCAAGCTGTGATCGAAGGGGGAAGGGCGGGTGGCTTTCAGGGAATTTAGAGTCAACCAAGGGGGCGGGTTTTCATCAAGGAGAAACAAAAAGAAGTGTCACACAGTACCGTGGCCAGTCATGAAACTGGTTTTCAAAGCTTCTCTGATGCGTAGCGCTTCCTGCTGTGCTCTTCTAACTGCCCTGGTGTCTGCTGCACATATTCAGCAGCCAGGCGATTTGCCTCAACCTCCCACCCCACCATAAACGTCTCCCCCTTACTCTCACAGAGATTGTGGAGCACACAGCAAGCAGCAATAACAGTGGGAATACTGGTTTCGCTGAGGTCTGAGCGAGTCAGTAAACTGTGCCAGTGACCCTTTAAACGTCCAAATGCACACTCTACCACCATTCTGCACTTGCTCAGCCTCTAGTTGAACAGCTCCTTCCTACTGTCCAGGTGCCTGTGTACGGCTTCATGAGCCAGGGCATTGTGAGCCAGGGTAGACTGGGTCCCCAAGGATAACTATAGGCATTTCAACAACCTCAACAGTTATTTTCTGGTCTGAGAAGTAAATCCCTTCCTGCAGCCGTTTAAACACACCAGAGTTCCTGAGGATGCGAGCGTCATGTACCTTTCCCGGCCATCCCACGTTGATGTTGGTGAAACATCCTTTGTGATCCACCAGTGCTTGTAGCACCTTTGAAAAGTAGCCCTTGCAGTTTACGTACTGGCTGCCAAGGTGGTCCAGTCCCAAGATAGGGATATGCATTCCGTCTATGGCCCCACCGACAGTTAGGAAATCCCATTGCAGCAAAGCCATTCACTATGACGTGCACATTTCCCAGAGTCACTACCTTTGATAGCAGCAGCTCAATGATTGCGTTGGCTACTTGCATCACAGCAACTCCCACAGTAGATTTGCCCACTCCAAATTGATTACCGACTGACCGGTAGCTGTCTGGCGTTGCAAGCTTCCATGGGGCTATTGCCACTTGCTTGTGAACTGTGAGGGCTGCTCTCATCTTGGTATTCCTGCGCTTCAGGGCAGGGGAAAGCAAGTCACAAAGTCCCATGAAAGTGCCCTTACGTATGCGAAAGTTTCACAGCCACTGGGAATCATCCCAAACCTACAACACTATGTGGTCCCACCACTCTGTGCTTGTTTCCCGGGTTCCACAGCATGAGCCTGCCCCAGTAACACCATGATCTCCAGATTGCTGGGGACAGCGGTTTTAGAGAAATCTGTGTTCATGTCCTCATCACTGCGCTGCCGTTGCCTCCTCGCCTGGTTTTTCAGGTGCTGGTTCTGCATAAACTGCACGACAATGCGCGAGGTGTTTACAATGGTCATAATTGCTGCGGTGAGCTGAATGGGCTCCATGCTTGCCGTGCTATGGCGTCTGCTCGGGCAATCCAGGGAAAAGGGCGCGAAATGATTGTCTGCTGTTGCTTTCATGGTGGGAAGGAGAGTTGACTGATGACATTTACCCATAACCACCCACGACAAATTTTTGGCCCCATCAGGCATTGGGAGCTCAGCCCAGAATTCCAATGGGCAGCGGGGACTGCGGGAACTGTGGGATAGCTACTCACAGTGCACCACTCGGAATGTCGACGCCTGCCACGGTACTGTGGACTCACACCACCGAATTAATGTGCTTAGTGTGGACGCATGCACTCGGCTTTTTACAATTTGTTCCCAAAAATCGACTTCGTAAAATCGGAGTACTTTCATAGTATAGACATGGCCCAAGTCCCATTTTCAAAAGTGACTTAGGCACATAGGAACCTAAGCCTATGTCTACACTAGGAGAGTTTTTCCTGGTATAGCTATACCTCTGTATCTACCAGCAAAGTGCTCCTTGTGTGGATGCAGCTATACCAGCAAAGCTGCACTTTTACTGCCATAGTTTATTCCACACACTGCCCTGAGCAAAATAAGATATACTGGCAAAAGTGTAGTTTTGCCAGTATAACTGCCTCTGCGCTAGGGGTTTCTGTCAATACAGCTGTGTTGGTCAGGAATGACTCCTGGAAGAGCTATGTCAGCCCAGAAGTCTGCAGTGCAGAAATGGCCAGTCCCATTGCAAGGAGACTTAGCCTCCTAAGTGCATAAAACACTGCTGAAAATGAAAAGTAGGACCAGACTTACAAAGGTATTTACATGTCTAAAGATGCAGATAGGCATCTAGTGGAATTTACAGAAGGTTCCAAGCAAGTTAGGTTCCTAAACTCCCACTGACTTTCATGATTTTCAACGGAAGATGGGTGACTAACTTGGTTAGGTTCTTTGAAAATCCCTCTAGACATCTAACTGGAGCTTTAGGTGCCTAAATATCTTTATAAATCTGGCCTTAAAACTCCTAAATCACTTGGGTGTTTTTTGAAAGTTTCGCCTGGGGTTTAAATAGAAAATTTTGTTTAAATATAAAGTATACATTTCTTTCAGAAAATAAATCTCAGTGCCCATATTTTCTTGAATATCTTTCACTTATTTCTGTAAAGATCTGTGAGACTAGAACCCAGGTCTGTGGAGCCTGGGATGGCTGACATTCCCATATTGCCACTGGAGAGGATGGCGGGGGACATGCAGAGCTACATCTATTGAGCACAGTGACGGTTAGGCACTGCAGGAAGTACTGCTCAAAGGGTCTAGAGTGACAGCACCCTGCAGCCCTCTGATTGGCCAAATGCAATATTTAATCCTGGAGGGCACTCCAGGAAGTTTCCTGGACAAAACACAGAGACTTCTGGCCTTTGGCAACTCCAGACTGCATCTTGCTTCTGATCTCAAATCTCTAACCCCAGCCTGACTCTGACCCTGGCTCTTGTCTCCTGATTCCATCCTGGTAATTAACTCTAACATCCAGTCTCAGACCCCAGCCTGACTCTCACTCTTGCTTATTGATCATGGCTCTAGCAATTACTCTGATCCCTACCTTGGCCATCCTTACCTCTGGACACGAGCCTAGCTGTGACCGTTAGGCCAGTCCTTACAATTTCATGTGAAGTTTTGATATAATTCTATGAGAAATGGTATGAAAAGGGTTTCCCCTCTATCAGCCTTCAATGGTCAAGTAAGTATGAGTAGTTTTACAGTGCTGATGCAATTGAAATGAGTAAAATGTCATTGGAGCCTGTTTTTTCTGTAGATGGGCATGCCATCAATAACAGGGGAAATCAAAGAATCAACTTCCAACAAAAAAATTACAGAATTTTAAGACAACAGGTTCGCAGTGTGTAAATGAACTCAAGAAGCAGAGAAGTATTATCATCATCTGCCCAGATTTAGATTGGGAGACCCAGGTTTTTTTATATTAAAGATCTCCCAGCCCCATATTGTGAAACCAACAGTTTCTATACCACAGGGACCGTTGCTGGCATGTACAAGCCACACCTTACTCTCTCTTCTTGGATCCCTGTGTAATCCAAGCAAATGAGTAGTCTCCTCTATTACAGACCTACATGTATCACATGGTCTTACCTGCAGATAAGTCTGTTCTTAACCAAAGCTGTAAAGATCTCTTGAAACTGTTTGTGTTGAGCGTGCTTGCTAAAATGTCTCTCATTCCTGTAGTTCATACTGCGGGGGCCGAGGAAGAAAAATGAAGTTTTGTTAATTACATTGTAGTACGATAAGTTTAGATTACTGAAAGTCAATGAGGAGAAAACAGACTTTATTAGCAGTTAATTGTTGAGATTATAATAGTGTATGATAACAAACTGTTTGACTAACATGCCTACTACTTTTATTTAAATTAGCATTTAGCAGATCTCAACAGCCTATGCAGCAGCAAGTGGGAGCAGCCATTCGGTAACTGCCTTCATACACTGTCACTACTGGTATTGTGGCTCCAGCTCTGCCCCTCTTTTTTTACTCACTGAAAGATAACACTTTCAGATGCATTAACAGTATTAAAAAATACTCATAAGGTAAAACCAAATTACTTAAAAGAAACACCAATCGCAAAATGCATACAGAAAAAGCTAAACACATGATTCTGAACTGCTGACTTAATGCATGATCCTAAGTCGCATGGTCCTAATCTTACTCCAGTTCCCACCCTATTGTCTACCATCACTTTTTATTATGTAATGTTGAATGTATGGTGTAAGCTTTATGGGGCAGCAACAGTGCCTTCTGTCTGGAAAGCATGATGCACGCTTGAAGTGTTACATAAATAACAATGCCAAACGAGAGTGAAGTGGCACGGAACCATTTTGGGCCAGTGACAGGGACCAGACAGTCATGAAGAAAAGGTCTTGAAGGACAATAATTCATAATAATTAAACACACATGCTATTAACCTAAATGTTTAGAAGATGTAGCACTTTTTAGCAGAAGCAGAATTAATCTGACATAACGGGGGTTTTTGAAGGTTAAAAAAAGCCGTATTTCATCTTTCTGACATTTCCTAATGATGTTAGACTTAGAGATGTTTTAATATTTTATATGATGTTTTAAAAATTAATTAAAATGAAAACACTGAGATCTCAATTATTCAACTCTCATTTAGCTAAGAGGTCCGATGTGTCTGCCAAGGTTTGAACAAAGCTTCTAAACTCTGAAAGATTGGTGCTTCTGTCCTCCAAATCTTAGCAGCTGCACGTCTTCTATCCTTTGAAGAGGAAGCCCAACAGACTTTGAAGAATGTGCTCAGGATCCCCTGATTATCCAACCTCCTGATTTTTCTGATGTTGTGTGTGCTCGTTCTCTTGCACAGCCACGACACTTCTACACAGTACAACCCTGATGATATAACAAAGCATTTCAACCACTTAAATGCAATATGTTCAACTTTTCAGCTAGCATGGCTGGCAGAACTTTCTTAACCATATACATTTAAATAATGGGTGCCCCTAAGAACACACAACATCAGAAGAACACATCAGATTCTACCTTAGGTATCTTATGATTCCTTCCTGTGTTTATAACAATGCAAATAAAAAAATCCTAAATGGAACAGCAATCTGAACTGCCAAACTGCCCTTGGGAAACCTTTAATCTGATTATCTATTGCATTTTGCAAACCACATATCTATTCTTTCCTTTAGAAGTGAATATGTATGATTTAATATGTCCTTCAAACATTTACCACTTAAAAAGCATGAGATTCTGGGGTTGCAAGTATCAGTTATATCTTTAGCACTGTTAACCTCACCTTTGCTATTTTTTAAAAATCCATCATTAATAAGATAAGAAGAAAAACTGTTGTAAATTTAAAGGTGTGATTTAAACCCATGGAAGCAGAGTTAAGATTAGAACTCCAAGTTCATGCTCCATCCATACTTTGCATATTTGATTAAAAGAAAGGTACAATCTTTACCTAAAGTTTTCAAGCTCAACAGCTTCAGTTGATTCTTGCCATTGACCTCGGCTTCTTTGTCCATCAGTCTTGTTGGTGTATTGTTCTGACTTGGTCATAGTATTTTGAGCAGTTTCAAAATTAATGGCTGGCAGCTGCAAATGCAAGGGAGGCTGTGCATAAGGCAAACAGTATATAGAAAGTAATCAAGCAGAGAAAAGCTTTTGTCTTCTCAAATTCTTATTGGGATTTCAGATACTGTCTAACTTAAGATCCAACAATTGCCATTATAAAGGTAATGCATACATCACACAATACAAACAAAGCTATTTTAATGCTCTGATCCAACACAGTGCTGGATCAAACTGGTAGATGAACAAATATGACAAATTTTGAGATCAGTGACCCTCCAGGCCAGCCTGCTACAGGTTGTATTAAACCACTGACATTATACACTGTTTCAGAAATGTTACTGTCAATCCCACTTACACAGCTGTACAGAGGTACAATATTTCCTGTCACTTTAGAGGTCTATCTGTATTAGGTGACTCAGCCATTTCAACTTTAAATGCTCAGTATTTCTACCACCCTTAGAACAACGCTTCCTCAGCTCTCGTCCCCTAATGCCCCTACTCTACTTACGCTACATTGATGACATCTTCATCATCTGGACCCATGGAAAAGAAGCCCTTGAGGAATTCCACCATGATTTCAACAATTTCCATCCCACCACCAACCTCAGCCTGGACCAGTCCACACAAGAGATACACTTCCTGGACACTACGGTGCTAATAAGTGATGGTCACATAAACATCACCCTATACCGGAAACCTACTGACCGCTATTCCTACCTACATGCCTCAAGCTTTCACCCAGACCACACCACACAATCCATCGTCTACAGCCAAGCTCTACGATACAACTGCATTTGCTCCAACCCCTCAGACAGAGACAAACACCTACAAGATCTCTATCAAGCATTCTTACAACTACAATACCCACCTGCTGAAGTGAAGAAACAGATTGACAGAGCCAGAAGAGTACCCAGAAGTTACCTATTACTGGACAGGCCCAACAAAGATAAAGCAGAACGCCACTAGTCATCACCTTCAGCCCCCAACTAAAACCTCTCCAACACATCATCAAGGATCTACAACCTATCCTGAAGGACGACCCATCACTCTCACAAATCTTGGGAGACAGGCCAGTCCTTGCCTACAGACAGCCCCCTAACCTGAAGCAAATACTCACCAGCAACCACACACCACACAACAGAACCACTAACCCAGGAACCTATCCCTGCAACAAAGCCCGTTGCCAACTGTGTCCACATCTCTATTCAGGGGACACCATCATAGAGCCTAATCATATCAGCCACACTATCAGAGGCTCGTTCACCTGCACATCTACCAATATGATATATGCCATCATGTGCCAGCAATGCCCCTCTGCCATGTACATTGGTCAAACTGGACAGTCTCTACGTAAAAGAATAAATGGACACAGATCAGATGTCAAGAATTATAACATTCATAAACCAGTCGAAGAACACTTCAATCTCTCTGGTCACTTGATTTCTGACCTAAAAGTGACTATTCTTCAACAAAAAAATTTCAAAAACAGACTCCAAGGAGAGACGGCTGAATTGGAATTAATTTGCAAGCTGGATACAATTAACTTAGGCTTGAATAGAGACTGGGAGTGGATGTGTCATTACACAAAGTAAAACTATTTCCCCATGTTTATTTCCCCACCCCCACCGCTCCTCAGACGTTCCTATTAACTGCTGGAAATGGCCCACCTTGATTATCACTACAAAAGGTTCCCCCCCCCCCGCCCACTCTCTTGCTGGTAATAGCTCATCTTAAGTGATCACTCTCCTTACAGTGTGTATGATAACACCCATTTTTTCATGTTCTGTGTGTATATAAATCTCCTCACTGTATTTTCCACTGAATGCATCTGATGAAGTGAGCTGTAGCTCACGAAAGCTTATGCTCAAATAAATTGGTTAGGCTTTAAGGTGCCACTAGTACTCCTTTTCTTTCTACCACACTTAGTTACTGTAAGGATGTCTACACCTACTAGCTTGATTTGTGTAAACAGGTGCAGTGCATCCACACACAACACTCCCTCCAACCACTGCTATCCATTGTGATAGTATCCTGGAGAGTAATTTTTCACATTTTAGAAATCTGAGAGATACAGCTAGCTGCCTCATAGCTTGCAAACTTCAGCCTCAGTAAAGCAAATACATAGCCCTGTATGTTACAAAGAATTCTCTGGATCAATTCTCCATACCTTTGTACAGCATTGGCAATGGATTTACAAGCAGTAAGGATGCTCCTTGCTATGTTACATATCTAGCTACATTGCGCTTTGGATGGATTTCTCAGCACTGCCTCCAAAATGTCAGTACTTTCAGCCATGTCACAGCAGTCAATCCCATGAAAATCATGTTGAATAGAATGTAGAACAAGAGAAATGGGCCATCCAGCTATACCACAGAGTAACACCCACAATTATGTGGATTCACTTGAAGTAGGGATTAACATGATTTTCCCAATTTAAAAATATATATATAATTTTTCAAACGGTAGAGAGAAGTCCCAACAGGGAGTGGGGGGAAAGAAGACTTTGCTACAAACACTAGAAAACTTATAAGCAAATAACTACCAGTGTAATCAATTTTCTTGACACAGTTTTAACCTCAAGTTTTCATTCTCTAAACACTATTTATACATGATGGAATTGCTTACTTGTGGTTTTGCATCCTTCACTTCCTTTCATCATGTTATAATTAACCTGCCTCTTGCTGAAAATGGAGACTACTTCCTCATGACATTATCAAAGGGTGTGGAAAAAGACAAAGCTGGTAAACTGTTTAACTATAAATAACTGTGACAGCATAAACTCTGCTAGATATGTTGACACAGCAAACCAAATGAAGATCATTTTGCTGTTATTTAAAAAAATGAATATGACATACCAGCATAAAAAGCTGATTGATTTAATTCCTTTACACTGTGTAAATGGGATTTTTCCTAGAGAAAAACTCTGCTATTGCCAAAAAAAAAAGTTTCTAGTGAATTGAACTGCACATGAGCTCACTAAAACTTCTTTGACTATTTCTGACAATGCACAAAATTCACACTGACTACCACAATTATTATTTTGCATGATCATACAACTGTTCAGCATGTTGAATAATGACTACTAAAAATACCTGCTGTTTGCTTGACTGGACATTTAAAAGAGACTGAAGTCTTTTAAGATCAGAGTAATCCCTAGGATAAAACATAATAATGTATCTATTAATAACTCATTAGACAAAGTTATTTATAACCATGTCAACAAGTAGTCTGCTCAACATAAACAAGGTCAATTTGTGTGATCAACATTGGTGAGAGAAAAGGCAATTCTCTGGCATTGCCTTAGTAGTCTATTGTTTTATTTTTGCATACAGAAGTTTCATAACCATTGATTTGTTTCTCCAGAAGGCCTGAAATCACCAAAGGTCTAAATAAACTCTCTGACCAGAGTAACAGTTGCCATGTGTATAAAGCATTTAACTTTGGCAAATGGTACAAATTCCAGAAAGTCACTGTTGAGGTTCAAACAAACTAAACCATTATCAGATACTATACCTTGCAGTGATCCCTTGAGGTTTTTTATCGGTTCCTTTTTCTGTGCTCTTCACCTTTTTGTCTTGATCAGGCATTGTAAAACATCAATACTGCAGAATTAACATCTCATTCCCTTAAAAATAAAGTGAACGACAGAATATGATTGTGCTATAATGGCAGCAAGTAATAGCACACAGTAGAACCAACTTGAGAAACCAAGGTGTGAAAAAGAATAGATGCACTGTATGCCCAACCTGAGACACTAGGTTTTAAACAGAGGACATCCCTTAAAATACAGGACATAAAAGACAAGATAAGTAAGTCCTGGCTCTTAAACACCTGTTTTTTGGGAAGAGGATAGAGAGGACGAAGAGGGATCCCAAGTAACTTGCTACCACCATCCATTTTTACTGGCTTGTTCCCTCCTCCAGCATATTATTATTTCTTGCTGTGGATTTGGCTGTTTACATTATGGTAGTGCCAGGAGGCCCCCCTCCCCGTTGTGGACCCTGCTATGCTAAGTGATGCTGGGGGAGGTAGATGAAGGCAGTTGGAAACCAAGCTCACCCTACAGTGGTGGCGCCTGTCCTGCGGGATTGGGATTGGCTCTCCAACTCCAGGTATTACGACCAGGAACTCAGGGTTGCAGCACCACTGCAGGTTAGATTGGCTGCTCCTCCGCATGATGATAGGGTGGTTGGGCCAAACCTGAGTGGTGCTGTGACCCCATGAGCCAGGTTGCAACTCCTGGAAAAGGGAGCCAAGACCAGCCCCACAGGACAGCACTCACTGCTGCAGGATGAGCTCATTCTCCAACCCCCTTCACTGGGCCACCGCCCCTCCCACTGGGCCGGGATTAGGGTTGTGGGGCTGGGGGTGTGTATATGTAATGATGGGTCACAAAAAAAAGACAAAATGCTGTTGGTCGCTGGCCTTACTAACAGTTTGGAAACCACTGTGCTATGCCATAATGACATAGTCAAGACTAGAAAAAATATCAACTTGCCAACGAGAGTAGGAAGTTTTCCAAAGCTAGTGCCATCAGTTTCTACAGATACCTAAACTCTCTAAACTCTCTCTCAAAAAAAAATCTAGGGGTGAAATCCTGGCCCAACTGAAGTCAATGGCGAAACTCCCATTGGGACCAGGATTTCACCCTCACTTTTAGCCTTTATGGGTGATACGAAAACCTTACAAATGAGAGGGAGGCTATGACAGCTTCAGAGGCAGCAGTGGTAGTGGCCCAAGAATGGAAGAAACAATGAAAATGACTCGATGTGGAAGCTGCGCATGTACATTATCTTGGAGTAATAATGAATTAATCCAGGTTAAACTAAATGGAAGGAAACAAAAACAGGTCTGCAACAAGGGTCCTTGATTTCAAAAGCACAGTCTTTAAAAACTTAAGGGAATTAGCAAAGGTAATGGATTGGACTGAAGAACTCAAGCGTCCGAATGTGGAGGAGGCTTAGAACTATTTTTAGGCAAAGTTGCAGAAGCTATCTGAAGCTTGGATCTCAAACAAGGGGAAACAATTCTCAGTGAAGGGTTGCAGGCCAAAGTGGACAAACATACATCTCAAACAGGTTATTAAGAGAAAGCAGAAAGCCTACAAGGAACTGAAGATTGGAAGAATCAGCAAGGAAAGCTACCTCTTGGAAGTCAGAAAGTGCAGAGGAAAAGTGAGAACTGCCAAAAGCAAAGCAAAGTTGGACCTTGCAAAGGAAATTAAGAACAACAGTAAAAGATTATATAACCTGTCAAGGTTCCTTCCCCACTCTGAACGATAGGGTACAAATGTGGGGACCTGCATGAAAAACCTCCTAAGCTTATCTTTACCAGCTTAGGTCAAAACTTCCCCAAAGTACAAAATATTCCACCCTTTGTCCTTGGATTGGCTGCTACCACCACCAAACAAATACTGGTTACTGGGGAAGAGCTGTTTGGAAACGTCTTTCCCCCCAAAATACTTCCCAAAACCTTGCACCCCACTTCCTGGACAAGGTTTGGTAAAAAGCCTCACCAATTTGCCTAGGTGACTACAGACCCAGATCCTTGGATCTTAAGAACAATGAACAATCCTCCCAACACTTGCACCCCCCCTTTCCTGGGAAATGTTGGATAAAAAGCCTCACTAATTTGCATAGGTGACCACAGACCCAAATCCTTGGATCTGAGAACAATGAAAAAGCATTCAGTTTTCTTACAAGAAGACTTTTAATAGAGATAGAAGTAAATAGAAGTAAAGAAATCCCCCCTGTAACATCAGGATGGTAGATACCTTACAGGGTAATTAGATTCAAAACATAGAGAACCCCTCTAGGCAAAACCTTAAGTTATAAAAAGATACACAGACAGAAATAGTTATTCTATTCAGCACAATTCTTTTCTCAGCCATTTAAAGAAATCATAATCTAACGCATACCTAGCTAGATTTAGAACTTTTAGTAAGTAGACTCCATTCCTGGTCTATCCCCGGCAAAGCAGCATATAGACAGACAGACCAGACCCTTTGATTCTCTCCCTCCTCCCAGCTTTTGAAAGTATCTTGTCTCCTCATTGGTCATTTTGGTCAGGTGCCAGTGAGGTTACCTTTAGCTTCTTAACCCTTTACAGGTGAGAGGATTTTTTTCTCTGGCAAGGAGGGATTTTAAAGGGGTTTACCCTTCCCTTTATATTTATGACATAACCAAATAAATAAAAAGAAAACAAGGAAAGAAGAAGTGGGACCGCTAAGCACTGAGGATGGGGTAGAGATTAAAGATAATCTAGGTATGGCCCAACACCTAAATGAATACTTTGCCTCAGTTTTTGATAAGGGTAATGAGGAGTTTACGGGTAGTGGCAGGGTGGCTAATGGACATGAGGCTAAAGAAGTAGAAATAACCTCATCTGAGGTGGAAGTCAAACTCAAACAGTTTAATGGACCAAATTGGGGGGAGAGGGGCTGGATAATCCCCATCCAAAAATATTAAAGGAACTGGAACGTGAAATTGCAAGCCCTATAGCAAGGATTTTTAATGAAATGGGATGAAATTTAATAGTACAAAGTGATGCACTTAGGGACTATCAACAAGAATTTTTGCTACAAACTGCTATAAACAGTTGGAAGTGACAGAGGAGGCAAAGGACCTGGGTGTATTGGCTGATCACAGGATGACTATGAGCCACCAATGAGATGCAGACGTGAAAAAGGCTAATGCAATCCTAGGATGCATCAGGTGAGGTATTTCCAGTAGAGATTGTGAAGTGTTATTGCCATTATGCAAGCCACTGCTGAAACCTCATCTGGAATAGTGTGTGCAGTTCTGGTCTCCCAGAAACTTAAGAAAGATTAATTCAAACTGGAACAGATGCAGAGAATGGCTACTAGGATGAGGTAAACCTTATGAGAGGAGACACAAGGAGCTTGGCTTGTTTAGCCTGACAAAAAGAAGGCTGAGAGAAGATATGACTGCTCTCTAGACATAAATCAAAGGGATAAATACCAGGGAAGGAGAATAATTATTTAAGTTATGTGCCAATGTTACCACAAGAATAAATGGATATAAACTGGCCATCAACAAGTTTAGGCTTGAAATTAAATGAATGTTTCTTACCATCGGAGGAGTGAAGTCCTAGAACAGTCTTCCAAGAGGACTAGTGGGGGCAAAAAAATCTAACTGGCTTCAAGACTGAGCTTTATAAGTTTATAGAGAGGGTGGTATGCTGAGATTGCCTACAATGGCATATGGCCCATCTTCGACTACTAGTAGCAAATATCCCCAATGGATGGAGATGGGGCGCTAGATAGGGAGGGCTCTGAGTTACTACAGAGAATTATTTCCCAGCTGTCTGGCTGGTGAGTTTTGCAACATGTTCAAGGGTCTAACTGATCACCATATTTTGGGTTGGGAAAGAATTTTCCCCCAGGTCAGATTGGCAGAGACCATGGAGGAGAGGTCGCTTTCCTCTGCACCATGGGGCACAGGTCACTTGCTGGTTTAAACTAGAGTAAACGGCAGATTCTCTGTAACTTTCAGTCTTTAAATCATGGTATGAGGACTTCAGTAATTCAGTCAGAAGTTATAGGTCTATTACAGGAGGAGGTGGGTGAGGTTCTGGAAAGAGAATCCAAGATGTTTTTTAGTAACATACGTATAGCAATGTGTTCACTGCAACATACAAATTTTTAAATTGAGAGTGTCAGAAAGTCAGGGACTACAAAAAAGGTAGATCTCATTAAGGGAATGCCCAATTGAGCTCTGAATAAAAGTCAAGCTTTCTGCCCAGTTCACAGAGATATGAACCTTGGCAATAAATGTACAGGCCCAATCCTACTAGATGAGCGTGGTCAGCGTATATCAGGAGGTTGTCGGCACTTTATAGGATTGGGCCCAAGGACAGGAAGGAGTAGAAATTAGAAGAGAACTGAACAGCTGATTTGAGAAAGTCCTGAGAGTCGCTTATTTATTTGCCTTTGTTATTTCATTGCTTTTATTTTTCTTTTGTGGTCATGGCTGCCTGCCAGTAAGTCACTACTTCAAAATATACAGGACAGATTATTTTTTCTGCCATCTCCTATAGCTAATATTGATCACAAAAGGATTTATTTTTCTTCCTTGAAAACTTGATACATGTACATATTTTCCTTTTATATTAACAGATGGCATGCACCACGGGGTAGGCATCACAGAGCTTTGACAATATGAATTATCACAGTGACAAGCTAGTAAACAAAAGAACCTTAACTTTGAATTAGTTATTAAATGCAAACAAAAAGACAAAGTGATGGTATGGTTGGCATTTTAAATGTATAGCAATCAATATACTTTTTTTAAAAAGTGACAAACTAGCTATATACCAATATAATGCCCAAAGGTTAGAAAAAAAGGATGAACCCTGACATGGGAAGTATCAAAGATACTGCTCTGCACTCTGAGCTCTCTGCTTCTTTTCCAGTTAGAATGGTTGGGGCCACTTCTTCTATAATACCCAGAGAAAGGAAGTTAAACTGTGGGCCCTGTGGACAATGTTTGCCAAAAGATTCCAAGCTCATGTATACATTTAGGCATTCTTCAAGAGCAACTCATCTATTTTCAATGAGTTTTGCAAACTGTATCAATCTAGAAGTCTTCACATTCATCTACGTCAAGTATTTTTACAGATCAGCAGGTATAATTGTATTAATATTTAATTTGGATTAATCATTTATTTAGAGTTGTTTTGATATTGTATATTAGAGCAAACCTGATACTAATAAACAACACTTAGCACTTCTTTGGTCAGAAGTCTCCAAAGTGTTTTACAAACATTGCTGAAGTCTCACAACACTCCTATGAGATATGGAAATATTAACATAAGAACATAAGAGCAGCCCTAGTGGGTCAGACTAAACGTCCATCTAGCCCAGTATCCTGTCTTCTAACACTGGCCAACGTCAGGTGCCCCAGCAGGGAACGAACAGAACAGGTAATCAAGTGATCCATCCCCTGTCACCCATTCCCAGCTTCTGGCAAACAAAGGCTAGGGACACCATCCTTGCCAATAGCCATTGATGGATGTATCCTCCCTGGACTTATATAGTTCTTTTTTGAACCCTGTTATAGACTTGGCCTTCACAACATCCTCTGGCAAAAAGCTCCACAGGTTGACTGTGCGTTGTGTGAAAAAAAAGACTTCCTTTTGTTTGTTTTAAACCTGCTGCCATTAATTTCATTTGGTGACCCCCAGTTCTTGTGTTATGAGAAAGAGTAAATAACACTTCCTTATTTACTTTCTCTGCACCAGTCATGGTTTTATAGAATTCAATCGTATCTCCCCTTAGTTGTCTCTTTTCCAAGCTGAAAAGTTTCAGTCTTATTAATCTCTCCTCATACAGAAGCCATTCCATACCTCTAATAATTTTTGTTGCCCTTTTCTGAACCCTTTCCAGTTCCAATATATCTTTTTTGAGATGGGGCAACCACATCTGCATGCAGTATTCAAGATGTGGGCGTCCTGCGGATTTGTATAGAGGCAATATGATATTTTCTGTCTTATTATCTATCCCTTTCTTAATAAAAAGAAAAGGAGTACTTGTGGCACCTTAGAGACTAACCAATTTATTTGAGCATAAGCATAAGCTTTCAGATGCATCCGATGAAGTGAGCTGTAGCTCACGAAAGCTTATGCTCAGATAAATTGGTTAGTCTCTAAAGTGCCACAAGTACTCCTGTTCTTTTTGCGAATACAGACTAACACGGCTGTTATTTGTTACTCTGAAACCCTTTCTTAATGATTCCCAACATTCTGTTTTTGACTGCCGCTGCACATTGAGTGGATGTTTTCAGATAACTATCCACAATGACTCCAAGATCTCTTTCTTGAGTGGTAACAGCCAATTTAGACCCCATCACTTTATATGTATAGTTGGGATTATGTTTTCCAATGTACATTACTTTGCATTTATCAACACTGAATTTCATCTTCCATTTTGTTGCCTGGTCACCCAGTTTTGAGAGATCCTTTTGTAACTCTTCACAGTCTGCCTGGGACTTAACAATCTTGAGTAGTTTTGTATCATCTGCAAATTTTGCCACCTCACTGTTTACCCCTTTTTCCAGATCATTTATGAATATGTTGAATAGGACTGGTCCCATTTCAAACCCCTGGGGGGGACACCACTATATACCTCTCTCCATTCTGAAAACTGACCATTTATTCCTACCCTTTGTTTCCTATCTTTTAAATAGTTACCAATCCATGAGAGGACCTTCCCTCTTATCCCATGACAGCTTACTTTGCTTAAGAGCCTTTGGTGAGGGACCTTGTTAAAGGATTTCTGAAAATCTAAGTACACTGCACTCGATCCCCCTTGTCCACATTCTTGTTGACCCCTCAAAGAATTCTAGTAGATTGTGAGGCATGATTTCCCTTTATAAAAACCATGTTGACTCTTCCCCAACAAATTACGTTCATCTATGTGTCTGACAATTCTGTTCTTTACTATAGTTTCAACCCGTTTGCCTGGTACTGAAATCAGGTTTACTGGCCTGTAATTCCTGGGATCACCTCTGGAGCTCTTTTAAAAAATTGGCATCACATTAGCTATCCTCCAGTCATTGGTACAGAAGCTGATTTAAATTATAGGTTACACACTAGAGTTAGTAGTTCTGTAATTTAACATTTAAGTTCCTTCAGAACTCTTGGGTGAATATCATCTGAACCTGGTGACTTATTACTGTTTAGCTTATCAATTTGTTCCAAAACCTCCTCTAATGACACCTCAATCTGGGACAGTTGCTCAGATTTGTCACCTAAAAAGAATGGCTCGGGTTGGGGAATCTCCCTCACATCCTCAGTAGTGAAGACCGATACAAAGAATTCTTTTAGTTTCTGCGCAATGGCCTTATCATCCTTGAAAGCTCCTTTAGCATCTTGATCGTTCAGTGGCCCCACTGGTTGTTTAGCAGGCTTCCTGCTTCTGATGTACTTAAAAATGTTTTTGCTATTACTTTTTTAAGTCTTTGGCTAGCTGTTCTTCAAATTCTTTTTTGGCCTTCCAATTTTTACACTTTTTACACTTCATTTGCCAGAGTTTATGCTCCTTTCTATTTTCCTCACTAGGATTTAACTTCCACGTTTTAAAGGCTGCCTTTTTGTCTCTCACTGCTTTTTTTACTTTGTTGTTTAGCCACAGTGGTACCTTTTTGGTTCTCTTACTACGTTTTTTAATTTGGGGTATACATTTAAGTTAAGCCTCTATTATGGTGCCTTTAAGAAGTTTCCATGCAGCTTGCAGGGATTTCACTTTTTGCGCTGTGCCATTTAATTTCTGTTTAAATGAATTCCTCATTTTTGTGTAGTTCCATTTTCTGAAATTAAATGCTACCATGTTGGTCTGCTGTGATGTTTTCCCCACCACAGGGATGTTAAATTTAATTATATTATAGTCACTATTACCAAGCGGTCCAGATTCTGTGCTCCACTTAGGACTAAATCAAGAATTGCCTCTCCTCTGGTGGGTTTCAGGACTAGCTGCTCCAAGAAGCAGTCATTTAAGATGTCAAGAAACTATCTCTGCATCCCGTTCTGAGGTGACATGTACCCAGTCAGTATGGGGATAGTTGAAATCCCCCATTATTATGAGTTTTTTATTTTAATAGCCTCTGTAATCTCCTGAGCATTGCAGAGTCACTATCGCCATCCTGGTCAGTTGGTCGGTAATATATCCCTACTGCTATATTCTTATTATTAGAGCATAGAATTACTATCCATAGAGATTCTATGGTACGCTTTGGTTCATTTAAGATTTTTACTTCATTTGATTCTACTCTTTCTTTCACATATAGTGGCACTCCCCCACCAGCACAACCTGTTCTGTCCTTCTGATATATTTTGTACCCTGGTATTACTGTGTCCCATTGATTATCCTCATTCCACCAAGTTTCTGTGATGCCTATTGTATCAATATTCTCATTTAATATGAGGCACTCTAGGTCACCCATCTTATTATTTAGACTTTAGCATTTGTATATAAGCACTTTAAAAACTTGTCACTTTTTAGCTGTCTGCCATTACATGATGGAACTGAATGGGACTTTTTTCATTTGACTGTTTCTCATCAGATCCTACCTGTATTTTATCATCTTCCACTCTCTCCTCCTAACAGGGACATAGAGAATCTCCATTAATAGATCCTTCCCTATGGGATGCCTCTGTCCAAACCACATGCTCCTCCGCACCTGTTGGCTTTCCCCCGGCCCTTAGTTTAAAAACTGCTCTATAACCTTTTTAATTTTAAATCCAGCTAAGGACTAAGCCTAAACAGGCCTAGATTTCCCATAACAAATCAATATGCTCATGGCACTGCTGATTCTCTGCTCTTCCAAAGCAATCTCCCCAGTTCCTACGGTGGAATCCAACATTCTCTGACAGTGTCCCTCCATACAAATAATTCAATCCAAGCACTGGGGGTTTATGTGCACATTTATCCAGCTAAAGACCCAGATCCTGCCTGAGTCTATCCTGGTAAACCACTGCTTACAGATGTGGCAACAGATACAAAGAGGTTAAGTGGTTGAAGAAAGTTATAGAGCAAGTCTGTGACAGAGAAGGGATAACAATCCAACTCTCTTAAGTCCATTTTCTGTGCTTTAACTATTAGACAGACCTTTTGGGGAATGCTGTTGGTGACTGGCAGGTTTTGGAAATTATGATGGTAAATTAAAGCATCAATGATTTGGTCCCTTTTCAATTTCCACAACGGGGATTTGGGGTCGCATGGGGGCAGAACTACGTAACTAGACTGTGTTTAGAAGGTAAAAGTATTATGGAATCTCTATTTTAGCAGTGTTATCTTCTATTAGCTGGTCTGCCTCACCTCGGAGATATCTTCCCTTGAGTTTGCTGATGTTACTTTACTTTTTTAGACTGTTCAGATTGAGTTTGTACATATTCTCAAGGGGTTAATTGCAAAAAGTTATCAGATTGCTTTTTTTCCCCTGCTGCTTTCCCCCCCCTGCTGTATAGCGTTTCGAACCCAGTTTGAAATGCTATACAGAAACTGTGTATTTAACCTTAAACTCTCCAAGTCCCTCTCATTCCTCCAAACTTGTTAATACATTTCTGGTGAGGTGGGGCTCAGAACTGAAGGGAATCCCTCGGGTGCCCCCTCCCCCATCAGCGGGGACAGGGGCATCCCTTATCCTACCAGACCTCTGGGCAGACGTCTGACATCTCAGAGACCTGGGAGAAGCAGCTGATGCTGTCAGGGGTTCTCTGCTGGGTGTCCCCTCCGGATCCCTGATTTTCCTTTGATCTCACCGCCGTCCCTGTCGTTTCATAGGCTGCCCCCGGTGTTCAGTTGTGGACTGGGTCTGATGGCTCTTCCCCCAGCCCAATTTCAGGGGGCCTCGATCCCCGTCCCAGGACTCGCAAATAGCAGGGACAGGGGCAGCAACCTCCCTGTTTTGGGACCCGCCACCTTCCCTGCGATCCAAGACACACCGGTTCCTGCAGACCCGCACCCCGGGTCAGCCCCGCTGCCAGCGGCGGCCGCTTTGCCCGGCCTCTCGCCGGCGAGTTATTTCCCGACCTCTCTCGGGGGAGGGGAGCCCGCTCCGCTCTGAGGCCGGCCCCGGAGCCCCTCACCCTACCCAACCTGGCAGTGGGCTCCCGCCTACTCACTGCGCGGCGGCGGGAGGTGGCGAGGGTCTAGCCCTTGGGGAAGCCCCTGTTCGCTACGCTCCGGCGCTCCCCAGGCCCCGCTCTTCTCGCCGCAGCCCCCGAATTTGTTTTTGATCAACTGACAGCCTCACAGCCAATCAGATCACTCGTCCTTCAGGGACGCCGAGTTCCCCGGCCAATCGCTGTCCTCCATGCTACAAGGTGCGGGCACCATAGAGACGGCTAAACGCCGCCGCTGTTGCCATGGTCACAACTGTTGTGACTGTATTGGGGCCAGGGCCTCCAAGCAGGGGGATCAAGGTCTCCCCCAACCAGACGGGGCAGCGGCTTCCCCCAGGTGGGGCCCAGGAGCGAAGCGGCCCTGCCACTGGGGGAGCTCGGAAAGGGGAGGGAGGCAGCCCCGTCTGCTCCGGCCGCCTCAGCGCTGCGGGGGCGGCCTGCACTGGGACTGCAGGGTGTTGGGAGCAGCAAGGGCTGCGTCCCCTTCCCACCACAGCCCCTCGCCCTCTCCGACACTCGGCTCCCCGCAGCTCTGGAAGCGCTCTGACCCGCTCCCGCTGAACCAAGGCACAAAAATCCCACTCAGAGCGGGACTGTGCCCCAAAGGGGTCCGCTCTAAAACACTAATAATTATTGTTACTTGCAACTTATTGCCTTTAAATACAGCCATCTCCGGGCCTACCAGGCGTTACCGTCTTTAAAACTTCCATACAGTTAGTTCAAGCAGTTAAGACAAATCGTAAAAAATGAGACAAATGTTAAAAAAAAAAAAACTTGAGTTGAAATGATTAGGTACAGGACCTGCAACTCAAACAAAAGAAAACTTGAGGAAACATTATTTCCCTTCAGCATCTACATAGGTTTTCAATCCACACCAGTTTTCCAACTCATAAAGAGGCTAAAATTAAAATAAGTCTTTATAATGGAAGCTGGTGGTATGTGGAGGCATGCTTTTAATAACTGTATTGAAATTTAACCTACACTGTAAAGCAGAAGAAACTTGCCTTCCCTGGAAGCCATAGTCTTTGGTTATTTGGTTGGAAATTTTGGTTATTTCCTTTTAACATACCTAGTCCAGTTTTGATTGATACATTTAATACTTACAAAATCATTCTGTCACATTTACAGCACAACAAATACAGATCATTTGCTCAGATACTTAGCACCTGTCTACACATGGAGTTATTCCATAATAGCTATTCAGGAACAGCTATTCCAGAATAACTTTCATTTGTAGACAAATAGAGCACACATCATCCCATAAATCATAAAAGTCTGCAAATGTTAGCAAATGCAATACATGATTTTTCAAGGTTGTCTGTCCCTTACCAGAGAGCAAGAGAGAGACTGGAATAGCTTTATACCAGTGCCATTAATCCTGTACTTGACATTTGTATATTTGCACTGAAGTAAAAATTAACACATTTAATTCAGTTCAGTAGATTTTTATTGCTTTTGCCAACTTTTTGAAACATTACAAAAAATAACTTTCTTCTAATCACTATTAAACAAATTACAAAGGCTGGATCTTTTACATTAGAGACGTCAGAGAATTTTGTGTACTTTATATAAACTTAAAACATTGTTTCTCCATTTGGAATAATGTTTAACTTGCTTTGGGTTTTATTAGAAAAGTAAAAGCATTACTGTTTTATTTAGAAAAGCAGTCATAAAAAGCTGGAATTGTACTGTATGTAATTACATCTCAAGTGACCAAATATAATGAATACTAAAATTAAAAATTTTGTTCAGTTAAATGTGCTGAACACTGGAAGACACAGAAAAAGAATGTGAATCACGTATCAACAAAAGAAGGGAAAAACATGGTTATAAATGTCATGTCGTCTCTTACCAATAAATAAGTCATTATTTAGAAAAACCCTGGATGTCTGACACATTACTCCAAGAACTCCAAATAAGTGTCAATATGTACTAAATTCAATATGAAAAAGTCTTTAGATTAATATCAATTCCAACTAAAAGTTTTTCCTATAGTTGACAATTTTACTAAAAAAGTTACAAAATAAAATTCATTTTTAATTAAAATCACTAGGCAAATTTGTTTTGCATGTTGAACACTACTTTTTCATAGACTCAAAACTGTGTGCTTTTAGTCTTAAATTTATTTTCTATAAAATAAATTACTGTTGATATAAACAAGCCACCCTTCACACACTAGTACTATGCTAGATAACGGATGGGACTTAGAGGAGTAATTTTAAAACATTAAATTACTAATCATATGAAACAAAAGCAAATTAGAATCAACATGTGGTGTTAATGGTTTACAAATTCTACGTTTGTGAATTTAAAACAGTATGAACCAATTAAGTTACTTTACGCATTTACAGAATTTATGTACAATATATAACCCTTTATAATGCTACAGGCTCTGTTACATTATACCTATTTATTATATTTGATAGCACTTTGAATCTGCCTTTGCAAAGGGCAAATGTTAGAAAACTACTGTTTACACAGATAAATGCATTTGAAATGAAAGATACTGGGAGAGGTTTTATTAAACGTAAGAGAAATAGTTAATACGTTTGGCTGAAAAAAAACCAAAAATACTAGTGCTCTGAATTCCGTCCTACAAGTTTTGTAACGATAAACTTGGCAAACTGGAACATTTTGCATTTTTTACTTAAAAAACATATACATTAAAACAAAGAGGAAAGTATAATTAACTTGGGCACGTCTAAAACAGAATTAGAAATGTGTTTCTTGTAATACATAAGAAAATACTAAAAATGAGTTTTTGTAAAGTTAATATTTAAAAATGACTGCTTTGTAAATGAGACCTTTCAGGAGATATTTGAATTGAGTGGTCAAAATTAAGACCTATATTTATGTAAACATACATCTTTATAAATAAATTAAAAAGGATCACAAGGAATTTCCTGAGGTGGCTCTGCAGCCAGATACACAGTAGCATTAAGCTCCATCCCCGGCAAACAAGGCATCTAAAAAAGTGCAGGGCTGTTTTATTTTATTCTGTTAGAATGGAAAAATATTGGCTTAATTTTACGTTTTACCCCAAGGTAAATCAGTGTACAGTAATTATCACTGCTCATTTATACCTATTAAGGGAACAATTATATATATATACGTACAGGAAACTATGTCGTTCACTATTTTACTTTAACCGTATACATGATTTTGTTTTAATGCAGAGAAGGAAACATTTATACAAAGTAAAAAATAAGCAGTAAATTACGTAAACACAAGTTACCACTGGGTTTTTATGCACGTAAAACCAGGTCTGATTCTGATGTCCAGTGGTTAAAAAGAAGTGAGAATATAAACACATTATTAACCAAGAACATTGGAACAAAATGTAAACAACTTTGCAAGTTATGGTAATTCTGGCACTGATTAATTATTTACATTATTCAACAGAATCCATGGAATACTGTGATTCTAAGAAGATTTCAAATTTTTACTTTAAATAGAAAAATACCCACTTCCTGTAAAGTAGCCAAAACTTATTAACCCTTTGGCAATGGAAACCAGATGCAAAATGTTCAGTGTCATGAGACCCTAAACTCTGGCATTAAAGGGTTAAAAAATCTCAAAATCTGTGATGTCGGTTTTGGGTCTTTGGAAATTGTTGTGCAGCTGTGGACATGGAAGAATAAAATGCTAAAGGATGACCAGTAAGTAAAAAAGCACTGTGGATAATGCTACATACACTGGCAGAGGAGTTTTTATTCTCTTTCTTGACTGTATCAGAAAGAAGATACTTAACAGTCAAGAGTTGACTTGCAGACATGGACTTCATTGTTTGTGAGGTTTGAGGAGTATTTGGGAGAGACAGCCATAATTCTAGTGTACATCTTATTTCAACCAGAGGAAAAAACATATTCCTTGAAGGAGCATATCTTCAGGCTAAGAAACAGGCCATACAAACACCCAGGAATGAAGCAATACCTATACTGTGTCTGACTCAATATTAGTCAAATTGATAGTGCAGACCTTATTTGATTTTGCTCAGACTTCAGCCATTGTTATGATGTCAGTTTCCACAGCGTTACTCATACTGCTTTGTATTGTTGTTTGGGTCAAAAAACTTATTTTTTCCCCTGGAATTCAGCCTAACCACATCAGCACCATTTTACTATATCATGATTACAATTAAAGGGGATGGTAATGTATGTCAAGTTTAACTTTTTAATATAACTTTAATGCCACTAGCAATATTTCCACCATACCCAATTACTGTTTTTAGTTTTATTGCAAAATGATCCTCACCCCAAATTGACAGCACCCAACTCCATGTTGAGTGGTACTTTCAAAAACATTGCCTTGGCTTAACTTTGCTCTCTTTGAAGTTAATGAGAGTTTAAGCATAAAACTCTCATTAACTTCAAAGGGAGCAGCAGAATTAAGCCAAAGGTGAGTGCTTTTGAAAATAGTGCCCTCTATTTTTAATATATGTAGTTTGTACTTAAAACTATTAGGAGCCTAACAAATGCTGTTAGCAGCTCAAAATTTAGATAAATCATTTGAGAAAATAAAGTAACACCAAAAAACCCAAAGAATAAGGCAAATAACATCAACAGTGAAAACAGGTAAGTGATCAAGATTTTGATCTTGACATAAAATTTTAACATTTCCTCAAATACAAATGCTCACACTGAACATTGCAGGGATTGGAGATACCAGTACAATAACTTGGAACACAACAACTGCATTCTCAGTGAAATATCTAAATGTCCAAGGGCCCCAATAAATCAAATTTACTTTAGTATACAAATATTAACTTTTTCAGATTTATTTTACACAGCATTAAGATTCATACCAATTAAAATAAATAAAACTTTTTTTAAAAATTAAGGTTAATATGCTACCAAATATGCCCTTTACAATGGAAAGGATCATAACTGTAAACACAAAACCCAAGGTAATTTGTAATCCATAAAATACTGGTCATAAAGCTATTTCAGAATTCTAACCAACTGCTGATAACTTAGTCAAATACTTTATACATTAAAAAAAAGAATTAAGCCTGATTCAAGAAAAAGACATTCTGATGAGGACAAGAGATGCTGGAAAGGCTCCAGTCTCCTGAGAATGTGGCGTCTTCCATTAAAGTCAACAGAAGTTATGCATGCACAGGGAGAGGAAAACATCTCTCTAAGAGTTCAAGACGATAATGTAATGAGCTCTAATAAATAGTTATCAACCAAATCAAATACATACTAAATTATTTCTGTTGGAGATCCATTTTACATTACTTAAACATTGAGGTTCCAGAAATATCAAATACTGATTTGAGATTAAAACTACATTTAAAGAGGACCCGTATTGCTATTGAGTAATCTAATAGGATTTGAAGAATAGATTTTTTTTTACAAGGGGATGGTACAGCATTATATATATTTTAAGGACTACGTCACGTATCAGTTTATGGCTGAAAGGCCAATGCCATGAAATATGAATCAAAGAATCCAGAAAGATCATCATCATATAGTGGAGAAAAGTCATATATGCAGTTTATGTAATGGCACATTAACATTTGTTCTATGGAAACTGACAATCTGTGCTTTCCCTGCAAAAAATCTCAAATGTAATTGCCTGCACTGAAAACAAAATTCTGTAGCAGAAGAAGTTACAACAGAGACGTATTACAACATACTAAGTAATGTGGACCAATAATTATCAGCAAAAGCTGATTTGACATTTATGCACATATTGATTACTAAAAAGAATATGCATTCATTTCAATCTTCCTATTTAAAAAATGAAAATAAAATTTCCAATAAAATAAATATTTGAGGCGTGATCACCACCCATCTTACTTGTATGAACATCTCATTATACACGTATAGTATCTACAGTGCTAATAACTGCAGTCCACGTGATACTTCTTAAAGAAACATGGAAATCACCATTCAATGGTCTGATATCCTACAGTCATATATACATATACAAACACACACATATATAATTCCCCTTGATTTCGTTCTATAATGATGTTTCAGCATCCACATACTTCATTACAGGTGAATCTTCCATGCTTATTTTCACACTTTCTGGTTTCTCAGGGCTGTTGAAAGCAAAGACAAAGGTTTATGGTCTCCAAAAAAACTGACAAAAAGATTAAGCCAAGCACTTCAAACTTTGGATGCTTGCATGCTAAAGTTTGGGATTTTTATAGATGGATACATTTATAATAAAAATCTCATACACACAGTACTAGTTTGAAAAGGCAGCAAACCTAAAAGTAAAATCTTGCATACCATTCTGCTCTTGCATTCCAACCCTGACCGTAAGATTCTTGTGAACTGTGATATGCCCTATCAGAAAATGATGTTTTTGGCCATTTAAATGTATCAACAGTAAAATGTGTACCAAACAATAGTATCTACATCATATAATTATTTTCAGGGAAATTCAGTTTTGTTAATTATATGGAAATGGAAAAAGTGTTTTGGTTTTTTGGAGGTGTGGGGGTTGAGGGAAAAACATTTGTCATAAATTCCATTTATATCACAGACATTTTGTGATGGATTAGTATATGTCTGCATTTATCTATATCAATCTGCAAGCTCCATTTATTTTGTGAACACCATCTTGATTGTAAAACTGTACTGTACCTAAACTTTTGGGATTCCAGCAGATGTCTGGAGAAATGCTTGTGCCTAGCGGAGGGTTAGCAAAGGAGAACAATCAGGAGTTGTTCACCTGAACTGTCTTTTATTCAAATAAAAGACCCCATGAACAATGAGATGGCTGCCACCCAAAGTAGTCCTTTCTCAGGTGGGTCATAACTAAGCAACTCTTTATATGACAAGAACTTCAAGCAGCTCAGAGCAGTCATTTAGCAAGGGGAACTAGAACTTTATAAAAGAAGTCTTTTCAATGGCCTTTTTATAATCAACAAGAACCAGAAGGCAAACTGTGCAGGAAGAAAAGGAAGGATCTTGGGTTCCCTAGAAGACACTGACCAAAGCCCAAAGGGCTCTCAGAGTGGTAAGGAAACTGAGGCAGGGGTTTGAATGCAGGTACTTTTATTTTTTCTTAAATCAGTATCTCTCTTGTGCTTGGTCTGTGAGTGAAATGTGACTGGTTTGGAAGTTACTTTGAAAAGTCTCTGGGTTACTTGCTTTCACTGTCACATTGTGCATGAGGAAGGAAACTGTAAAGGGTTAAACTGTATGGTCCTCAGCTTCAATGGAACTCAGAGTATGCAAGCCTACTTAGTAAGCTTGGGAGGGCTGGCACTAGTTTCTATGTCTATGCAGTTGGATTGTGAAGTCCCATTTCTAAGGAGGGGTGCTAGACAAAGGATCTGTACCCCAAGAGTGTGCCCAGGGACAAAGGGACAGACAATGCCTAATCTCTAATCAGACCCAGCAAGCCTTGAGCGTGTGGGATCCAGCGGTTGAGTCCAAACAGCATCCACCGGTGGGGGGAAGGAGGATGCAATGGGATCAGATGATTGTAACATTTATTTACCAAAAACATATTCTAAACTTTAGACTACCCAATGGGAAAATTATCCCTTTTCAATGGAAAGGAGAAATCTAGGATTTGATGAAACAGGAAAAGATGGCATGATTACTACCTATACTGTTCCAAATATCAGGTAATTGGAAAGGAAGAGTCACTGATGAGCAATACAAGGTACATCTCAACCTCCTCCAATCTCATTCCTTTTGGGAGGAACAGTTGACCTCGGGTATGCAATATCAAAGACCTGAACTCTGATGTGCTGCCTTTTGACCAGTCCTTCCAAGCTTATCCAAACAGTTCTTAAATGTTACTGTGAGATTATTGTTGCCTAATTGCTATTAGTTAATTAGTTGCCTAATTACTATTGCAGCCTAATTGTAATAGATATTGGGTTGTTTTTTTTTTAGCAATTAGAATAAACTTCTTGGAAATATTTTAACTAGAGTTGGAAAGGGATTGTAATTTAGAGATACCTATATGCAGCAGGAAAAGGGAGTTACTGCTGATTTCAAATTAATTCAGGAAAAGCAAGGAGAGCAAACTAAAATTAGCAACAAGCATTCTCAATTTTATGGGTAAGAATGTGGCCAGAGCATTCTCAGGACATCTAACTCTTCTGCTCCTTTATTACAGACACAGACTGGCAAGTGCAGAGATCTTTGGATTAAAAATATGAGATGTATGCTTGATAGTCATGTGAATCAGGAAACCAGGCATGCGCAGAGATGATTTTGGAAGGGAACACCTCATTTACACCTCTGGATTTAACTGATTTGGCATGAGCACAGTGCAAAGTTGCAATGCTTTACAAGTCCTTAATGCACTTGCTGAATTTTAGGCTAGCCTCTTTTCTTATTCTACTAATTAATTAATTAATTTACAGCTGCTCCTTTGAGCCTGTCCTTATTTGGATTGATATCTGACTCATTTATTGTTATGTATGATACACAGAATTGGTCTGTAATCTTAGCTTCATATTTGATTTGTTTGCTACATTTTAAAGGTTTTTTTTTTAAATTCTTTGTACTTTGCATGTAATAAGATATTAAATCAAAAAAACGAATTTATTTTGATTTCCTGGTTATTCAGTATCTTCAGGCACTAACTTTATGTGCATGTCTCCCACAAGAGCAACAGCCACTCTACCTGCTCGCTAGTTGAATTACAATACGAAAAACTACAGATGGCTAACTGTGCCATTCTACAGTGACTGGATTTTCACACTAACACGTACAGAAGAGAGGATGCAGAGAGAGGGGTGATATGGTCAAAGGAAAAGGGAAAAGGATCTTTGCAGCAGCATTCTGAATGGATGAGACTGGGCAAGAATACGTTTGTCAAAGCCAAAGAAAAGGATGTTGCAGTAACTCGTACCATAAAAATTAATATATTTTCTTTTGAAATGTAAGTGTAACAACATCCAAAGTGATGCATGAAGAGCTGTAACTATCAAAAGGAGAAACCCATAACATCAAGAACAGGACCATCCAACTCAAAGGTAAACAAGTGTCTGAGTGACAATCTCATAAGATCTTTGATGCAGAAGTACAATAAGTATTTTTCCTTCTTTAAAGACACCATCTGCACAAGATATTTATTCTTGGACATCAAATGTTATCTCACAATAGAAAAACATTACAATAGACAGCACCAAAAAAAAGGCCAATGACACTTTTATAATTATTGCATAAAGGAGCCATATAGCTTGGAGAATCAAAAAACAGAAACAAACTAATTTAAATGGAAGCTGATTGGAGGGTCAGGGATGAAAGGAAGAAATCATTCATCCCAAAAGTAGAGCTGTTTGTCAAGCAGTGCCAGAGTGACTATGGTGGGAGATCTCAAGCATCTCTTCTCCGAGAACTTCTTGCCTGACCATGATCAAGGAACTGGCTGGAAGTTTATTGAGGCATTGACGGGAAACAACATATGACCAATAAAGGGAGTGTCTCACATCTGCCACTACCCGAGAGGGCCAGAAAGCTTTGAATATTAAGAGTTTGAAAGCTTTGGTAGTTCTGGATTGTGAGCATGAGTAAGACTACTCTGAGGATAGCATCTTTAAAGAAAAGAAGAATTGTCTAGACTCCAAAAGAAAAAAGACAGACCAGCTCCTCAAAAGATTTGAGAGAAGGGTAACTGGAAAAAATAAAAATCAAAGAGCTTTGGTGTAAATGTGGTGAACAGGCATTAACTCAATTAAGAATGAGCCTCCTAATATCAGTCCTTTAGGTGAGCAGCAGACTGGCCTAGAGTGCACCACAGAGCTGAATGAAAGACTGTAGAATACATCCTATAAGAGCCTTATTAATCTGAAAATATCTATATGGACTGGTGGGGAAGAAAGATGGTTCCGCAGCAGACCAACCAATCCAGTGATACCAACAAAGGGAAAAATAAATGAATCAAATGCTTGGATGTATAAAACTTTACATTCTGCATCTGTGACAGGGAGAGAAGGAAGACAAAGTTATAGGAGGGGAAGGCCATATAATATTTTATTATTTTTCTCTTGGAAGAAATTGGCAAGATTCTGTGGGGGGAGAAAAGAGGAGCAGGGGAGGGGAGAGTTTGAGGAGTGAGTCTAAGATTGTGAAAAGGCAACCAGAATTTTTGGAGTGGGGCTGAATTAAATTGGAGAATTAGAGTTGTTTAGTAGGGAAGATAAGAAACCTGAAGGAGGAGAACACGAATGTGTAGTGGAAGAAGTCAGTCCCCTCATGGGATTTCCTGCCAGAGATACTCGACAGCATGAGAAGCTTATCTACTCTCCTCCTCTAATCCTTCCCCTTGCCCAGTGACCTCATTCCTTTCCTGATATGACTCACACTCACTCATCTCCTTCCTTACTCTTCTCCTTAACCTCTCTCTCTTCTCTCGCTCTTTCCCCTCAATATAAGCATGCTTCAGTCCTTCCTATCTTGAAAAACCCATCCTAGACCCCAGCTGGTCTCTCCCACCACTTCCCCATCTCCATTTCATCTCTAAACTCTGTTTGCAATTACTGTCTGGAGTTCCACTCCTCCAATTCCATTATAAACCCTCTCCCAATCCAGCTTCCACCTCTTGCACTCCACTGAAACCATTCTGATCAAAGACCTCCTTCTAGCCAAATGCCAGAACCATTACTCCATCTTCATCCTCCTTGACCTTTCAGCCACCTTCAACAGTAGCCCATGCTCTTCTTGAAATCTTGTCCTCACCTGGCTTCTGTGGCTGTCCTCTCCTGGTTTTCCTCCTACCTCTCTAATCACTCCTTTTCCTCGTCCCCCATTTAACTTCCTGTGGGAGTTTCACAGGGCTCTGTCCTTGGTCCCTTTTCTTCTCCCTCTACATCATATCTCTGGATAATCTCATCCACAGACACATATTCAACTACCATCTGTAGGCTTATGACTCAGATCTGTCTCCTTCTACCCAAACTAAAATTACAGCCTGTATGATATCTCCTCATGGACATCTAGCTGTCAGCTCAAACTCAACGTGGCTAAAACAGAGCTCAATCTTCTCCCCCAAACCCTTCCCATTATATCCCTCTCAACCACTGTGGACATCATCATCATAATACCAGTCACTGAGGCCAGTAACTTGGGCATCATCTTCAACTGACCCCCATCTAGGTCTTCACATCCAGGCTACATCTAAATCTTGCAGATTCTTTTGCATGACTTCTCGAAGATGTGGCATTTCCTATCCATGCACACATCTTTACTCTCATCATCTTAGTTACTACAACATCATTTTCTCCAGCCTTGAAAAATGCAATCTTAACCCACTTGTATCCATTTAAAACACTGTTGGCCCATCACTTTGACCATGTCACCCTTCTCTTTGCAACTCTCCATTGGCTCCCCTGCTTTTCTATTGCATCAAACATAAGCTACTTGTCTTCAATTTTAAAGCCCTTCATGGGCAACATGTCATCTCATTCAGTATTGACAGGGAGACATCAGCCAAAGACAACTTCTATCATCCACTTGTTAAATTTTCAAACAAGCACCTGTGTTCTTTTTCCCCAGATAGCACCTCACATCTGGGAGGAGCTCCCTACAAACACTAGCAAAGCTACCTCATTACCCTCCTTCAAATCTCTCCTTCAAATTCTCCTTTGAAGCCATGCCTACAATAAACTTGACAATAGTCAGGTTGCTGGTATACTGAGCCTACTGCCTATCACACTGACCGATATTGGTCTCCTTGTTTCCTTATACTCCCTCTTCTATCTGTCAGTCTCCATGTTTTGTCTCGTCTTATACTTAGATTGCATCTTTTTATTCTGTGTTTGTATAGCGCCTAGCACAATGAAGTCCTAGCTGATATGATAATGGTGGTGGTAAACAACAACAAAATATATTTTAGCTGTTTGCCTGGGAACTGCAGATAAGACCGGAGGGGAAAAAGAGGAGGAGAGTTTGTGTGTAAGTAATCTCCTCTCCCCTGAGAGATGGTCAACTATTAATTCTCAGGAGTCATCCTTTTACAGAGCATGAAACTTGAAGAGTTACTCCCTAGAGAGAGATAACTCCCTTACAGAGTTGCTGACAAGGGCAGAGGCAGAACAACACAAGAATTTTAAAATGCCTCCCACTAGCAATCTAAATGGAGTGTGCTGTGTTAGCTCCCATTTTTCCTATAAGCAGTCGCTGGGTTTTTATCTCCCTTTGGCCTGACTGAGATTCAGCCAACCAAGGAAGAACCTCCAATAGAATACCGGGAGGAATCACTCAGAATGTAGTTTGTATTAGGTGATTGCTCCTAGGGATGAAAACTAACTCCATATGAGAAAGAGGCTGTTGGCCATCATGGAGCATGCAAGTCCAGTCACAGAGAATTCATGGCTGCATAGAGCCCTAACATTCCAGTATACCATTTCAATGGTTTTATCTCCATTGAAATAAAACTTTTTTTCCACTGAAACTTTAAAATTAGACACAAGTTTTGGTTAGTGAAGACAGGGAGGGATTAAAAAATCAGAAAGCAAAAAACAGGACAAGGTCCTAGAACAACACAAAGCAGTCAGAAAGCCAGTGAATTCATCCTCCTGAGGATCTCTCCACCCCCTCCATCTCCTCAATGGGCAAATCCATGGAGAGTATACAGATGATGCAACACCTCACCCATCAATTCCTAATTCTATCCTTTCTGAGTGCAGGAGATAGGGCCAGCGAAAAGGGACACCTATGAAGATGGGATGGCAGGAAGCCACGCAGAGGCTGTTTTGCTGGGGACGGGACACTAGCTTTAGCGTCTGATTTTCAGATGTACTGAGCACCTGCAGCTCCCAGGCCCTTCTGATACTCAGATCCTTTATGAACACATGCCAATAAAACTTTTCGTAATCTAAGTCCCTTTCAGATTAGCATACATATCTCAAGCAAACTGGAAAGGTCTTCTAATTATGAGACAATACTTTTTACATTTTAATTAAAAGGGTTCATAGCAGGTATGACACTAGTTACTGTATAACCTCTTGGTAAAGATCACCAAAAAAAAAAGGTTTTCAGAATCTCAAGTGTCTCTTGAAAGTAAGATGTCAATATATATTCTCCCATATATTTTCAAGGTATAGAAAATACATTCTTAAAACAAACTATTTTCACAGCCAATAGCTGCTAAACACAAACAAAACTGCAGTTAGAAAATGTGTAAGTGAGTAATTATAGCTACCTCAGGTTAGCTCTGGTTACTTTGGCATTCTCAGTATTCATGGCAAGAGCCTTCCATTGTGCAGTTTTGGCCATTTCGTCTGATATGTTTACAACTGAGGGATCAATGCTGAAGAACAAACATACTTTTTGGTTAGTACTCAATACCTTGCAAAGCATTAACTTTGTCACCCATACCGTTCACATCAGTAGTGCCTTCTGTTATCACTTACATAGCCACAAGTGACATTTTAAGTAAAAATCACCCTAATGCAGTTAAACAGAAATTTAGAACACCAAATCCTGGGTGGTCTCCCATGTCGTAGCAGCTTAGGACTGTTTGTATGTAACATAGTAACTTTTGAACACAGCATCCCATCAATTCCAAAAATTCAAGGAATGTTCTAGGCATCAATTGCCAGAACCCTACTGATTTGTGGGAAGAATCAGAAAATCAAAAGGGGGAACATGGGACACACGGAGCCCCTGGCATCTGATTAACACACCCATAGCTTCATGCACCTCTGCAATTATCTATAGATCAAACAACTGCACCATCTTTAATGCCCTTCTAGCATAACAATCCCATACCTCATCTCCACCCAGCCTCCCAGTGGAGTTTGACATGATGACACCCTGACAGACTTATCTCCCAGACTAATGTTGGGGGGGGGATAGGGGGAGATATGGGGCACGATGGTGAGCACACAGCCCCTGGCTCGGGGCAGAATGAGGGACCATGGTATGGTTAGGGAAGCACATAGTCCTTAGCATGGGGGAAGGAGAGGCAGATACAGCCCCTGGCATTGGGAAAAGGGGTGCAAAGCCCCTGGCATGGGGGGGGGTATGGAGAGCACACAGAACCCCTGGCATGGGGAAGATTGGGAGGAGTTGCAGGGAGTCCTTGCAACAGAGGGGGATGGCAGTGTGGCACACAGAGAGGTTGTGGGGTGGAATGCAAAGAACCCCTGCTGTATACAATGAGTCTGGCCTACAGAAGCTCTGAAGTGCGTGACCCCCTCCCACTGTAATATGAATTAGATACTTCATTTTCTCAAATATCTTTTCCTTTAATCTTTCAAAAATCCATTATGGGTTGTTTAGGAATTATCAAAAAGTACGACTTATTTTTTTTTTTTTAATAAAGGCTGACATCTTTCAGAGATCGGAATTGTTCTGACCAGTACCCAGGAAATAATCAGGGAAGAAAGCATAAAGGCACTATTATTCTGAATTTGATAAAAAGAACTGAGGTTGAAGTGACCTATATCATGAAGTATGAAGACCTAAACTGTCAACTTTTCCTGCTGATCCAGCATTTGAAATCGGGTGATATTTGCTAGATTGCCAATAATCTAGATGTTGCTCAAATCTACTTTTTACGTGCCCCACACCCCTGAACAAGTATTTATACAGATAGCACACAGTGTCTCAGTCAAGTCATTTTTGCCACTCTTCCCCCCCTCTTCAATCCCTCCCACAAATGCAGTCCCTTTACAGGAATGATTAGACACTGCCTGATTCTCCACTAACATGCACCTATGGATCTATTCATACCTATGCAAAGTAGGCTTGAAACTCTATCTTATCAGGACAGTAGTATTTCAAATTTTCTTCAGCTATGACTCCACAACATGTAAGACAGTGGGGAATAAGGCTCATTCTCAGCAAGAGAAAAACTGAGATAATTTATCCAAATAGTAAGCATGTTATTTTTAATTGCTCTGGTTCCAGTTAATAATCTGAAAACTATTTTATGTGTGCAAACTTATAATTAAAAAGGTGTAAAAATTATGATCTGCAAAAGACAGTTTTAGACCTCAACTTTATAAATCAAAGCAGCTGGTAAATATATGGCTCAACTAATGCCATTAGTTAACTATACTTAAACGAAACCTAACATTTCATATCATTAGCCATGCATAGTAACACACAAATATTCTATAGACAAGAACTGACCAAAACAGCTTCTTCACCCTGTGAACAGCTGGTCGAAACTGAGTCATCTGATCTGTTCAAGATGGTTATGTAAATGAATTATTAAAATGCAATTATTTAAAAAAAAAAAGGGGACACACAAGCCCCTATATCATAAAAGGCAAGATTTGCTTCAATTCTTTCCCATTCCCCAAGCCCTCCCCAGCTACCTATCTGAGTCACAAGCTTAAATGTAAATTTGTTCACTCAAATATGTCAATTATGTTTATTTAATTAAAGCAAAAAATATAAATACTGCAAGTAATACAAAGCGATTTAAAAAACCCAAATTTCAAAAAGCAGTAAGTTGTATCATACCTGTATTTTAGGGCCTTTACAGGAATCTGTAAGAGATTTCCTCCTTCATATGGAAGATGTACAGTTTCACTGTCCACTGTCTGAAGCATTCGCTCTGCTTCCTGCAGGCCACATGCATGACATAAAATTACTCAAGAAGCAGAAAGAACAATTAGCCCAAGCCAAGGAGATTGAGTATTACACATTTTCATCAATTCAGTAGGAAAAATTACCCATTTACCTTTGAATATTGTGGTGGCAGGGGGAACTTCCCCGAGATAGTTTTCTCTCCCTCCCCTCGGCTAAATAATGTTTAAGGTAAATAAGAACCTCTAATGATGTATTTAAAAGGTTTGTTAGGGAACTGGCGATGAGAGGGTTAGTTTATCTGAAATTTTAATGGGGAAAATTATACAGGCAAAATTATTGGTAAATAAGTATCTATTATTCAGTTTTAACTACAGCCCTGTCACATGCAGTGGATGAAATCCTAGCCCTAATGAAGTCAACGGAGTTCTGTCATTAACTTCACTGGGGACAGGGTGTCACCTTATTTCTTTAGAGACTGGTGAAAATCCCAACACAACCAGTATGTCATGGTAGACATTGCTTCTGATGCTAAATTTGAAAAATCCACTGAACTACAGTTAGGTATCAAATTCTATACCATTAATATTTTTATAGTTGTCCTATTCTTTCCCTGAATCCTAACAGAGATTCTGGCAGTAACTCCTAAGGCAGAGAATTCCAAATGTTAATTACCTTAGATATAAAAACCTAATGTTTATTTAATGTAAACTACTTTTTTTTTTTTTTTTTAAATTTCATGCCAATTACATTGCCTTCTAAATATTAGGGTATTTGCTTAGGTTTTCTGTAGCAGTTTCCTCTCGCAATTTTCAACTCACTTTTGGCCTTTTATTCACTTACCTCTTTTGCCTTTTTCTTTTTATCATCTTCTTTCTTCTTCTTACTTTCTGGCATAAGGTCATCCAGCCAACTAAGCTCTCGTTTGGTGAAACATAAGTCCATGAGCTTACGAATGAAAACTAATGCTAGCACCTTTCAGGAAATAAGAAGAATCCTTTAGAATATATTTATATGAATGTCAGAAAAATAAAAATATGTATATGCTAATACGTTATCAGCTTCTTAAACCAAGGACAGAATATTTTTTCTACTCATACAAAGTTTATCACATCATAACTTCAAACAAATAGATCTGACTCACTACTAAAAACAGATGGACCATTGAGATAACTACCACAAAACATAAATTTTTACCAAGTCTACAGCTTTTCAATTAAATCTGATGTTTATTTTAAAGAAAAGAAAGAAATCATAACTGGCTTCCAAAAAGGAGGATTTTTACTATAACCTTTTTTCAGTCAGCAAATAAACCTTGAAGAGATACATTAATCCACAGACCCTTTTGGAAAATGAATAGATTCCCAAAGATGCTGGGAAAGAACTTACCATCATAGGGAAAACAACAGCAGCTGCAGAGGCTTTAATCACCCATAAAAGAACTAGACAGGTGAGCTGAACAACTGTGAAGACGTGGACCTTCCAGAGTGGCACATAACGGAGGTAGATCAAATCAGGTTGATGTTTGGCAGGCATTCCAAACAATTTTATACGGTCAAAAAACTATATATTGAGAAGAAAGTCATCCTCAGTTAATGATTTTATCCGCGTAGAAGTGGACAGGATAATTAAAGACACTGGGAATATTAAAAATAAGATTCCTTCATTTTACAGCCGATACATGAAATGCATTAATGTAGTGTATATTTGATTTAAGTCACTACTTGTTTTGTATTTTAGAAAATGGGTGTCAATATTTAAGGATTGTTCAACAAGTTGAACAACAACAAGTTATTGTTCAACAAGTGCCCAGTGAAAGAACACATGCCAGAATTTAAGTGTCCCAGAAATAAGAGCAATTATCCAGACATAATGCTCAGTACCCGTTTCTACATCCTAATCTGACAATACATTGTACCTTTACTTACATTTCAATAAAATGACATTTTAAAGTTTCCATTTCATTTGATGTAAAGCAACTGATTTCAGATCATATTTGCAATTTTACCCTGAGCACGTGGTATGTTTCTATTCATAGAAAGGATATTCCAGGAAAAGACAATTTAAATTTAGTAGGTTTTTTAGTAGCCTTATCAAGTACAAAATGTTTTCTAAAAAAGCAATCAGCTTGTTTAATAAAAATGGAACTTGCCTGGATGCCCCTTAGTGAAGATACTCCCATGTAAAGAAAGACACCATACAAAACTGGCATTGGAATAAACTAGGGGGGGGAAAAACAAAGTTAAAAGTTTGCACTTATAAAATTACATAGTAAAATATGGCAGTCCAGGTTAATGGAAGGTGCTTAAAGGAAGGGATCTAATTTTTCCTTTTCTTTTTTTTCAGTGTTAGGTTGACATATGTAGAGTCCGAAGTCCCTTATTTAACCAGAGAATAAATACAGAACATGGCAGCAACAAGGAAGAGGGCAGTTATGCTACTGTGCTTCAACCATGTTCAAAAGGGACTGCCTCTAGGATTAAGAAAAGTCTGCATGTCCAATCAATCCTTGGCCTGTCTGACACTGCAACCTGAGTGCCAATTAGTACCAAATAATTTGGTTTATATAATACAGACAGCCATCTGCTAAGAAATGGATTGAGACCACCAGTTTATTTCACATAATATGCTATCATATGATATTTGCTTTTCGGTCACTAATCCAGCTAACACAAGTGAAATGAAAGGTCTCTAAAATCTCCTGAACTATCCATTCCTCAAATTCTGCAACGCCATATTTTGCTCTGATAAAGGATTGCTTTAAAGCTTACAAAAGTCAATGGGAATCTTTCCATTGACTTAATGGGCCTTGGATCAGGTCTTTATAACCCATATATTCTAATGAAGAGTATTTTAAAGGATATAGGTCAAGGTTGACTTTCCCTTCCAATTGACTATACTGAAAAGTTCTAAATGCTTTGAAGACAACCAGGATATACATGTGCATCTTACAACTAATCTTGAACACAGGCCTTTACTGAAACTTGACAGAGAGACAGAATCATGAACCGTGCCCAAGCCATGTTCATTATATATGGTGGGGTGGCTCACAGTGAGGACATTTTCCTATTAAATAGGCATACTAAGAAATTTCATTGGGGTTGAACGACAACTACATTTAATCAGGTACGAAGAAATAAAATACGTGCTTTTCATCAATATATTGAACAACAGCACAACAGCTTACAGCCAAGCATAACGGGGAGAGAGGGTAGTTGGAAGCAAAAGGGAAAGGCAATAGCCATTTAAATTAAAAAGAAAATTAGATGGAGTATTGCACAAGGAGTAGACATTCATTATTAGTTTCCAGCTGCCTTTGGCTCCATGGAAACTGAACAACTGAGTTTCATAAAAATCAAGCATTAAACGTTTAGAATTTGTAAAATGTGAAAGAAACAATATAGGTCAGATACCAATCTTCTGCATCTTTACTTCTCTACAATACTCTTAACAGAGTATTAGAGGATCAGTTTTTGAATGTTTCCATTGATAGTGCCTTAGTGACCTCTTGGTGGCTTTCCCATTATTAGATTGCTTTGTTTGGATATTTCCTACAATCTAATCAAAACTTCTTCTTTAAGATCATTGTTTACTGTAACACCCATGGTCAACCTCTAATACTTTAAAGCCATATGAATAGGGTTGGTCAGAAAACAAGAATTCTGTTTCATGAAAAATGTTGAGGTTTTGACATGTTCAAAAAAATCTGTGGAAAAAAACAGATGCCCTCACACACACCAGTAGTTAGGGAGCTCACCTGGGATGTGGGAGACTCAGGTTCAAGTCCCTTCTCTGCCTGATTCAGGGTCTCCCATATTCCAAGCAAGTTTCCTATACACCAGGCTATTACCTAGTCTGTGGGGAGGTCTCTTTCTCGCTCGCATTTTCATCAAAACTGATAGATTTCAGGGAAAAGTTTTGGTTTCATTGAAAAATTCCTAGCCATCTCTATCACTGTAAGCACTGAAAGAATAATTTAGAGATAATGCAGATGTGAACTGAGGCCCTAATATAACCTGCAGAACCTTTATTATGCATGGCGATGCATAGAACAGAGAGGATTGAGGTTGATGCTCCAATACCAAAGTGAGTTTGCAAGACTGCTAAATAGACAAAACACAATATTGTGTGAATAGTGAGAACACAGTATATGTAAGTAACTGAGACAAACATGAAATACCACAATGCCATTTTTATAGAATCATTTCCTTGAGAAGTGTACATTTAATCTTTCTCCTATTCTATATTATTGCCACTCAAGCAGGTGTACAGAGCTATCGTATCTTTCCTCTTCCTTCACTCCCTTAGCTCAGGGGTGGGCAAACTTTTTGGCCTGAGGGCCACATCGGGGTTGCGAAACAGTACGGAGGATTGGGTAGGGGGACTGGCCCCCGCCCCCTATCCGCCCCCTCCCACTTCCCGCCCCCTGACTGCCCCCCTCAGAACCCCTGACCCATCCAATCCCCCCCCCCAACAGGCCCCCCAGGACCCCTGACCCATCCAACCCCCCCCCCCACTCCTTGTCCCCTGACCGCTCCCTTCCGGGACCCCTGTCCCTAACTGTCCCCCCGGGACCCCCACCCCCTATCCAACCCCCCCTGCTCCCTTCTCCCCGGTCTCCTGACCCCCACCCCCTCCCATCCAACCGCCCTCTCTCTGCCCCCCAGGACCTCCTGCCCCTTATCCAACACCGCTGCCCCCTTACCATGCCAGCAGCAGGACAAGCTTATTGGAAAGCCTGGGAGGTGGGCGGGTGCAAGCCATGCTGCCCACACGGTGGCATAACTGCAGGGCAGGGGGACAGCGGGGGAGGGGCGAGGGTCTAGCCTCCCTGGCCAGGAGTTCAGGGACCGGGCAGGACGGTCCCGCGGGCCGGATGTGGCCCATGGGCTGTAGTTTGCCCACCTCTGCCTTAGATGCATTAGAGTACAGACCTGCCACAAGTTAACCCTGAGCCTGGAAAACTGTAAAATAACTAGTCAGAAAAGAGTCTTAAGTAATCAAGCATTTGAGATAAGGGACAAGTGTTTATCATAACCTCTATCTTCTCAGATGTCTTTTACTCTCATCTATGCCATCATTTCTATTAACTCTAAAATGACAACTGTAAAATGAAAGTGGATTTCTTTTAATTCGTATATTAAACTTGCTTATATTATCCAATAGTAAATAATGATATTAAAATATAAAACATGCTATGTTTTAGAACAACCATTATCTCTTACCTTCAAAACAGAGGTCATGAACACAGAAAGGCCCATCAGAACAAATATCATTAACCCTGTCACGCGCTGCTCCCGGATTCCCAAGAACTTAGGTTGCTCTCCTGGGGCAGAGCATTCAGATTCTACTTTTAGGCTATTGACGTGACTTATAGACAGGACAGTTGCAGCCACAAACCAAGGCAAGCCCATTATTGAACATATCCCCAGCATAACACCAACCATGAGCAGATCAAGATGATAGCCACAGCCTTTCTGTAAAGTCAAGTAAAGAAATGAGTTACCTGCAAAAAGATTTGCAGTACATAAAAGATTTATACACTAAATGACTAAAAAAAATTCTCTAGATAGATTTCTAGAATGCCCACCACACTAGTAGCCATGTGTTTTGTTACTAGATATGAACAGGTCATTTAAGTAGCTGCAATTTAGTTTTATGTTTCAAAGACCTACACTATTTACGGTTATGTAGCCTATTTAGAGAACACTGAACAAGTTTCTTTTGCAATAAGTTGTCTTACATGCTTACAATTGAGTTCAGAATATATTCGAAAAATGAAAAAAAGCTAACGATTACCTTCAACTTATGCTCCTTTCTGTTTATGATTACTGCTGTGATTTGCTGGTCCATGAAAATGAGAATGGTACAGAGTAATGCAGGAAAAGCAGCTACCAGTAGTGTCCACCAAGGATTACCTCCAAGAGGATCTATGAGCCATCCCCTGTCTTTTTGAGTGGGCTGGAAAACAAATTTGAGTAATAGGAATGAAAGTCTATAACTGTAAATGCCTGCTATAATAAACAGGTCAAACTCAGTTTAGACTAAATACTTTTTTTAAAAATGCCTTTTAAAAGAATCATATTCAAGTTTTTAAATTAATGAAAATGTCTTGGAGTGAAGTTAGATTATGTTATGTTTGTTCTCATGCTGTCACTTGGACAGCATAGAGGTCACCAACATCATGTTCTGTCCTGAGTCTGGGTGTTACAGGATAGGATGCATGTGAGGGACAGGCATCTGTTGATGCTGACCAGCCATGTTTTAGGTCTTCTGGGGGCCTTTTTGATCCTTCTTTATTGATGGAAAGTCTAAGATTTTTCCCATAAAGAAGCTGGTATGCTTCGGAGCAGATGACCATACCATTTTAGAGCGTTGGGCGACAGTTTGAGGTAGTGGGACATGTTTAGTTAGAAAAATGGATCTCTTCATTCAACTTGAATTTGTCCATTTGAGAGTTTCAATCTTTTGTACATGCTTCATCTGAATGATATCCAACTTCTTTTCAATTTTGACACCGAGAGGTCATGTTTCAATCCCACAGGTCAAAATACTGGCCACCAAAGCATTATAAATCCCCAGTTTGTCTCTCTACTTATCAGCATATTGAGTTTATGAAGAACATTCTTGATCAGGTGCCCCTTTACTGACTATGCTTTTGCAGTTTGGGCGTCAAGTTGTTTCTTGATGCTTCCAATGTTATCAACAACAGAGCAGACCTAGGTGAAATCATCATCAATCTCAATTGGGGTGATTACCCACTAAGATGCTAAAGCCTGCAGGATGATCAAAACTGCCAATTGTAAGAAGTTTGGTTCTACCCCAATTAATTTTCAGGCCAACTTTTGCTGCTGAGCTTTCATGGATTTAGGTGCCACAAGTAGCTCATCCATTGATTTGATAACTAGTGCTACGTCCTCAGCAAAACTGGTGTAGGTGAGGATCTTACCAAGGGCTTATGCCTAAAACGCATTTAGTTAGTGGACTGAAGGAGTGGTGCAATTAGCTGCTAGGTGTGCATTATTATAACATTAAGTCATATGAGGGTGTGGTTTATGTGAAAAAAATTTAGCAAGACAAAACAAACATAATCCTTTCCATTCTCCTTGGCTTCTACACATCTCTCCTGAACAAGGGTTCATGCTACTCTGTGAGATGGAATAGCAAGGATCTCCAGGAACTTCCTTTATCAGATGAAAATTAGACCCAGAACAGAAAATGCCAAGAAATTAAAAACATACATCAATCCAGAAAAAAAATTAGCATGGAAAAAACACGCATATTACAGTGTATTTCTTTGCAAACACAAAAAAAGTCAATTTCTTTTTCCATATTTAACAGCAATTTTTTCATTTTTCCACTGTTCAACTATCCATGAAATTGCAGATCATTTAAACCTTTTTAAATGGACAAGGTTTTTGTTTCTTACTTCAAATTTCTCAGGAACATGTAATTTAGCAGAAGGAACTCCAACAAGCCAGTCAATCAGAACCATGATCACTATGGTCAGAAATACAGCAAAGTCACTGATTGTAGAGCGCACCTAGAAGGGAAAAAAGGTATCTTAAAATACAAGCTATTTTCACTGCTATATTTAATGCCTGTCAAAATGGATAATTTTTGCAACTTTAAATTAGTTCAATTTTTTAAATGATCGAACAGATCAGATTTAGCCCACAATTCCTGGCACTATCTTCTGTCATACTTTATCTGTAAATTAAAGTGACCTGTGACCATAACCCTATTGTCTTATTGCCCACCCTATTAATGGAGGATAAAATATCTTAAATCCTAGCCTCGAAGAAGTGATCTGTTGGAGGAAACAAATTCCTTTAAAGGCCTTTGGAAATGATTGGGTTCCATTAGCCTTAAAAGAAGGACCAGACCATTAAAACAGGTCCCTCAGCCCAAAAAGATGCATGTGCCTCTACCTCAAAATATAAAATACAATGGCCATCCCATAGCAAAAGTCATAGAATCATAGACAAAGGTCAGAAGGGACTATTATGATCGTCTAGTCTGACCTCCTGCACAACACAGACCACGGAATCTCACCCACCAACTCCTGTAACAAACCCCTAACTTACATCTGAGCTACTGAAGTCCTCAAATCGTGGTTTAAAGACTTCAAGGTGCAGAGAATCCTCCAGCAAGTGACCCATGCCCCACGCTGCAGAGTCTAATTTCTATGCTTAAACTTCCAATCCCATCCTAAACACTACATACCTGGTATAGCTGCATTCCATATATGATAAGGTATGATTTCACTATGAAACAATAGCCATGATGCTTTTCTGCAAGATGCCTGCACAAATAGTGATGACTTTTTCAACTTGCAAAACATTGTAGAGGCTACCCCACAGGACGCCTCCCCATATAATAGAGCTGTAGCACCAGCCAGCCAACAGTGCTATTGACTAATCTCACGGATCTCCTCTCACTTGGAGTTGGCTGGCTGCTCATCCCTTCCTTTCTAACATCTTGTTTTTACACTGTCACTCTTATTTCCAAGAGCACACTTTAGAATTTACAGTTTTACTGAGATCTGGATGTTTATACTTCAGCTAATTTGGGTTATACTGTAGGACAGTTTCAAGGTGTGGAAGATGGACTGGTAAAAGTTAATGTGCATATGTGGGTATGGGTTTAAATTTCACAAGCATCTTCCCCACTTTCTTTTGGCTAAAAGGAATTATCTTCTGGCACTTGATCCAAGCAGCAAGGATTAGATCAGCCCCCTAACAGAGGCTGAGTGAAGGGATGTTGCTCCCAACACTCTTGTGTTTGGCGATATACTTTTTCCCCCCAGGTTAGGTATCAACCCATCATCCTGTGCCAATGGATGTGACAAACCGTGTGGATGTCTAATCACTTTGTGAGATCTGACTATATCCCAATGTGGATTTGGGGGCCTCCTTAGGTCTGTGAATGTTTAAGTTACTCATTGTTGTGAATACAGTAAAGAATTTAAGAAAATGACAGTTCAGTTATCATAATTTCAAGAACTTTTAACCATTTCCAGTACCCACTGTCTCAGTGTCTATATTTTTAGTTTTAACTCCTAAATTTACAGCATTATCAGCCAATTATCAATCAATCACTTATTTCTGTCTCACCGGGAGAATGATAGCAGCAAACTAATATTCTCAATACCGTGTTCTGAACCTTTGGAAACACATTAAGTAAAAGCAAAACTGGAGTGAATTACATCATTGTATGCAAGAAGGAAAGGCTGTCATTTCAAAGCAAAATAGCAGTGAACCCTAATTACCTTAGTAGGGAAATAACGTTTGGTCTTAAACTGCTTGAGAAAAGAGGAGAGGAAAAATGTTGTAAAGAATAATATCACGGACCAAAACAGAACATCTGGAATATATGGGCCATGATGACCGCAAGCTGATCCAAGAAACACACCATGAAACTTTTTGCATTCCTACAAACAAAAACAACAAAAAACAAGTTACACTCTTTAAAATAAAGGTCATTCAAAGGAGCATTATAACTTGAGGCCTCCCCCTTAAACTCACCAAAACAAAAAATTTGCACTGAAAAAGGCAATCAGTTTTTATTTTTTAAAGCGCAAAGTCTATACTGAAGCTTTCTACATAGACTAATTACCCCAAGACTTAAGGGAGGTAGGGACCATGCATCAAATGCTCTCAGCATATGCTCCTAAAGTTGGAGAAGTTTGGAAGCAAATCTTAAATTGTTAATTTTGTTTCTATCCTAGACCAAAGGTGTCTAGGGAGGATCAAGGGAGAAATTTCAGAGTTTGTTGCTTACGTAGTAGAAAACCAGACAAACATTCTGATACTACCGTTTAGGACTGTGGATAATTCCTAAAAAAAATTTTTTAACTTGTATTTACTTTTGGTCCTAGCATAGAGTATTACAATTGAAGACTTATCTTTACATCTCCCTCACTCCCGAACCAAAAAATGATCCTCAAATGTACTTTATACAATTTTCAGATTCTAATTTAGCAAAGCACTTAAGTACATGCTTAACTTTACACATGTACTTAAGTCCACTGAAGTCAATGAATCTTAAGCACATACACAAATCTTTTGCTGAATTGAGGCCTCATATCTTATTAAAAATGAATGTTTCTATGATAATATATTAATACAGCAAAACAATTACCAATTAATATCAAAATAATCACCAAGCCTCTGAAAGAACTTGGCCCTACCTGTCAAATACAGAAGCATGCATAGATAAATGTTTAAGATTTAGATCAAGCCCTTACTGTGAAATTGAAAATTATTGGCATGGATCATAACACAAAAAAGAAGGCATCCACCTACTCAAAAGGGAGAAAATATTCTTTCATCTTTTCAATTCTCCCCTAGTGTTCTAAAAGTGTTCTGCATATACAGAATTCTAAAGAAGCTGATCCAGATTCAACTGGGGGATGAAACAAGATGAAAAATAAGTAACCCCATGTTTTAATTTTTGAGTTACTCACAGAAACTGTGAGGTTAGTCCATGTTACAGTATCCACAGATGTATTGGTCTTCAGCCACATCTGTAAAGTTTCATTGCTAGGGTTCTGAGGCTCAGAACACACACATCTGAAAAGTAAAATTAAGTATCAGTAAAGAGCTTTTCATTCTAGTTTCAGTTTGCTTTTGAACTTTTAAACTCTTAACACAATGTTGCAATTTTAAGCTATTTACATTTGTAAAAAGTTAAAGTGGCTACAATAACTTCGATCCCAAACTACTACATAAAGATGACAGAGTACAAGGCTCCTCATTATGCGCAGTGAAATACATGAGATAAGAAAGTGGCTTTATTAAAAAGAACTATTAGAAATATTTTCTGAAGATTTCCAGGAAAAAGTGTTCCATATATTTTCCTCTCAAATTCTAACACATTAAATTCTTTCAAAATTGCATAAAGCAAAGGTCTCTCTCCAGAAACAGGTAGCAGGTACTTATAAAAAAATTTCCTTATAAAAGGGACATAAACTTGAGGGGGGGAAATCACATTTATTTCTAGAACTTGGTGCCTACTATAATGAATATAACTGAACAGTTGACAAAAAACAACTGTTTTTCTTATCTGGTGTATACTGTACATTTGACAGACTTTGGTAGAGTCAGTTTCACTTTTGAACCTGTTCAGTCATTAAGTTTCACCATTGTTGAAAAGATCCTTATAAACATTAAGTAGGGAGCAGAAAAACCCCAAAACAATTTTTAAAAAAGTAAGACATCACAGGGCACTCAATCTGAAAAGAAAATTATCTTAAAACATTTAGGCTAACAGCATCCCTTTAACAGAATTAAAAAATCTGAGGTTATGAACCTGAATTTTATGCTTGAATTGCACTTCACATTAGCAAATTTGTTTGCAAGTGAAATGCATTTTGGGATACTGGCACTCCATAAAAGAACCTGCTCATGTAGCTATTGTGGGTTTTAATGGGTAGCCAGAGAAATAAAGACAAGTTATTTCAAATAACCAGAGACAGGCAAGAAGATAGTTGAACTATTTGCTAGGCTTAGAGAAACGGTTTTCCAATGAACCCGAGCCTGAAAATCAAACATAACAAGTAAAAATAAAAAATATATACATCTTGTGACTGCATCTAAAGATAGAAGGTGAATAAAAAAAATCTGAAGGTACAAAATTTCCATCCTTATTGTATAAATTTAGTCTATATCATTATTTACATTATTGAAAACTTTTTACAGTACTAAATATTTCAGTTGACAAAACTCTTTTCTCATATATGTACATATATTATTTTAAAGTTTTAAGAATTACTACACCATATCAGGTGTACAGCAAAACAAATTGATTTTACATAGCAAAACAAACTGATCTTCAGCTAGTGGAGATTTATGTCAGCGTAACTATTCAGACTGGTATAACACAGCAGGACTTGGCCCAACATGTTTAAACATTTAGTAGAGATTATATGAAATTTATACCATACCTACCATGCTTTCTCTTATATGTACCTGACATTGGGCTATCTATATGCAAAGCTGCAATTTTATGACTATGTAATAAAAACATTCAAGATGCAAAAATTCAAGCATTCAAATTATTAGGCTTTTTTTTTAAAAAGAATTCTTGAAAGCATATTATTATATATGTTCATTTAAACTTCCATTTATACATTCAGAAATTTTACTAATGGACTGTAAGGTGTTCCATTAGTATTATCCTGGTGTAAAAAAATGTAAAAAACCTGACACTTACGAATATGAAGTCAATTTATCCAGGTCATTGTGCATATTGAAGGCATAAAGTTCTCCCAAATGAAAAAGCTTTTCCAATGCTTCATAGATAAATATGATGCAAATGAGTGCTGCAAAAGCCTCCTCAGTAAATCGAGTGATGTAACACACAAGGCTGCTTGCGTCAGTTGCTACTAATACTATGCATAAAAATGAAGTCCACAGACCAATGCTGGTTCGCAGGGAAAGATAGGAAAGCCCATAGTCCCTGTTTGAAAAAGAAAATACAGGTGTTCAGTAAAATTTTAAGGCTACCTGAAACAGTAAACCATTCAACCTTGTAAAAAAAAAAGGTAAGGCACAAATTTTTGTCCCTACACTTGTACTCTCTTGTGCCTTGCTTATCCTGACGTGAGGGCAGCCTTTGTTTGAGGCAGAAACATCTGGGACTCTACTTCTTTCCTCATCCTGAGGGCTGGAGCTGTTACTATGGAGAGAGGGTGCTGGGATCCAATGAACAGTTACGTAGGTAGGGGGCGTATGAACCCACTCTCCACCTAAAGGGTGTGGGGTATACTTTAAGGCTGTCTACCTTTTCAGCCTCAGGGTTCCCTGTCAGGGTCAAAGTCACTATTGCAGTTTAGGCAGAAAGGTGTGGTAATTCTTTGCTTTGTCTGACTTTTCCTGGCACAGGACTGGAATCCTGGTTTCCTTGCTAAAATCAACCAGTGCCTCACATCCAAGTGGCACAGAGTTTCTTTATATACTCCAAGTCCTGTTTTCTCCTCTAGCTGCAGCATGCTAGGGCCAGCGGTCTCTACATGCTGGAATTTAACAGCTAAATGTCAAGACTAAGATCTAAAGTCTTAAGTGTGCTTTCTTAACTTGCTGGTTGGGAGGAACCACAATCCACATATCTGAACTATTCTAGAAGATCAAAGAGAAAACGAATACTGACAAACACTATGGCTGAAAGTGAACGATAACTTATACAGATACACCATCAAGGAAATATATAAAAAAACACAATAAAAGACTTCCACAAGGAAATGTTGATCCTCCTTTTTTCTTTCATCTGTGTAAGATTGTTACAATTTTTAAACATAAAAGTATTTTTAAAACATTATATTTATAAGTCTGATATAGATTATGTATCAAATTATTTATAATTCCAAAAGCAAGATTTAATCTATTTAAATTTGTAACTAGAGATGGGATAGAAACAGTATATGGATCTAGATAAAATTCAAGGCAAGGGTACAAGGTTTAGATTTGTGGCCAAATCAAGACTAGGGTTCAACTGACATTTGACATTGCCAAGATCTTGCAGGCTATTCTTGCAAAATTATGGTCACCAGAGCGAAAGGCAGATATCTTCTGGCTTTTGATCCAACCCCAACACAAAGTCACAAAACCAGGTTTGCATCTGAGAATTAAAATGCAGCCCAACTAAAATGTAAAGTCGGGTTTTAGTCCATGCCGACTTGCAGATTTCCACTTTCAGTATTACAAATCTATCAGGAAGTCTGAGTTATCCTTAAGTTCAGAAAACGTATCAAGTCAATGTAAATATTACTTACTTGCAGAATTTAAATAATATTTTTTCAAATACTAGAACTGGTCCAGTGCTCCCCAGTATCGTAAGAGGTTGCCCAGCAAACAGAGAATAGGCAATCCCAGTTAATGAGGCTCCAAAGAGAGATTCTATTGCACTCTGTTTGGAGGAAAAAAAATTGCTGTGACACATTGCCTTTATGGTTAACATTTATCACCATGTTTTCACACTTATGATTTTATAAACCACCAACTTAGAAATAAAGTTAGGAATGAAAACAGTAAAACCAATATTGATATTGATGCTTTATACACATAAGTAACTTAACACAGCACTGAAATAACAGTACCATGGTCAAAAGATTTGGAATGCCTCACTCTTGAACAACTGTAAAGCTATCCATACCCATAAGAACAAGTTATTAATTCTGAAGGCTAAGGAGGAAAGCACACACCAACAATTTTAACAAACACAAGGTCTACCAAATGTGGTTAAAGAAAAAGAAAAACTGTCTTTCTCTGGAAGAAAGAAGATATTGCAGCATATCTGTATGAAAACTTGATACAGTGTGCTGTATCAAACCTGCACCAGGCAACCAAGCATTACAAAAGAAAAACTGTGAGTGGGTGTTACTGAACAATAATGGTTTACATATACATGACAATGAAAAGATGGAGTAGTAAGCCAGCATCCCACCTGGTAATGCATTTCTCTTTGTTAGGGTAAACTATTTATTTGTTTTTGTCCTAGAATTACATGCTTTACTAAAACACTTTCCTCTTAAAATAAATAAATAAAACGTTATAAACCACTACAAGAGAGAAAAAGCAGAGCTTTGGACCTAAAACATTGTTTAAGTTTTAAAAAATTACCTAAGCCAGTTAAAAAATAAAATATGAAAAGACATGAGTTTGACAAGAACATTCTTGACTTGCAATTTTTAAAAAAATGCTCTTCTGTAATTATTCATGCCCGAGAAAGCTAAAACTAAGCAAACATGATTTAAGCCCTAATTCAATAAGGCACTTAAACCTGGGCTGTGAATTGCTGAATTGGGGCAATAAAAGGAATTTTACATGCTACACATAAAAAGATGATGTATTAATTTGGCCTGTTGTTCAAGTGTTAACCTCAAACTAGTATTTTAGTTCAATCAATGCATTAACTTTGGGCTCTGAATCAGGATGGTGGCAGGGACAGGGAGTACTGTGAAGGTGACATTCTCTGGGAATGTGAGGGAGGGGTTTGAACACAAACTTTGTACCTTACAAAGTCAGCTACTGTGCTTCAACATACGTGCACAGTAACTAATTTATTATATTCATTGATGCACACCAAAGTATCTGAAGGCAGGAACAAGCCCGCAAATAGTCCCAGACAGCTAAAAAAAAGAAGGTATTTAAAATCAAATCTTAAAAAGGAACACATTTTCAAAGTTATGCATAAGAGGTACATGTACAAACCACGTTAATGTTTTTATGCCAACTGCCTGAAAACATACTTCCTAACTCTGGAGTAATAAAATTATGGCACAGTACAAGAATGTAATTTATTTCTAGAAGCAGATTTTGTACCAGCCAACGGCTTGTTAAAATTCTCCTGTTAATAAGGAAATATTCAAGTCACAGGCCTTCTTTGCAAAAAATAAAGTCCAGTTAAATAAGTACAAGTGTAAACAAGTACTACAATTCAAGTTTAAAGGTGTGCTCTGAAAAGCAGTATGGAGTTTTTTTGTATTTTGTATAATCAAAATCCTAAGATGTTTTAAGGAAAAATTTAAATACATCCTTATATTTTCCCTAAAAGAAAAAAAGTCATTTTCACAACAAAATTAAAAATAGAAAATACATTTAATAAATTATTTTAATTAACAGTCATTAGCTAATTCACATTGAAACACTGACTTTATACAATAGTGGATGTGACCATTTCCCTTTAAGAAAATTGCGAAGCCCTAGTAAGTAATTTAGTTAAAATGGCTATAGTCTGCATACTATCCAATATGGCATTACCAAGATTAAAAAGATATTTCTCTATAGCCAAATTTGTTAAGGTTTAAAATGAAGAGTATTTTCTGTTTATAAACCTTGGTTATCTCCTCTTATTAAGAATATAAAGTAGTACACAATTAGTGAAAAAACATTTGTATTTTGTCCATGGTTTAAATATACAATTCTGCTTCCTCTGCCAATGCATCATCAGCATTATCATCCACACAGGCCTACTACTCAAGGCCATTAAGCTTGGTTAGCTATCCACCTTGAGCCTCTGACTTATCCTAAGTAGGCCTACTGGGATGGTGCAGCTTTAGTGCTTACATTTTTTGAGCCAATTCTATTGTCCCTTTCCAAAAAGACAATGAAAGCTCTTTTTCAATTCATGAAGCCATTCATCCAGTAAGGCAGGATAAACATTTTTACCTTAACTGTGCATCCTCTCCTGTTCACATTTTCCACAGCAATTACCTTTTGGGGAATGTCTGCCTTGGGGCAGGCTAATCAAGTGCTGTGGATAAACTCTTCAAATAAAAGTATGAATAAATGAGACAAATGCACACAGTCACTTGCCTCTGAAGATCTAAAAGCCTGGCCACTACCATTCTTTGTACTCACTATTCTGCCTTCTGTAGCTTCTCCCAGGAGCCCTCCAAAAGTGATTACAGGAGACATACAGGCACAGTATAGGAAAAGAATCGAGGCCAGGCACTGCAGGCTTAATGCATCCTTGAAGTCACTCAAGAAAAAAGGTGCTTTCCTTTTGATGTCAAGTATCAAACCACCAAAAAGCCTAAATAGGTGAGATGAAACTCGTCAAACTGTACACTAAAGGATTCTAGCTAGTTTAAAACTATGGGCTACACAAGATTGCCAATGCCGACTGCCAGCACAAAGTTAACAATTTCATAATCCAATTTAAAATACAACACAGATTAAAATGTAAACTAATTTAGTCAATTCCAATCCAGTTAATTGTATAAAAAAGTTACGTGGTTTATACTTAACTATATATTTTAAAATGCTGTTTAGCTATTTTGCATATAATGGGCTAGACACTGAAAAGATCCTGGCAAATCACTCTGCCCAAACAATGTTTTAAGAGGTCCAGATCTAAACAAAGTGGTCATCAAAACACGTAATAAGCACAAAAAGGATATTTAAAATCCAGCTTTTAGGACAGGGGTGGGCAAACTTTTTGGCCTGAGGGCCACATCTGGGAATAGAAATTGTACGGCAGGTCATGAATGCTCACAAAATTGGGTTTGGGGTACGGGAGGGGATGAGGGCTCTGGTTGCTAGTTCCGGGGTGGGGCCAGAAATTAGGAGTTCAGGCTCCCAGCGGCACTTACCTCAAGTGGCTCCTGGAAGCAGTGGTATGTCCCTTCTCCTGCTCCTACGTGGAGGCGCGGCCAGGTGGCTCTGCACGCTGCCCCATCTGCAGGCACTGCCCCTGCAGCTCCCATTGGAGCACTGGAGGGGGCCATTGGAGCCGGAGTGGGGCCATGCTGCAGCTTCCGGGGAGCCACGTGCTGCGGCCCCCGACCCTGCTCCCCGGCTGGAGCGCCGGAGCAGGGCAAGCCCCAGACCCTGTTCCCCAGCGGGAGCTCGCAGGCTGGCTTAAAACAGCCCGCGAGCCATATTTTGCCCACCCCTGGTATAGGACATAATACTGGAGCTGAAACCAAAGTCAGTTCATATGGTGACAGGTTCTCTATGGAAAAGTATCACTAAATTCATGCTGTTGAAAATTTATTTGCCTGATATTAACTCTTGAACCTCTATAGTTTTTTTTCCAGCTGATCCAAACCTGCAATAAAATTTTAGTGAAGATTAAGATTGGTTAAGTCTTATCAGTTGTTTTTCTAATTTGTAGGCAATCCAATTTTTTAGCCAAGGATTTGAGTTTACTAAAATTTCCAGACAAGAAATGCAACGCATCTACAAGAATTTACTTTGAATTTTTTGCAGGTCTAAAAATCACTACTTTGTCCATATTCCATTGGTATGAATCTTGTTATATGATGCTGCATATAATACTGACCTCTTCTTTTAAAGTTTCTTCTGTGGGGTCTAGAAAATAGTTTAGACATTGATTTGTATCTATGCAATATTTTAAATATCTAGCCCAATATAGACAATTTCCAAGTTGCTGCTACACTCATGATAAATGCATGCTTTATAATAGTTTAAAAATTAAAAATATATTTTGAAAATTTCGTCAGTTAAAGGAGGCATCCTCATACTATGAAATCCTTCACAAGTGTGTTGAGGAATATTGCCACAGGGTTGATAATGTTTTAAGCAGGACAACAATCATAGACAAGAACCAATCACTTGAAAAGGAAAAAGGATGTGTTTTACCATGAATTTAAAAGATTTAAATGTATCATTCTACAAAATGGTAATCAGTATTAATGATTTATTGCTTGTATTTCTTTGTGATAACTAGTATTTAGGTAAGCAAACCCACCTTCCAGTCCTCCGTAGCTCAGGTCCAGCATGATGGCTCTCCTGTTTGAGAATCTCTCCTGTAGAAGTAGATCCATTTGGAAATTTAGGTATCTTCCTTTTCTCCTAGGTAAGGAAAGTACATTAAAACATTTTACTTTAGGGTCACCTTTTATTAATAAGCCTCTGATCAGGAAAAGTTTGCAAAGACCCAATACTTCCAAAATAAAATATTTTAATACAAGGTATTTGATAAATATTTACAATACAAATGTACAACATGATATGGATGATACTTGTAAATAAAGTTCCCAAAAGGCAACAGTATCTATGAATACACTTTGAATACACATGGCTTCTGAGGAGTGAATTCATAGCTCAATTAACAATACATTTTAATGGCAAGATACACATGATTCAGGTATAATAGTTATATCTAAAAATTATGTATGTATGTATTATATACTGATTACATATATGCTATATCATGTGTGCATACACATGGTAATGTAAACACAAATGCACACACTCCACCTCATTATGCAGACAGCTTTGCTTTTTATATGGACATGTAAAAACTTTGCTCCTTATACTCAGCAAGGTCCACCAACAGCACACAAATACCACAGGCTTCCTTTGTCTAACTCATATCCCACAACATCAACTCACCTACTTTCTTTGGAAACCAAAGCCCAGGCTGTAAGGAGCCCAAGGTTTTAACTTCACATTTCTTGATAAATAAGCTACATTTCCCCCTTTTAAATTTTGTCTTCTCTTTAAACCTCTCCAAGATTGTTACTACCTGACAGAGTATATGACCAGCCCCCCAAAAGGGGAGCCCCTGTCCCTCACTGTACCAGACCCTTGCTGCAGCAATTTCCCTCAACTATGAGAACTAATCAGGTTTTCTTTAGAGCACAATTTCCCACCCTAACACGCCTGTGGGGTGCAGCATAATAGCAGCACAAAACACTCTTTAGAGCAACAAGCAGAAGACCATGTTTGGGATTCAGATTCTCATTCCAAAAATAGCAGAATGCATTAATATTATCCATTTTTATTTTTCACATATAATTTACAGTGTTTTCATTTTCTAACCCAGATTTTCCCTACCTAAATTTGTATTTAATTTTTGTTTCCATTTTCCTTTGGAAAAACTGCAATAGTCTAGTTTATAATCATTAGATTCACATAACAGAACTTTTTATTATAAAAATACCAAAATACAATTTCAGAGTATTCAAGATTAGAGAAATTAATAAGATTGATTTCAAGCAAAAACAGAGGAGAGGAGATAAACAAGTTAACGTAATATAGCTAGTGTTATTTTACAGAGGGTCTAATCTTTCTCCCAAATTGAAAGGGGAAGGAGGGTACTGCTGCTCTAATAAATGTTAATTATTATTATAAGTTTTGGATTGCATTTGGAAATGTATTTTAGAAACATATCATAGACCACAATACCGTAAAAGGTCTTACCTGGGAAGGAACACTTTTTGGTGGCTCAATGCGTATAGATGGATCCCACTCTCCTGGAGGCAGGACAGTCACTTGGTCTAAAAATTCATCAATTCCTGATAACAGATCATTACGGTCTTTAGCTTTATAAGCAACATCGTGGAAAACCTTTATTGGGAAAAAAATACACACACAAATGAATGCTGGGTAAGAGCAACCCCTTAGAGGGACACTTGAGTAAAAAAGTCATAGGCAAATCTTCCATGGGTCTCAACTCGGCTTTTACTTGTGCACTTGCAATTTTGCATGTAAACAGGTTTGTATAAGCCTTTTTCAAATATTAACAACTGTGTGTGTTGTTGGTGGGTTTTGCACATGCAAATTCTTTCATATATGTGCAGAAGTGCTTCCATTCATAATCTTGTGCATATATATATATGTAACTGTGGTTCCAAATATTTTTGAAGTGTTCTTGACTAAATAATCTACAGTCTTGTTTATAACAATCAATACTTCGAAAAATCCATCTTTTCTTTACAATAGAATCATAGAATAGAATATCAGGGTTGGAAGGGACCTCAGGAGGTCATCTAGTCCAACCCCCTGCTCAAAAGCAGGACCCATACCCAATTAAATCATCCCAGCCAGGGCTTTGTCAAGCCTGACCTTAAAAACTTCTAAGGAAGGAGATTCCACCACCTCCCTAGGCAACGCATTCCAGTGTTTCACCACCCTCCTAGTAAAAAAGTTTTTCCTAATATCCAACCTAAACCTCCCCCACTGCAACTTGAGACCATTACTCCTTGTCCTGTCCTCTTCCACCACTGAGAATAGTCTAGAACCATCCTCTCTGGAACTACCTCTCAGGTAGTTGAAAGCAGCTATCAAATCCCCCCTCATTCTTCTCTTCTGCAGGCTAAACAATCCCAGCTCCCTCAGCCTCTCCTCATAACTCATGTGTTCCAGACCCCTAATCATTTTTGTTGCCCTTCGCTGGACTCTCTCCAATTTATCCACATCCTTCTTGAAGTGTGGGGCCCAAAACTGGACACAGTACTCCAGATGAGGCCTCACCAATGTCGAATAGAGGGGAACGATCACGCCCCTCGATCTGCTCGCTATGCCCCTACTTATACATCCCAAAATGCCATTGGCCTTCTTGGCAACAAGGGCACACTGCTGGCTCATATCCAGCTTCTCATCCACTGTCACCCCTAGGTCTTTTTCCGCAGAACTGCTGCCGAGCCATTCGGTCCCTAGTCTGTAGCTGTGCATTGGGTTCTTCCGTCCTAAGTGCAGGACCCTGCACTTATCCTTATTGAACCTCATCAGATTGCTTTTGGCCCAATCCTCCAATTTGTCTAGGTCCCTCTGTATCCTATTCCTGCCCTCCAGCGTATCTACCACTCCTCCCAGTTTAGTATCATCCGCAAATTTGCTGAGAGTGCAATCCACACCATCCTCCAGATCATTTATGAAGATATTGAACAAAACCGGCCCCAGGACCGACCCTTGGGGCACTCCACTTGACACCGGCTGCCAACTAGACATGGAGCCATTGATCACTACCCGTTGAGCCCGACAATCTAGCCAGCTTTCTACCCACCTTATAGTGCATTCATCCAGCCCATACTTCCTTAACTTGCTGACAAGAATACTGTGGGAGACCGTGTCAAAAGCTTTGCTAAAGTCAAGATACAATACATCCACTGCTTTCCCTTCATCCACAGAACCAGTAATCTCATCGTAGAAGGCGATTAGATTAGTCAGGCATGACCTTCCCTTGGTGAATCCATGCTGACTGTTCCTGATCACTTTCCTCTCATACAATACAAAACAATAGTTGTGCTGATTACTTTTTGCATTTCTCTCAGCATTTTACTGCACAGTCAGATCTCTCCATGGAGAATCAGAACCTCCTTAGTTTAGTCCCTGCTCTGCCACTGACTCATGGTGTGGGTCCAGATCCCCTTTCAAACAGTTTCCCTATGTACAAAATAGGGATTATACATTTTAGACGTCACCGGGATATTGTGAGGATTAATTCATTAAATGTTTGTAAATATTAAAATACCTCATCCTCACAACATTCAATAAATGAATTAGATTTACAACTACTGAACTCTGATTCAGTAACAGTTCAATGCACCACAGTCAGTTGTGTATGCCACCCCTGAATTAATACATTCAAGCTATTTAAAACTAACTCAATGTCAAAATATACATACTGATTAAATCAGGAACTTCATATTCATCCACTATATATATATCCTTAAATTTCATGTATTCTGGGTGGCGTCTTACAAAAGTAGAAAGTACAGAGCCAAATCACCCTCTCTTTAAGGTTAATGGAACTTTTGCTTTTGCAAAAGAATCTCAGACTATATTCAGTTTCACAAACCAGTGAGTGACTTTTAACTTGGGGTTTCTGGTTTCAAGTTAAACCAATACGGCTTAATTTAAAAAAAACTAATCACACTTTTCCTTTGGTGGAGTTTTACCCATTAAAAATGATAAGTTTAGTCAGTATTAGAAATTGTTTGCAGAGGCAGTTCCTAAAGAGCTGCCATATGTACTGGAAGTTAATCCCTAGAAATGCAGGTCTTCAGAGGGAGAAAGAAATTATATAATTCTGGAATTTTTAAATATTCTATATTATTAAATGTTTTATATAATTCATTTGCTAAACACCGATCAAGTCAATTTTTATTCCCAATAAGCCTTTATGTTCCTAAAAATACACACCTAAAACCAGAAGCCCTAATTAAATACCTTAACTTTAGAAATATTTCTGGATTAAAATTCAAAAGTTAAAATTGCTGTTACCCAAAGAGATGCTAACATTTCAGTTAACTTACTCTAATAGTAGTGAGAATTCAGTATTGAAACAATATCCAAATATGCTGTGGGAGGTGTCTTCTTTTGAATGAAAAATAAATGAGATCCTGATCCCCAGTTCTCTTTAAAGACCTCACAGCACTGCACAGAAGACTAGAAGTATTAATTCAAGTGTCTGGCAAAATTTCAACTTTGGCCATTACATTCTGCCCATCTAAAAATACCCATTCGGTGTTTGAGTTTTATACAACATTCTTAATTTTCTGTCCTGTACTACTGTGTAACATTACAATGTATTGTTTAATAGTTGCCATCTTTCATGTCAAAAGTGGCTGTATTTAAGAGGTAGGTTAAAGATATATATATAGCTTGTATATCTTTTCGCAAGTACTTTTGGGATCGTTCTACAAGAAAGGCAAGGAATAAATTTAAATTGCTATTATACATCCATTCCTCGTTTCTGTGGATTGTGTCTTCATTGTTCTTTATATAAAGTTAGTTTGGTTGTGCCATGTATCTGTGAATTATAGGTTGTAAAGAGTTCATTAAGCATAGTCTGTGAGAACATGATTTTAGACTTCTGCAATGCAAATTTTTATTCAACACTCAGGTTTGCTTTCAATGGATTGTAAATATATACTACTTGCATCATCAGTCATAAGCGTTGCTATTGATCTTCCGATTTCATGGTACTGTGGTGCCTTGCCAGCTGGACCCAGTAACAGAAACAAGAACCTGTAGGAAAAATTAAGACAGGAGAGGAGACCAGGAGAGCTGAGTTATTTCAGCTTAAGCCTTTTGTAAAAAGCCAGCTGCTCAAACCAAATCTGAGGCTACTTGTTCAAATCATATATTAGAATTCATAATTTGTAGGCTCATAATTTTGGTACTGATAAAATGGATGATGTTTTAGCTACACAAATAGAACACAAAGATTTAAATTACTGTAATTTTGGAACTATTTCCTGTGAAAAATTAAAGCAGTGTTGCCATTTTTTAAAAAGAATTTTCAAAACCAGGTAATTCAGTTAGAATCATATTGCAAAGATTAGTAGGCCAATACTATTATGCAATAATTATATTGAAAACCATTAAGTTCAATTTTCCATGCTGTCCTTGTAAGAAAATTTCCAGACAAGTTCTTTGAAGAAACTGCAATTGCATTTTAGATATAAAAACTAAATCAAACATTCACAGGTTTTACCCTTCTCCAACAATAACCCAATGCACATATTTTTTTTCTGATGGCAGCTCTAAATGAATCTGATGAAAACATGCATCAAACGATTTAGTTCTATTGTGTCTGGCAGTGTGCTGTATAAATTAGTTCATAAAAAATTATCATGAAAATCATTTCACATAATCCCAACATCAGATTAGTCACATTTTTGTCTACCAAATGTATTTAATTTGCAATTTATCAAACTGCTTTCAACATTAAGTCCCAGCAGACACATTCTATTACAACAAAAATAGTAACCTGCCCTCCCCTGGCGGGCCTCAAAATACTAATACAGGTAGATCCAACATACACTTCCTGTGCCAGTGGAGGTGAATTTCATCCTCAGTGATAAACACCAAAGTACAGAAAATTTTTCCCTTAAAGCCATACCATTGGTAGGGACTGGAGAAGAGAAGGATTATACCCATCCTTCACTTTGCATTTCCTAGCCACTAGAAAAAGAATGGTGTAAATGTATTTCATTTTGGCATCGGATTTGCAAAAACCAACATCTGTATTCACATGTAAAGACACATTAGAATATACACTCTAGAGATCACACAAGCAAATAAGTTTCCCACACTCTAGCTGTGTTTTCACAAAACCGCACTCTACACAGAGTACTCATACTTCAAGACTCAATGGACTACGTCCATTGTCATGTTAACATTGGGTGTAAGTCTTCTTAGTCACACAGTTAAAATGGTGTAAGAAGAGGACCAGCAGCTCTGAGATCCACCCTTCCCACACCCACCTGTATTGTCAGTTTCAAACTTCGTAAACAGTTCTAAAGATATTGTCAAAATATCATCATTTTTTCAAGTTTTGGGAGGAGGTTTAGATGTCCCTCATTACACAAAACTGCAACAATTGCTTGCCGTGCAAGTCAGAGATTTAAGACAGTAAGACAGTTCCTGTCCCAATGAGTTCACAATCTAAACTCTGATCTATGCTCTGCTTTAACACTGAAGTGCTGTTACTTCATTGTGTGAGTAAATGCATGTTATTCAAGGATTTCTTTACCGTGTAGGAACAGGAACCTCTGTGAGACCTGAGAGAAGCACAGCAGGGGACAGTCTCACAAAAGCAATAATTGGTCTTTCCAAAAAATCTACTTCTCCCACCAACACGTTTGATGCTTCCGCTCCTGTGGGAATTTTCCTCATGAAGTTCATATCAACCTATAATATAGAGATTAAACAATTGCTTATTTCTTTACAATTCTTATTGATAATTCTACAAATAATTTTTAAAAACTAAAAAGAGTATTGATCAAAACAATATAAATGCAAAAGAAATATTTCACATGTACAGGAACAGAAAAGACAAGCATATGATGTGTATAAAATATGTCTGTCAGCGGTATTTTATTAGTATATTGTTTTTATTGTTACAAGTTAGAACTACTATTATTTATTATATTCTAAAAACTTTCAGCTACATAATCACTTTTTCACAGTAACTTCTCAGGACAGAAATATTTTCTCTATGGTAGGTGACATTACTTGACATCAAATAGACAAAACAATAACTAAGGAGAGTTCATGTAATTATATGTAGTTTCCAGAACGTAGTTATTTTACATTTTATAAATGGTATTTTAAATATTTTTAAAGGAATTAATAGCTTTAATATAATTATCATCCACAAAAAACAAACAGCTGAAATAGACTAAAGAAACTTACATTTCTGCATATAATTACAGAGGAACATTACAAAACTGTACAGCACATTGACTCTTTAGTTTACAAACAGATACACAAAAGGCACAAGAAACTAACACTAGTTACGTTGTTATCTAGAAAACTTACAGCTGGCCTCTTGAGTCCCACACCAAGTGTGCCACAACTACAGTGCCAGGAGGCTGACTCCTGCCCAACAGGAGACAAGGCAGGTGTACAGAAGGACAGGCCAAGCAAAAATGTAAAAACTGTGACAGAGTAGGAATAAATGGCACCTGCCATGATCAGATGAGAACTACTATGTAAATTAGCTTTGCTTCAGCACAATTATTAAATTTAATTTTGCAAACAGTTTATAACTATCTTTTACTGTACAGATTAGACTGAACAGGTGAATTTTATAGTAAGAATCCATAGTGATTCTTATAACCCAAAACATTTAAGTTACAAAAGATGGGAGAGGTTAACAGAAGTACACAAGGTTTACTTCCAGAAGTAACACAACTGATGCTCTTTATCCTTAAGATTTCCATGGCTTTTACAGAACAATGCATAAAAGCCCTTTTCTGAAAAGGGGCCTTAAGTCTCTAAAGTAAGAAAAACAGAAATTGAAAAATTTAAGCCACTTTATATGCAAAAACACCCATAACACTCACGTTTTGTAAAAACTTTTGCAGTGTATCAGACCTGAAAATATTATGTATTGCTCAATCAGCAAGTACAGTGGCTTCTTATGTCAAGTTACATGAAATACTGCACATGTGAAGTGGCAAAATTATCTAACAATAGTAAGCCCAGATGTACTGCAAAAGTAGCCAAAACATTTAATGGCTAATTAATTTTAATCTATACTGGATTCTGATACTGCTGTAGTTAACCCAAATTAAGGTAGAAATAGCAACCAGTTTGGCTACCATACTGTTACATAGCCCTACTTACTAATCATTGAGAAAATATGTAATGTCATTTACCTTACTGAAATCAACAGTGCTATTTTCTCTGCTTCCTCCTGTTCCATTACCTTTAACATCTCCACTTTTTCCAGCATCCAAATTTCCAGGTGCTGACTGTGGAGATGCTAGAAGCCCTAGATTTAAACAAAATACACACTTTGAAAATGGAGTTCACAGAAAATGGACCAACCAAGACACACATTATGCAAGAACTCAATGTGGCAGCTTGCTAAAAGCGAATGTGCAAGTTAATAAACAAAAGTGCCCCATATTAGTACCTCAAATTCAACATAAACAAGTTATTTTATTTTGGAAAACAATTAAAGTTTGTTTAAAATAGTTAAAAACAGCTGTTGCCTAAATGGTGGCCATTTGCAAAACAGTCAAGAAAAGAAAACAAGAGTGACTTTTGGGGGAAGAGGACAAATGTAAAAATTTTAATCCTCACCACCAATGCTTTGTGGACAGAACCTACATGACAAAGGTTCCACACTCATACATCTGAATTAAAACAAAAACAAAAAAACAAACACACACCCACCACACACTTTAGTGCATTATCAGAAGTTGATATTTGACTTAAAAAAATGAGACTCAGGTTTTGACCATATCAGGGTTAAGACACTAGCGGTCAGCCAAACTAGTGCAACTCTCTGGGTAAACTTATGTAAATGATCATACACATCAGTGAAGCTTAACCTGGTTTGAAGCAGTTTACCCTATGTATACTATGGCCTGGTTAGACTATGATTTAGGAGTGTGATGTTAAACCACGTTAGCTAATGGATTCTAACATGTTTGAAATAATCGAGTAAAGACACAGCAACATATATTTTTATAGGGCTGTCAATTAATCATAGTTAACTCACGCAATTAACTCAAAAAAATTAATGGCGATCAATCGCACTTATAACAGAATACCAAATTAAATATATTAAATATTTGTGGATATTTTTCTACATTTTCAATATTGATTTAAATTACAACACAGAATACTAAGTGCACAGTGCTCACTTTATTTTCTTATTACAAACATATGCACTGTAAAAATGATAAAAACAATAGTATTTTTCAATTCACTTCATACAAGTACTGAAGTGCAGTCTCTATCATGAAAGTGTAAATAAAAAATGTAGATTTTTTTTGGTTACATAACTGTTCTCAAAAACAAAACACTGTAAAGCTTTAGAGCCTACAAGTCCACTGAGTCCTACTTCTTATTCTGTCAATCGCTAAGACAAACAAGTTGGTTTACATTGACGGGAGATACTGCTGCCTGCTTCTTATTTACAATCTCATCTGGAAGTGAGAACAGGTGTTCGCATGGCACTTTTGTAGCCAGCATTGCAAGGTATTTACGTACCAGATATGCTAAACATTCGTATGCTCCTTCATGCTTCGGCCACCATTCCAGAGGACATGCTTCCACGCTGATGATGCTCGTTAATAAAATAATGTGTCAATTAAATTTGTGTCTTTACTCCTTGGGGGGAGCATTATGTCTCCTGCTCTGTTTTACCCATATTCTGCATATATTTCATGTTATAGAACTCTTGGATGATGACCCAGCACATGTTTGTTTTAAGAACACTTTCACAGCAGATTTGACAAAATGCAAAGAAGCTACCAATGTAAGATTTCTAAAGATAGCTACAGCACTCGACTCAAGGTTTAAGAATCTGTAGTGCCGTCTAAAATCTGAGAGGGACAAGGTGTGGAGCATGCTTTTAGAAGTCTTAAAAGAGCAACACACTGATGCGGAAACTGCAGAACCCAAACCACAAAAAAGAAAATCAACCTTCTGCTGGTGGCATCTGGCTCAGATGATGAAAATGAACATGCGTCAGTCCGCACTGCTTTGGATTGCTATCAAGCAGAACCAATCATCAGCATGGAAGCATGTCCTTGGGAATGGCGGTTGAAGCATGAAGGAACATATGAATCTTTTAGCGCATCTTGCATGTAAATATCTCGCAACGCCAGCTACAACGGTGCCATGTGAACACCTGTTCTCACTCTCAGGTGACACTGTAAACAAGAAGCAGGCAGCATTATCTCCTGCAAATTGTAACCAATCTTGTTTGTCTGAGTGATTGGCTGACCAAGAAGTAGGACTGAAGGGACTTGTAGGCGCTAAAGTTTTAGATTGTTTTATTTTTGAATGCCCCCTCTCTTTTTCTTTTTACATAATTCTACATTATAAGTTCAACTTCCATGGTAAAGAAATTGCACTACAGTACTTGTAGGAGGTGAATTGAAAAATAATTGTTTTGTTTTTTACAGTGCAAATATGTGTAATCAAAAATAAATATAAAGTGAGTACTCTACACCTTATATTGTGTTGTAATTAATATATTTGAAAATGTAGTAATCATCCTAAACTATTTAAATAAATGGTATTCTATTGTTGTTTAAACAAAAAATGAATTGCACAATTTTTTTTAATTGCGCGATTAATTTTTTTAATCGCTTGACAGCCCTAATATTTTAACATATGCTAAACTGAATGAGTTAAAGCTGAGCCTTCCCTCTAGGCTTTAACTCAACCATCTTATGCCACACATAAAGTATACATTGCCCTGCCTATACAATAAACACATTAGAATTCGTTAGCTAATATGTTCTAACATCACACCTTTAAGTCTCAGTCTAGCCAAGGCCTAAGACTTTGACTAAACTAGAAAAAGCTTTGGAGTATAAATAGTTCATGTTAGCTAAGCCTGATCTAAACACAACCATTTGCCTAGTCAATTCAGGCCTAAACTCCTTATAAGTTTATCATTTGGCATTTTTACCTGTTTCACTTTTTTTCCAGAGACAGCCGAATTCTAAAAATCTGATCCTATATAGCTATTCCAAAGAAGAGTCAGAACCAAAAGTTCTATCATCATTTAGCGGTAAGACTGCAAATTCTCATTCTTCCATTTTATAAACATTTAAGACATTCTAATAAAACAAAAACAATGATATTAAATAGGCTTTAATTTTCTTTGTGAAACCTATACTGTGCTAGCAATTAACTACTACTATAAATGCCAATCTCAGCCAACTAAAATGGCAAAATCACATTCTTCCCTTTTGTTCTGCAATATATATTATTCATCAAAAAGGAGATAACTCATAACCCATCAATCCAACCCATGAATCACATTTAGTAGAAAAAACTCAATTTTTTAGGGAGGGTTTATAAAACTGAAACAGGGATGCAATATACCTGCTATGTGGAGAAAATAGGAAGTCTACATCTTAGTACATGAGAGGAAAAAACAAAACCTGTTCAGGTAAATACAGAAAGGCCAAATTCATGTCCTCTTCTCTTTTTCATCAATGCCCCAATGCAGATTTTTCATGGCAAGAAATCAATTAATCCCTAAAACTGATACATAGCAGAGTAGGAGGAAGGTGGGGAAATAATCTCACAGGCCACACTCCCTTGTCCTATCCAGAGAATCTGTAATATGTAAATTCTGTGGGTGTTCAGGGCCAGAGCAAAGGACAAAAGTTACTTGACTGCAACCTTCCCAAGTTCACAGAACTGGTACTCTGAATTTGATTCACTGAGGTGCACACATAAACAGTAACTGTAAATTGCCATTTTGCCCATTTCTCAATTTTGGCATTAGGATAATATTGATCTTTTTATGATTTGAAGTCAGAATTTCTCCAATTATTTACAGCCCAGGTTCAAAAAGTCTTAGTGCTAATACAGAAATCCCTATCCCGTTCAAATACAAAGGATTATTAGATTTTGCTTTTTCACAATCTTACTAAAAGTACAGATGCAAACTCAATTTAAAAATACTGTCAGAAAGATTCCAGCATTCTAAAGTGGCAACAAAAATGGAAGCATTTCCATAAAATTTTTCATAGTTTTCTGCTGTTTTTAAAATCAACCAGTGCTAGAAAATACATAATAAAAATAAATTGGTTTCTTGTGGCTTAAGCAACATAATTAAATTATGCTGCATTCACAAACTATATCACAAGCTCAATATTGAAGAGTCCATCAGCATGTCTACATACATTTTCCTCTATTTAAAAAAAAATAGTTTGGGTTCAAATGTCTCAAATTATTTGCCTAGGACCAAGTGTTTCTCTTAAGTTTAATTTATATTTTGCATACAGTAGAACCTCAGTGTTACAAACACCTCGGGAATGGAGGTTGTTAGTAACTCTGAAATGTTCATAACTCTGAACAAAACCTTATGGTTGTTCTTTCAAAACTTGACAGCTGAACACTTACTTAATACAGCTTTGAAATATTACTATGCAGAAGAAAAATACTGCTTTCCCTTTTGTGTACTTCCAGTTCCAAATGAAGTGTGCGATTGACTGGTCAGTTCGTTACTCTGGTGTTTGTAATTCTGAGGTAATTCTGTATTTCCAGTTCAAAAGGACTCTAGTAGAAATCATGATAGAAAACAGTCCTTTCACTCATGGCATAAATATGATCCTCTTGGTAGACATTTACTGCACTGTAATTATATTTGTAAGGGTGACATCTGTTGTATCTCATTGGTTATTTTCCAAGTTCTGATCCTATTTCTCAGACTTTTGATACGATAAGCTCAACTAACCTCCCTAACGGATAAGGTTTTCCTTTCAGCAACCATCTTCATTCTCTTTATTTAAAGAGTTTAACTCAAAGCTGAAACTTAATTCCTCACAATGCTTAATTTTGAATTCCCTTTGTTTCATGGTTTAAATTGCTCACTTAGGAGTTAGCCTGTACTCCTTACTCAGGCAAGATTCCCAATAGGTTTAGTACTTTGTTACCTTATTGTGGTTTTGTTTTAATGTCAGATTGATTTACTTTTACAAAGTTAAAGTAAATGACGAGTATAAGTTCTTAATGCGTCTGTGAAAAGACAGAAATACGATGCAGCTCAGCCATACTTTGACACACTGAACACTCTACATGCTATTTATATATCTACATATATAAATATATCATATCTATATATACTCTATTCAGCCTACAAGACCATCTTGGATTCTGGGGCACACAGACAATCAAAAACATTGAATAAAAAACCCTGTTGATAGGGCTTCTCAAAAATTGCATCACACTGTTGAAGCAGGTCACTGTCCTGCCTTAAATTGTTTTCCAGCCCCCTTCCATCACCAGAACGAGGGCTTTCTCCCATGCAATCTCCATTTGTGAGGGAACAATTCCTGTCTCTCTCTTCCCCGATCTATTAGCTCTAGCCCAATAACAGCTCTCCCACACAGAAGACACTTGTCCTTTGTTTTCCAGGCTGTCAGACACAGAAAAATTCATTTATCCCCATGCTGGAATATTGAGGGAAACACTGAGCATGCCCAGCCCCTTTCTAGATGTCATCATGAAAAGCAGCTGCACCACTTCCACTCTGTGGAAGGGGATTCCTAGTATAGCTAAGTAAGGTACTTCCAATGGGGAAGAATCCCACAAAATATGGAGCAGCTTCTATAGAGGTTCCACAGGCTCTGTGACACGGGCAATTTGAGGTTGGATAAAGCCGTATATAGTGATTCTTCTCTGTCTTCTTACAAAATCCATCTAAAAGAAATATCAAATTGAAGTATTTTTTTTAAAATTTTTCCTTATTTAGACTTCATTCATTATTGGACTTAATCCAGTACTAGACTCAGACTGCTGGTGGAAAAAGGAGGTCCCATTTGTTAATCAAGAACTAGATCCAAGAAGCCTTCCACCTCAACCTCTGCCTCAGTGAGAGAGGAGATCAACATCAAGACAAGACATACATTGACATCACAGTGTAAACTGGACCTGCTTTAGGCACTGAGTTGGACTCATCCAAATCTTCCATGCTAACTGTCCGACCATAACTGCATGCGCATATATTGAATGCTACAAGGTGAATTATTTGTTTTTAAATAGAGTTAAATTCTAGACTTCTTAAAGAAATTAAACATTCAAGAAATCTATAGGGAGTGTGTTTTCCTAGCACTACACAGCCTGTTAAAGAAGCAAAGAACTGGATGAGTTTTTCTAGAAGAAATACTTGTAGGTTTGCAATTATAAAAATTTTAGTAAATTAATCAGATGCTATGGAATTGTAGGACAAAGCTATTCTAAATTAGCTAAGTGTTACAATTTATGTTTTTATCAATTAAATTTAAAATAAAATGAATATAGAGCAGAACACACTTCAAAGCCTCGGAAACAAGGAAATACAAATATTTGCCTGTTCTCTTATTTTTGTTGTCCACAGCCACTCATGAAAAGTTTGCATTCCCCTCTCATTTACCAGCACAGATGGCAGCAGAGCCAAAGACAATGATTTTGGTATTTATTTTGGCTATTTCTGCCCCCAATCTGTGGAACTCAGTATTCAGTAGTTCCAAAGCATGGTCATTTCTGAAACACTGGTTCTGAATTGCCTTTTCATAGGAGAAACATTGATTGTATAAGAAAAATTGAAAAGCTAAATATCAAACTTAAGAAATTAACTGTAATATTTAATTTTTGAAAGAGAATGCTTTGATGCCTGATTGAGTTGTTTGGAGCTAGTGTCTGGACTACAAAGAACAAACTGAAATGGAAAAAATCATCTCTCTCCACCTTATACACCAACTCACAATATTTGGGATATTTCCAACAATCCCATATATATTAAACTTCTGAATAACCTAGAACAAGGGACATAAAAACAAAATATCAGACACTAGAAACTATCTCAGGGTACCTCTTCTAAAGACTGGTCCATAGAAAGTATATCTAGCTATTCCATAGATCTTAGAAGAGACATATAACAGCCAACAAGGTTGTAGCCTTTCATGTCTGTAGAGGGGAAATCTGCACTGCCATGCCCTTCCATATTGGAATGGGCTCCAATTCCCTTTGGACAATGGAACCCAAAGACAAGACTAGATTTTCCATTTTTCATTCCATGAACCTTGAATCGAAGTGGTTTTGGAACAAGCTGATCAATTAAAAACAGTAACAGTCACCAGAATCAGATGGTATTCACCCAAGAGTTCTGAAGGAACTCAAATATGAAACTGCAGAACTACTAACTGTGGTAAAAAGAAAACGAGGACTTGTAGCACCTTAGAGACTAACAAATTTATTTGAGCATAAGCTTTCGTGAGCTACCGCTCACTTCATCGGATGCATCCATTCATCGATGTTGCATCCGATGAAGTGAGCTATAGCTCACGAAAGCTTATGTTCAAATAAATTTGTTAGTCTCTACGGTGCCACAAGTCCTCCTTTTCTTTTTGCGGATACAGACTAACACGGCTGCTACTCTGATAACTGTGATAAGTAACCTATCGCTTGAATCAGTCTCTGTACCAGATGACTTGAGGATACCCAATGTAAAACCAATTTTTTTAAAAAGCCTGCAGAGGCGATCCTGGCAATTATAGGCCAGGAAGCATAACGTCAGTACAAGGCAAATTGGCTGAAACTATAGTAAAGAACAGAATTCAGACACATAGATGAACACGACTTGTTTGGGAAGTTGGCACAGCTTTTGTAAAGGGTAATCATGTCTCAATCTACCAGAATTCTTTGAGGGGGTCAACAAACATTGGACAAGGGTGATCCAGTGCATATAGTGTACTTGGACTTTCAGAAAGCCTTTGACAAGGTCCCTCACCAAAGGCTCTTAAGCAAAGTAAGCAGTCATGTGATAAGAGGGTTGGTCCTCTCAAGGATCAGTAACTGGTTAAAAGACAGGTAACAAAGGGTAGGAATAAATGGTCAGTTTTCACAATGGACAGAGGTAAATAATGGGGTCACCCAAGGATCTGTATTGGGAACAGTGCTATTCAACATATCCATGAATAGGGATGAACAGTGAGGTGACAAAGTTTGCAGATGACACAAGTTTATTCAAGATAGTTAAGTTCAAAGCTGACTGCAAAGAGTTACAATGGGATCTTACAAAAACTGGGTGACAGGGCAACAAAATGACAAATGAAATTCAGTGTTGATAAATGCAAAATAATGCACATTGGAAAAAATCCCAACTATATATACAAAGTGATGGGGTCTAAATTAGCTGTTACCACTCAAGGAAGATCTTGGGGTCACTGTGGATAGTTCTCTGAAGACATCCACTCAATGTGAAACAACAGTTAAAAAAGCTAACAGAACATTAGGAACCATTAGGAAAGGGATAGATAATAAAACAGAAAATATAACACCACTACATAAATCCATGGTATGCCCACACCTTGAATACTACCTGTAGTTCTAGTTGCCCAATCTATATAAAAAAAAATACATTAGAACTGAAAGAAAGTACAGAGAATGGCAAGAAAAATTATTAGGGGCATGGAACATCTTCCATATGAGGAGAGGTTAAAAAGAATTTGACTGTTCAGCATAGAAAAGACGATGGTGGGGGGAGAGGGGAAGAGAGATATGATAGAGATCTGTAAAATCATGAATTGTGTGGAGAAAGTGAACAAGGAAGTGTCATTTACCCCTTCATATAACACACGAATCATGGGTCACCCAATTAAATTAATAGGCAGCAGGTTTAAAACAAACAGAAGGAAGTTACACGCACAACTTACAGTCAACCTGTGGAACTCGTTGCCAGGGGATGTTGGGAAGGCCAAAACTATAACTGAGTCCAAAAAAGAATCAGATAAGTTGATGGAGGATAGGTGCATCAATGGTTATTAGCCAAGATGGTCAGGGACACAACCCAACGTCCTGGGTGTCCCTAAGTCTCTGACTGCCAGATGCTGGGACTGGACAACAGGAGATCAATCACTCAATTGCCCTGTTCTGTTCATTCCCTCTGATGCATCTAGCATTGACCATTGTCAGAAGACAGGATACAGGGCTAGAGTGACCCTTGGTCTGAGCCAGTATGGCCATTCTTATGTTCTTAAGAAAGGCTCCAGACCAGCAGTAGCCCATTGACCAGAGTTTGAGAGACTCTTCTCGAGGGCATCTCTATGTTAATATTGGATTTTTGGGGGGTCCAGAAAAACAAATAATCCACTTCTAAACAGTGGATCAGACAAAAAGAGACCAGAGTATATACAGCCAGAGGAACTGGGAGATCATCCTCTTCATATTTCTCCTTTATAAATATGGGAATACATCTCCTTGAGGCTTAGAATCAATTTAAGATGGACTTGGATTCAGCTGGACAGCTTTATCTTCACTTGTCTCTCTCAGGTTCTACAGGACTGCGTATGGCATTTTGTCTCATTAGAGAAGAGATACCAAAGTGAAGGCTGTGGTCTTTAGTGCAGAGCCATTAACCATATCCAGTTGTTTAATGCTGGCAGAGTCATACTCCTCCTTCTCCACAAAAAATATAAAATCATCCTTGGATTTGAGGGGGAGAATGATCTTTATATGAACATTCTGTTCATTAGAAGTGTTTTTCTGTATTAAGGAGGCAGAGGACAAGATTTCTTTTTGTTTACGAAGGGAGGAAAGGCCTTGTTCAGTAACTCAGAGCACTGGTGTTAGGACAGATTTAGCTCTATTTACTCTCTGAAGCTTAATATATTCACTACCCTTCAGTGGAAAAAGAGGAAAAGCAGATAACCAGGAAATTTGACACTGATTACTCCCTCCAGCACATGCCTCTTCAACTTCCTTCTCCTTGTTACCCTGAACCTGGGCCTGTATTAGAAATGGATAGATAGGGTTGGCTGGGCCAGGATCACTCACCTCAGGTCTGGACAGGTAATGGGATGGATCTGTTTTTTCAAGATGCCCAGAGACAAAGGGTTTGTGCTAGACAGCCAGTCTGGTTGGAGAGTCGTATCTGTCTCCCAATTTTCTCTTACTAGATAATAAGGAAGATCATCAAGGAGATTGTGCCTGGTCAAATATTTGAGTTACAGCAGTCCAAATCCACGCAAATGGAGATCAGTTTCAGAATGGTGAGCATAAACAGTTTCACGTTTTGAACATTTTCTGTTTTCCTGGTAAGGTGTTCAGTCATTTTCAAAGAAAAAAACCCAAAGGCACTTGGAGGCAAAGAGAAAAGTGACCTCTTCAAACAGTTACAAGTTAACTACAAGAACTGCCAAAATCTTCAGCCTCCAATTGGCTCTAATGCTAAGAAATGATGGAAAAACTCAAATATTATTAATTGATTTCTGGGATAAAAAACAAACGCTTACTCAACATATTAATGAGGCATTTTCAGAGGAATATTTTTCTCTTATATCCAGTGTTGTCATATGTATTATGCTTTTTACACGCGCTAAACAGCTTCGAAGTGTTTCACAGACCAATAACATCACAGGATCTGCTACTAACTGATAGCTAATTTACAATACTCTGCAAATTAAAAATACAAACAAAACAACACTCCACCTGTTCTCCCCCAACAGTCATTAAGCATTTGACACCATGATAATGCACCACTGGAAAATTCACTGGCACCAATTGTAGAAATGCTGGATATGCCAGTTTTAAGGTTGACTACTTCTGTTCATAACAGTTTAAGATTTTTATAATATAAACTTAAGCTAAAGCCTAAGAGAAAGTATTTAAAAACAAAATCCATCATGGCACAAAAACACAACTGACTAAATTACTACCCTAACTCTGTAACTGTAACCCTTGTTTCTTCCTATCACCTACCTTCACTCATTTCTTATCCACATGTTGTAACATGTCTGATTTAGACTATAAATACTTCAGAGCATGTTCCATGTCTTTAAACCACACACCACACTTAAGGACTAAATTAATATCTTCATTTACATGGATTCAAGGTGAGTGAAAGGAAAAGGCCACCATTTTTGACATCTTGCCTATTTAAAAGTCAATTTTATTTAAAAATTGCTTATTTTTGAAACAAAAACACAAACATTCCTTTTTAATCAGACAAATAAAAAAGGTTAAGTATGAAAAATTCTATTTTTCATTGGTTCAAGGAGTTAAAATGCAATTATAAATAAGTGAACTTCAACAATGTTTGTGTTAATTTTTTTTTAGGAGTAAAAACCTTTGGAATAGATCTATTATGCTGTATAAGAAACAATCATACTTCAGAAGAAATAAAACATGCAGACAGAGGTAACAGTTGTAAATACTACTCATTTATGCTCAAGCTATGTGCTCAACATTGCAATGCAAGTGATCCAGATTCAGAGAGCATCACACATGGACAGTTTAAGTTTGGATAATTGCCTGGTATGTTAATATTATCCTCTGTCTTCTTTTCCTGAACTTCTAAATCCTCCTCAGGTGGATGGATTATTACTGTGGGAATAGCATCACTGGCAGGTGACACCAGCAGTTCCTTGCCCTGAAGCTGACTCGGCTGGGAACTTGTGGTTGCCAGGCGGCCGCTGCTAGGACTGGAGGGTGGTGTGTTTTGAGGGGTAGGTAGTGGGGTTGTACACCTTGAATCTGCCGGGGTTCCAGCTCTTGAAGAAGGAAGAAGGTAATGGAGAAGAAGGGACAAACGGTTTTCTCCTTTCAGGGAAATATTTGAAGCAGAGAGACCTGTTCGCAAAGAGTGGTGGGAGGCTGAAAGGCCTTCCCCTGAGATAAAACAAATAAATGAAACACAAAATGAAGTTTACAGCAGGGAAACAAGCTTTTTCTTAAAAAAGACAAATTATGCATGTACAATTTACATAGTAAAATACAATCTTTAAGAGCAAAAAGTGTCACATTCATGCAGGTGAGATAAGAGTTAAGCAAGATGCAAGAGTGAATAAGATTTTTAGATATTAGAAAAGTCAGCAGATACCTTACTGACAAGTACCAATTAGCACATAATGGGGATTTAGGAGAAAAGGATATGACCAGTAATTGCTTAAAAAAGGTCCAATAAGAATTTAGCATATGATCCTAAAATATTGACATCTAAAATAATTGTTTCACTAGATGTTAAAAAGGAAAAAAATTCAAATTCAGATATTACTATATACCATTTGTACTGGAAGCTTTTTTACTAGGCTAAGACATAATGCTACTGTAACAAGGTCAGATCAGGAGATTTTGAAGCATTTGTACCACAAATTAAATATAATTACTTGGCCTGCTGGGACAGCTTGTTCAAGTCATTTTACTTCTCTATGCCTCAGTCTCCCCATCTGTGAAATGGGGATAATGAAACTCTTTGTAAAGCACTACATAAAAGCTTGTAAAGGGAAGGAAGGAAATAGTTAATATTTGATATTTCAGTAAAACTTATTGTCGAGGACAAAGGCAGGCATCAGGTTTCCAAGTTAAAAATAACCTACTAAATCTAACCTAAAGCAGAATATCTTAAATCATTTGCATTCACTAACATTTGGTCAGGGACCAAATTTCAATCTATTAGCACTAAAAGGTGTAGTCCAACTGACATCACTCCTGTCAGTTATTTGTTCATAGCATAAGATGCTATCATATTTAGAGCCGGCCAAAACTTAATGTTGACATTTTACAATTCGTTTTCATTACATATCAGAATGAAAACACATTTTCAGAATTTTCCATGAAATGGAAGTTCCCCAAAGTTTTATTTGGGGGAAAAAAATTAAAAATCTTCATTTAAAAACAAAAAAGTTGCAACATTATTTTTACGTTTATAATTTTTGCATTATTTCATTACACCTTTGTAGTAGTGGTGGTGCATGATATGACACCATGTCAAGTCATAACACATCATCATATAACAATATAATAGTTGAAATACTCCATTTTTTAAAAAAAATTAAGGGTAGCTGCTACTTAATATAGGTTGCAGCAGCCTATTTTATGTTACTCCTCGGGGAATTCTGTGCCAAAAAATTAAAAATTCTGCAAAATTCTGCATATTTCATTTATCAAAATAACACTACATAATCATGCCAGTTTCAATTATTTTAGTAATTTATTTCAAAATACCTGTCAAAAATTACGTCTGTAACAACACAGACAAAAAAAATTTGCCCAGAAGTAGAGAATTAAAGAACCCCTACGACAACCCAGTTCCTGTTTCTCTGCCACCTCCCCCTCCCCCGAGCTCAGCTCCAGGGTGCCCCCTCTCAGCCCAGATACCCGCACCCTTCCCCTCCCCACCCAGAGCCCAGCCATGGGGCACCACCCAGCTCAGACACTCGCACCCTCACCCCACAGAGCCAAGTCACACCCCCCAGTCCAGACACTGACACCCTTCCCTCCCCCCCCGAGCTCAGCCACACACCCCAGTCCAGACACTCGTACCCTCCCCCAACCTCCGAGCTCAGCCATGGGGCCCCCGCTCCATTCCAAACACTCACACCCCCTCCCTCTCAGAGCCCAGGAATCCAGAGGGAGAAACAGCCTGATGCTGGGTCCCAGGTTTGTATGGAGTTTCCTGCATGCCGCTGCCTCCTTCCTTCAGGGTGTGCCGGGAAATGCAGCTGCCAGGAAACCTTCAGCTACCTCCCCGTCCCCCTGGCAGTGTCTTATTTGCAAGCTAGGGAGCTGGGCTCTGCTGGACCCAGCAGCTCTGCAGCCCATTTTGGTGGTGGGGGAACATTAATTCTGCACAAATTCTGCATTGCGCAGGTGTACAGAACTCCCTTGGGAGTATTACGTTCTAGATCAAAGGGTCTCCTGTTTGCGCTGGAGTGAAATGTACAAGTGTCAAACTATACTACTCCTCGATCTATTTTATTACAATCTCATTCATCTACTTAACCTCAGGTTTCTCCAAATCTTTCTCTCTCACCCTTGCCACACAATGCAGTCTCTCTTTATCTTCTTGTTTCCCCATTATTCTAAGATGGAGAATAGAGTCACATCCTTCCCTCAGAGACAAGTTTCTGGTAGGTGCCTGTTCTTCCCTACCAGGGAAGAAGATTCTAAAGAGTTCTCTATCTTCATCCCACCCTTTCCCTGGGGAAGGTGGGGTTGGGGAAGAGCATGTCTAGAGAACACTGACTGCAACTCCCCAAACGTACATGAGTAGATGCACAATGACTGGTGTTCCATCTCAGGCAGAGCAAGAATATGATGAATTTTGCTAAAGATCTGGAGGTGAAGGTATCTCTCTCTCTCAAATATTACACCATCAGGCAGGTACCAAAAAACACAGACGCATTCAGTATTATCATGTGCAGTATACAATGTATAAGGAGGACCAACATACTGAACAATCCTAACATTCTTTTGAGCAATGGAGAAGTAGTGTCCCTAAGTATACAGAAAAAACTCAAATTTAGAGGGTTTACCTGAAGAGTGCATTCTACAGACTGAATCTTATTTAAAATTATTTCATTTTCAGTATTAGAGATTTGAAATTAATCTCTAGTGAACTGCTGCTTCGGTAGCAAATTAGACTGATAAAGCACAATGTTCTATTTTGCATGTTGTAATTAAGAATCCAATGTAGTCCATAATGTGAAAAGCAACTTAATTTGTTTTCAAGACCAGGAAGATATCTTACATGGGTATTAAATTCTCTGAATACTATTTTCTAGGGATGCAGATGTATGGATTAGGCATGTGTTATTTAGACTTGGAACTCTGCAGTTTTCTTGCAAGTTTCAACACACATACTGAATAAAGCATCAGTTATTCACTGCAACTGAAGTCTGCACAATCAGTTCAAAGTTTAGGACCATTTTCTTCCTTTTAGAAACCAAGACGTGTGAAACATCCTGGCAAAAAAACTGTTTTCAGTATGTGCTAACATCAGATACTGTCCAGTTTTTCTAATCCTCAGCGTACATTAGGAAAAGAGCTAGAATATCTCTATGGCACAGATCAAACTCAGCACACACTAGCACTTAGAACAACCCAAGTAAGTACATGTTCCAAGGCAGCAGACATAACACATCTTGCACCAGAATGGTCAAGAACCCAAGTACTTTATTTTAAGGAGAGACATTAATCAGGCTCGGACGGGCCCCAATACTTCAATCCCTACTAGGCCAAAGCTCTCAAGTCAACCAGTAGATGTCGAGGTGGATGTGACTGGAAATCCAAAACAGAAGATGGAGAACTCGAGGGGGGTGGCAGAGGCCACAAAGGAAGAATAAAAGGTAAGATAAGCTGTCCTGGAGTGATAATGTTTGAACTTAGGAATTGAGTACCTGGAAAAAATGCATCAGGATGCCAGAGTGTGGTCAGAAATTAGTTATCAGCAGGAGACATGGTACATCCTGTGAAGATGTTTTTTACCTAGGTTCTACTGTACTAAACAAACCTTAGCTAGAGGTAGTTTATTATTTTGAATTTAAAAATATGAACTCCCTTTTTGGACAACTATATGAAAGCAAAACTCAAGTAAGATGAACACAATTAATACAAAATAAAAATTAAAAATTTCACTGACCATTAAGACCTTGATTAAGTCTCTAAAACAATAAATAAAAGAGACTGAATTGGAAGCTATAATCCGGTAGTCAGACTCCTTGATGCACATGAAGCTTTGCCTGGCTGAGGTAATAGGATGACTTTAAACCTTCCAAAAATATAGAATTAATTGAAACATATCCTGTGAAAGTGTTATGACCAACTGAATATATTGCTGGGCCACCCCCCCACGCAGCACACACTCCCCCTCCCCACCACCAGCAGCCCCTCAGCAGTGATTCCCCCAAGATTTAGTCAAGTGTATTTATAGTATAAATCATGAACAGGTCTCAGGCTGTGAATTTTTGTTGATTGCCCATGACCTGTCCATGACTTACTAAAAATACCCATGACTAAATCATAGCCTTATTCATAACAGACAACTAAACCATACTATAGCATAAATAAAGACAGTAAGTCAAGACATCATAGTGGTTACAAGGAGCAAAACAAGACTTTATACATGCAAAATATAGGTAAATGTCCCAACTCCACAAAAGAACCACCACACAACTTTTACATACCAAGGAGGACTCAGAAAATGTATCCACTATTATCTGCTGTCTTCTCCCGCCTCTCCCGTGTTAATATATATTTGTATCAGGTTAGAATAAATTAGATGCTACAACTTATCTCACCATTTCGTTCAAGCAAGTGAGGGTCAGAATGTTTCTTGCCTATATCTGCAAAGGACCGAACCAGGGGAATCCGACTGCTGAATTTCTTCTCGTTCTGGTGATGGTGTCTCTTGAGGAGAGCTTCTCTGACATGCTCTCTTATGGACTCATCCAGCTGACCTGAAGCAATCATGTTGTCCAACACCATATCTATCATGAGAAAAATACTAAAATCAAATCTAAGTTAAATATATGCATACCCAAGACCACCACATCAACTCACATCTGAAAAATCAGTAAAATTAATTCATGAAGAATCATGTTTATTTTCTTTGGCAAACTGTGCATCTAGATCCACTGAAAAGAAATAGCCAAGAATATTGTGGGCCAACACTTCAAATCTACGCACTTTGAGCAAATGTTTCTCTGGATCATTCAACAGTATTCTTTCCAAAGCACACAGCACTTTAAAATACAAGGCCTACAGGAATAAATAGATTTGTTAACCACTTAACAAAATATTGTCATTCATCTTTATTTCAACTTCCTACTTACTACAGCCTTCATTACAAAAAGCAGGTGTGTATTGTATTCAATGATACATCAAATAAACACCACTCTTCACTGGAAAACAGTGCAGTTGCAAAAACTACCACAAGCAAGGGCTTGATGTACAAACTGGATAGAAATCTCTGCATAGCAACCTTAATTCTGGAATTTCCTAATGTCTGAGTGCTTGATTTTTCAACTTCAGTGTTCTTTCAACATAGTTGAAATGACTAACCTAATCCTTCAAATGTCTAAACTTTCTTTTTTTAAGTTGCCCTCACCTTCAAGATTCCTTACCGGACTTTCCATTTCACATTTTTACAAAAGAGTGAGAATGACATGTAAAGTGTCGCAAAACTGGTCAATTTGCAAAATTTGGGTGGGTTTTTCGATATTTTTAATCACATGAAAATATATGATCAGCCATGTTTCCAAAATACCTCAAATATAAACTGAGGAATGAAAATCTGCCTATATGGCTGTGTAAAACAACAACCAGCATTTTCTTTTACTGACTAGTTTAAAGAATCTTGAAAGATTTCTAGGCCGACACCTTAAGTTGCACAAACTCAGTAACACAAGCCTTATCTGGAAGAAATTTGTATGAATCTGTTTTGAGCAAAATACAAAGACCTTTTTGTTACATTTTACCATTTCTAATACTTATATTGAGATCCCTAGTAAGGTTAAGAACTTACATTTATATAGTACCTGTTGTATTAAAAGATGATATAATGTTTTATAAACAAAATAAACTATGCAGGGATCACTATCTACCACAGCAACACAGTCTCCTCTGAAGATAAACACGATTACAGCACATAACACCACACACAGCAATCTATACTGGTTAAGATATGTTTCAGAGTAACAGCCGTGTTAGTCTGTATTCGCAAAAAGAAAGCTTATGCTCAAATAAATTGGTTAGTCTCTAAGGTGCCACAAGTACTCCTTTTCTGGTTAAGATATGTATCTAACTGAAAATGAAAAGGAATTGAGGTAGGCCAAATATAATTACAGAAGACACTTGGTTAACATTATAGCTTTTATAAGAAAGTTCCCTGGGATCTTTAAAATGCCCACAATGTCTGAAATTTTAGTAATAGTGTGATGCTCTGATACTCAAATGAAGTGAGTCCTATAATGTTAATTTTTTAAAAAAATAGTCTTTAGGATATACTATATATGCATCTGTTCCTCTTTCAGAGGAAAGAGAGATTAACTAATATATTATTCTTACAGGAAAATCCACTACCATAGAATATTGCCCTGAATATCCTATTAAATAAATCTGTTTTAGCAAATCTAGATTAGACAAGTAATTCATTTTAAGATTTATTTATTTATACATATAAACTGTGGAACTCATTGTAACAGGATGTCACTACGGATGAAAAATTAGCAAGGTTCAAAGGGAGATTGGACATTTATATGAACAACAAGAATATCCAGCCAGCATTGTAATAGATAATGATGAAAAAAATTGGAAGAGATTAAACCTCATGATTCAGAGTTTAAGCCAATCTCTAACTACTAGGGATTAAGAAGTTTTTTTGTACCTTTTTCCAAAGCATCGGGTGCTGACCACTGTCAGAGACAAGAAACTGGACTAGATGGACCGCGGGTATGATCCAGTATGGCAATTCTTGTGAACCTATTTGTGATCTGATATTTCTTGGTCTTAGTTTTATTCATCTAAATCTGCCCAACCAGAATGCCCCTAACACAGGAAACATTAGGTTTTGTGTGCACGTGTTAGATAGAGTGAGAGTGGCATGACCAATTTTAAAAGGTACTTCAAACTTAGATGAAGGGTATGAAAGAATGAGCAATGGTCTGAACTGCACTGCAATTACAGATCTGCAAACAGGAACAACCCTCACTCTGATCTACATACTGTACACACACCACATGCTCACAAAATAGTTTATAAGCAATAGTTTATAAGCCAAAGTTATCCCCCATCCTTTGGCTTTATTCTTAATATATGTAATGAAGTCCTGAGACAGGACTGTATTTAGAAACATAAATTTTAGTTTGAGGTGGTGGTTGTTAGGGTTTCTCTTGGCAAGATGTCCTGCCCCTCCCTATGGCTCTGCAGCCTCAGAGAGATTCTCAGCCTTTCATAGTTTTGAATAGGAACCAACGAGACCCACTAAATCTGTCTGCAACATGAGAAAACAGAACAGTTTTACACCTCCACAACAAGTCAAAGATTGATATCCAGTCACTGAGACCCTTCACTGGAACTGGAAAATAGACCTGTGTGTCCAAATATTGACAGTATTATGCATGTCTTTCAATATCTTCTAGCTCAGCTTCTTTCAGTATTTACGAACTTTTTAGAAACATGACAAATACTGAAGATGACTTGGAAAGTTCTTTTGCGCTAACATCACTGACAAATATAATCTGACAAAACAAAATCTGTAGGTTTTATTTACTTCAAAAGTGTGTACTAAATGCTCCCACTAAATAAGCTAAGAAAAGAACTCAATACAAGGAGCTAAAGAGTAAAATTTTCAGAAGCTCCTAAGTCACTTAGGAGATTTTGAGAATTCTACTGAAAACTCTTTGTCCCTCCCTCTTTTGGTACCCCATGATCCTGCTGGTCAGCAATAGGACCACTATGAGTCACACAAATGCATCACTCAGTGAAATCACAGTTACCAGGAAAATGGAATGAAACTAGCCCAAAGGATCTTAAAATAAAAGCCACTTGCTATTCTAAGTGTATATATATATATATATATGCAAAACGTTTTGAAAGCTGCTTTTACATACTCAGAATTAATTAGAGACCATTGAGGACATTCAACATGCTAAGTTAAATAACATAAGTTTTGTTTCAGCTCACCTCTTACCATTGATAAAGTGAAAGTTTAAATCAAGCTGTGCAACAATGAACTGCACTAATAGCAATAGCTAACATCAGCTGAATAGTGCTTAATAGTTTACAGCACAGTACAAATTATCCCTCAAGTATCCTGATACATATTTACATTTCACCTGTAGAGACAAGAAGATACATTTGTTGTCCAACCAAAGATTAGAACAAAGACAATTTAGGGTATGTCTAAACAGAAAGAAAAACCCGCAGCTGGCCCATGCCTGCTGACTAGGGCTCGTGGGGCTTAGATTGCAGAGCTGTTTCATTGTTGTGTATATTTCCTGGCTTGGGCTGCAGCCTGGGCTCTAGGACCCTGTGAGGTGAGAGGCACCGATAGCTCGGGCTCCAGCCTGAGCCTGGAAGTCTACACAGCAACGAAACAGCCCCACAGTCCAAACCCTACGAGCCAAAGTTGACTGGCATGGGCCAGTCACAGGTGTCTAATTACTGTGTAGACATACACAGTATGTCCCAATGGGACTCCTCATGTGAGTGAAGTTTGCAGAAACAAATCTTAAAGACAAATTGTAACTGAATATAAAGACTAAATGTAAACTGCTTTCGTGTTTTTAAGTCACAAACTAGTGTAAACTAGCAAAGATTAAGTCTTTCAAAAAAACTTTTGTTACAACCTGCTATCTCATCTAGTGTGTTTGCTCTCATGTCCAACATGACTGTCCCATTTAGAATACAGCTTCTCAGTTCAAAGAGACTGTGCAGAGACAGAGTTGCCACATAAGGTTTGCTCCATCGATCACCACCATCTTCAACATCCTCCTCAAATTTTAGCCACCTGAAATATAAATATATATTATGGCATATGTACAGATTACTACTGAAGAGACTTTTTTCTGTTTGCAGTAGGCTGCAAAACAAAAAGTATATCCACCTGCTTATATCATCTTTTATTTCTGTCTACACCCCCTTTCAGCCCCTATGCTCCATGCTCAATCCTTCTACCTTAATGCATCCTCTATCATCCATTCCCATACTTGACTCTGCTTTTTTTCATGCCACTTCTTATGTTTGAAACAACAGCCCAGATCCACAAAAGGATGTAGGTGTCACAACACTGAATACCCCAACGCCTAACTGCTAGGTGTGTAGAAAGTCACTGGAACAACAATGGGATTCACACAGCCTGAGTTTGGTGCCTAGTCTCCCCACACAATGTTTGGGGAGAGAGAGGGGCCTAAAATTGGAATTCACAAAAGCCAGCCTGCTAGACAGGAAGCTGCTTAAGCTAGCCAATGGGAAGTAGTGGGAGACCCAGGTTCAAGTCCCCGCTCAGCCTGAGGCGAATAAAGGATTTGAACAGGAGTCTCCCATCTCTCAGTACATTAACCATAGAGCTATGGGGTATCCTCATGTGGGGCCCCCTCAACCTCTCCTGCTGAAGCTTTTTCATTTTGGATAAGCAGTCATGGAGCAGGAGGACTGGACACTGTGTCTTCCAGTTACCAGATGGGTGCCCTGATCATCACAATATAGAGTCTCTCTCTCTCTCTCATCTTTCTCTAAAAAGTGAAACTCTTTCAATAGGAGAGACTGTGGAAGACCCACGTCAGAATTCCCCGTAGCCCAGTGATTAGGGTCTCCCACATTCCAGGTGAGTGCTCTAACCACTGGGCTAACAGTTATAAGGGAGGTACTACCACCAGCTGAATTCAGAATGGGGCACAATGTGGTAGGCAAACTCAGACCACACCTACTGGATCAAGTCCCACAGTAATGAGAGATGAGGGAATGAATGTTTACGTATTCTGCTTTATGGATCACGCTTGGGTTTGGGTATGAGATAGTCAGCCGGGCACCCAGAGGTGGAAACTTAGGTGCTTAAGGAAATTTCACCCTGAGAATTTAGGTGCCAAGTGAGTTTAGATACCTATAGAGTTAAGCAGCAGCTGAGCAGGGGTTTTGTGGATTGCAGCAGCACCTAAATCCAGGTGCCTAAGTACCTTAATCTAGGTGCCTAAGTACCTTCGTGGCCCAACATCTCTCTGCCCAGGTACCAAGCATGATCAACCAAGACAGAGCATTCCCACACTCAGTTAATCTTTTAACTGTATGATTTATATCCATCAAACAGAGATTGTAGGCTTTTGGAGTCAGAAACATGTCGAAAATATTTAGTTTATAAATCACTATGCATATCTATGGTACTATACTAATAAATGATACATAAACTGCAAAGTCAAGCACTCAAAAGTTAGGAAATGCCAGATTTACAGATGCTCATGCAATCTTAGTTCTGCCTCTTGGGTGTCCAAACTGTGCATTGTGGAAAAGATAGTATGCGATCACGTAATTAAAGATATCAGATACAAAAGACTATCACAATGCATATGCACAAGGAGGGGAAAATTAAGGTTGCACAGGAGAACCATAAATCTGGCATATGCTAACTTTCAAGTACTTGACTTTGCAACCTAATTAACATTTTTTTAATGTAGTTTAGTGTGTGTTATTACCTAGCTTGGGGTTCTTTTGTTTCTTGAAAGAAAAATACAATAAATTAGTATCAATGACTTCCCGTCCTTCCATTTTTGTTTACTTTTTGTCACAGCAAAAACAATACTATGTAACTAGAACATCTGTACTCACTGTCAGTTATCCCTATACTGTTTGCAACACTACATTCAATCAACTTTAGGAAATAAAGTCAGCACAGCAACAATAAAGACCTTCAAGAAATTTCCTCCAGAGGTCTGGGTATAGTTTCAAGGAGGGGCCCAGAGAATCAAACTTTCAATTTTCATTGGTGTTAATGTTAACTGGGAGGCAAATTTCCTGCTCATTGACTTGAAAATTCTAACCTAAAATTGATTTCTGAGGACAAAGTAAACAAGATCAGTGGAAAAGGTTACATGAAACAGATCTATGTTTGGTTCACCTGGCAGTTTCTTTCCATTCATATTCTTCCCCATCCTTGAAGTACAGTTCATCCATTTCAGTGAAGAGATCATGGGGAATGTGTTCTTCATCATCATCCTCAGTACCCAGAATAAACTGCACTCGTTGGGATGGGGTGTCTTGATGGAAAAAAAAATGATTTAAAAGGTAATACTTCTATTGAAATGTTAACACCTTGCAATAATTAAAACGTTATCCTCCCTCTCACAGTGGAGCGAGTGTTGGAACATGGAGTGTTGAAAATCTCTCATCAGAAGAAGATGGGAATAGTTTGCCAAATACAGGTTTCCTGTAATGGGTTTCTAAAAACAAAAGGAGGAGGATGAAAATAAGCTACTTCTATACTCTAGTTAACACACTTGTGAAATTATGACAAGAGCTTAAAAATATTTAAACTCTTGCCATAATTTCACACCTCAAAACAAACATCAACAACAAAATTGGTAACATGAAAAAAGTCAACACAAACTCAAAGGGCAAGACATCTTAGTCTCATACTTGAAAGCAAAATAGATCATATCTATTTTTTTCTCTTCAAAGAGAAGCACAATTCGACTATAGACATTAAAAAGGAAAATAAGCCCCAGACAATAAATCATGGAACTATTATAATGGTTGTCCATTTCAACAGACAGAGGTAAGGTTGCACGTGGGAGAACTTTGGTTGCTTACGTGAAAATTTTCCCTTCTTTGAAGGGATAAGTCCACAGATGCTCAGTGGGGGTCATCACCAGTCTGCAGCTCTAGGAGGCAAAATCAAAGCTGACTGGAAGGCTGGGGACTAGTCCCCCCCTTCTGGTGACTCCCCTTAGTTTCAAGATGCTGCCAAAACTAGCCCCTCTGGACCATAAAACAAAAAAAATAAATCTCTCAACCTGCACCTTGCAAAAATAATATTCAACATGAGGTGAACAAGAAAAGTTTAACCGCAAGGTAAACAGATCTGCCTTTTTCAGGGAGGGCCAGATTTGCGGACCTCTCTCTTCAATGAAAAGAACATTTTCAGGTAAGCAATCACAAATTCTCCCATCCTCTCTCAGGGTTATGTCCACAGATCTTCAGTGCAAGATTTTCTCAAAGTGAAAATTCCTAGGGAAGGAACAAAATGTCACAGAGAAAGGATTGGGCACTTACTCAGAATACTCCTTTCTCAAGAAGCTGACCAAGTGCTTCACTGATGCTACTTAGAATCAAACACATTGAGACCCAGGGTTGAGAGTTCAATCGTTGAGGGGGCCATTTAAGGATCTGGGGCAAAAATTGGGGATTGGTCCTGCTTTGAGCAGGGGGTTGGACTAGATGATCTCCTGAGGTCCCTTCCAATCTGGATATTCTATGATTCCATGATACAAGTACAGAGGCAATATTCATACCTTCAGATACAAATACAAAAATGATACACACATACAGACAGCATAATCATAACCAGCAAATTACAAGCTTTCCATAGACACCTTATTTGACCTCCTTTGTACAAGATTTAGTGGAACTACACAGACCCTCGCTAGAACACGGGGTTCGGGATCCATGCGCGGTATTGTGTTAAAGCGGGGGCCGCGTTACCATGTATCCCAATTTAAACATTTAAATTTGTGTCCATCGCTGCAACCACGCTACATGCGAATCCGTGCTCTAGCGATGTGCGCTCTAGTGAGGGTCCACTCTATCGGACCTTGGTTGCAACAATAATCTATATGGTTACAGTTCATGTCAATAACATCACACTCATTTATTGATATAACCATTAAAATCTGCTGATTTACAACTAAATAGAGCCATTATAATAGATTTGGTATATCTTTTTGCTACCTAGGATGATACACTGTAACTATATAGATCTATTTAAGCAATTATATAGCTTAGTATTTTTATTAATTTTACATTTTAGTACATTAGAAAATGGTGAAAAATATATTGCTTATTTACTAGATAGTTGACTTCTGGTTCATGACTTGTGTCAAGCTGCATTAGGATGGTAATGAGAATTTAATTAAACACACAGAAGTTAGATTTTTTTTCGACTTGATTCATTCTTTACATAGAAAAGCAGTCTTTAACTCAAAGTCTTTTGAGAGAGTCATGGATTCAACATATTTATTTTTTATTTAAATGTTTTAAAAATTATAAGACGTTTAATACAAAATATGCTACGGCCTAAATTCGGATTTCATTTTAAATAGATTTTTAAAAAGAAAAAAATCATTAAAAAAAATCCATAGTTTTTTTTAAATAAAGGTGTTTTTTTTAATCCACCTTGGTTTGGTGCCTCTATCTGCAACCCACAAGGAAGCGGAAGAGAAGGAGGTGAGAACACCGCAAAGGAGTGGCCGCTGGTGCGGGCTTTAGGGACGCAGGCATGACCTCCATCTGGCGCTCTACCCTTCTGGCGTCACTCCCTTCATGGAGATGAGGAGGAAACTTCTTGTTCCATACTCAGTTCTTTTCTCGTCATGCCTGCCTCTTTTCCTGCTGAAGCAACCCCATCCAGCCTGGGGATCAGAGCTGGCCTATTCAATCTTGCTTGGCTCCCTTTCCTGCCCAGATTGGGCTACAAGGTTCTACCCACAGAGCTTGCTGAGCCCCCTAACAGGGCATTCAATATAACTGGGGAAAAGGAGGAAAAGCAGGAGTCACAGGCCTTTCCTTTTGGCTTTGATGTTTCCTCGTCCTAGCTCTCTCTTAGAAGCCTGAAGTGGCAAACTCTTCAGAAGAGAGGTGGAGCAGAAGGAATAATCTCCACCAAAGTCAAATTTGGCCCTGGATCAGGGATTAGAGAAACTGGGTCAAACTGTTAGTCTAACATTTTTAAATTAAGTTTGGAATTTCCTTCAGAAATTTGCAGTAGGAAATTTGGATTGAGCCACTGGCCACTTTGGGGGTAGAAAAAACTTCAGGAGGTGGGACACTCCCTTGCTTTTGGTCACTCTCAGGTCACCCCAAGCAGCAGACAGGCTGAAGTACTCACTGTAATACATCTGTGGACAATACAGCACAATGTGGACCACAGCACAATGTGGCTTCCAGCACACTACTGGTGGCATTGAATGATGCAACAAGGAAGAACAACACAAGATCACAAAACCTAGAGGACTCTTGACATGTAAACAATCTATAGATTTTTATGTCAAAAAGGACCATTGGAATCATATAGTCTGACTTCCTGTATACCAAAGGAAATAGATCTTCACCCAGAGATACCTATACAGACCCAAATAACTTGTGATTTAAATAGAGCACAGCCACAAAACCTCTGCCCGCTATTAACAGTAATTACTCTTAAATTGATCCCAGATATTTTCATAGTGAAGAAAACAGAGCGAGGTTTAATAATCTAGATTAGCTATTGTTTGGGGGTTTTTCTTTAAACAACATGAAAAAGCCCCATAAGGCAGAATTTTCTTACCATATGATGGAGATTCTCGCCCATCTTCTCTATCAGTTTCTTTCTCTTTTCTTCTTCTGTGATGCCTATGTCCACGATGCCTATGACGTCGACGGCCCTCCTTTCCAAATGGGACATGTACACCAATGTACACAGCTCTGTGGCCTATCAAGTAAGTATAAAAGGGAGCAATAAAAATGTAAGAAGAACTATCCTACGCAGCCTTACAATACTATGTCAAAAACCCAAGAAACATACAAATACATAGAATCTTTACATCAGTAACACCACTCTTCATTTTCCTTCTGTCTGTTGCAGGGCTCAAAGAATTGGTGACTTAGAATCTTCCCCAGAATGGGTCACATATAGCAGTCTCTGCTCTTTCTTGCCATAATACAGAAGATCCAGTTACAGAACACATCAGCCTTTCATGTCAGAAAACTCAATCTTGATTCTCAACATTGGGATGCAGTGCTTTACACAGCTGAGGTCACTGTGCAATATGCCAGTGGTGGGGCAGAAAAGTCAGAGAACGTCATGGTGCCCGCATTTTGCCAGTTGGGATGCATCACACTAGAATCCTGGCCACAACACTCCTGAGGCAGGGCTAGTGCAAGGACTATTGGCAATGTTCCTGAACAAGCATACTGAGAGCACTTCACCAGGTATCTATTTTCCCACTCAAGATACACTGTACAAAAGGTAGTTCCATCCACTACTCAGATTTTGTAGTTAATCTTCTCTGATTGTGTCAATGCCCTGGAATTCTGAGCCCCATTTACAGTATAGCATTGGTGGTCTAACTTTCAGAAGTATCATTTAAATTAGTTACCGAAATATGGTTTTGGGAGACTAACTTTAGGCAGCCAGGTTTGACAATATCCTGCAATATCAAACAGTCAATACAAAAACTACTTTTTCTTATTCCAAAAACTTAATGAAATTTAAACAAAGTATCCTCATATCAAAGCATATTGGCCTTAAAAGGAATGAGGAAGCAAAGGAGGAAAAAAATAAATGCACTGCTATAGCATTCATTGCCAATAGCAAGTTATTTTCAAACAACTGGAAATTTTTCTTCATCTTTTCTTTTTTCCTGACTCAAAGCCCTACGTATCAAGACAATACAGGCAGCCTTGATGAAAGATGGAACTCTAAAAAATGTTATGAATACACTCTTGATATGAGACTATAATGGAATATTAACCATATGTAATAATATTTTGAACTCCTTTTGAAACAATCTAATGAAAATAGTAAAATGTAGCTAAACGCATGGGTGTTCACACAATGTTTCAGGTCTTACTATAAAAGGTACTACAGAAGATTGCCTTTACAACAGAAACAGGAAGTGATTATTCTGTTGTTGAAGATATGTAAACTCAGCAGATTAGCAGGAGCTAAAAAAATGCTATAAATATCAAATCCATTGTAAAAAAAAATCTGAAGACAAACATTTTAAATCTTTTCTTTTTACATGTTCTTATTTTACAGGAACACACCACCTTTGAGCTACAAAAACTAGGGACTGAGAGCCATACATGGAGATTTTCACTGTGCTATAGCAGTGTCCACACAGTGAGTTACCACATGGCAAAGTAATGCACGGTAGATTCACATCTTAGCTTGCCACGCAGTAACTCATTGTACACACAAGCTGGAAGTCTAGAAACCAGGAAAAAGGTGTTGGTCTGCCTTTTAAACCCTGGAGCATTAGTTATAGACTATTTAGCAAATTATTTTATGGGTACACGCTATTAAGATCATCCACTATTTTTCCTACTTCCAGTAGGATTTATCTTCTATGTTCTACACCAACTGCAGCCTTCTAAACTGCAGTCACAATCACTGAGCACAGGCATCGAAGTGTGCAAATATCTATTCATATACACAAATGCAGGGATCTGAACATGCAGACAGGCATCTGCAGAAAATGAAATTCTAAACACATGAAGTTTATTCAAAATGACTGAAGTGTCAGCTGGCTCTGATGGGAAAATAACTATTGGCAACATAATGAGGCAACAAATTTGCTTTCATGTGGATGTATTAATGCAGCTTGATACAACATGGCTCATATATAATGTCATTATGAAAACTTTTAGTTTACATTTTTAAACAGTATATACTGATCCTATGATTGTGAGCTGGCCCTCTTCTGTGTCAAAGTTAAAAAGACAACAGAACTAATAAAGTAAAATTCATTATTGCTTTATGCTTTTAGTTCAGTTGTCTTTTTTAAAAAAAAAAACCTTTGACACAGGAGATGGCCAGCACACAATCATAGGATCAGTGTATACTATTTAAAAATGTAAACTAAAGTTTTCATAATGACATTACATATGAGCCATATTAATGCATCCATGTGAAAGCAAATTTGTTGCCTCAGCTAGTGGCTTTTTATATACACAAAAAAATCATTTGTCCTGATGCTGGTAATAATGATTGTATTAATTTAAAATATCTTGTTCATTTCATTGAAAAGGTTTGTGTGCATTTGCACTTTCCTTGGAAGAATTTTTTAAAAAAGGTTTAAAAAATATTTAAAGACGTATAGTAAAATGCTTTTAAATGTGTGGCTCCCAAATATTGCCAGCCAAAATAAAAAACAAAATATTTAACTATCAACCAGTCCCATTTTTCTAAAGATTTTTTCCCACCCAAACAAATTATTTCAGTACTGTCATATTGAATATTTGTAGCAACATGATAACTTTAATGATAGCATAATGTGTTGCCATAAAACTTATAGGAAGAGCTGGTTGGAAAGTGAGCTTTAAAGAAAATTTAAACTTTTGGATGTAAAGTATTTGGGGGGGGGGGGTTAAATATGAAAAAAATTGAGAGGAGCAAATACTTTCTACTATAATTTTCATTTAGATGAAAAAACCTAATTTTCCTTCAAAAAAAGTTTCTATGAAAAAATTTCAAACAGTTACGGGGCAGGCTTTGTCCTTTAGCCATTGCCTTCAGAAGAGGGCAGTGCTGGGCTACCCAAGAGCTCTCCAGTGCTGGGGGAAATGCTCAGGCCATCTGGAGTAAATAACTATACTACCTTTGGCTACATCTACACTTGGAGCTAGAGGTGCAATTCCCAGCTCGTGTGGACACATTCACTCTAGCTTTCATTTAGCTAGCATGCTAAAAATAATAGTGTAGCTACAGTAGCATGGGAAGTGGTGGCACAGGTTAGCCACCCCGAGTAATTACTCACAGGGCCCAGGCAGGTCTGTAGTCTGGAGAGCTAACCCATCCCACCGCTCACCGCTGTCTGTGCCACTACAGCTGCACTACTGTTTTTAGAATGCTAGCTCAATGAGAGCTAGCAAGAGTACGTTTACGCAAGATGGAAATCACAGACCTAGCTCCAAGTATAGATGCAGCCTGTGTGTGGAAGCTACTAGCAGTATGCACTGTCTATTCTGTAGGCTGGTGCAGAAATGGGGCTGGTCAATGGCCACCTTCTCCCATACCCTTTGGGAAGATGCACACAGAGCAAGCAGTCCTTATGTTCTACTGATAGCAATTCTACCTGGCTCTTTTGGGATAGACACAAAGAGGAGAAACCAAAAAGCAGCAGTGTTGGCTAAACACAACATCCAAAGGGATATAGCTATGGGGGTTTTACAAGACTGAGTTGTATGGCCAATGACCGCCCTGCACCTTTAAGCAGGGGGGTGTTTGGTGGGCTGGCAAAATGAAGGCAACCGTTCTTTATGGCTGGGTAGGGGAAGGAAAGGAAGAGCGAGATGAAATGTGCTGCAATAGGGTCAGCAGGGTTGCTGACTCATCCCCTAGGAATGCAGGGTTTAAAAGGGGCAGCACTGGACCTGAAGCCTCCCTTTTACATGGAGCAGTACAAAGCAGGATCCATCCTCCCTACCCTTCATGTGGTAAAATACCAGGTTTGGTCAAGACCTGCTGTGGGCATTACACCAGCCACCCCTTTTTAGGGGGGCTGGGAAAGAATTTTTCCCTTACCACCATATTGGCTTGGGTGCAGTTGGGGTTTTTTCACCTTCCCCACAGTGAGTTCAGTTAGTGTTCTGTTCATGCATGGCATGAAGGGCAGAAGGCTATATTTCGCAACTCATTATTTAAGTGTCGAGCGGATGTCCAGTGCAGGTACTCCAGAGGAAAGGTATACAGTGACCAGATAAATGGCTTGGAAAAGGACTTTAAAAGAGGTATTCATTAAAGGAATGAATGGGGGCAGTTGGGGACTCCTATGATTGGTACGGCAGGGAGCCAACCCCCCATTCCTATAGCCCACCTTAACCCTCCTACGAGGGGGGTGGATGGTAAGGTCCTGGCAATGGATTTGCTGGAGGGACATGGATGGAAAAAGTGGGGGAGCTGGTAAAAGCCCCCCAGGTAATTACGGAAAAAACATGGGGTTACCTGCACTGTACAATTTTATCTGCCGGGTAGTCCCAGACATCTAATAATAAAGTTGCGGCCTGATTAAACCCATGTCAGGAGTCTCCTGGCCTCCTTTCGGTATAGCCAGAGAAAAGAACTCCTTCATGTCATAATGATAATGAAGTTGATTGTTGCAACCAGCAACCCAAAGTCTTTAGAAAGACTGTTTTATGAATGAATGAAGTGACTTCTTAGCAAAAAAAAAAAAAAAATCAATTACATATACAGAAGGCACTCTTCTATTCTTTAGAAAATATGTTGCTTATTTTATTTACTACAAAATCTTTGTAAGAACCTGCTGCAAGTATGTTCAAACCCAAAAGTCTGTTAAAGCCACAAAGTAAAGCAAAGTGATTCAGTGAGTTCAGTTCTAGGTAGAGAACAGCACTGAGAAAACTGTTTAAAAAATATGTAGACAGCTGATTATATCAAGTAGCATCCTACTCCCAGCTTCTTCCCTACCCAAAGATAAATGGAGAATGATTAAAGATGAAAAGGTAAAGTTTCAATGCATGTGATAAACTCAGTTTCCAACAAGAAAAAAAAAACTGGTTGCTCAGTATTATCTCCTCCAACCAATTGAATAAGGAGGGACACACTTACCTGTATCTCCTCAAAGAGATGTTGGAAAGTAATTTATTACAACAGCTCAGAAGGGGGAGAAATAGGAGTAACTGTGAAGAATTTAAGAGTCTGAAGTTAAATTACTTGCATGAATACATTCACCTATAGGCAATTACAAATTTAAAACCAACAGTTCGGGTAGGAGTACAAAGATATAATTGAATTATTATATGACCTTCAAACCTCCACTCATACATACACCTGTACACAGTATTGCTGATCCCATCCAAGCTTGTTACGGAATTAGCTTAAACCAATAATCAACAGAATTAGTAGAGCGCATGACACTAAATTTAGTATACAAAACTCCAGAGATAATTGTTCATTTTAATCTAACATGACTTTATCCAAGCTTAGATGCTGAAATCTTCCAGTGGTATTGAGTACTTACGGTCATTATTAGTATGAATCAATTCAAACATATTTCAGAAGTTTGCTAAATGTTATCACATACTTCTCATAGGCTAAAAAAAATCAGTTTGCATAAAATAAAAATCTCACAGTTCAATTACTAATACATACATAACACAAAAGTCATGGCAAAAAAATAAACTAATCTATTTGTGGTGTTGTCCAAAGCCACTAGCAGAGAAAAGCTTAAAGTTGTAATAGAAAATATGTGCTTTCCTCGAGCAATTAGTTTGATAACTAAGAGTTTTACACATCGCATATTAGGCCCATATACCCTGATACTAAAAAAGTTAGCATGGTATGGTTAAAAAAAATAGGCAGTTTTACACTGAAGTTGGTATACATACAAAAAGAAATATTACCATTAAAAGCACTTAGCAGTATGAAAGAATAGTATTACAAGGCTGATTTTGAACTAATGTAGTATTTTATATGATGTACATTTATTTAAGAAACTACATGAATATTCAATTCAACTAACACAGCGCTCCCCAAAATAGCCGATGGATCCCCTGGGGAAGTACTACACTAGTCTAGAGAGGCACAGAGTAGGCACAAGTTGGAGTCAGGGTAAGGAAAGCTGCAGGCCCTCTGATGCACTCCAACTCACCACTACAAATATGCTAGCATGGGAAGTTTTTGAAACCTACCTTTCACTTCATGCTCTTTCACTGGTGGTCCCCAGTACATCTAATCACAGGAGACGCTCATACATGCAGGACGACTACAGGCTCACCAACCTAGGCTTTGGGGCACTTCTCTGACAACACAACTTTGAGCAGCTAGAAGGAACAGACAGGGGATGCAGCAAAAAACTACAACAAAAGTGAATAAAAACGGGGGGAAAGTCAAAAACAAGGAGAGAAAGGAAACTAGATGGAGACAGAATAAGAAGATAGGCAAAAAAGTGGACAGAAAAGTAAATACTGAGCTCCAAGTACAGATGTCCAATTTTTTCCTGCAACAGTAGCATTGGGAACGGTGATCTCATGCCATGAAACTCTAGTTATAAAACTGAGTTTTAAGTCTTACATAAGAACAGTCATACTGGATCAGAGCAATGGTCCATCTAGCCCAATATGCTGTCTTCTGACAGCAGCCAATGGCAGGTGCTTCACATGGAATCAACAGAAAGGCAATCATTGAATGATCCATCCTGTCATCCACTCCCAGCCTCTAGCGATCAGAGACTAGGGGCACACAGACAATGGGGTTGCATCCCTGACCATCTTGGCTTATAACCATTGTTGGACCTATCCTTCACAAACTTATCTAATTTCTTTTTGGAACACTGTTATACTTTTGGCCTTCACATCATCCTCTGACAGAGACTTCCACAGGTCAACTGTGTATTGTGTGAAGAAATACTTCCTCTTTTGTTTGGTTTTAAATCTGCTGCCTATTAATATCATTGCACTTTGGCTGGGGTCCTACAGGTCAGCATTTTCAACCTCTGTTTGTGGCCAAATAACTTGAGTAATTGTTAAAGGTAGTTTTGGTGTATTAAGTTACAGCCAGTTCTCTTTCACAATAGGTATGACTTGTATTTATTGGCCAAAGGTTTCAGTATTATAAAAAGACAAGTATGTCAGCCACTTTAGCCAAAAAAAGCTTTTCAAGCTTCTCATGTCTCGATTATTGCAACATCCTTCTCTTTGGCCTTGACAAATGTAATCTTGTCCCAAACAAATCCATTCAGAATGCTGCTGCTAAGATCATTTTCCTAGCCCATCGCTTTAACCATTCCATACCTCTCTTTGCATCCCTCCACTCGCTCCTCCTCTATTGTATACAACCTGAGCTGCTTGTATCCACTTTCAAGGCCTTTCACAGTCAATCCTCAACCTCACCTATCCTTTCTCATTCTACTATTGAGCTGTTGATACTTGCCTCTGATCATCCACTTTTTAAAATGTTCAAACAAGCATCTTCATACTTTCTCCCATGATGCCCCACAGGCTTGGGGGGACCTCCCTGTAAACATCCACAAAGCTACCTCATTATTCACCTTCAAATCCTTACTTAAAACTCTCCTTTGCAGGGATGCCTATAAAGAACTTGACAACAGTTAGGCAGCTGGTGTGCTAAGACTACTGCTTATCATGACTATCTCATTGTTTCCTTGTACGCCCGCTGGTCTCTCTCTATGCATCGGTTGCCTCTTGTCTTATTCGTAGATTGTAAACTCCTTGGAGCAGGGACCTTCTTTTCTTTCTTTCTTTGTACAGTGCCTAGTACAATGTGCTATGACTTGCCCATGACTAGACTTCCTACGCACTATGTTAATAGCAGTAATTTACCTTAAAACAACTCTGAAAGATTTTCATCTCTCTCAAGCATAGCTTCTGCCTCATGGTTTTATTTTGCATTAAATCTTTTGGCTTTAATCTGCAGTACTTAAAGTGTTATTTGCTTTTAAGTTTTAAAATCAACTTTGCCTTAAGAATTACTAAGAACCACTGACTGTGATATAGCTGGCATAGAAATTTCCCAAAATGGATTTTTGGAGACTGGTCTAAGTTGTCATCTGCCACAGATATGCTCGTGCAATGATTCTAATAGGAGTTCAACATCTCAACTAACTTATTTTCTTATTTTCTCTCTATGCCTATACTGTAGTGAGTCAGGCTTTGTTTCTTGTAATAGAATAAACTTCCTTGCTCTTAAAACATCTTAACTCATACAAGTTGGTGTTCAGTTCAGCACAGGTTTGACTTCTAGCTCTATACAAACAGTAGTGACAGATGTTAAGGAAATGTTTATTCTGTCTCTATTCATCTCCTGTCCTGTTAAAAGAATCTTCTGCTTGGAAAAAAGATGGTTTATAAGCAGGCCTCCTATCTTAAAATTAATTAGAGAAAGGAAAAGAAGAAGTACTTATAAGTTCGTGTTTGCAGGTCAAACTCACTGAAGTATAAAACTAATAACTACAACCCAGAAACAGAATGTAATTTTATGTGAACTGAAATAATTGCAACAAGTCCCTTCTCTCCACTTTAGAAGTGTATTTTCCTCTCCAAACAAGGGACTTTTTTTATTAACTGGAATGAAGTATCACATGAATTCCTGTATATTATGCAGGACTGGTTTTTACAAGTGAAAGGAGTGCAATGAAAGTATGTTTATACCTTTTTATCTAGCCAAGGATTCCATTTTCAAAGTGTTTGTAGCATTTATAGCCCCAATCTGTGTACGAGTTCTTTAGGCTACGTCTACACTACAAGCTAAGGGTGCAATTCCCAGCAACAGACAAAAGTGATCTGCCACTCTATCATGTTACACAGGTCACCAGCTATTGATACAGTTAGTCAGAGTTTTTGATATTCCAAACTGTTCCTTAGCTGTTGAGCTCGTTCTTTAACGACAGGGTTCTCAAGGTCAGGAAGAGCACTTTTTATTATCATGGAGAAGTCTCCCTTACAGAGTGTTGCAAAGATTTATTTTGAAAATCAGGGAACACAACATGTACAAAAGATTTCTAGGGCTTATAAAAAAGGGCATGAACTGACACAACCAGAATACTGACTGACATTTGCCTTGATGGCTACGTTACTTTTGAGCCTCTAACTAGGAGAAATCGAGAGATCTGGAAAACTTGTTTCTTAATTTTAAATGAGGAAGAGTTTGCTTCAGCTCACTTCTAATAAGGCTACATTTGCTAGAAGTTCAAAACATGGAATTTTAGCCAATTTGAGTAATATAAAACTTTGTTTTTCAAGAGCTGAGGTCACCTCATGAGATCGTTCTGAAATTTAGCAGTAACTATGGATAACTCTCTGAAATATGGAGTTCCAATATTACACTGATGTGACAATCATATCTGGAAAATCCATCCTTTAGCATTAATCCTGTCAGTCATTTATGCCTTAGTCAATTTAGTATCAGTATTCAGGTTCTGCCTAAGCTAGCTCCCACTGACTCCTTGGGCTTCCTTGAATATTGTAGTTAAGGTTGGCTAACGCTTCCCATTATAAGACCCTGTACTGCAGCTACTTATAAAACTTTTAAAACTCTGCCAAAATTTAGCCATTTAGGATGAAGTTCTCCATGCAGGATGTGTGCCTCAGCCTGAATTTTTAAATTCTTACAACTGTGTAGTTAAGTTAGAAGCTCTAGCATCTCCATGCTTTGGCGTAAGGACTTGAAATCTGGCAGAGGACCAGCCTACTGTCAGATGTGCTTTGACATTCCATGTAAAAAATTCCATATTTGGTCAAGTTATAAACATTTCTTTAAAAAAAAAAAATCTCTGTTCACATGTAACGGTCCCTTGGGTGCAACCTGAACTGCTGTGTCCCCTAACCGTCTAGCCTGAGGTGCCTTTTACAATGCTTTCAGAAAAAAACACTCCTGGCCTGCTCATGCACAGCCACTAGCACAAACATCACTCCCAGATGTTTACATGAATACTGTCCCAGCCATTCATGAACAGGGCGACACCCGCATATCCCTCAGTCCCAGGCTTGCCCCACAGAAATGTGCATGCGTCTTGTACTGTTCAGTAGCCCACTGGACTGTACAAGCTCATAATTAGCTCATCATTTCAACACAGGGAAATGAATATGCACCAGACTTATTGTCTCAAGTGGAGGCTTCCCATAGACTTCAAACACACACACTAGTTTAGATAAAACAGTAAAACAAGTTTATTAAATAGAGAAAGATAGATTTTTAAGTGATAAGTCATAAGGCATAAAAATCAGAGCTGGTTACAAAAGAAAAAAATATAAACATGCAAGTTAATTCCTAAACTTTACCAAGGCCAATAAGCAAAAAAGGCTTTTCTTGCCCAAAAGCAGTCCTTGACCCCTCCCTGGTTCCAAAAGCTTCCTTTGTTCTTTCTAACTTAAGCAGAGATGGGAGCAGGGGGGGAAAGAGATGTGAGTAGGTCATTGTCCCTCCTTTTTATACTTTGACCCTTTTTACTGGAAAAGTTTTTGCTGGGTCATGGGGGTCAGGAAAATCTATGGCATAGGTGAGCTAACAACTGCCCTTAAGGTGAATTGTAAATTTCTTTTTTACAACCCTGCTGTTGATGAATCTCCAATTAAGCAGGTAATGCCTGTTAGCACCTAACTCACATGCCAGCGTGCCTTTATCTTTGAGAAAATGGTGTGAGGGCTTTACTGAAATATGCTGCAGCTCTGAGTAACAATCATAGTAAATCTCATCGCTCCATATACAATGTTGATACACACATTTTTAACAGGACAATGATGGTCAGTAGATTATGAGTTTCAAATGATACCTCACAAGGCATAAGTTGTACAAAATATAACCAAAATATAAAGTGGTGAATCTGGGGTACAGGTTGTAACATGGGGTACTGTGTGTTACAATATATACTCAGACTTCAACCGTGGCTGCTAAATTCTTTGAAAATACCATCTGTCCTGGGCACATCCAACCTAGTGCTACAAGGCTTGAACAGGACTGTTCCTGCAATCGCTGCTGCCTAGGGACACTGTGGTGCTGGGAACTGGAACTGAGAGTGGGGAGACTGAGAACACATGACACACAAAGCTACTCTGGCACCCTGGAGGAAGTCACCTGATTCAGATGCTTAGAGCTGAGGAACTGGGGGGTGGGGTAGGTAGAAGGAGTAGACTAAGACTAGCCTTTGGAGGAAGGGACTGGGTAAGGATGACACTTGTACTGGCTGGACAAGGCCGGGGAGGAAATGGAATGGCGGGGGGGTGGGTGGAGAAGTCAGATTAGAGAAGGAATTTGGAGGAGGGAGATTAAAAGATTGGAACTATCTGAACAAGGAGACTGAGTGTCATGGAGTGAATGGGACAAGGAACCTCAATAAACAGACTGGGACTTGGTAAGGAGCCTGGAGAGAAAGAAGAGGCTGGGCAAGGAGAGAAAAAGCACATGGAGACTTTGACAAGGAGCCAGAAAGATGGGGGAATGGTACTGAAAAGAGACAGGACTAGCACATGGACTATCCAGAGAAGGACACAGGCAGAAGGGGTCAGGCCTTGGGGGAACAGTAGTAAATGACTCTAGCCACCCTTAAGTCATACCCTCTCAAGAACACAGAACTGAACCCAAGATTCCTGACCCGCAACTTTCCTCTGCTCTTAGCAAGCATTTGTGAAACCCACTGGCAAATTGTGTCATTTCCCCTCTAGTGGCAGGTCCACATAGGATAAACTGCTACCAACATCACTATCATCTTAGGTGAAATAGCAGAGGTGGTGTAGTGGATATAAAGGTTCCAACCTTGCTGATGACCCACGTAGGGGACAGCATGATTGCCTATGCCATTATATGTTTTTTCCAGGGTGGGGTTTGGGTTGGTTTTTTTTTTTTTTTTTTTTTTAAGGTTAGGAAGTTATACATTGACAAAAAAGAAAACTACATTAAGAAGTACATAAGTTAAAGCAAAGCACTAAAAGGAAATGCCAAAACTAAGGTGACCTGTGCAACCTTAACTCAGCCCCTCAAGTTGTATGTACTGATAATGTCTTTAGTCACATTATCACATACTATTTTTTCCATGGAAATCTTGTTTCATTCAGTGCAGAGGATGGGCCCTGTGCATCGGATTAATAAGGGCTGTGTAGTGAAGGAGGCTGTTGTCTGCAGTACCCCTGACTCATTTGATGGAGAAGTTTGAAGGTGTATAATTAATGAGGCAGGGGACTGCAGGAAGAAGAGGGATGGTCTCATGGTTAAAGCAGCTGAGCACTGCCCTGGAGACTTGATTTCTATCCCTGAAACAGAGTTCCTATGTGATTCTAAGCAAGTCCCTTAAAACAAACTTTTCACAGGTGGCCAGTACCTGGTCCTGAGCATTCAGAGCTCCAGTTGAAGTCAATGGGAGTTGTGCTTTAAAAATATGAAATGCTAAGTATTCTGAAAAATGAGTCCCTAAGTGCCTCAAATTGGGCATCCACAGTTAGTGGATACTTTTGACCTTATTCTGTGCCTTAGTTCTCCATCTGTAAAATTGGAGTTAGTGCCACCCCCTAATTTCACATGGGTGTTGTGAAAATAAAGCTGATAATGTTTGTGAAGCACTCAGCTGCTACAAGTGCCATAGAAAGCCCATGAGGAAATTATTAATTCTGACTTCAGAGCAGAATCTGAATAGGAGGATATGAAGATCAGACAAAAATATCGAATAGCTGCTCACTAAGTGAGCACTGGCCATTCTGTACACTAAAAGAGGCAGAGCTCAAGTGGGGAAAAATAGTGTGCAATCATGTAATTCAAGACTATCATAATGCATACATACAAGCATGCCTTATTTCTAACTTTCATTAACTTTTAAGTCCTTGATTTTGCAACCTTAAAAGTTTTAAATTATTTTTTGTCTAATTTATACAGACGCTAAAAAGGTTGCTAAGCATAGCTATCAGTCTCATTTGCTTTAAGTGTGAAGAATTCTAATGTGCACAGGCTGCTAGTATGATCATAGATACAATCAATGTTTTGCTGAAGTTCTACAAAACTCTTAATCTAGGCCCAAAACACCTGAGTGATCATAGTGCCTCCAGGCAAGTCAATCTCAGCCACATTGCTGTTCTTCTCTATTTCATGGGAATTGGGCCTGTGGCCAGGCCTTCTCAGTTCAGAGATCTTCATGTATAGAGCCTCCTCTTAGAGATGTCTGCCAGAGTTCCTCAGGGGTCATCCTCAAGAATTACTGTAAGACCTCAGGTTTCAGAGTAGCAGCCGTGTTAGTCTGTATTCGCAAAAAGAAAAGGAGTACTAGTGGCACCTTAGAGACTAACCAATTTATTTGAGCATTAGCTTTTATGAGCTACAGCTAAGAAGTGGGGGTTTTTTTACCCACGAAAGCTTATGCCCAAATAAATCTGTCAGTCTTTAAGGTGCCACCAGACTCCTCGTTATGTGAATGTAAATCCCCTATCTTATTTGCTTTCTTACTTTGTTTACTTTCGCTTAGGGAACCTTGATTTCTTTCTCTGTGACTCATTAGATCTCTGTGATGAGTATTGAGGTATGTACTGTGATGACCGGGGCTGAACGGCAGCTGAAGGCTGTATTTTTATCTTGTAGGCTGGTATGTATATCCCTAGGGAATGAAGGGTCACCCGAGAATCTTTCAAATGTGTGAAGGGACACACCTTTTTGGCAAACAGCTTCGTTCCCTCAAAGGGAAAGTCCTCCACCATGGTTTGGATCTCTTTAGAGAAGTCGGACAACTGTAGCCACTAAGCCCTTCTCATAACACAACCATGGAAATTGAATGTGCCGCCATGTCTGCCACATCTAATTCAGACTGGAGAGGCTTTTTCACCAACTGGTCCTCATTAATTGTGGCCATAAACTGGTCTCTGTGGGAGTCTGGGAGCTGATCAATAAAGGAACCTAGCTTAACATTGTTCTGGTAGTCATATACCAGGCCTTATTGGCCAAAATTAGCCAATCAGAACTGAAGAGTAGCTGATTAATACTTTTCTGCCGAACAGGTCCAAGCATTTTTCGGTCATATGGGGTGGATTTAAACTGGTATTTGCAAGTCCCTAGAATTAACCACATCCACAATGATAGAATTTAGAGGTGGGTGGGAAATAAAATGCATTTTGTGCAGGAGAAGGGCATGGAATTTTTAGTCTGCCCACTCGCATGTCAGCGGGATGGATGCAGGAGTCTGCCATATAACTCTGGCAAGATCCAACAGTGCCTCATTAACGGGAAGAACATCCACCAGTTTGTGGTAAGGCTCAGTCACTTCGTTCAGCTGTATTTGCAGGGCATCTGCCACTCTCTGAGCTGAGTCCTAAATTATTTAAAATCATCCACTATGGATAGTGGAGAGGGCATCACCGCATCATCAGGTTAGGATGATGAGAGATGAGCTTGAGGGGTGCCTTCCCTTTCAGCCTCAACTTCAACTTCCTCCCCCAGTTGCTTAGGAGGTTCTGAACTCTTTGATGCCGCAGCTGAAAGAGGGTGTGTCCTTGCCACACTAGGGGCCTGGGAGGCTTGTTGCCTTTGAGCCTGCCTGGGGCCCCAGTACAGCCATTGAGAATATGTGGCTGGCAGTCGTATCATAGTTGCCCAAACCATAGAGATTGAGGGGCGGGATGACGTAAGCCTGGTATCCATAATGAAATTGGGACCCATATGGCAGGTAGGACGAGCGGTGGGAACCTATATCTTCTCACTCACTATCTGACTCTGGTCTGATGAGAAGAAAAGTGGTGCATGACATGGATATCTCATGGAGTCTAATGCTCTGGGAGAACTTGGCACCGGAACCCTGGTACTGAGTAGTGGCGAGTCCAGCACTTTGGACACCAAGAGATCAGTTGCGCAGTGGAAATTCGATGGTGCGGACAAGGTTGATGCCACTGGTTGTTGGTGCCAAGAGGCTTGTACTGACTGAGTCAGAGATGTGGACCTAGTCATATGGTTGGTGCCACGCACATTTGGGTTGGTGCCGGTGACAGCATCAATGTAGCCTTCCTCAGGGCAAATCTTCCATGCTTTTCATGCCCCCCGCGGTACTGGTACTTCTTTGCCAATGCCCATCGGGTCTTTGAACAGACTGATTTGCTCTGTTGGCTCAGTACCGCGCCTGCCCTCTAGATGGCTTCAGTGCTGTTGGTACCAATGACACCAATGGAGCCAGAAATCATTTCTGGCTCGATCAGGGCTCATTACGAGGACTCAGACATTTTCTTAGCGGTCTTGAATGAGTGACTCATCTCCTTGGGATCTCTCGCCTTCAACATAGAAGGTTGCGGTGATGGCTCTCATCAGGACTCTGGGGGCTGAAGGGCTGATTCCAGGAGCAGGAGTTTAAGCATTAACTCTGTCCTTCCTGGATCTGCTTTTAACTGCTGTCACCAACCACACTTCTTTGGATTGTGCTTTTTCCTCCAGGTAACGAACGCACTGCAAATGTCCATCTCTCACTGGGGTGGATTCTTTTCAGCTATGGCACTTTTTGAAGCCTGAAAAGCCAAGCATACCCTTGTCCAACTGGGTCGCTCTCTCTCACCCCCCACACCGGGGTTGGCAGGAGGCAACCATTTTCTACTTCCCCCCCGCCCCCACTTTTCTTTTTTTGGCACTGGGCAACTAAAAACAAACAAGGTACTAAAAGAAAAAGGTTGCAAGGGAAGCTAAAATTTGCAAAATATAGGGAGTTAACAATTCATGACTGGACAGCTCTTAGCTCAGGCTCTAATCAGGGGTGGTTGAGAAGGAACTGAGGAGGAAATGCCTACTCACACTGGCTAGCCTCATGGCAGGCGGGAGCCATGAGTTCGAGGGAGGGACAGACTGCTATTGAAATTCTCTGATCCGCAGTGTGGGGGGCGCACACACCTACAGTGGAGCACCCATCGGGACACTACTCCAAAAAAACAAAAAAAAACAAAAAAAAAAACACACACTTATTTTATTGAGGTAGTGCACAACAGCACCAGTTAGGAGCAGGGTATTATTGTGCTGGTATATATGTACATATTGCATCAGTCTCAAAAATCTTGTAAAGATAAAACTTGGCTTTTGATTTTGCCATTATGTTGTTTAACCCCAGTCTGAGCAGATCTAGGACACTGTAGATCTGTGCCCTGTTTGTGCCCTGTGTGAGCACTAGTGCTTACACAATTGCTACCACTGGTGAATTGTACCAGTGGAGATTCTTTAAAATATTAGTATAGACATTGTTACAGAATGCATAAACTGTTTTAGCAACTTTCTAACCTGAACATTGCTATCACTTAAAAGATGCCAATGTGGTTTACTCAGCCACCGTATACAAGCCGTCCATATCTGCTTCCCCACTTCATCCAAGACCTCATTTTCTATTGCTTTTTCTCTCCGTGAGCATCTTATCACAGAGTAACAAAACTAATATCAAGCTGCATACAAATCTGTGGTACCAAGAGCACTGAGTAACCTACAGTGTAGAAGACACTGTGCTGACACCAAAGAATAAGTATCAGCCCCACAGACTTTACTTTGTTTAGGCCTCCTTCAGTGCTTAAATATCAAAATGAAAGGGCTCTCAGAGGGCACTAGCAGTAACCTGTGTACACAAGAGCACTGGATGCTTGTTGACAGAGAGAGAGAGATGAAGGCTATAATACAGCAAGTATATTATAAGTGAATTAACACTTTTCTGGAGAAGTTCCAAATTCCTTGAACTCCATACTTGACCCCTCAGTAAGCAGGAAAAATAGTTGGTACAGGAAGAACGAAGAAATAGTAACAGAATTTAAAACATTTATTTTCGGGATGTTCTGTACTTGCATTAAGGATAGTACTTATTATAGCTACAGAAATAAATTTCTCCAGCAAGACAAAGTAATGAAAGATTTAATACCCAATATTTTCTAAGGGTGTTGCCCATTTACCACTGACAATTCCACTGACGCCCATTTAATATTTTACCACATTAAACTATAGGAATTTACTCATCTCCCTAATCCACTGTAGTTGATCAGAGTCTGCAGGTTCACCTGAGTTTAAAGTAAAAACAGCTGGCATCCAAAGAAACTCTTGCTGCTGAGTTTTTACACTTGCAGAAAGCAGGCCTTCTGTAAATTGTGCACTGAACAGGTCATACTGGTAGTTATTTACAGATATTTTCTCCTCTCCCACATTAAGGAAGCTGCTTGTCAGAAGAAAACCCTCTTGAAGATTTTTCAATGTCAAAGTAAAACATATGTAGCTTCTCTCCCCATTCCACCTTTTAAAATAATTTATTTGCTTTCAGATATTTAAGTAGTTTGAAAAAAAGAAACCTAGCCATGTATATTGAGATGCAGCATACCTCCATCTAGATGTGAAGATTTAGTCAGCTGCTATTTACTTACAGCTGACAATATGTTATATAAAAAAAAAAGATAAAGCTTTAAAGGTAATCCCTGTGATTTTGCAGTTTTCAAAATTCGCTTCAATCCCGTCCCCTCTTCCACAAGGAAGGAAAACCTGCTCCAAGATATAGGACTATACTCAGTGTTGTGAGGGGGACTGCTCTATCCCTGCTCAGCCCTTTTGTCTTTGGCCTACCACAGCATTGCTGTGGTCACTGAACATTACTGTCCCTATTGAAGGATAGAAGTCTTGCTCCACATTGGCCTGAACTCTGCCCCGTTAAATTTTTTTGCCAACTAAGCCAAACACAGAGGAAAGGAAAAGAGCAACTTGAAATCTGTTTCCTCCACAAAGGGTGGTGGCGAGTCAGCTACTCTAGCAGTTCTGCAAAGGCAGTGAAGTAGTAACAGGTGACCCATTCTGGGAAAATACTACTACTTTCACCTTTATAAGGATCTAAAAGCACCTTGCAAACATTTATTAAGCCTCATAATGCCTTATGAGATGGGCAAGTATTATTCCCGTTTTGCGATGAAGAAAGAATCAGATGTTAAACAATTTTCTAAAGGTCATAGACAGAGTCTGTGGCAGAGGTAAAAAACAGAACCCTGACATCCAAGCTAGCCTAGAGGACTCAATCTAATAAATTATTTCAACACTAAGGCTGTTTTCTTAACCAAAAAAGGTGCAATTTCCAGAAATGTTTTAAATATATGTATTATGGCAGTTGTAAAGAAAGATTTCGTTTAAAAAAAATAAAGGAAATTGCTTAGTGCTGCTGTTCATTGCTCTCCATATACGTGCATGTTAACGAGAGCCGTGCAGTGAAGGGAAACTTCTCATGCTGTAAAGTTATATTAAGATTTTAAAAACCACTTACTCTCTAGTTCTTCTTTCTCAAAGTTTGTGTTGACAGTAGAGCTAGTTTTGCCCATATCCACAACAGCTTCTTCATCGTGACCCTAAAGAAACAAAAACACAATATGGATATGATTCACTTTCGATAACCCAACCAGAAATCCAAACTCATTTCTATCATAACAGGTTACACTCATACATACAATTTATAAAGACAGCTGATATCAAATTCCTGCTTCAGAAGTTGTTTTACATCCATTTTCTGATATAATAATAAAATAAAAGTCCAACTCCTTGGAGAAGGAAGAGGAGTTATATGTAGAAATATCTTTTCATTTTCTGTGAAAAAAATCCTTTTACTACTGAAGGAAATTATTCTGCTTGTAGGAAGTATCACTACGATGAAAACTAGGAATCCTATTCATCATTAAAACAACTGAAGTTATCTAGTAGTAAAGGGGAGCTTACAAAACATTTAATTTAGACTGAGAGGACCCATACCCTGTACCTTTTGTACATATACATTTATCCTTTGGCTGAATGCGTTTCTCATGACAAAACAAAAATGGATCCAGCTGTCCTGACAACAGCACAAAAAACTTTAGAGCTCAGTATTGGCGAACGCCACATTAAATTAAATAGGATAGATTAGGGATGCAGCACAGGTGACTTATTTGTATTATAGTAGCTCCTAGGAGCTCCACTCCGTGACCAGAAGGCCATTGCACTACGTGCTGTACAAACACAAAACAAGATGACAGTCATTGGTACGAAGAATTTACAATCTAAGTAGAAAACAAGAAGAGTTATATACGGATAGATGGGGGCAGTACAAGGAAACAATGAGATTGTAGTGATCAACATACTAGGCAGTGGGCTCAGCACACCAACAGACTAACCGTTGTCAAGTTTTCTGTAAGTATCATAACCAAGGAGAGTTTTAAGGAGGGATTTGAAGGTAGATAATGAGGTAGCTTTGCAGATGTTTATGGGGAGCTTCTCGTAAGCATGAAGGAGAATATATAAAGGTGCTTGTTAAAATTTCAAACAAGTGAGTGATGACAGCTGACATGTGGCTAATCAGAGGCAGGAGTCGGCCTTTTCCTGTTGAACAAAAGACAGGTAGAGGAGGTATAGGGTGTTAAGGCCTTAAATGGGAAGGCCAATAGCTTATGATTCCAGGTCACAGTGCCTCTAAAATGCATTGCAATATTGTTGAGCTGGCAGGCAGAAATATCAGACTGTCTTCATAAAATGCTAGGCCAAAAAGCTTAAAATAGTTCAGAAAGAGTTTAAATTCTCCAGACAATTGGGCGGTGGAGCTGGGAGAGAGGTAACATGGGAAGTGTTCAAATTCACAGAATAACTGGATTTTTTTCAAGGTTCTAGATTGCTGCTCCTCAAGAAATAAACATTAAAGTTTAAGGATAAAAGATACTGACAAGAAGTTTACATTCAACAGTGGAAGAAGCCCACCTAAATAAGATAACCTGTGCTGGTTTATTAAAAGACTTAGCCCTGGTCTACACTACAGGGTAAGGTCGAATTTAGCCGTGTTAAATCAATTTTATAATGAACGTGTCTACACAACCAACCCCATTCAGTCGACCTAAAGGACTCTTAAAATCTACTTCTGTACTCCTCCCCGGCGAGGGGAGTGGCACTAAAATTGACCTTGCTGGGTCGAATTTGGGGTAGTGCGGATGCAAATTGACGTTATTGGCCTCCGTGAGCTATCCCAGAGTGCTCCAATGTGACCGCTCTGGACAGCACTTTCAACTCCGATGCACTAGCCAGGTACACAGGAAAAGCCCTGGGAAATTTTGAATTTCATTTCCTGTTTGGTCAGCGTGGAGAATTCAGCAGCACAGGTGACCAGGCAGTCCCCCTAGAATCGCAAGAGAGCTCAAGCATGGAGCAAACAGGAGACAATGGATCAGATTCCTGTATGGAGAGAAGAAGCTGTGCAGGCAGAACTCCAATCAAAGAAGAAATGCTAATATATATACCAAAATCGCACAGGGCACGATGAACAGAGGTTACAACAGGGACACACAGCAGTGCCGCGTGAAAGTCAAGGAGCTCAGGCAAGCCTACCAAAAGACAAAGGAGGCAAACGGTCGCTCTGGGTCAGAGCCACATACATGCCGCTTCTATGATCAGCTGCATGGCATTCTAGGGGGGACCCCTACCACTACCGCACCACTGTCCGTGGACACCTGCAAGGGGGGAAGTCTCACGCAGCACAGAGGAGGATTTTGTGGATGAGGAAAAGGAGAAGGAAAAGGCTTCTCCATGATGGTGGAGTGTGCAGTAATTGGAGGAGCAGGCACCTTCGCCAGGTTATAGCACTCCCTGATGCAGGACGTGATCCATGATGAAATTCACTTTGAAGAGGCAGGAAGACCTTTCATCCTGTCCACCACAAATAACTGGACCGACTCTTAGAATGGCTTCGTTCCCTCAGTGTAGAAGGCCAGTGTTCTGCAGACATCCAATGAGTGAATCCCTTTGCTCCCTGCCACTCCAAGGAGACTTAGGATGGAATACTGGGAGGAAGATGTCCTGGTTAATGTGAAACTGGGAGACCACCTTCAGGACAAAAGCCAGGTGGGGTATGAGCCGAAACTTGCCCTTACAGAACACAGTGTAAGGGGGCTCTGATGTCAGGGCCTTGAGCTCAGATACCCTCTGGCCGAGGTTATCGCTACCAGAAACACTACTTTGTATGAGAGATAGAGCAGGGAGCATGTTGCCAAAGGTTCAGAGGGTGGACCCATGAGTCTGGAAAGGACCATACTGAGGTCCAGTCCGGGACCAGGTGCCAGACCTGCAGGTATAGTCTGTCGCGACCGTTAAGGAAGTGACTGAGCATAAGGTTAGCAAAAACTGAGTGGCCTTCTGCTCCTAGGTGAAAGGCAGAGATGGCAGCCAAATGAACCCTTACTGACTACATGGACAGCCCCTGCTGCTTGAGATGGAGGAGATAGTCCAATATAAGTGGCACGAAGGTGAGTGTCGGGGGCAAACAGTGCTGCGCCAACCAGACTGAAAATCTCTTCCACTTGGCAAGGTAGGTAGCCTTGGTGGAAGGCTGCCTACTGCCAAGGAGGACTTGTCTAACCAGTTCTGAGCAAGAAAGCTCCATCAGATTCAGCCACAGAGCTTCCAGGCTGTGAGGTACAGCAACTTGAGGTTTGGGTGTTGGAGACTAAGTCCAGGAAGAGCGGCAAGGTGACTGGAGCTTCCACAGACATTTCCAGGAGCGATATGTGCTGGAGCTATCAATATCACCAAAGCTCATCCCTCCGAATCTTGAGTACATTGTAAATAAGCGGAATGGGCAGAAACGCATAAAAGAGATGGTCTCCCAATGGGAGGAAGAATGCATCCATGATGGAACCCAGACTGTGATTGAGGAAGGAGCAAAACTGTTCGCAACGCAACAGGAAGTGTCAACAGGTCTATCTGGGGAAAGCCCCACTGATGGAAGATTGAGTTCGCTGCATCCGGGCGAAGGGACCACTTGTGGCTGTGGAATGACCTGCTGAGACAGTCCGCCAATTCGTTCTGTACTCTGGGGAGGTATGATACTTGCAGATATATCAAGTGTTCTACACAAAAGTCCCACAACATGAGCGCTTCCTGGCACAGGGGAGAGGAATGTGCACCCACATTTGTTGATACAGAAAACATCTCCTTATCAAGTGGCTTGGAAAGCCTGGCACGCCAGATGTACCACTCTCAGCTCCCAAATATGCTCCCCCTCAGCCCAGAGCTGACATATCTGTCACTAGCAAGAGGGACAGCTGAGGGCTGGTGAAGGGAACCCCTGCACATACTATTTGTGCGTCGAGCCATCACTGGAGGGAGTCAAGTACCCTGTGAGGCAGGACTGGCCAATACACTAACACTAGCCACAACTGAAGACGTCGAAGTCCGAGTCTGGCATGCTGTACTACGTAGGTACAAGCCGCCATGTGTCCCATGAGTTTCAGGCAATTCCTTGCTGTGGTGCTGAACTGCCTGAGACCACATACATCGCTGCTGCTGAGGGACCAAATCCTTGCTTCCAGGAGGTATGCCCTGGCTTGTGTCAAGTCCAGTACTACCCCTATAAAGTCTATCCTCTGAACCAGGGACAGCATTGATTTCCCCTCGTTCAGAAGATGCCCAGTTCGTTGAAGGTTGCTCTTATGAAGTCAACTTGTGCCTCCACTTGAGACCTGGAGCAGCCCTTGATGAGCCAGTCGTCAAGGTACAAGAACACCTGTACCTGCCATCTGCGCAGGAATGCAGCCATGACTGCCATGCACTTGGTAAAAACACGTTGCACTGCTGACAGGCCAAAAGGGAGGACTATGAACTGGTAGTGGGTGTTCACCACAAACCTGAGGTATTTTCTGTGGGACAGTTATTGCTATGTGAAAGTACGCATCCCTCAAGTCGAGTACAGCATACTAGTCTCCTGGATCTGATGAAGGGATGATGGAGGCCAAAGAGACCATGAGCTTCTAGAAACCCTTGCCCTTCTGCTCCTGAGGAACCTATTCCACTGCCCCTAGCGAAAGGAGTGAGTGCACCTCCTGTATCAGGAGTTGCTCTTGAGAGGGGTCCCTGAAGAGGGACGGGGCAGGACACAGAATTGGATGGAGTATCCCCTCTCTACTGTGAGGAGCACAGAGCGGTCCAAAGTGATACAGGACCATGCATGATAGAAAGGGGACAGTCGGGAGGAAAAGGAAAAGCGGGGTAGATCCAGTTTTTGTTCTGGTGCACCATCCTCTACTTCAAAAGGCTGGTTTGGGGCTGGAAGTTGGTTTAGGATGGCCAGAGTCCTGGCCTGAGGACAGGTACAGCCTTTTTCTGATGTTCCTATTCCTCCTCCAGGAGCTGTCCTGTCGGTAGAACCGCAAAAGGAGATTGAGGCCTAAAATGCTTCTGCTGCATGGCGGGAGTGTGTAGGCCCAAGGATTTGAGGGTGGCTCTAGAGTCTTTTAGGCTGTGTAGCCTTTTATCTGTCTTTTCTGACAACAGAATCATATAGTCAAAGGGGAAGTACTGTATGGTCTGCTGGAACTGGAGCCCCTTTTCATGGCCACCTCTGTAGCCATGACTCTTGTGGCTGCATCAGCACTGTCCAGCACATCCTGGAGGGAAGCTCGGGAAATTAGCTTGTCCTCCTCAACCAAGACCGAAAACTCGGCACAGGAGTTTAGGGGCGAGCAGCTCCACAAATTTTGCCATTGCCATAGAGGTATTAAGAGAGTACCGGCTGACAATGGCCTGATTGGCTGGAAATGCAGAGCTGCAATCCACCCATGGAATAGACCTTCCTCCCAAAAAGGTAAAGTTTTTTAGCCTCCCTGTTTGGGGGGGGGGAGGAGGGGGAGCGCAGAGGGGCCTCGAAAACCTTGCTGCTCACGTCGATTAGCAGCTTCCACAACAAGGGACTCAGGCTGCGGGTGGGAATAAAGACTTTCATAACCCTTAGAGGGCACAAAATATCACCATTCATTGCGCTTGGCAGTGGGCGGCAATGATGCTGGCATCTGCCACAGGGTTTTGGTGGTGTCCGCAATAGTTTTTATAAGCAGTATGGCAAATACGGGAAGGTCCAGAGGGCGCGAGGATATCCACCATGAGATCGGAGTCCTCCACTACCACCTCTGCCTTGATGCCCAGTCTCTGGGCAACGCAGCACAGCAACTGCTGCAACACCAGATTGTCTTTGAGTGCCAGCCAGCACCTCCTCCAGCGATGACAAGGAGGAAGCCCCAAAGAACGGAAGCTGCTCCTGGCCATCAGCACCCAAAGTATTCTGTGACTCTCGGGGATCCCATGCAGGAGCAGACACAGATGGTGTGGTGCTTAGTGCTGGGGCTGTCGGCACCAAACTCAGTGCCAGGATCAGCATTGGTGGCACCACCGGTGGCGCTGTCAGAGCCAAGGTCGCTGTTGGTGCCGCAGGAGCTGCTGTCAAAGCCTGTGCCGGCAATAGCAGTGCTGCTGGCGCCGGCGCTAAAGCCACAGCTGGTGCCAAAGCCAGTGCCGGCGACAGTGCCGCAGCCGATGGTGTTCATGTCAGTGGTTCAGTGGCTGGTCGCTCAGCTGGTGGGAGAAAGGTGGCCAAAGCCACCAAAGTTGCCGCTGAGCCAGACCCTTAGTTCCTTCCCTGGCTCTGGTGAAAGGCCCAGGGAGTCCAGAAGGGCCACTCAGAAAGGTTCTGCCACAACGGTGGCCACGGCACCGGACAAGCCTGACTCTCCCGCCGCAACCTGGACCTCCTACTCTTATTGGAGCAGTAGGAGTCTGACTCCAACTCTGAGGTCTCCCAAAAGGAAGACGACAGAAGAATTATGGTTCGGGGCACCGAGTGTCAGGAACTTGGGGCCTGACTAGGTTCTCTCTCCGGAGGTGTTGGTGCTGGAGGGTGCCAGGACATCATCGCCAGCTTCCCTCTTGATTGCAACTATGGCCGCAGTAGGGCGGACAGGGCCGAAGTCACCCCTGTCCTAGGGGGCGAGAATGACGCCATGAGATACAGCAAGTCTTGAGCTGCCTCGAAAGCCTCTGATGTTGAGGGGAGCGGCAGCTGCTGGCCAGTAGGCTCCAGCGATCACGGTGGGCCCAGACTCAACTGCCTCACCTGGGCAGGAGTCGACACAGCCCTGACCAGGGACCTGGTGCTGTGGCCCAACTGGGGTCTCTCAGCCACCAGCTCCTTAGATTTAGCCAGGGGAGAACACCCCCTCTCCAGCAACTGGTGCCTGTCCACCAATTGGCCACGGGAGAAGCCATGCCGATGCCAAGCGTCTCAGGAGGAGACCTTTTTCGGCACCAGTTCCCAGGATAACAGTGTTGGGACACACTGTGCCGACAAGGATGTGCTGGGTGCGGGATTCCCCGACCCAGGGTCTGAGTGGGGGCAAAGAGCTGCCTCCATTAGGAGAGCCTGAAGCTGCTGTTCCCTTTCTTTAATAGTTCTGGGATGGAACTTGTGGCAGATCCTACACCGTTCCTTTCGGTAACCTTCCCCTAGGCACCTTAAACAAGAAGTGTGGGGGTCATTCTTTGGCATGTGCTTAGCGCCCACCTCACAGGTTTTGAGCCCCCAGGGACCGCAGCATACCCTCGTTCCAGGGAGTCGGAAAGGTGAAGGGGTGGAGAACCCCCAACTAACTACTATACAATACTAACTAAAGAAAAACTATATATACAAAAATGGAGATAAAGACACTTGCTAAGCAAGGGCTATGGGACGTTCCAGCTAACTGTCACTGGCGGCAAGAAGAAACTGAGGGGGTGATGGGTCGGCAGGGCTCTAAACTGAGCGGGGGCACCCAGGCCAACATGACAGGCTGCTATGGGAAAAATCTTCCGGCTGCCATGCACTTGCATGCACACACCTCAGATTGGACATGAACAAGGACCTGAAGAAGAAATGTCCATACCTACTGCAGGCGGATCTGTGGTTCCAGGATCAGATACCTGAGTCATCTCAGGACCCATATGTAAATCCATGGTAGAGATCATCCTCGAATCGAGAGATCACTGATGACAACTACATCAAGGCCTTCTCTAGACCAGCAATGGGCTTTGAATTTCCAAAAACTGAACATCCATCTTAATATCAATAATTGGGACCACAACTGTAGATGGGCTTTTGACTTTTTACCACCATGTTGGCCAGACGTGTTCTGAGCAGAATTAGATAACCGTGTATGGCAGGATGCCATCACAGATCATCCCCTTGTCACACAGCAAGGCCCCTTTAGGTACACTGACCTCACCTCCCTCTAGTGGGGTTCAGCAACAAACACTCACTTCCAGAGTCTTTAAACAATGTTTTCCCTACAGGGGTCTAATTTATTATACAGATAAATTATACTTTAATTTCTTCTAGAGAAGCTTATACAATTTCCCCAGAAGAGCCCTCCTTGAAGTTCAGGGGTCTTAACAGCCCTTCTTGGGGCTGGCGAATTTCAGTCCTGGTGTTGCTGCCCACACACTCTCCAATCATGTTCCAGGGTCTTTCCAACCCTCCTTCTTGGGAACAATGGGACTTCCCGTCAAGCTTCTCCCTATCTGGCCAAGGAGGCCCAGAGCACGCCTTGTTGGTCTGTGCTCATGACCTCAGGCCAGCTGTGGCTTCCAACCAGCTTTTCCTCCAGCTGGCCCCTTTTCCAGCAGACAGCAATCTTCCTTCGCTGGTCTCTCTCTATTCCAGGGTCATGTGCCCTCTTACTCCTGTCCGTCCCCTCCCAGGGCCAGGAGTGGGACCGCGGCTCCGGGGGAAGAGTAGTGGACGTGGCCAGGGCTGGGAGCATCAGCCGTGGCCAGGAGCAGAGCTGGGTGACGTTCCCTTCCCATCCCTCCCCCGAACGTTCCTCTGTGCCCCCTTGGAGGAGCGCACCCCACAGTTTGGGGACCTCTGCTCTATTCTGAGGGAAGAGGAAAAATATATACAGCCTTCCTTCCCAGAGCTGGTTCTGGCTGGCTGGGAGTGAGAGGAGTCTAACCCTCTTTACAAGGCTGCTGGTTCTGGGCCCTTAGAGGAATAGAAGCACAGGTCTTCCAAAAACACAGACTACGCCCTCAGGGAGGCTTCCTCTCTCCCCATATCTGCCTTTGTCATTTTCCTAGACTCTTGGGTAACAAACCTTAAAGAAGCCATGCCATGTGAAAGGGATGGGGTAATGCCTAAGCCCTTAAGGGGACAGTCCAACTTGTCACACAGTGGTTACAAGGCCATCAAGGGTCTATACCCATACTCTCTACCACTGCTAATGCTACCTCAAATTTCATACTGTTCATAGTATTGAAGAAAAACGCTGGTTTAGACACTGCCATAGAAATACATACCTACAGAATATGCCTCCTCTTTACAACATATTAAGGGAGAGAACACATGGCTAAGGCAAAATTTAAAAAAATTAAAACAAAAAAACCCCACAATCCTCTCACTCAGAGGGAATACTAATTTTATGTTTTATATCTTACATTTATTTGACAGCATTCTGCTATCTGAAAATGCTAAGATCAAAACTGTGGTGAAAGTCAAAACTATCTGTTAGGGTTAGACAACTTCAAATAGTCCCTAGTTCTCAGATTATACCACTTGTGTTTTGGGCCCTGTAACCTTGACTTCCTTCTGACCAGCCTTTTAACGCTATATTTGTTGTGCACTACCATCTTAAGAGACGACAGCTGCTACTCTTATGTCACGTTTTGACATTCAATGTATTAATGGGTTTCCTAGACATTTAGTGCAAACCAAGCCCTCTGTTTAGCAGTCAAGTAATCTAAGCATTCATTTTTGGAACATTTGAGGAACAGGAGTGAGTGAAAATGGTATATTCACCTTCTTTTGAAGAAATATAAGTTTTCATCCACTTTTTAAACCTTTGTGGTAAGTCCCCTGTTAGACATACCCAAGAAACTAAGATCAGGTGAATTCTCCCTCCCCCATCCCACCAGCCCTCTCATCCGGTCTAAAATTAGGGTTGCTGTGCCAGGGCAGACAGTTCTATTGTAGGTGGCCAGTGCCCTCTGCAGTTTAGTATAATGCGTCCATTGAATCAGGAAGCTACCTCTGCCCTGCAAGAAGTGCACAACCTGCTTGACTGCAGATTTAGTTAGAGAATACAGTCCAATTCAGAGCCAAGTTAGTTCTAGTTTTTGGGTTGTATCTGATTCTATTTCAGGATCTTCTTCTGATTCTTTAGAATCTCAGAATTAATTGTTCCCAACATACAAGTTTACCCAAATCAGATTTCAATTTGCAACCACTGTTCAACATCAAATTCCTTTCCTGTAAACAAGGGCCAAGCTAGTCATCCCAAGTTTCCATAGCTGCACACCAACTATAGCATTTACAATAACTTTAATTTCTTGTTCAACACCACACACACACACACACACACACAGAGAAACTATACCAAGTAAACTTGCACCTCTTTCTACCGCAGACAGGACACATTTTTGTATAGTATATTTCATATTAACAGCGTTCCAAACTGCTGTATAGTTATGGATAATAAAAGAAATGCACATTAACTAACAGTGGGAGAAAAATTATGAAGTATATGCAGGGGAGAAAAATGAAAGTTATGAAAGTTGCGATATTACAACAAAAAAACTTCAAATCCAGACTCCAGCAAGAGACTGCTGAATCAGAATTCATTTGCAAATTGGACACAATTAACTTAGGCTTGAATAGAGACTGGGAGTGGCTAAGTTATTATGCAAGGTAACCTATTTCCCCTTGTTTTTTCCTCTCCCCCCCCCCCCCCCAAACGTTCTTGTTAAACCCTGGATTTGTGCTGGAAATGGCCCAACTCGATTATCATACACACTGTAAGGAGAGTGATCACTTTAGATAAGCTATTACGAGCAGGAGAGTGGGGTAGAGGGAGTATTTTTTCATGCTTTGTGTGTATAAAAAGATCTTCTACACTTTGCACTGCATGCACCGATGAAGTGAGCTGTAGCTCACGAAAGCTTATGCTCAAATAAATGGGTTAGTCTCTAAGGTGCCACAAGTCCTCCTTTTCTTTTTGTGAACACAGACTAACACGGCTGGTACTCTGAAACCTAACCACTGTTAATACAGAAAGGGGAAAGAGGTAGTGCTAGTTATGCAGAGAGAAAAGTAGAGGTAGAAAGAACTGCAATGCAGGCTGGTGCAAATGCATGATGGGTTTATAAACAAAAGGCAATTCAGAATAGGATCCTGAAGACTGTGGTATTCAAGGGCATTTCTGGATGTACAGTTTTCTGTACATACTAGTCTGGACAGCATGGTCTTGGGGAAGAGAGAGAAAAGGAAGTATAATTACGATGGCATAGATTAAAGATTTGAGGAGGTTTAGGCAAAGTAGCATCTAACGGGCAAAGTTGTGGAAATGACAACAGCCATTTATTAACATAAGAGACGTGGCAGAAGTTCAGAGTCAAGAAAATGCCATAGTTAAAGAGGTTCAACTTTGAAAAAAGGTTAAATAACTTGTTCCATTCAAGTTCTCATACTGTTCCCATCCATATGATAGCTAAGCAGATTCCAGAAGTACACTTAACCATGTGATTGCTATCTGTCATGTGTACACTCTCGCCTTCCTCCCACAATTCCCAGGGGAAATATTGGGGGGGGGCTTTCATTTTTATTTCATTTCATTTTGTGATGTAATCTGCACTGTTAGTGAACGTAGTGTAAAAAAGTGCACCCTGGTAATATATCTAGGGGAAAGAACAATGTAATGCATTGATCCAACAGGAAGGAAAAGCCTGGAAAGAGTAGTGTTGAAAAAGACCTACAGGATCATGTGGAGACACGTTTGCAATTCAATATGGCTGCAAATTAGCACAATGTAATATTGAGCTAAACAGACAATGGTATAACATCACAAAAGCATGGAGACAAGTACAGTAATTATCTATGAACTTCATCATACAAACCCACTGAAGTCAATGGCAAAGCTCCCACTGACTTTCATGATGCAGGATCAGGGTTTACATGACTGGTGCAACCACATCATATTAATTAAATCCTGGGCAACCCATTATCAGAAAGACAGACAAGTTGAAAGAAAAATTATTAGAAGGAAGGAATAAAGAAGTATTACAAATGAATAAAAATTTAAATTATGCCTCTTGAGTATGCTTAAGGACACAACAGTCCAGTATGTGACGCTACGGTATCAAAAAACACAAATTAAACTGAAAATAAATCTCCCCCTATTAACTTCTTTCAGTTACAGTATTTGAGCTGTTACTTTTAACTATATTGGGTATAAGATTTTCAGAGAAAACTGTGATTTTCAAGTCAGCTACATTGCTTTAATATGGTGCTTGTGTCAACTGTCCTAAAGGAAAAGTTTTAGAGAACCAATTGAATAGAGTTTTGCCAAAACTATTGTGAAAGTCCACAGTGTATTGCAGGAGTGACCAACCTGTGGTTCCGGAGCCATATGCGTCGCTTCAGAAGTTAATATGTGGCTCTTTGTATAGGCACAGACTCCGGGGCTGGAGCTACAGGCGCCAACTTTCCAATGTGCCAGGGGGTGTTCACTGCTCAACCCCTGGCTCTTCTACAAGCCCTGCCCCCACTCCACCCCTTCCCGTCCCCCTCCCCCTCCCACCCCAAAGCTTCCTACACACCATGAAACAGCTGATTGGCAGGCATGGGGAGGGAGAGGGAGGCGCTGATCAGCAGGGCTGCCGGTGGGCAGGAGGCACTGGGAGCGGGGGGGCGGGGAGCTAATGGGGGGCTGCTGGTGTATTACTGTGGCTCTTTGGCAACGAACATTGGTAAATTCTGGCTCCTTCTCAGGCTCAGGTTGGCCACCCCTGGTGTAATGGCAGATAGAACAAGTTGAGAAACTTATTCCACTTTTAGGTTTTTTTTACCACCACATTTTGAACCTGTATTTTGCAGGTTCACTTAAGCTGACATTACTATTTACCATCCTTTGCTCTTAATGGACAAATGAAAGAGGTACATTGCCAATTCTGCACATACAGAAGTGGCCTTTAAATCTCCATCATGTGAAAGCGGCACATCTACTGAGATTAGATTACCGAAAGGCATGCATACCCTTGTAAACCCTCCTGTTACACTGAGATAGCAGTGTATCCAATTTATGCAGAGACTCTTCCAAGAATAAACTACTAGCAACCACAAACATCCTACATCCAGAAAGCACATCATTCATAACCTTCATTCTTTGGAAAGACAATACTACACTAGGGGCACCATTTTTTCATATCATTTGTAAAATATAGTTAGAACCAAAAAACAGATACTTTAAACCTAGGTCAGACATAAGGTAACTAACTGATCAGTTAAACTATAATACTAACTTCAAACATCTCTCTTGCTAAAGATAGATATATAGGGTATAGGCTTTCAATAATCATATAAAATCTGCCAGACCAGTTTTAGGCATAAAGCTAAAGAGGCAGCTGTTATAGCTTCACATTTTAAAAAAAAAAAAGTTACGAGGCATAAGCCTGCATTCTAGTTGGTTTCTCTTTTCATTTACATGGATAAAGAATAAACTAACTAGGATTGTGTGAACCTATGTAGTTTCCCTTCTCTGGCAATTCCATGTAAACAGCGCAGAATAAACTGATTAGTGTTACCAACTGTCCCTTTGCAGTCTCCAGTGGTTTCCATGTGTGAAATATTACTTGCGCTGATCCTACAGACATATAAAAAGAAAGGAAGAAAGAGCAGTGGGGGTAGAAAACAAAAGCAAAAGTTAAAACTCATTCTGGACAAATTCAATAGACTAAAATTTCAGGTTTTTGTTTTTGTTAAGGAATAGGAATTAAATGCTTTGGGGATTTTTTTCTTCCTTTGTATTTTATTAGTCTTTTTACTCTTTTTGATTTTTTTTTTTTTTTTAAATAAGCAATGACTATGCTGTCCCAAAAAAAGGAGGGAGGGGAGAGCAGCAGGGTGGTCTAGTGCTCTTCTGACAAGTTTCTTACCGGCTATTTCTAAAAGGGGATCAGCATGTTTTTTATCTGTGGATACTATGACCTAGGACAGACCCTAGGATGAATTCCTGCAGTCGTGGGAAGATTCTGCTAGTGAGCCCTAGAAAACTGAAAGAATGCTTACCTGCTTTCCGAGACTGCTGAGCACCCATATGAGTATTGTAGGAGGTACCCCTTAGATCTGTATTCATTAAAGACAGATGGCATTTGGTACACCCAGCAAGACTTAATCTCTCCTTCCCCAAAGTATGTTCCAATGATATGACTATGAGAAACTGAGTCCTACTATCTCTCTGTTCTGGACAGTATGGACTTCCCAGAGCTCTTTGCTCTCAATGGTGGAATCCAGGCTGTGAGGAGTAGGACTGAGACACCTTCTTGCCTTTAAGATACAGAGCTCTTTTCTCCAGCAGACTGTGGATGAGAATAGGCAAGGTACAAGTCCCATTCTGCTGCCCACAAACTGTGCATACCTTAAATTCGGAGCACTTATTTGCCTGCTCAACAATACTCCCACTTAGAGGAGGAATGGAAAGTCTCAGAGTGCACATAAGAAAGGTGTCTGCACAGACCAAATGCACCAAACACTTCCTTCCCCAAGGCGGAAAGCTTAGAAGAAAAGGGGTTTAACCCTTACAAGCTCACTACTTGCTAACTAATGCTAGGAAAATTATCTTCTAGAAAGGAAGCCAGGGCCGTCTGGTATTTCTGCTGTAGGCAGGATATCTAGGCAGCATGGAAAAGAGGCAGCACCAAGATTATTGATTTTAGGCCACAGCTTGCAATGACCCCAGAAGCACTGCAGCAAGGAGACAACCCAGTACTGCAGGCTAGTAGAGACATTCTGTAGCAGAATGAGTGGCTTGTAGCAGCATAATGGGATCTTGGTCCATGACTGGGCCTCCTAGGCACTGTATCAGAACACAAGTAAATAAAGATGAAAAAGTTTAGGATACCCACCCACTTTGAATACTGAGATGGTATGTCCTCTCCTGGTTTTCCTACCTCTCTAATCACTTGTTCAGCATACCCTTTGGAGGGCCCTCCTTATCCCCGCTTCAACTTTCTGTGGGGGTTCCACGGGGCTCTATCCTTGGGCCCATTCTCTTCTCCGGCTATACCTTGTATCTGGGTAATCTTATCTACAAACACAAATTCAACTACCATGTGTGTCAAATCAGGAATTTTCTGTAATATTTTTATGACCCTTGTGTGCCTCAGCTTCCCTTTGCATTTTGCATTGTTATACGGTTTTAATCTGCTCCTAGAACAGCATAGAAGGCATGAGGTATGCATGTGACTTAGCTGTCTGAGAGGAACAAACAACATCATTAAAGAACTGGTTGAAACTAACCTCATTATCAACAGAAAGAAAAGGAGTACTTGTGGCACCTTAGAGACTAACCAATTTATTTGAGCATGAGCTTTCGTGAGCTACAGCTCACTTCATCAGATGCATACCGTGGAAACTGCAGCAGACTTTATATATACATAGAGAATATGAAACAATACCTCCTCCCACCCCACTGTCCTGCTGGTAATAGCTTATCTAAAGTGATCAACAGGTGGGCCATTTCCAGGTTTCCAAATCCAGGTTTTCTCACCCTCCACCCCCCCACACAAATTCACTCTCCTGCTGGTGCTAGCCCGTCCAAAGTGACAACTCTTTACATAATCAAGTCGGGCTATTTCCTGCATAAATCCAGGTTTTCTCACATCCCCCCCACCCCCATACACACACAAACTCACTCTCCTGCTGGTAATAGCTCATCTAAACTGACCACTCTCCAAGTTTAAATCCAAGTTAAACCAGAACATCTGGGGGTGGGGGGTAGGAAAAAACAAGAGGAAACAGGCTACCTTGCATAATGACTTAGCCACTCACAGTCTCTATTTAAGCCTAAATTAATAGTATCCAATTTGCAAATGAATTCCAATTCAGCAGTTTCTCGCTGGAGTCTGGATTTGAAGTTTTTTTGTTTTAAGATAGCGACCTTCATGTCTGTGATTGCGTGACCAGAGAGATTGAAGTGTTCTCTGACTGGTTTATGAATGTTATAATTCTTGACATCTGATTTGTGTCCATTTATTCTTTTATAAACTGCATCTATTCTGCTGCAGTTTCCACGGTATGCATCTGATGAAGTGAGCTGTAGCTCACAAAAGCTCATGCTCAAATAAATTGGTTAGTCTCTAAGGTGCCACAAGTACTCCTTTTCTTTTTGCGAATACAGACTAACACGGCTGTTCCTCTGAAACCTGAAAATTATCAACAGAGGATCCAACAAGTTAAAAATGCCCCAATGACTGAACACAAACACCTAACAGCAGGAAACCCCAGCATACATGACATTTGCACTGAGCTGGAGAATACAAAAACGTCTGGTGACTGGAATAAGATGGGCACTTTTGGAGGGACTAGGAAGCTCTGACCTGTGGAGACAAAGAGGGACAAAGAAGGGAGCCAGGAATGGAGTCCATCATGGTTTGGCTGATGGCACTGGAGGAACTTTGGGTTAACTTCCACCTCTCTCTGTTAACTTATGCACCTTTAGATCCTGTATGCCAGGTGATTAATAGTTAACTTGTTTTGAAAAAAAGCTGCCTTGCGTCACAGCAAATACTCATTGAGAGCCCTGAGCCCTCAGAGGGAACAGTACAAGCCTCCCATAGGACTCTGGCTTGGCTGGATTCACTGCAGGGAGCCATGGAGAGACACAAAATCATTGGTGCCGAAGGATGCAATCTTAAGAGTCTTGGAGGCCATGGTACTGCCCCTGTGGAACTGAGTTGGTCTTTGGGCCTCAACACACTATCCAAGTCACCCCAGGAGACTCGTTACAGGCTGGGGCATAGACCAGACCCTGTGACAAGATCTCTATGCCGATGACTCTCAGATCTACCTTTCTATACCAAACCTATCTCCTTCTGTCAAAACTAAAATCTTGGCCTGTCTCTTCTGCCATCTCCTTGTGGATGTTTAACCATCAAGCTCAAGGTAAACATGGCTTAACAGAGCTCCAAATCTTCCCCCCTCCCTCCCCATATCCTCCTCACTTTCACCTCCTTTCTCAACTGCTGTGAAAAAGGCCACCATCCTGCCTGTCACTCAAGCCAGTAACCTGGGCATCATCTTTGACTCGTAACTCTCTTGGTTCTCATATTCAGGCCAGGGCTAAATCTTGCCAATTATTTCTATATAACGTCTCCAAGATATGGCCTTTCCTTATCCATCCATACAGCTAAAACTCTCACCATCCTTCTCTCTGGTCTTAACAAATACAGTTTGCCCAGCTCATATCCATTCAGAATTTTGCTGATTAGATCATTTTCCTAATCTGTCACTTTGACCATTTATCCCTCTTTTTAATTCCCTCCACTGGCTCCCTCCTCCTCTTTTGCATCAACCATAAACTGCTTGTATTCACTTCCAAGGCCCTTTATGGCCTACCCACCCCACCTATCATTTCTCATTCACTATCGAGCTGTTGATGCTCACCTCCAATTGGCCCATGACACCAGCTATTGAAATTAATATTAATATGGGAGACACTAATTTAACCATAAATTTCTTTATTGAGTCCAAAGACGAAATGGTATTTTATATAGTTACTCGAAACATGCCTGACAGCCTAAAAATAGTAGTCACTATATCCAATACAGTAACAAAATATTTATAAAGCGTATGGTCAGTGTACTCACAAATAGGCCACACGTAGGGAAAATAGTCCCCTGCTGGCATGCTATAGCATGATCAGGTAAGGTCTGAAAAAGAACACTCAAATTCATAACTTTTTATACCCTTCAGCAAATGAGGTCATTGCTAATTGACTTCAGCTAAAAAACAATGAGGCAATTCCCCCTTAGGATTTACAATCTTTCTTCCCACGGCCTTTCCTCCCTACCTCTTCCTCCTCTTCTTGCTGACCAACAGTTTTTCCTTTGTACCTGGGTTCACATAGGCCCTAATTTTCGAAATAACACTTGTATACAAGGTGAAAAGGAACATGTTGGCTTAGTTGAAGACAGATTCTCCGTCTTATTTAAGACTAGTCACCGCTATCAATCGGAGCAGCCTTCTTTTTAGAAACTTCCCCTTATTTTGTTAGTTATTCCTCGAAACAGACATCCAATACATGACATTATTTTCAAGACCATTTCTTCCATTTGCTAGTTAGGGCCTTTCTTTACAACACATATATAATTCCTTAGTCAAACTTAAACGAACCCTAATTCTTTAATTTCACACTTCTCGTACAACAGCACCGATTCCCTACTTGTTAAATTTTCAAACACACACATTTATGCTTTCTTTCAAGCTGCCTCATGCTTGGGTGCTCCCTGTACATATCCACAAAGCTACCTCATTATTCACCTTCAAATCCTGCCTCAAAATTCTACTTTGCATGATGCCTACCAAAAAAGAACAGGAACATGAAGACGAAGACGAAACTTTACAACTATTAGGCTTCTGGTTTGTAGAGACCAAAGCCTATTTTACTATCCAATACTAATTCATTGTTCACTTGTACTCCCCAGTGTGTCTACATACACCTCGTCTTATACTTAGACTAAGATTCTTAGGACAGTCACTATCTTGTCCTTCTGTTCGTACAGTCCCTAGCAAAATGGCGTCCTCACCCGTAACTAGGGCTCCTAGGTACTATGGTAATAATGACGTTTACTCTTTGAATCTCCTCTCACACTTGGGGTATGTCTACACTATGAAATTAGGTCGATATTATAGAAGTCAATTTTTAGAAATTGCTTTTATACAGTCAATTGCGTATGTCCACACTAAGCACATTAAGTTGGCAGAGTGCATCCTCACTACTGTGGCTAGCATCGACGCACAGATCGGTGCACTGTGGGAAGCTATCCCATAATTCCCGCAGTCTCTGCTGCCCACTGGAATTCTGGGTTAAGCTCCCAATGCCTGATGGGGCAAAAACATTGTCGCGGGTGATTTTGGGTACATGTCGTCAGTCGCACCTCCCTCCGTGAAAGCAATGGCAATCATTTCGCGCCTTTTTTCTGTGCGGACGCCATACTGTTTTCAGCAGACAGTGCAGTAGGACTGCTAACCATTGTCATCCACCGCTTCTGCTGCAACTCTGCTTTGCTGCTATTGTCTCAATAGCGAATTTCTCCATGTTGTCCGTCATGGACTCCCGGATATGTGTGTTCTACATCGGGAAATGTGTGTGGTGCTAACCATCGTCATCCACCGCAACTCTGCTCTCATGAATCCACCTCGCAGGTCCTCTCATCATTCTCTATAAATATGTATTCTCATGGCATCCGTCGTCAACCACCGCTTCCACTGCAATTCTGCTCTCCTGCAGACGCCATACCATGGCAAGCATGGAGCCCGCTTAGATCACTGTAGCAGTTATGAGCATTTTAAACACCTCATGCATTATCCTGCAGAATGTGCAGAACCAGAACCTGCAAAAGCAGGCGAGGAGGCGACGGCAGTGCGGTGAGGAGAGTGATGAGGACATGGGCACAGACTTCTCTCAAAGTACGGGCCCCGGCAAATTGGACATCCTGGTGGCAATGGGGCAGGCTCAGGCCATGGAACGCGGGTTCTGGGCCAGGGAAACAAGCACAGACTGGTGGGACCGCATAGTGTTGTAGGTCTGAGATGATTCCCAGTGGCTGCGAAGCTCTCTCATGCACAAGGGCACTTTCATGGAACTTTGTGAATTGTTTTCCCCTCCCGTGAAGCACAAAAATACCAAGATGACAGCAGCCCTCACAGTTCAAAAGTGAGTGGTGATAGCCCTCTGGAAGCTTGCAACTCCAGACAGCTATCAGTCAGTTGGGAATCAATTTGGAGTGGGCAAATCTACTGTGGGGGCTGCTGTGATCCAAGTAGCCAACGTGATCACTGAGCTGCTGCTATCAAGGGTAGTGACTCTGGGAAATGTGCACGTCATAGTGAATGGCTGAGCTGCAATGGGATTTCCTAACTGTGGTGGGGCCATAGACAGAATGCATATCCCTATCTTGGGACTGGACCACCTTGGCAGCCAGTACGTAAACTGCAAGGGCTACTTTTCAAAGGTGCTGCAAGCACTGGTGGATCACAAAGGATGTTTCACCAACATCAACGTGGGATGGCCGGGAAAGGTACATGACGCTCGCATCCTCAGGAACTCTGGTCTGTTTGAACAGCTGCAGGAAGGGACTTACTTTCCAGACCAGAAAATAACTGTTGGGGATGTTGAAATGCCTATAGTTATCCTTGGGGACCCAGCCTACCCCTTAATGCCATGGCTCGTGAAGCCATACACAGGCACCCTGGACAGTAGCAATGAGCTGCTCTACTATAGGCTGAGCAAATGCAGAATGGTGGTAGAATGTACATTTGGACATTTAAAAGCGCACTGGTACAGTTTACTGACTTGCTTAGACCTCAGTGAAACCAATATTCCTATTGTTATTGCTGCCTGCTGTCTGCTCAACAATATCTGTGAGTCAGTGGAGAGACGCTTATGGCAGGGTGGGAGGTTGAGGCAAATCGCTTGGCCGCTGATTATGCACAGCCAGACACCAGGGCGATTAAAAGAGCACAGCAGGGCGCTCCGTGCATTGGAGAAGCTTTGAAAACCAGTTTCATGACTGGCCAGGCTATGGCACGACAGTTCTGTTTGTTTCTCCTTGATGAAAACCTGCCCTCTTGGTTCAGTCTACTTCCTTGTAAGCCAACCGCCCTCCCCCCTTAGATCACCGCTTGCAGAGGCAATAAAGTCATTGTTGCTTCAGAATCATGCATTCCTTATTAATTCATCACACAAATAGGGGGATAACTGCCAAGGTAGCCAGGGAGGAGTGTGGGAGGAGGGAAGCACCGGCTGCGATGGTGGATGCGGGGAGGAAGGAAGGACAAGGCCACACTGCACCTCAAAACTTATTGAATGCCAGCCTTCTGTTGCTTGGGCAGTCCTCTGGGGTGGAGTGGTTGGGTGCCCCGAGCCCCCCCACCCTCATGCATTCTTGGGCATCTGGGTGAGGAGGGCAGGCGGTTAGACAGGGGCTGCAGCCGCAGTCTGTGCTCCTGCTGCCTTTCCTGCAGCTCCACCAGACACTGGAGAATATCAGTTTGATCCCCCAGTAGCCTCAGCATTGCATCCTGCCTCCTCTCATCACGCTGCCGCCACCTCTCCTCTTGCTCGTCCCTCCTGTCCTCGCGTTCATTTTCTGCTTCCCTGGACTCAGCCATTGTTTGCCTCCATGCATTCTGCTGAGCTCTTTCAGTGCGGGAGGACCGCATGAGCTCAGAGAACATTTTATTGCAAGGGCGGTTTTTTCGCCTTCTTATCTGCCCTAGCCTCTGGGACGGAGACGATAGGGAGAGCGTTGAAACATTTGCAGCTGCGGGAGGGGAAAAAAGGGGAGAGTAGTATTTAAAGAGACATTTTAGAGAACAATGGGTAGACTCTTTCACAGTGAACCAAGCTGTTAACATTACTTAACACGTGCTTTTGGTACAAGGTCGCATTTTGCCTCTTATATTGAGGGCCTGCCGGTTTGATGTGAGAGATTACACAGGCAGGGCGAGGCAACAGAATTTGGCTTGCAGGCAGCCATGGTAAGCCAGAGTCTTTTGGCTTCTTCAACCTTCGTAACATTTGGGAATGGTTTCAAACAGCAGTGCCCCCCTTTCCCATACCAAGCACCTGTTGGGTTGGCCATTTAAAAGGAGGGGCTGCGGTTTTCGGGTTAATGTGCAGCAAAAACCCAACTAACCTCTCCCCCACCCCCGCCACCCAATTCTCTGGGATGATCACTTCACCCCTCCTCCCACCACGTGACTAGTAACAGGGAAGATCCAGCCAAACGTGAACAGCCCAGCGTGAATGCACCCACCCACCCACCCCGCATGGCTAAAAGCAGGGATGATTTCTTTTCAGACACAGGCAAACAGCCCAGCAGGAATAGTCACCTCTGAATGTCCCCTTAATAACGTCCCTGGAGGATTTCCACTCCATCCCCAGACACGTTAACAGACTTTTCCAGTAGCTGTACTGGCCTCGAATGCATCCCAAGTCTTCAGGGCAAATCAATCACTGAACATGCTTGCTTTTAAACCATGTATTATATTTACAAAAGGTACACTCACCAGAGGTGCCTTCTCCACGTTCATGGCCCAGGAGCCCATCTTGGGAGGGTATTGGCTCCAGGATGATAAACGGTTCCTGGCTGTTCAGGAGAACAGGTTTCTCCGCTTGCCTGTTGTGCGCTATCTTCCTCATCCCCAAAATCCTCATCCCTGTTACATGAGACTTCCCCCTTGCAGGTGTCCACAGACAGAGGTGCGGTAGTGGTAGGAGCACCGCCTAGAACTGCATGCAGCTCATCATAGAAGCAGCATGTCTGGGGCTGTGACCCCGAGCAGCCATTTGCCTCTTTGGGAAGTTTGCCTGAACTCCTTAATTTTCACGCCCCGCACTGCTGCAGGTCCCTGTTATAGCCTCTGTCCATCATGCCCTTGGACATTTTTTCAAATATTTTGGCATTTCGTCTTTTGGAACGGAGTTCTGATAGCACAGATTCATCTCCCCCTATGGTGATCAGATCTAGTACCTCCCGTTTGGTCCATGCTGGAGCTCTTTGGCGATTCTGGGACTGCATGGTCACCTGTGCTGATGAGCTCTGCATGGTCACCTCTGCTGATGAGCTCGCCACACTGGCCAAACAGGAAATGAAATTCAAAAGTTCCCGGTGCTTTTCCTGTGTACCTGGCTAGTGCATCTGAGTTGAAAGTGCTGTCCAGAGCGGTCACAATGGAGCACTCTGGGATAGCTCCCGGAGGCCAATACCAGCGAATTGCATTCACACGACCCCAAATTCGACCCTGCAATATCGATTTCAGCACTAATCCCCTCGTCAGGGAGGAGTACAGAAATTAATTTTAAGAGCCATTTAAGTCAACAAAAATGGCTTCGTCGTGTGGATGGGTGCAGGGTTAAATTATCTAATGCTGATAAATTCAACCTAAACTCGTAGTGTAGACCAGGGCTTAATGTTTAGACTATAACCAGAATTTTTTTTTTTTGATTTTTCAATGTACTCGTCTTCTTAAAACTAGACACTTAACGAAGTAGTCACTAAACCAAGATTAATTCTACCTAAACATTATATACTTTTCTATCTAAAGAATATTTCAGATATAGTGTTTGTACATGTTATATTTACACAGTGATTAAAAATAACTAATCCAGAGTAGCATGCATCTTGGCAGACTTTAGCCATTTCCTAAACAAGCTCAGCTATCCACAGCCAACATGTATTAATACATACCCTGGCCCAACAGACAATAATGACGCACAGAATATTAAATCTGAAGTGAACTTTTCCAGTCTGTCATCTGTACAATCTCTTCTCACCGTGTAACTGGTCTAATGTTATGCAGTCTCATACTCAGGACCAATTTCAAGTGGGCTTATTGCCCAAACCACATTGCAGAGTAACAACTTGCCAGCAATAATACATATTGCCAGCAGCAACTCACAAAAAAGTATTATTCCAACAGACTTAAAATCTAATGAAATATAATAAATCAATATCTCATTCTGGTTGACAATTATCATCACCTGCTTTCGAAACCGTTAACCTTGAGTTATTCGTTACATAACTGTGGATCCTGGCAGAGACAAACTCAGTTGCTTGAGCAACCTCCACCCCCCCATTTTAAATTTGAACCAATGCTCATCTGCGCCCTATATGATTCCACAAAGCCAAAAGGGACTTGGTTTGAGCTGCAGTGCTTTCAGTATTTGCATGACACAGATTTACATCTACATTTTAATCAGGCACAGGCGGTGTGTTTGACTTCCTTTCCCTACAGCACAGATTCAGGGCCTGTATAAGAGATGGGCAACTCAGGCTCAAACCAAGCAAAAGGTAATATTAGTATGGTTGAGGAAGAGAAATCTAGACAAAATATCAGACCATCCCCTCCTAGAGAGGGACTTTGCTTACCTTTAGTCAATTCAGGTTCACGGCTTTCTGAGCTCACTGGATCCTGAGCTGCCTGCAGATATTCAGGCAGCAGCAGTTACCATCTGCACTTGCAAGGAGTTTATAACTTTTCCTTTTGGATGTAGTGACTTCACTACAATAGTTCATGCCTTTATCACCTCTAGACTGGACTAATGTCATACTCTACATTTGGGATCTGACATAGACCAATCTGACAATTCAGCTGGTGCAGAATGCAACTATTTGCTTCCTACAGAGAATACTGTTCTTGTGTCCTGAACTTATTTTCTAGTAAGTTATTCAGTATAATTCAAGATGTTGGCTTTGACTTAAAAGATAAAATCTTTTAGATGAATTCTAACACAAAAATGGCTTTTTGACTACATGGAAATTTTTGTTAGGAAAAAAAAATCACTACTTTAGTTGATAAAATGTTGAAAACTTCCCTCCATCCTACTCCCAACAAAATACACATTGTTAAAAAAACAAATATTTTTAAAAATTTCATGGAAATTCATTTTTTTCAGCCAGCTCTACTAAATAGCTGTAAGATCTCAGTCCTTGCTACCTTACAGGGAAGGTGGTGGTAGGTGGTAAGATTTTTTCAATGAAAAGTTCTTAACTTAACTCTGGAATTTGTCTCCTTCCCCTTACTCTGACAGAACTCAAATTTGTTCCTGACCTTTAGGATATGCTGAAAGGCCTTATTTTCATCATTCCTTTCCTAGTGTGAGTTGAGTGACATTTATCTTTTCTTCATCTTCTACATCATGATTTTTTATAATGCTGACACTGATTAACACTGATCTTTAATAATTTGAAACACTCAGAACAGCTCATGGGTGCATATATAAATAATTAAAAATATGTGTGTTTAGGACCTCCTCCTCATTAATTGTTCCTTATAAATGTAAATTGTTCCTTATAAATGTAAATTATTCATAGTTTCAGGCTGTTTGAACTAGGGCGACAAGAAGCCCCGATTTTATAGGAACAGTCCCGATTTTTGGGTCTTTTTCTTATGATTTTTCACACTTGCTGTCTGGTCACCCTAGTTTCCACTGATATGTGATCACCAGGAAGAGCAGAACAGTCAGTTCATGTTTCCTAAACAGTATATTTCATACCTCAAACGAGAATATGTAATTAATTCAGTCACCCTGTTTACTATCTGTGTTTGTAGAGTGTTGATAATGTGCTTGGTACTATAAAGAACAGAGAAAATGGCCCTTTAGGCATATCTCTAAAACCTTTTTGTTTTAATCAATACAGTTTGGTAGCAGAATACAAAAGGAGAAAGAATCCAGCAGACAGCTGAACATTACATACAATATCCCCTATTTTGAAAAAAGTGCAAGTTTTGACATTATCTGAACTTTCATTTTGACTGCACAATTCACAAGACTAAAAACCGTAAGAGGAAGTCAAGAAAACTGAACTCACAACTAAGCTATTTTCAGCTACCTTTTAAAAATGTCTCATTTGCTTTATGTGCTCTTCAGACAGCTACTACTGTTTTTTTAATTAGTAGCATCATTTACAATGCACTTTCCCTCCATTTCCTAAAATCTTTAACCTTCAGAAAGCTAGATATCTGAATCACACATCCATCAATGTACACACCATATCCCGCATATGCAGAGGTGCCCGTAAGTCAAAAAATGATACCAATTATTGTAATAAATGCTCAGGCTTTTTTTTTTTCCCCCTCTCCTTTCATTTTCAAGAATCATGCAGTTTAGGAAACCAGTCTCCCAGAACCGTCATGTAGGTACAAACATCAGATATTACCCCAGGCCTTGTCTATCCCAAGACTTCTTCCTCCATAATTTCCCAACTTACTACTGGTACTGCTCCACCAGTGGTAGCATCCGTGGGAGCTCTAGGATAGATCAGGGTCCAGCAACCACTAGTGGTTTGGAGTTTTTCTGCTTTATTAATTACAGTGTCCTAATTACAGGACAGACTGAAGCAGGGTTTGATGTCATGGCAGTTATACCACTGGCAGCCATCAGCACTAAGTCTACATTAGAACTCTATCATTACCACCAGTTGAGTTTTACAAGTAAGAAATTTTAGGTAAGAAAACCTAAAGTAGACATACCCTTTAGGTAAGGTTCTATTCTCAGAGTGCCTAGGTAATAATGGCATTGTGGGGTTCCACATTTATTTACTCATTTAAATATTAATGTTGCTCAGTTTATAAGTAGAAAGATTTTTTTCTGGAACTAGCCCTGTAGAACTAAGCCTGGACCTGAAAAGCAAAAATAAGTTCTTTCTGGCAAGTGTACTGTCACCAGTACGTTTTACTGTCCTCACACCTGTACAACCTTTTCAGCTTAAACAGGGGTGCAAAGGAGGTCCTGCAAGAGGAATATACTTAACTAGTTTGTTGATGCATAAGTCAGGTGCTTCAACTTTGACCAAAAGAGTCCGGTTCACTCAGTGTAGTAGCACTGTTTCTGCAGGACTAGCAGTAGTAAAAACACGAAACACCTTGTTTATACCAAAGTGAGCAGATGTAACTAAATACACAAATGGATAACTGGGAGTAATAAGGCACTTATTATACTTTATCACTTTTCAGCACAGACCTTCATTTTCAACCTTTAGAACTCTAGTAAGCACACCTATTGAGAATAAAATGCACTACAATTCCACAGACCTGCATACTAAATTTTCCATTTTCAAATTATCAAGACAATATACTTACTTCAGACCTCTTCTCCTCTCTATCCCACTTGCTATTTCCAAACACGCAGAAGACCTCACTAACACTGCAATAGGCAATATTCCAAGAGTTAGAGAAAAGTCTACGGTATACCAACATTTATTTATTTATTTATTTAGGAATTCTACCTGTGGGTATATAAGAATCCTGTGGTCACATAACTATCTTTATATTTAGAAACTTCTTGCTAATCACAACCACCTTAAGAGTATAATGGGAGACACTGGAAGGAAGACTTGAGTTTTAAGGCTCATCCCCATTAATTTGACTCCAGATACACAAAAGACATTAGGAATATTTAAGAGATTTCTCTGACCAGACAACCCCTTAATTCTGACTCCGTTTGTCCCAGCAAAATCCAGCAGCTCAAACTACTATCTTGCTCCAATAGGATTCACACTTTAAAATCCTTCACTTAGTTTAGAACGACTGCAGCAGTACTTCAATGAAGACTCCAAAGCAGCATCTTAGATCATTATTTTTTTACAGAAGCAGAGTAAGAACACTAAAAGAGAAAAAATACTTGTTTTTATAAGGAGATGTATAATAATTTTTAGAAAGGTTTAAAAAACAGGTCATTTTCACATACACACCCACCCACCCACCCTGCAGGATATACACTACTTTTAAGTAATGTATTACTACTACTTTGGCAGCACCTCTGGATCCCAATCAGGGTGCTATCATACAAACAAAATGACAGCCCACACTTCAGAGAGATTACAATCTAGAATTTAGACAATATGCAACAGGTGGATAAGCCGTAAAACAATCTGAAGAGAAGTGAGGGAGGAAAGGAGGAGGATAAGGTAACATGAGACACAGGTGTATTAAGCTGGCACACAGAGAATTGGACACAGGTGGTCACTGGCCCTAACCAACACCAAGTGATTTGTAGGCCTTCAGGGCAAACAGCCCTCAATATATTACTCACAAACGTTTCGTAATATTTTAACTTATGGGATCATCCTTGACCTTTTCAATGCTAGTTATTCAACAATATCATGGGTGTTTTAATACATGATCTTTTAGAGATCTCTTCAGCTGGAGAGGCAAATCTAGATTATAGTTAAACATGCAGGAAACAAATCTATGCCTGGACATTTAAAGCTAAAGCAGATTCCCTTCAAAAATCAAATCAGCTTTAACCAAAAGTAACAGTCCCCAATTATATTTGGATGACCGAGATAATTAAAGCTGATACAAATCCTGCATCCAGAGTTAAAGGCAACTGCATAACGGCATTCCCCGCCCCCCCCCCCCAAAAAAAATTAAATTACTCTACTATACAGCTCCCATAGCAAATAAGACCATTGCAACTAGTACATTTTACGATATCGGAGTGTGTGTGGTTTTTTTTTTTAAACAGATTCATTTAAACTGTATTGTAGTGTCCGTAGTAATGGATTAATGCAATTAAAATCAAAAAGTCCACTAAACCTGCTAAATGCTCCAGGGGGCTTTTAACTTAAAACTCAGGGAAATTTCACCCATCATCTTTTGTTTCCATCGGGTTCTAATTAAACTGTAATCCCTGTTGAACACGTCACGGAGATAAATGCTACACATCTACAGACAAAAAGCAAGAGCCCCTAATGGCATAAGTTCATTACTTCAATGTAGAGACTCCAAACAGAGGGAATTTATAAACATACTATTAAAGACTTAAAGAAATTTTTTTTAAAATAATCCCAAAGGAACAATTTACTTACAAAGATGCTGAACTTTCTATGATAATCACAATATAGGCAGAACACTGCTGAAAAAGTAGTTTGATTGGTAGGATATAATCAAGCTCCTGAGATCCCTCACCAGAAACTGCCTACCACACAGTTACACAGTTACTTATTTTTACTCCATAGTCAAAACAGCCTTCCGTGAAGAAAAACTGAGTTGTTAACGATAGATTAAAAATCTTACTCAAAATTATAAACAGATTATCTCAAACCAAAAGGATTTACTTTTACCAGATTAGGCCAACTAACAATTCAATCAAAAAAAACTTCCAGTTACACAGAAACTTCTAAACAGATATCTATGCTAGAAAAGTTTATTTCCAGCCGTGGTTCTTTCAAAGGAAATTACTTGCACAACCAAGGACACAAGGATATGATACTGTTCTAAGACAGTGCTGATAAATATCCCCAGCTTTCCCTTAGCCTGTTATCAAAATACATTCAAAAAAGTGTTTGTTTTAAAAAAAAGTTATACCATAGCTTTTTACATACAGGTAGCAGCTTCTTCTCTGGGTGAGCTCTTTCCATATTAATGTGCAGAAGCAGTGAACGTCCTTGTGCAAGACACTGTAATGTAATGAGTCTTTTGACTCAGACTGTGTACACATGACTGATTTAGAACACTGGGCTTTACACGTATGTACTCCTTCAAATTGTTCTCTAGTCCAGAGCCAATCACTATCATGAAAGACTACTTAAACTCCCAAGCCAACAACTGCAACTACCACAGGGTCACAGAATAGGAGAATTAGGGAACATAGCATGCCTTCAATTCCAACAGAGAGAACACCAAAAAAGGAACTGAAACTATGCAATTTGAGACTTAACGTTTTCTGTAAAAGCAACTGCTAAAAACAGCTCTCAGACTGCAAGGTTATTATTTTTGCTCAGATTCAAGTCTTCAATAACATTATAAAATGAAAGCTGAGAAACTCAGATATTAATCATCATCTAAGTGTGTTTATACTCCTCTTGTTGACCTTTTCAATGCATATTCATTCTTAAGACTGTTCCTTTTTCCACATACATAAAATTCAGAAATCAAACATTCTTGTTAGGGAACATAAACCAAGGATTTCTAAAATAATCATCTTTATATTTTGTTCCTTAGTGTAGGTGAATTTAAAAGTAACTGACGTTGTTTAGTTGGGGTAAAAAAAAAAATAAAAAAGCACACTTCATTAGCAGTAACTAATTTGGTCTTGTTTACAGGCTATAAATTAATAGCCAGACAAACCTTTAAGCAAGATATCTATAACTATAATTCATTCATATTATTGAAACAAAAATATCTGAAAGTGAGAAAATTTGTTCTTAAATTCCCCTCCCCAATTTAATCATATAAATCCAAACCCCACTCCCCAACACCTTCCCACCTTTCCAACTATCAGCCACAAGCTTCATGATTCATCACCCACCTATCTCTAGGGCCATGATTTTATCATGGAGGTCACAGAAATCATGAATTAAAAAAAAAAAAAACTATGTTAAATCTTGGAAGTGGCCATAAAAATACATTTGATGGAGCCTCCAAACTGAGTGGGTCATTGCAACCTGATAGGGTTGCAGAGACACTCAGGTTTGGCCCATCTGCCACTCCATGTTCAGAAAAGCAGATTGACCAAATCTGAATGGCTTTGTGACCTAGCACAGGAATTGCAATGCCACTCATGTTTGGTACATCCACCCACCTCCTTCCAATTAAATTTTCAGTGTCAACTAACTTTGGGTGCCCAATATGAGAAGTCTAGGGCCTGATTCTTCAAAGTACTTGGCATTTTAGAGTATTTATATGTTCAGAACTGTTGTTAGTGCTCAGTGCTAATCATACCTGAGGTGTAAAGCAGGCACCCAGAAACTGAGGAACACCACGGCCACCTGTGAAAAGTTTGCTTTGTGTGACTTGCCAGGTATCTCATTAAAAAAAAAAATCCTGTGGTAGAGGCAAGAATAGATTCCAGTTCTCCAAGGGGGAATTCACTTGCCTGTACTATCTTGTCATCCCACATCATTCACTATACATCTTCCAACTCCTGCAACAAATGAGGAAAGGATCTTACAAATCTCTTTCACTACACATCTTTGATTCATTCCCAGAGCACTGAATGAGGCAGAGTCTCCCTGGAAAAAATATTATTAATTACATGAGTATTACTATCATAATAAATACTCAAAGAGGCTGAATTAAGGTTGCCCATACAATCTTAATTCTGTCAATCCATAAATTTGCAAAGTCAAGCACTCCAAAGTTAACATAGCAAGTTACATTTTTAAAACTATGTTTTTAAACAGCTTTAATATTAAAAAACAATTTTATCCTGCAGAACCATATTGACACCCCCACACACACTGGCTCAGATCGTTAGATCCACGGCACAGTTTTCTACCACTTGAGCTAACGGTGTAACTGACAGCAATACAAGGCAAAATCAGGGTGCATTTTCATGGGGGTGGCAAAAGATACTTCACTGACACAAAGACAACACCCTGCAAAATTTCCAGTCCCTCCCCCAAAAAATAGAAACACTAGAGTTTTTCAATGAAACGGTTGTCAATTCTTTTTTAAATGAATGCATTTTTCCCCTAACTTCATTCTGAGAAATGTCTGACCTGTCTCCCCCCCCCCCCCCCCCCGCAAAATTTCAGCCTGAGAGAGACACCCAACATGGAAAGTTTTAGCCTGAAACAGTTTAATAAGCAACTAACAGGATCTTATAATGGAAAGTGTTAGTGCCACTTACAGTTAAGGCTGCCCATCTACACTGCCTATAGTTATACACTGTAGTACATATAACCAATGTGTCCCAGAAAGTCAGACGCTTTTATCACCTGTCCAAGCATCCTGGTACATTTTATATAAATTAACATTTGGTCTGTTTTGGTAAACCCATGCAAACTCTCATGACCTGAGGGAACTGCTGGCCAGCTGAGCTAGAGAAGTCAACAGCAGGCTGGTTATGACAATATTTTCAATAGGAGCTGTTTGACTCTTCTAGTTTATAAAGTCCATCTGGCATGTTTGCAATGATAAGTCCCTGCATCGGACTTTTTGATCCTGATGACATTTTAGCCTCTGAACAAACAGTTTATGGATTTTTATAAGCTTCAGAAACTACTCTTGCTGAGTTTGTAAACTCCAAGCTCTCAACAACTCTGCTGAAATCTTTGAGCCTGCCGAGGTTGAAATATTCGTAGGGAATATTCACTAGATTTCAAGATAGATCAAAACAAAAAAACAGTGAATTTCTGAAGCTATGCCAAACTTGAGATCCCATGTTGCAAAGAACACCACAGAAGACATTTCAAACAGTAAAAGAAATTCCAGTTTTTCAGACATCATAAAATGGCTGGTCTGATGAAAAAAAAAATGAACCTCAAACTTTTGGAGAAAGTCTACTCTTGCCTAAAGGTGGGCATGATAAATTTCAGAGGAAAAAGCTTTTTCAAGAACATTAGATGGGAATGAAGTATCAAGTTCAAAATGGCAACCGATTCACCCTTAACTATTGAGGTCACTACCCTTGACTTTGTAAAACAAAGTCCAGCAAATATCTTCAAAATTTTTCTAAAGGTTTTTGATGTGTGTGTGAGAACATTGTGAGAACTCCGAGCAAAACAAAAAATCTACTACATCTTGTGCAGTAGCAACATTTTAACCACATGTAGTAATACTATCCAGCATTCTCACAAAACTGTGTGCTTTTTTTATTTTTGAAAAATCAACCACAGGAATTAGTTTCCACATAACACATGCATTTCAGTCTAGCCAATCTTTCTTCCTCCTCCTCCCACCAAAACACGATTAATTTCAACTAACCCCTAGTCACAGAAGTGGTATTTTCTTAGAAAGCATGTTCAAGAGAGGATAATAATCTTAAGAAGAAATTTTAACTGCAGCAAAACTTTTGGCAAATGGAAGAGACAGACACATATTTGGCTTTCAGTACTTCACATGTGACTGAATACTTTGGTAAGAAATACATCATACATGACCTTCGTGCATGCAGTACTAGCTTTCACAGAGGAGGTTTTCCAAAAGTCAGCTGAGAAACCAGTTGTCATAAATATAAAGAGAAGGGTAAACACCTTTAAAATCCCTCCTGGCCAGAGGAAAAACCCTTTCACCTGTAAAGGGTTATGAAGCTAGGATAACCTCACTGGCACCTGACCAAAATGACCAATGAGGAGACAAGATACTTTCAAAAGCTGGGGTGGGGGCAGAGAAACAAAGGCTCTCTGTCTGTGTGATGCTTTTGCCAGGAACAGAACAGGAATAGAGTCTTAGAATTTAGTAAGTAATCTAGCTAGAGATGCGTTAGATTCTGATTTCTTTAAATGGCTGAGAAAATAAGCTGTGCTGAATAGAAAGGATATTCCTGTCTGTGTGTCTTTCTGTAACTTAAGGTTTTGCCTAGACGGATTCTCTAGGTTTTGAATCTGATTACCCTGTAAGATATTTACCATCCTGATTTTACAGAGGTGATTCTTTTTACTTTTTCTTCTATTAAAATTCTTCTTTTAAGAAGCTGAATGCTTTTTTCATTGTTCTTAAGATCCAAGGGTTTGGGTCTGTGTTCACCTATGCAAATTGGTGAGGATTTTTATCAAGCTTTCCCCAGGAAAGGGGGTGTAGGGTTTGGGGAGGATTTTGTGGGGGAAAGACGTTTCCAAGCGGGCTCTTTCCTGATTATATATTTGTTAGACGCTTGGTGGTGGCAACAAAATAGGTCCAAGGGCAAAACATAAAATAGTTTCTACCTTGGGAAAGTTTTAACCTAAGCTGGTAAAAATAAGCTTAGGGGATTTTCATGCAGGTCCCCACATCTGTACCCTAGAGTTCAGAGTGGGGAAGGAACCTTGACACCAGAACTTCCATTTCATTTGGACCTTAGTATAGCAGCAATCCCATTCTCTTCACAAACAAATATCAGGATAGAAAGGGGTTCTATGCTGATCCAATACATTAGAAAAAATAGTTTTCATGTTAATTTTTATGACTAGACTATTAAGATATAAAAAGTGGATTATACTTCAGCCTACAGAAACATACATCACTGTCAATACATCAACCGTGTACATAAAATGAACAGCATCACATTTTATGTCCTTTGCAGACCAGTAATACAACACATGCATTGTCTCAAATTGGCTATAACTCCTAAGTTAAAGCTATTGTTCCTTTTCAGGAACACAACAAAGAGCCAAGCTCACTGCTACCTTTCTTCTTGAGTAGGTTATGCAGCAACGTTTATTTTCAAACATACCATGCTTCAAGTAATAAATATTCAAGTTTTTGTTGCCAGAGCATCTATCCAGAGTAGATAAAAGTACTCAAAATAGTAAAATAATTTTCAAAAGAAGCTCCTCCAATATTTTTCATCTTTTCCCACCAAAAAACATCATCAAGATACGAGGAGGAAAAGAAGCACATAAGCATACAGATTCTTAACAAGTACCATATACTGAGTAAGAAGGCATTTGTGTTGTGTTTCTATTGAATTGGAAGCTGTAGACACACGTTACAACAGGAGGCTATTCTTTCCCAGATATATTTAACTCTTCCACTCATTTTACCTCACCAAAAGATAGAGAATTTGGTAAGTTACCTACCATTTACATATAAAATGGAGTTGTCCACAAGAAGAGTAAATGCTTGTCTACATATGGAGGTTTTTGCAGAATATGTTTTTGCATATGAACTTCTGCGGAACACACAAAATAGTTCTGTCCACATGATTTAACCTACTTCCTTTTGAATAATGCAGCCACACAGCACTGAGTTTGTTTGGCTGGGTTTTTTGTTTGTTTATTTTTAAAAAAGCACATAGCATTCTGGAAGATATCCCATAGTGCACTGTTCTGCTACTGAGTGCTATGCACTCTGTGACCTGGGGGTCAAACTGGAAAATTCCCATGATTCCTCTCCTAGTATCCCATGATTCACCTGATTCCTACATTTTTCCAATCTGCTGGCAGTCAGCATGAAGGGAACACTGCTGTATTCCACATCCCTGAAAGCTGTTAATACACAGAGGCTGCTGCACTTTTATTTGCACTCACACAGGCAGATGACGTCAGGAGTCAGCCGCTTCTCCCTTTGGGTAAAAGAGGCAGTGGGCAGCAGATGAAATCAAGCATCTTCTTCTGGATGAACTTTTCCTGGAGCAGCTTCACTTGGAGCACCATTTCTGGACATGGGAAGCTAGCACTGACTGTCAGGAAAGGATAGTGATGCAGACTGGGATGGCCAGTAGTGGCAGCAAAATTTCAGGATTACAAAGGCTGCTCTGCCAGAGATCTACACAGTGCTCACCCTGGAGATGCAGCAGCAGATCATCAACATGAGAGTTCTCTTCAGCATAGAGAAATATGGGCCACTACCATCTGAAATTCACCAACTGCTACTGGTCAATAGCTAAACAGTTTGGTATAGATAAATCAACTGTTGGGGCTATTAGCAGCACACACCTCCCTGAAACCAAGAGGATGGGGGCATAAACCCTGGCAATCCACAGGAGGTTATTGATGGATCTGCTTGGTAGGGGTTCCCAAATTGTAGGGGGTCCACTGATCGGTTCCATAAACCTATTCTCTCCTCACCCTACCACCCACCCACCCACAGAGCAAGCCTCAGAGTTCAACAGGCAGGGGTATTGTTCCATGGTTCTCCAAGGCCTGCCTTATCACCATGGAAGGTTCACCAATATTTGTGTGGGATGATCTGGAAAGACCCATGATGCTAGGATCTTTAGAAACTAAGACCCACCATTTTCTACACTGAAAAGGGGGACTCTCTCCCCCAGGACTACTATGGACATCAATGGCACCGTGATTTCCTCTGTCATTTTAGGAGACCCATCTTACCCTCAGCTCCCCTGATGTATGAAGCCTTTTACTGGACATGTGAAGAGGAGAAAGGAGCTGTTTAATTATATCCCAAATAGCTGCAGAATGGCACTGGAGTGCATATCGAAAGGCCAAAAAGGGAGGTGCAGATGCCTAATGTGGAGGCTGCTGAGCAATACCTGCCTTATGCGACAACTGCTTGCATCTGCAAAATCAAGGGAGAGCATCTCACTAATGGGTGGAAAGGAGACATAACAAGTTTCTTAATATTATGAACAGACTTCACAAACTGCAGCAAATCCTTACAGCCACAGTCAGGGATGCCTTGTGATCCCAGGCTGAGGCTACAAACTAAAATTGAAATGAAATTTTATTGTGTGTTAAGTAAGGATTTCATTAAGTTTTATTATAAAATTGTTGCACAAAACACAAAAAAGCATAAGAACATATTTCATTATTCTCCTCTCGCATGTACTTTTATGAAAGGGTATTGAATTTTGCACTATTTTATCTTCACTAGAGCTTATATTGACAAACAAAAATATTTTATTGAACATAAACACAACAAAAGACAGTGCAATGTTTAGGGGTCATAACAGTGCATACTTAGTTATGCTATTCTGGTCACAAGTGTGTAGGTGGGGGTTTCTGACTGTTGCTCTTTCCTCAGGTACAGAAGGATGAGGGAAGAAGCCATCACTTTTAGTTGTAAGAGTGCCAGTGGAGTCCTAGTATCCCCTATTCACATTATCTTGTGGGGCGAGGGAGGCGAGTGACTGTAGCTAAAATGTGGGGGAAATGTAGTGCTGCTCTCAATATGCGTTTTCCAGGATGCTGGGAGGGAACATTGCACCAAAGTGTTCTTCAGCAGGACTGTGTGCCTCTGCATCAACTCCTGCAGTCATTTCTGCATGTCCCTATCTTTCTCCACTCTCCCCAGTCAATTCTCTATCCTCCACAGTCTCTCCACAAAGAGGATTTCCCTCCACTTGTTTGTCTTTTTCTCTTCTTGGATGCAGAACCAAGATTCTCGTAACTCACCCACAGATTTTTCAAGTATTCAGGGGAGAAGATTCTTTCTGTGGGGGCCACCGCACATGAGATGCACAAGTGAGGGGAGATGACAAACAGAACAGATATAACTTCTACAAACTCCATAGTCAGAAAGAGGGAAAAGGACAATTAGAGGACCTTGTACGCGGGAAGAGTCCTTAAAAACAAAGGCCTTGAGGCACCATAAAGTAAGTGTTTCCCACTTTCACTATTAATCAGGGTGGATAAAAATCAATGATTTAAAAAAATAATTTTAAAAAATAGTTTATTTAAATGGGATTTTTTTATAGTTTTAATTAAGATACATTATAGCTCAAAGATATCTCATCATGGAATAGGAATTAGAAATTCTAATTCTATAGTATGACAATATATTCATGTAACGTTTAAGAAAAGTTTTGTAAATGAGTTCCAAGAGTTCATGGATTAGAGACCCAATCTTATAGGGTTCCAGGGGCTTCTGTATAGATTATTTAGGTTAATTTTTCTATCTACCCAATGGGACTCAGTGCTCAGTAGAAGATACCATCAGAGATGCTTAGTTTTGCAGTTCTCAAACAGTGGATTTGTCTCCCCAGAAGTAACAGGCTTGTTAACAGCAAAAATGTTTTAAAATAAATAATAAATATATAGAGGTGAGAAATAACAGACCTCAACTCTATTATCCCTCTGAACATTTGTGTACATAGAGTCAATCCCTTACCTCTCTCTAAAAGACCAAAGTTTCAAAAAGTTCAATGAACAGAAAATTGTTGGGGGCGGAATCTATCTGGACAAGGAGAAGAAGTCTGGAGATAAATGTGAGAAGGGAGGGACATATGCTTGTTTTGTTAAATTATTATATGTTTGCTGTTGAAGAAAAAACTCCAGAATACTTAATGTTGTTGTTTTAGTTAAATAAAACAATGTAAATGTCTCTCTGGTGATGTTCTCCTCCTAATACAGCATGGCAAGAAAATACTCCAAATATGAATGATTAACCTGTTGAACTGGAGATATTTAGTCATTGGGAGGTGAACTATCTGCTTCAATTACCTTTGGTAAATGAAATAACCAATCATTCATTTTCTGATATAGCTATAAACTAATCTGAAAAGTTTTCAAAATAAATCACTTTAAAAATGTATAGTGTGTACCTTCTAAAAATGAAACCTACATCTCCGAGTTGTGAAGAATATGTTTTAAAGGTTATAACAACCAACAAGAATGCACTTTTATATAGAAAACCATGATTAAACAGAGTCTTCCTGACTAGTGATTTAAATCAATCAATTTGATTTAAATCAAATCCACCTTGCTATTAATCCCTTGCTGAAGGCTCCCGCTGGACAGGCCAAGATTTGACAAGCTTACTCATGGACAGTCTTACTGAACAAGGATGAAGTGAACTACTATTTTTTGTGGGATTTTTTTTAAACGAACCAAAAAACACACACAAAAAACCACAAAGCTTCACCAGATCTTTCTAGGACCAGAAATGTCATTGTAAAAAGCCAACAGGGAGATTTTTCAAGAGACAGAAAGGGAAGAGAGGCACGCAATTTCCACTGAGAATCAGTTGGTCTTGGATATCCAATTCCCATTTGAAAGTTTCCCCCTAATTTGTTAAAGATCACCAAAAATGGCTGATATAATTCATCCAGAAGGTGAAAGGTAGGTGTGTGGGGCCTTTCAAAAAGATTCTCTTTGTACTCAGATAACACAGTAGGAGTGACAGCCTCTGCCACAGAGTAACAGAGAGGCTGTGGTTCTCTGCAGTGAGAAAAGATACCATGGGGGAAACTTGTGGGCACAGAAAGCTAAATGACCTAGACATGACATATTCCATCATACAAAGGAACAAAGCAGTATTGCACTACTAAAGTTGGAGAGGAGGGGGAAAATAATTCCTGTGAAGGCAGTCTACTAAAATATTTATTTTTGTAAAGAACCACAACAGGGCAATAAAATATACACACACTGTAGCCCATGTTATAAATGTTGTGTCAGTAGTTCTCAAACTTTAGTATTGGCGACCCCTTTCACACAGCAAACCTTTGAGTGTGACCCCCCCCCTTATAAATTAAAAACACATTTAACACTATTATAAATGCTGGAGGCAAAGCGGGGTTTGGAGGTGGAGGCTGACAGCTCATGACCCCCCCATGTAATAACCTTGCAACACCCTGAGGTGTCATGACGCCCAGTTTGAGAACCCGTGTTATATAGAAGAAACCACTGTTCTACAAAAAAGTCTTTCAAAAAATCCAGAATTCATCCTGTACTCCTACATGTGTGATTAAAATCAAGATATAGTAAATATTTTTCCTTTGAATATTTACTTCTATTTCAGTAGTACCCTTTATGTTATCTTATTGGGACACTAACTTGGAAAAAAAATGACTTGTGTTGGGAAAAAAATTGTACCTACTATTGTTACAGCTCCTAAACAAAACTAGTTAAAAATAAAATAAATAATTTCTTTATAGAACAAACTGAAAAACGAACAAAATAAAGTCACTAAACTTTCTCCCTCACTGAATAGATCCTCATAAAAACAAGAAAGCAGAACACTTATAATTTTTTTTAAGAGTTTCAGCAGTGTCACTACATGCTGTTTAAAGGGCAATCAGAAATTTGTTTCTTCTAAAATTAGATATATAGTTTTTTAAAAACTGAGTGGACAGTGTCTCCAGCAAGCAAGTCTAGACATTCACAAAGGTACTTAGGCATTGCAAAACTGAGCACTGCAAAGCTTAACCCCCCAGTAGCCTGCTACTTAGTGAAATTCTCAGATCCAGGTTCCTTACCCGGCCTCCCCCTGTACAGGGAAAGTTAGGTGACTAAAAAAAATGGATCCTCAGAAGCAGACAAGCTGAGCAGGGAGCCAGCTATGCTAGTCAAGAGTGGAATTCAGAGGAAAGGAATGGGGCTTAGGTCCCAGATCCTCTAAAAGTAGTTAGGTGCCTAACTCCTATTAATCTGGGCTTTAGGCACCTAATTTCCAGGTTCGTGGCTGAGAATCCCAAAAACAGATAAGCACCTCCCTATGACCAGTCAGTCAGGAACCTAAGCCAGGTCAGACCTTTCTTGCAAAACAAAAATTTAGATCACCACCAACTCCATTATAGCCAACAGAGTGACGGTTAGGGCATTCACCTGATCTGTGGGAGACCAGGCTTCAAGTCCCTGCTCCAAATCAGGCAAAGTCAGTCCCCACTGCCAAGACAGACCAAGGATGCCTAAATTTGAGAATCCCACTGGGCCTTCAGCTCAAGTAAAGCCTTCAAGCAACCCATTATTTTGGGGATGGAATCAGGACTTAGTGGGGCTTTGCAGATTTCTAACAGTGGAAACGTAAGAGCTTAACTTAACTCAAGTTTAGACAGCAGCTGAGCAGAGGTTTTAAGAACAGCTGGTCTCTAAATGTTGGCCTCAGGCACCTTTATGAACCTGGCCCATTTTGTATATTCGTGGTTAACACTTTTACAAGTCTGCCTTGTAACTAAGACAATTAAAAATAGAACTTAAGAGCTCTTGACAGTTTGTTGCAGTTGTACATTTTCAGTGCACTCAGACTCAGACTTTAAGGTCAGAATGGACCATTATGATCATCTAGTCTGACCTCCTGCACAGTGCAGGCCACAGAATCATACCCACCCACTCCTGCAATAAACCTCTCACCTATGTCTGAGCTAGATGTTACATACAACACTAAGGGCACATCTGGTTGTATACTAAGTGGAGCAGCATCTGAAACAATTCTTTATACAGCAAAAACCTCAACTCATTCCAAAGCAGGCTAGATATACTGTATCAAAACTCTAACTTGGATTCCCTAGAAAAGTCAATCTGAGTCACAAACTCATTCCCACGAACCATGGTATTAAGACACCTGTAAGCAAAATTTAACACACAATTTCTGTCTTTGCCAGCATTCCTATAAACCATATCAAAAGACTTGAAAATTTCCAGTCCTTAGTTCTTCTCAATCATCTTAAGGCCCCAATTATGTCCTCCAATATATACGATTAAGCATTGGTGACAAAGTCACACAGCTATCACACTTACAGACTTTCCAAGCAACACAATGGTACATTTCAGAGAGTAAAAATGAGACAAAGTCTCAAGTGCAGTTTTTTAATTTAAAGTTTTTAAATCGCCAGTCCTACTGTAGCCGAATAGTCACCGTCTCCTCTCCCAGTTCATTCTCCTGTCTATAAGTGACAAAAGAAACTGCTACCAATGAAACACCAATAAAGTAGCAAGAGCAGAAGCATCTCAAGTAACAAGATTAAGAAAAAGTTAAAACACTAAGCTTCCTTGGCACACAATATCTGAAGATACACCTTGTACTACATCAAAAAGTTCAGTATGGATGGGTACAACTCACTCATCCAGTGAACCAGCCTTCTATAATTAGACTTGGGAGGATTTGATTTTTATTGGTAAATGTCAGTAAAACTTGATTTCATCGTGCACACGCAAACCAACTGAACAGTATTTCCACTGATAACTGAAATTTACAGATAAACAACATTTTTCTTGCTTTGCCTAAGACCTTAAGAGTCTGAGTTAAGGATATTCATTGTGTATATCTTGACATAACGATAATTTATATTTTAACTAATATGAAGCTTTAACTTTTTGAATCTCAATGTCTATTGTCATTAAAAAATTGTCTGACCCCCATGTTGCCTGACCCCCACCTCCATAATTTCCCACAACTGAAAAATAAAAAAATGCTTTAAAATAATCAATATTATCTGTCAAAATAATAAGATGAAAAAAATCAAATTCTATCAAGCCTATCTGTAATCATACACAGACAATATACAACCACCACATTAAAGGATATAAACCTGAAGTATTGTTGCTGTATTCATGAGTCTCCATTAGAAGCATCCAGCTTTCTAAAACAGCAGAGCCGGTTGCAAGTCCATGGCCCAGTAGATTCGTTGCTCTTCCAAGCAAGAGCCTTTTATTTGAATACTTTCATGTGGTCACCAGCTCACCAAAAGGTCAACATACTCATGATTATTTCAATTAAAAGCCTTTACAGTCAATTCACTGTCCCTTCCCAGAATGATAGGAAGCATAAAAACCAAGGACTGGGGAGAGGGGAAGGAACAGCAGGATTCTTGGGACCACAATGAAGGACAACAGCCACCCCTCAGAAGACCCAGAAAAACTGCAGTGTAAGATACAGCAATTAACACCCAATTAAATTTTTTAAAAAGATTTTTCCCCCCCTCCAGAGGCAATACATACAACAGTACACTACTGGAGTATTCTGATTCAGAGGCACACGAAACAAGCAAGTGGAGTAACTAACACTAACTCAGATATACACACACACACACCTGTAAATCCAAATCCCAAAAAGTAAATCCATCAGTTGCGGCAAACAGAAGTGGAATAAAAGCTAAAGCCTACAATAAATCTGTTTGTATTCACAAGAGCACACTAATTACTTAATAGGAAAAAACATGTCATTTGACAAGCGGGGGCGGGGGAGGAGGAGAAGAGTACACAGTACTCAGAACATGTTAGTATACACTACAGCCAACATGTCCAGTATTCCTGGATCCCTTTACTTTTCTTTTCAAGGAAAAAAAAAGCTGAATGGCTAGGCTATTAATCTGAGGAAGATTTCAAATCAAAGTTGTTTACTGTATAACAAAGTTTAATGTTTTTAGACCAGTCCAAGCACAGTTACACTTAAATTATTTAAAAATTAAATGTTGAGATAGTCATAACTGTTTTCTATTTTTGCAAATCCAGAAAAAAGTGAAAGTGGGCCAAGAACAAAAAACCTATGCGGTAAACAAAAATGGTATAAACTGGAGAGAATTTGAACAATCCCCACCCTCCTTAACAAAACTAGAACATGCAATTTATAACAAATTGCTACAATTAGAAACTTTAAAAAGGGGGTCTTTGCAAAGTAATGAGGTTAACGTCTTCATATAGAAAAGGTGCAGTATCAAAATACCAGATTCTTCTAGTTATTTGGGACAGCAGGCTTCACCCTATGCTAGGTCTTACTCAGAACCTACTAAGCCCATATGGCTGAAAGCTCTAGAAGAATTAAGTGGCATTAAAAGACAAAGATAGACTGCGTAGATTTAGAAAGATGCCATAGCAACTCATACCTGCCAAGCAGTTTTATAATAGTGGCGAGAGGAGTCCAAATATGTCCAGTCCAGTACTTTGCCGAAAATTCCCCTCTGGAACCAAACTTTAAATACCATATTTATATTTATTCACATTTTAAGTGAATGACAAGTAGTATTAATTTCATAACTGATTTTTGAATCAGAGACTTAAGTTTTTGAAAGGATTTAAAGTCCTCTCTTCTCTGTAATGTGGAAATCACTCCATGTTTTGTAGGCAATTGATAAATTACATCTAAAAATCAAAAACACCACTCCTCACTGAATGTTAAAAAATACCCCAAGCTAAATGCACCTCACATGTGATGTTCTTGCTCATACTTATTAATACAGTTGTCAAATGTAACGAAGAAAATAGACAGCACCAAAAAAGTGTATAGGAAGTATATCTGTGATCACACCATAACATTAGAAGAATGGAAGTGTCCTTATATATACACACACACACTGAGATGAAATGTAACGCTTAAGTCAATTACTGACTCATCAACTTGCCTGAACTTAAAAAAGCCCTGAGAAAGATAGAGAAGCAATATAGGAAAATATTGACAAGTTTTCTTTGGGATTTTGGAAAGATTCATAAATAATGAGAAAATATGAAAATAGTAAGTGAACTGTGAAATCAGGTTAAAACAGTGGAACAGAGACTAATATTCCTCTAGATGATTCTACATTGTCTCAGAACAGAAATGTCTGCACATTTACTTGTAAAATTTTATTTGTATTAATTTTATCACACAGCAATAGAAATTAGAAAGGCTCACAACATTCAGAAGTCTCAAAGAGAACCTTTTTACAGACGGGGCAGAGGTTTAAAGTGTTGAGTCCTTTGCTAGTAGATACAATATAAAAGAGTCCATTCATTAAAGCATTACTGACCACCTCTTAAATTCATGTACTGAGAAGAAAGATGTAATCTTTTTAAAAAAAAGCAGATCACAGTTAGATGCCCAATCCTGTAATCCTTAGAAGAATTCTCATTGGCTTCAATAGGTGCTTTGCCTAAATAAAGACTGCAGAATCAGGTGCTTTTGTATTTAGATTAAAGGGCTTAACTGCTCAGTGAGATATTTGCAACCTTGATGTAGCCAGGCTGGTCTCAGGAGGAGACACACAAAGTAAGTGAAGTACTCTTACTGGTGGAAGGGACAAGCTTTTGCCGTGTCAGAGCCCTTCAAGTCTGGGAAAGGTAACCAGTGTCTCCAGACCTGAAGAGCTCTGATAAACTCAAAACTTTGTCCTTTCCACCAGCAGAAGTTGCCCAAAAAGAAGGAAAAAAAAAAAAAAAAAGCAGCGCGATATTACCTCACCTATCTTGTCTAAGTGAGAGATCACCTGCGAGAAGTTATAACCAGACAATTCACAAGCCTTCAGCTATTTGTTCCCCTTTTGTAAATGAATGCCTTAAAATGTCTTAAATGCCTAATTCCATGCTCTTCTGTGTTAGTACGACAATCTACCAGGTTTCAGAGTAACAGCCGTCTTAGTCTGTATTCGCAAAAAGAAAAGGAGTACTTGTGGCACCTTAGAGACTAACCAATTTATTTGAGCATAAGCTTTCGTGAGCTAGAGCTCACTTCATCGGATGTATACTGTGGAAAGTACAGAAGACATTTTTATACACACAAACCATGAAAAAAATGGGTGTTAACCACTACAAAAGGTTCTCTCTCCCCCCCACCCCACTCTCCTACTGGTAATAGCTTATCTAAAGTGATCACTCTCCTTACAATGTGTATGATAATCAAGTTGGGCCATTTCCAGCACAAATCCAGGTTTTCTCCCCCCCCCCCCCCCCAACCCACTCTCCTGTTGGTAATAGCTTATCTAAAGTGATCAATGGCATTTTCCCATGATATTGCATACTGTTCAATGCCTTAGATAGGGTACTAGACTACTGTAAAGAGACCATGTCCCAGTGACTCAATTTGAAAATCAAAATATTCTGGCAGTGTTTCTTTTTATCTATTAAAAAAATTAAAATTAAAATTAAAACAAACAAGGACTCCTTGTGGCACCTTAGAGACTAACAAGTTTATCTAGGCATAAGCTTTCATGGGCTATAACCCACTTTATCAGATACATGGAGCATAGGCCCCGACTCCATAGGTGCTCCGGGGCTGGAGCACCCATGGGGAAAAATTGGTGGGTGCAGCAGCTCCCCGCCATGCCCCAGCTCACCTCAACCTCCACTCTGCCTCCTCCCCTGAGCACACTGCCACGTCCTGCTTCTCCTCCCTCCCTCCCAGTGCTTGCACCGTGAAACAGCTGTTTTGCATGGCAAGCACTCGGGGGAGTGAAGGGGAGGAACGCAGCACACTTGGGGAAGAGGCGGAGGCAGGGCCGGGGCACGGATTTGGGGAGGGGTCCAATAGGAGCAAGGAGGGGGCGGATTCGGGGCAGGGCCAGGAGGCACGAGCACCCACCAGCGCCAACAAAAGTTGGCGCCGATGGCATGGAGTGAAAAATAGAGTAGACAGGTATAAATATATACCAGATGAAAAGATGGGAGTTGCCTTAGAAACTGGGAGGGTCAGCACAAACTAGGCCAATTCAATCAGGGTGGATGTGGCCCATTCCCAACAGTTGACAAGAAGGGGTGAATATCAGAGGTAAAATTACTTTTTTGTAATTTTCAGCCACTCCCAGTCTTTATTCAAGCCTAAGTTAATTGTATCCAGTTTGCAAATTAATTCCAGTTCTGCAGTTTCTCACTGAAGTCTGTTTTTGAAGGGTTTTTTTGTTGAAGAATGGCCACTTTTAAGTCTGCTATTGAGTGTTCAGGGAGATTGAAGTGCTCTCCTAGTGGTTTTTGAATGTTACAATTCTTGATGTCTGATTTGTCTCGAGACTGTCCGGTTTGGCCAATGTACGTGGCAGAGGGGACTGCTGGCACATGATAGGCTATATCACATTGGCAGATGTGCAGCTGAACGAGCCCCTAATGGTGTGGCTGATGTGGTCAGGTCCTATGATGATGTCTCTTGAATAGATATGCGGATAGAGTTGGCAACGGGATTTGTTGCAGGGATTGGTTCCTGGGTTAGTGTTTCTGTTGTGTGGTGTGTAGTTGCTGGGGAGTATTTGCTTCAGGTTGGGGGGCTGTGTGTAAGCAAGGACTGGCCCGTCTCCCAAGATCTGTGAGAGTGATGGGTCGTCCTTCAGGATAGGTTGTAGATCCTTGATGAGGCACTGGAGAGGTTTTAGTGGGGAGCTGTAGGTGATGGCTAGTGGTATTCTGTTACTTTCTTTTTTGGGCCTGTCCAGTAGCAGGTGACTTCTGGGTACCCTTCTGGCTCTGTCAATCTGTTTTTTCACTTCAGCAGGTGGGTACTGTAGTTGTAAGAACGCTTGACAGAGATCTTGTAGGTGTTTGTTTCTGTCTGAGGGGTTGGAGCAAAAGTGGTTATATCTTAGGGCTTGGCTGTAGACAGTGGATCGTGTGATGTGGTCTGGATGAAAGCTGGAGGCATGTAGGTAAGTATAGCGGTCAGTAGGTTTGCAATATAGGGTGGTGTTTATGTGACCATCGCTTATTAGCACTGTACTGTCCAGGAAGTGAATCTCTTGTGTGGACTGGTCCAGGCTGCGGTTGATGGTGTGTTGGAAATGGTTGAAATCATGGTGAAATTCTTCAAGAGCCTCCTTCCCATGGGTCCAGATGATGACGATGTCATCAATGTAGCGCAAGTGGAGTAGGGGCATTAGGGGACGAGAGCTGAGGAAGCATTGTTTTAAGTCAGCCATAAAAATGTTGGCATACTGTGAGACCATGTGGGTACCCATAGCAGTGCCGCTGACTTGAAAGTATAAATCATCCCCAAATGTGAAGTAGTTGTGGGTGAAGACAAAGTCACAAAGCTCAGCCACCAGGTCTGCCGTGATATTGTCGGGAATACTGTTCCTGATGGCTTGTAATCCATCTTTGTGTGGAATGTTGGTGTAGAGAGCTTCTACACATTCTTCAACAAAAAACACTTAAAAACAGACTTCAGAAAGAAACTGCAGAACTGGAATTAATTTGCAAACTTGACACCATCAAATTAGGCCTGAATAAAGACTGGGAGTGGCTGGGTCACTATAAAAAGTAATTTTGCCTCTGTTGATATTCACCCCTTCTTGTCAACTGTTGGGAATGGGCCACACCCACCCTGATTGAATTGGCCTCGTTAGCACTGACCCCCCACACACACTTGGTAAGGCAACTCCCATCTTTTCATGGGCTATATATTTATACCTCCCTACTGTATTTTTCACTCCATGCATCTGATGAAGTGCGTTATAGCCACAAAAGCTTATGCCCAAATAAATGTGTTAGTCTCTAAGGTGCCACAAGGACTCCTCGTTGATTTTGCTGATACAGACTAACACGGCTACCCCTCCAAAATCTTTTCATCTAGTCTCTGAACAACTTTGACGTAAATCATTTCCTCTCTTTAAGGCTTCTGCCAAATTACTTGTTTCTAATGAGTTTAAGTTACATAATCAGCTGATGAAGCTAACAAAGAACAGCTTTCCCTTCTTTTATGAAGAAATTCGTAATCAACTGCACCGAACTGTGGCAGTAACTTAAGCTTATTACAAAAGTTTTGCTGCTTTTCACCATGATAACTCTCCAATCTTCCCCGTTTCTTCTGGCTTAAATTGTTGCTTTCAAGGGCCACCACAAGACCAGTCTTTGTTAACATTTTTGTGACTGTACTTTTATGGAAATGGTTCAACTTCAATTTTTTCCAGAATATTATGATGAAACATTTTAAAGCTACCAAAGTAAAGCATACAACTAACTCATCCTGCTCGTGGTTTCACATTACAGATATAAACAAAACGTCTAAATGTCAAAAACAGAATTCTGAAGCACTTTTGAATTTTTATAAGTATCAAATAAATTACTGTGGTCAGGAACGAAGTAGTTTAAGGGAACTATGCAGAGGATACAATGTATACATGCTCTTCAGTTGCTAGCTTTTCTCCAACAAAGGATTTCTTCTTTGAAGCTAATGAGTCTAAAAGGAAGCCACTTTCCTCAAGAAGAGGGATTGGATGGGTCAGGGATAGCTGGATAAGAAACCTTTCACTGCTAGGAAACCTCTTCAAGTCTGGTTTCGATTAATAGTGACCAAAAATCATTACTGTCAAAGCTGTTCAGTGGCCTGTGACAAACTGGTGATCATGGTCTAATTCTTTATGAGAACCACACCACCTTCATACTCATCAGCGAGACAGATGACTGAACTCACTGCAAGAGGTGATCCTTCCATTAAATGGCTGACACTTTTCAGTAGCATGGAGGTGGTCATATTTATACTGTTGATAAAAGACTTTGTTGTTCAGAGTTGTAAATCCAAACACCTTTCATGATCATTGTATATCAATGGAGTACAGTTTAGATATGGTAGGCATACTCTGCATGCCCTGCGTGTATCAGGAAGGTTTCTTGAAGAAAGATGAATATAAATGAAAGGTATGGAAAACTTATCAAAAATGACAGCCACAGGTTGCCACAAATAGCAACATTTCTACATCCCAAAACTGCTTGTGTACATGTTAAATCTGGGCAGACTTTCATTCCTGCATCTATCTGATCGGGCCAATACCTCTAAATCCTGTGCTCCCAGTTTAGAGCCATTAGCATGGAGACAATACAGAGCACTATCAGGCTAAAGAATCACCCATTCACCTATTGGGAACATTGGGGTGGTTAAAATAACTTTCAAAATGAAATTTTTAGTTAGTCAAGTACAAAAACATCTAAGCATTTGTTTTGAAACACAAGCACTGATTTTGTTTTATTTAGATTTTTAAAATTGCTTTAATAACCCGGAGTTTTTGTGAAACTTGATATTCCTCCTTTGGCCAAAACAAGGAAAGTGATATCAGTCTTTATACAGCTGTATAGCCATACAGAGTTCAAAACATAACTACACAAGTGTTAGGACTTCTCAGTTCAAGTGGCCCATTACTTATAACTTATGGTTAAGAATGAATCTTCATATTAAAATTTCCAACAATATTTTAGTTATGTGTGTTCTACCAGGGTGACAAAAGTGGCATTACTAGCAGAATGGCAGAAGTCCACCTGTCCAAAGCACCAAACAAATTATAAATATGTACATACTAACCAAGGGCATCCATGTTGCAACTTTTTTTATTGTTGTTTATAACGTGGATGGATCAAAACAATTATAGAATTATTTTTAGTTAGCCGTAAAAGCGAACACTTTAGAAAACAGATATTCCTAACTTACTAGACACCTGAGCACGGACAGAGCACTCTGACACTGACTTCCTCTGTGGCCTTAGGCACATCGTAGCTTCTATTTCCCCATCTGTAATATAGGATTTTTTTTTTAAATGAACATTTATATGTTCCTTTGTAAAAAAGAAGCAGCTTGTCTGAAATTCAGACGCAATTAGTCAGCTTTGTCCTCAGCCAGCAGTTTCAAGAAGAGGACATCAATGAGCCATGCTTTATGACCCTACAGACTAGCCTTCAGGCACTCTTTTCTTATACAACTGAAATGGTTCCAGTACTTTATATTGTCAGCCATTTGCTTCTAAATATGTTTTGACAGGATTAAAAAATTAAGAAATGCTCAATGCACAGCTGCAAGTGGCTTTAAATGCTCTTGCAAAGACAACACACCAAACCAATAGGATGAAATGGGGGAGAGGGGCTGGAAGGGGTGTGTTTGTTTTGGGGGGGGGTCGGGGGGTAAATCAGAGAGCATTTCAGTAAGTCAACAATGGAAAATAATTTGGGTAGCATTTGTGAAACACTCAAACCTACAGAACCTGCTTCAAAGTAAAGGGTACATGAATTTCTAAGAGAGGCATATTAATAAAATCTTTAACAGAATAATAAAGAAATAGGTCAGCACAGGAAAACCCCATAATAGCTAAACTTCAAATGAAAAATATGTTTATCTGTCAGATTTAATGTTGCAAGACATAAAAAGGGTTACTTTATAAACTACAGCTTTAAAAAAAACATTATTGGCCTCTGCATTCCACATATCATGACACTCCTATGAAGTCAAAAAAGTGGCTTCTAAGCACTACTGCAGCGTTTAATAAACGAAAGCTATTTTTTTTACAAATAGGGAAACAGAGAGAAAGCGACATGCCCAAGGCCAGATAGGAAGGTGCAAAAAAATGCCAAGCACAAAACCTAGATCTCTCAAGTCCCAGCTTAGAATTCACAGGCTGCTGAAAAACCGAAATTAGGGAAGAGGCCTGAGGAGCCGAAGAACTCTACACGAAAGAAAAATGAAGGTCAGACTTCCATCCCAGATTTATGGTACATAATACTTGTATCTTGAGATTTTTATTAAAATAGTATCTGATAATTTAATGCAAGATTTGAAAATTAAATTTGCCTACTTACTCGTGAGGCATATGCAGCTTTCTTGGATGAGAGGGAAAATCAGCACCATTAATTTTGAAAAAGCATTTATTATTGCACTTCCATCTTTTATGGTTGCAAAAATAAACTCCTGAATGTGAAATGAATGTAAACTGATGTGTAGTGCTGTTTTTCTACATGTGTAGATGAACCCAGTGACTTTCTTCTAAGACATTTTCTAGTCTGCAAGTGTGAAAACTGAATAGATTTCTCAGTTTCATGGCTACTATTCAGAACTTTGTGAGCAGCAGTGAAATGGACAAAGAATGGCATTAATTTCATTCTGATACAACTTCTGAAAGGTATCAATAGCAACAACAAAGGAAACCAATTCATTAGAGAGAATGATCAAAAGAAGCTTGGAAAGAAGAAGGACAGAGTAACAAACCACATCAGCAGCAAACTGGGAGATGGGATAATAGGAAGAATTTGTTTTCCCTCCCAGAATACACTCTCTGGTTGAGACTGAAGGGATGCACATGCACTATAGATTGCAAAATACTCCCTCTAGCACCTAGAAGGGGGAAACTACTATAGATGGAGTTCCATCATCTTACATTAGCCTGACCACACTCCATAGATAGCATACCCATGCAGAAATCTCAGTACATTCCTGATTCCCAGGAACCGGGGGCAGAGGATTTGACTTTTCACAAGAACATTTCCCCCAACAGAGTGGCACCCTCCCCCACCTATACTAGTGCATCTGACTAGTAGATATCTGGCGGAATATTTCAAGCCCTGAAGAAAGATATGTAAGTCATTATGGATGCCTCCCTCTTCCCAAAACACGGAACCTGAATTGTGCTATATTTGGTATACCTAGAGCTACTCCTGATCTTGATACACCAACAAGTAATAGCCAGTAATGTACCAACTCACATGGACAGTATCAGTCATCACAGTATTTCCTACTGTCTGTTTGCAGACATCTGTATGTCCAAATCTAATATTTACATACACAATATGCAAGGCAAAAAGGAAATAGTTACTTTTTTTGTATAACAGAATATTTACATACCTGCAGATTTTTAGTGTAGATTATGAAAAAAAACTAGATGCTACAGAGAGTTAACTGACTAGGATTTAGACTGACAAGGGCCAACATCCTGTCTTTGGTTATATATGACAAAAATGAGATCAGATTTTTCATTTGTGCACTTCATAAAACAGTCACGTAATCTGAGACAATTTAGTGTAATTCTTCATTTCACCACAAAATAAAACAGGGATTTGAATAGCAAGAATGCCAGATGTCACAAATAACTATCTGTAGTGCTGGACAAGAAAGTTTTACGGTGCTCATTTAACTAGTACCTGCCATTATTGACTTTGATTTTTCACCATTATAAATTCAGGGTTTATTAGTCTTAAATTTCGTATGCTTTTCCTTCCAAACAGGAGAATTATTCATAGTTTTAGACCAGCAATTCTGAGTTTACATAGGAGAAAGTGAAATATAGTACTAGCTCAAGCCAAGACGACCTGAAGTCAGGCAACAGAATTAGTTAAGCTTTAAATCAGGGTGTGCAAACTACAGCCCGTGCGCCCGATACAGCCCACGAGCAGTTTTAAACTGGCTTCCGAGCTCCCGCTAGGGAGCGGGATCTGGGGCTTGCCCCACTCCAGCCGGGGCGCTGGGTCGGGGGCAGCACCACGTGACTCAGCCCTGCTCCGGCGCTGCAGCCAGGGTGCTGGGTCAGGGGCCGCACCCCACGGCTCGGCCCCACTCCAGCCCGGGGCACTGGGTCAAGGGCCAGACCACGTGGCTCCCAGAAGCTGCAGCACAGCACCGCTCTGGCTCCTACATGCTCCAATGGGAGCTGCAGGGCCAGTGCCTGTGGATGGGGCAGGCGTGCAGAGCCACCTGGCCGCGCCTCCACATAGGAGCTGGAGAAGGGAAATACCCAGAAGCACTGGCAAGCGCCACTTGGAGCCTGCACCCCTGAGCCTCACCCTATGCCCCAACCCCCTGCCCCAGCCCTGATCCCCGTCCCACTCTCTAAACCTCTCAATCCCAGCCCGGAGCACCCTCATACACCACAAACTCCTCATCCCCTTCCCCACCCCCAACCAGAGCCCTCACCCCCTCCTGCACCTCAAACCCAACTTTGTGAGCATTCATTGCGCACCATACAATTTATATTGCCCAATGTGCCCCTCAGGCCAAAAAGTTTGCCCACCCCTGCTTTAAATGAAGAGTTCAGGAACTAGCAACAACTCTGGCTCTGGAACTTGGTTCAGAATCATCCCCTCCCATGGTAAAACCTACCAGAGGCAGCTCTAGGGAAAGGAAATCTCAACCATACACACCTATTCAGAAGCAGAGTTAGTTTCTACGTCCCTTTTGAATCAGCCACAACGCCTGTTCCCATACCCACCAAATTCCCAGGGATTCATGAGCAAAGCACTACAGAAGCCTTGCTACCAGGAGCTTAACATAGCAGTGACTGCCCCTGGGATCAAGAGGTAAAGGTCTGGTGGAGAGAGAAAAAGAAAAACTGATTAAACCAGGGCTGTATTAATTTCTCTGGGAATTTCCACAGGGTCAGGAGATGACAGTAGTGCTCTGGAGCAGCACTGTTCCTTCCCCTGCCCAAATCATGGTAGGAAGTGCACAGTCCAAATCATTGATTTTGGCAAATGATTCTTTGCCTTTACATTACCTTGTGAGACTGTGTACAAATACAGAATGTTTGTGTGAAGTGCCCATTTGAGATCACAGAACAAAACAGATCAAGAGATTCCTTGGAATGCAAGCTGAATTTATACCAGACCGAGAGACTACTTGATGGATGACTTTTTCCACTGACAGAAGTAATAATAGATCAACCAGAAATAAGTTTAATTGATATAGCTGTATTTTTATGCATGATCAGGTCTGAGGAGATGAAGCAGACACTAATTTTATTTCTAGCAATTGTTTTGGCACCCATCTTAGCACACTGGGTCAATCTCTAGGATCAGGGAGAAACCATCACTACAGAATGGACATCAAGGGAGATTTGGTTGTTATATTACAACTTTTTAAAACAAGGTATTAAATAGTTGAAGTACAGGAAGTATCAAAACTCATGTGAGCGGAGCTTGTTTGAGCAAGAGCTGTTGATCAGAGGTTTTCAAAGCTTCTGCAGAGATTTTCAAGATTGTGGTGTGTTGATATAATAAGCATCTTAATATCAGCTGCTTTGATTAGGCACTTTTGTTGAGGCAAAGTCCGTGCCCCCTTCTCAGCATTTTTTTCAAGTGTTTCGCAGCTTGACAAAGTTTTGGACACCACCACCATTCCCACACTGACCAATATCCTCACTCCTCTATCACCACACCACCTTATTTTTTATCATGAAAATTATTCTGCTCAAAAACATTTTTGGCATTTATAAAGGCAGGCCAAGAATGGACATCTGGCCCCCAAGATCATTTTATTACATGCATCCATGAGCAGCTGGTGAAGAGTCTTTGGGGAGGACTGAGGAGGAGTGTAGCCATGGTAATGCCTGAGCACCAGGCAGCGTTTAAAGTAAGGGGGATTGCAGGGGATACGGATTGGAGCCTGGGACTGAGCAGAAGACGATGCACCGGGTCACAATGCCACTCTTTGGCCCAATCACCTCTCCGTCACTTGTGCAGGGGGAAGGGCTCCTCCACCCCACACCACCCAGCTCTGGCTACTGCCTGCCCATTGGCTCCCAGCTTCCACAGCCAATCTGAATGTGGTCAGCACACTACCTTCTCCCTGGGTAGGTGTGTGAACCTCTGCCATTGCAGTCTTCCCTGCTGGAAAGACAGAGGGGCGGCTGGGTCAAATCTGAGTAGCAATGTAACCTGGTGCATAGGGTCCTGCTGCTCCTAATCTCTGCCTCTGCTCCTCCATGGAGGCAGGCTCTGCCATGTGTGGAGTCCCTGTGCCAGGCTCCACATCAACACAGGCTTCAGCTCCTTCCGGTCCAACCAGCTCCAATTACTACTACCCCATTGGTGGAAGTGTGCCCTGTCCCCAGGCACTACCTAGGCGACACAGCCATAACCAGATTAGCTCTCAGTTCCCAATCAGCCAATAGAGAGGCAGTAACTGGAGCTGGGGGGAGTTAGAGCCTGCGTTAATGTGGAAGTGGAGATGAGCAGTATGAGGCAGCAGCAGCTTTACTGAAAGACTGCACCCCTTCGGAATCCAGCTCAAATCTTTAAAAAACAATTTTTTCTGTATGACCCGCCAAAGGATTTTAGTGGATTTTTTTGTCCCTCTACTACCTTAAAGTTGCCCGTCCCTGATGTAGACACTCAAACACTTCTAGTTGTGGTCAACACTAGGGCTCAGTTGAAGGAGAACCACAGCTAGGAAAACAATCCACACAATTCCACAGACCACCCTCCTTCCCCGATACTAATGTGCCCTACTCTATATAGGCACCACATCAATAAATATGGTTCTTAGAGATGTGTCCGTATAGATTCCACTCATGTTATATGTGCACAGCAACTCGGAATAATTTTAGCCTGAAGTATCCATTGGGGCCAGGCCTATGTCCTACACATCCTCATGCCCCTCAGCTACATACACGCAACACACGCTCTAGGGCAGGGGTGGCCAACCTGTGGCTCCGGAGCCACATGAGTCTCTTCAGAAGTCAATATGCGGCTCCTTGTACAGGCGCTAACTTTTCAATGTGCTGGGGGTGCTCACTGCTCAACCTCTGGCTCTGCCACAGTCCCTGCCCCCACGCCACCTGTTCTCACCCCCTCCCCTGAGCCTGCCATGCCCTCACTGCTCTCCATCCCCCCCCGAGCCTCCTGTACACCATGAAACAGCAGATCGAGAGGTGCGGGGAGAGAGAGGGAGGCACTGATCAGCGAGGCTGCCAGCGGGCAGGAGGCATGGGGGGAGCTAATGGCATATTACTGTGGCTCTTTGGCAATTTCTGGCTCCTTCTCAGGCTCAGGTTGGCCACCCCTACTCTAGGGTTAAAGGGAGCAGGCCCAGCTGTCACTTAGTTTTCATCAACAAAGAATCCTGGAGAAGTAGGACTCTCTAGTATTAGGGAAGGAGGGCAGGCCATGGAATCCATGTGGACACCACATCTCGAGAAACCATTTCCTCGAGTGATTTCAATCTAGCTGAGACTTTCTTGCCTTGGAGCAAAATATTCTGAACTTCAGCTGAATGGCTTCTCTCCATGGAGATCAGCCAGCCACCATTCAGGATGTCAGAAGTAACAATATCGGGTCTGGCTGTAGGCTGCAACTGTATTCTGTGACACAATGTGGAGCAGGGTAGGCAAAGAAACTGGGGGCTGTGTTCAGTGTGTCACCAGATCCAAATACCAGAATGGTCTAGTCCACACTAGCATAATTACGATCAATCCAACATCTCACCTCGATTTTATCAGGACCCTCAGCATTATGGAAACTGGGGGGAGGGGGAGAAGAGGCATACATCAGTCCCAGTGTCCAGGGGATAAACCACAGCTGACAAGGAACACTAACTGGCATCCACCCTAGAACAAACACACTGGGCATTTCTTGTTCTAGGCCAGGGGTGGGCAAACTTTTTGGCCCGAGGGCCACATGAGGATTGCAAAACTATATGGAGGACCGGGTAGGGAAAGCTGTGCCTCCACCAACAGCCTGGCCCCCACATCCTATCTGCCCCCCCTCAGAATCCCCGACCCATCCAATCCCCCTGCTCCTTGTCCCTGAAGGCCCCGACCCCTATCCACCCCCCCAACTGGCCCCCTGGGACTCCCACGCCTATCCACCCCCACCCCCGTTCCCCAACCAACCCTCAACTGCCCCCCCAGAACTCCCAACCCATCCAACCCCCCCCGCTCCTTGTCCCTTAACTGCCGCCCCCCCCGGAACCTACCCCCTCTTCAAACCCCCCCCCCTTCTCCCGGTCCCAACTGCCCCGACCCCTATCCACACTCCCACCCCGACAGGCCCCCTGGGACTCCCATGCCCTATCCACGCTCCCCCTCGACCCCCCTGTTCCCTGACTGCCCCCTTCCCCGAACCTCCGCCCCATCCAACCACCTGCTCCCTGTCTGCCCTCCCAGTACGCCCCACCCCCTTACCATGCCGGAGCCAGCCACACCACCCACACTGCCCGGCAGGAGCAGCGAACCAGAGCACTGGCGCTGCGTCGCACTGAGACTGCGGGGGAGGGGCCGGGGACCAGCCTCCCTGGCCAGGAGCTCAGGGGCCAGGAAGGACGGTCCCATGGGCTGGATGTGGCCTGCGGGCCGTAGTTTGCCCATCTCTGTTCTAGGCTGTGGGAAA